>NW_018745540.1:852500-1460000 GCF_001683475.1 Chenopodium quinoa | reverse complement strand
GGAGATTAGGTCCTCTTAGTAAGAAACATTTATAGTATAAGACTGGGAATGTCCCCCTATTAACAATAGGGAACATGTCTTTGTTGTTTACAAAGCCGCTCGAAGAGCGAGACTGTGAAAATGCATGGCCATGCTCAGATGGATTTTAGAAATCATCTACTAATTGACAGTCAAACTCGAAAATTGAGAAACACTTTGGAACATAATAAGGATGACAATGAATATTACCTTATAGTTCACGAAGAGACATTAAGCGACATAGGAAATGGGTTATACACTGTATGCACACTTGTTCGCAAGGACAAGTGGGAGATTGAAAGGAATGGTGTCCTTCCAACAACTGTATTATTCTAATAGAGGGTTCAAAATTATTGCAGAGCTAATTCTTCAGTAAGGTCAAGTGATCGGAATGCCTTGGTGGAGGCCGCTTCCGATCAGTAATATTAAGGTACAATTAATATTACATCTTAATCTTAACTGAACCCTTCAGGTCGAACCCAATCGAACAACCGATCCGAGACGACAAATCAATCCGAAGTATTCGATGAGTCGTTGGAGTTTTACGAACACAAACGTCGGATATCGAGCCTAGGGCGTCGAAATCGAGCGTCGCAAAATCACAAGCAACAAGTTCGAGCGTAGCCGTAGCACCACTATGGCCTAACCATATGGGCGCTAGGCTAGCTCGAGCTGGCAGGCACATCTTGTGTGCTAGACGCACAATATAGCACTATCGCAGTGCTAGACACTAACATGTGTGCGTGCATGTGTGTCTTCGCATAGCACAGCACCATCGCAGTGCTAGGCACTAGCGTGTGCATGTGTGTATGTGCCTTCGCATAACACAGCACCATCGCAGTGCTGGACACTTCCGTGTTTGGTGTGTGTATGCCTATTCCTATCGCCACGCACCAGCCATCAAGCATATGTGTTGTGCGCATATGCGAGTGTCGGGACCAGCAGCTTGCAAGGCAATGCCCAGCATGCGTGGCTCGCTAGCAGCACGCATGCTGGCTATGCGTGTGTGTGTGCGAGAGGCTAAGCAGCAGCACTACAGACCAGCCAGCAAGGTTGTGCGTGTGTGTGTGCGCTGGCCAGGCAGCAGCACCACGCTAGCAGCGCCCAGCGCCCAGCAGCCCAGCAGCACGCAGCACGCACATGCTGGGCGTGCTAGGGCCAGTGCGTGCTAGCTGTGCGTGCTAGCACCACTAGCTGGTTGGTGTGATGGCTTGCTAGCTGGCTACCAGCCCAGCTGCCTTTGTGAAGAGGCGGTTTAGGAGAAGTGGGGACCAAGGCCTCAAGGCTTCCCTTGGGGAGCAAGGCAATGGTCCCCCCATGGGATATGGTCCTCACCTAACCCATTTTCTCCTCTTGCCACTTGTTGCCTTGTGATTGCGTTTGCTTTATAATTTATTTTAGAATTAAATAAATTAGTGCATTTGCACATGATCCCACATTGATCATGAAATGGGATTCAAGTCCCCATTCTTTATAAATACCCCTTGGTTGGGATTTTGAGAAAACACAACTTGAGTAGAACTCAAAGGTATCTCTATTGTTGAGAAAGCCTTAAGTTCGTAAAACTCCCTTTTTATTTGATCGGGTCCCGACTAACCTTCGGGACTTGGAACACTCGGGTCGGGGTTCGTGGGTACGAGCCGTCGGAGACCTTGCGATTGCGGGATTCAAGTAAGAGCTCTTTCGTTGAGCGAAGCACGCGTCTAGGGTATAATTCTTTATCCCTTTTTCTCTTAATTATGTATTTTTTTGCATGCTTTAATTGCTTTAGTTATTGGGGCGGGTCTTGGTGGGTTCCTTTCCGCGTAGATTGGGTCTCTACGAAACCCTACAGCTTGAGGCAAGAAAGCTTGAAGCTCGTAGAAGGCCTTAAACCCAGTCTTGTTCACTCTTTCTGCCATACCTTTTGATCTACTCATCGGATTGAGGCGATTAAAATTGCGTTGGAAACTAGACTTGAAGAGTTTTTCAAGGTAGGTCGCACACCCAAAGAGGCCTCATAGAATATAAGTTAAGGTTGTTTTAATCTGCAAGACCTTGCTAGGCTACACAACCGCCGCAGGCGCGGCTGATGCTGCCGCGGGCGTAACTCTATACTTTTCCCAGCCTTTGCAGTTTCTAGAGATGCCTCTCCCCGGGCGCGACCCCTAGCCACCGCGGGCGCGGTTGGGTTTTGTTCGCATTTTATCTTCGTTTTTCTCCATTTTTCTTCTTTTAATATAAATAGTACAACCTTCTACAGACTTGGGAGGTAAGTTTTTACAGTTTCTCTCTCCTCTAATGTGGATTAGGTTTAGATTAGGATTTTCTCTCTCTAGTTTAGGAGTAGTTTTAGAGAGAGAAATCTTGGATTTTAATGGAGATTTGAGAGCTTGAAGATGCAATTTTGTGGATTCTCTTCTCATCTATTCAATGATCTTTCTAACTGTCTCTCACCTTTATTGCTTTGTTTAATTCTTGTTTTGATTAATTCATTGTTTATTATAGTAGTTAATTAGTTTTCTTGTTTGAATCTTGCTTTAATTATAGTTTTATCATGTTTTCCATGTCTTTCTTCATTATGTTTGCTTAGTTTTTGTTCTAACGAAATGGATGAAGGTTATGTTAATGAATTGAGTGATTTGTTGTGATTAGTATGTATTTGATTTTTGATTATTGTGTTTGGATGATGCTTCCATTGACTAGAATCTTTTTAGCTAATTGATTTTAGGATCTTCATTGTGCTTTCAATCAATTGTGCGAAAGTGAGTTGATTGAGAGTCTAGATTCTTCCATACCTTTGCAAGGCTAGTTGCGCGGGAGTGTAGTAGCTTAGTAGGATAATTAGCAAGCTTAATTGTGCGGGAGTGAGTTAAGTGTATTAATCATTCCTAATTGAGATCATGATCATCTAATTGCAATTTGTTATTGAATTCATTAATGTAATTGGATTTCCCTTTCCCTAGTATCTTGTTAATTGCTTAAGTAGTGTTTAGATGTTTCTCTCTCTATCTCACAGCCTTCCTACTAGTTTAATTACCTCAAATTAATATAGTTAGTCCTTGTGGTTTGACCCTAGCTTGTCACTATCTAGTGTAAACTTGATAGATTTAGGTTAGGAATATAAATTGTAAATTTATCTACGATAGTAGAACAAACTACCTATTATCCGCCGATCAAGGGGGTTGTGTGGGCTGTGTGCGTGCGTGCAGCTACAGTTTGCGGGCGCGCAACCCATAAGCACAGGCGCGCAGCCAGCCTACAATTCGCGCAAACCCGCGAAAA
Source organism: Chenopodium quinoa (assembly GCF_001683475.1). NCBI lineage: Eukaryota > Viridiplantae > Streptophyta > Magnoliopsida > Caryophyllales > Amaranthaceae > Chenopodium > Chenopodium quinoa. The sequence continues at coordinate 1,456,718 of NW_018745540.1, read as the reverse complement.
CGCGGGTTCCCGGCGTTGTGCGTGGGCGCGTGCAAGCCCCCGTGCGCGAGTGCTCCTTGAGCCCTGTTCGGCCTATTTTTCCGTGGCTTATAAATACTCGAGGATTGCTTGATGTACGGACCTTTCTTTAGACCTTTTTCCAGATTTCATTTTCTAGATTTTAGGAGAGCTTTTGTCTCTAGATTAGAGTAGTTTTGAGAGAAAAAGTGAGGATTATTCTATGAGAGATTGAAGATGATTGAGGTGCAAGAGTGACAATTGTATTGGAAGCTTGAAACATCAATCAATGAGAAATTCTTACCTTTTTTTCTCTATTCTTATCGCTTTACTTTGAATTTGCTTTGTTGATTGCTTGTTAATCAAGCTTTTACTTGTTGATTAGCTTGTTGATTGCCATTATTATGGAGTAATCTCTTTTGCTAAGGTTTTGGAGATTGTCTGGTATAATTGAAGCTTGAGCATGTTTTAGCTAGAGGATTTGGTTTGATCATGATTAAAGTCTTTGTATGTGTTACGTTCTTCAATTTTCTTGCAAAATGCATGTTGTTTGTGAATTGAAGGTGAATTGATGCTTGATGATGCGATAGTGGACCTTGCTAGATTCATTGTTGTTGATTATGCTTGATTGTACCTTCTAATATATGGTCCTAGTGCGATGGCATAGAGGTTATGTTAGAAGAAACCTTTTGACCCTGATAGGTAGTTAGATTGGACCTTATTTCGACATTCAAATATACTTAGTTTTTGATCATTCTGATTCAATGCATGTTTGAGTGAAGCTTATACCTACCTATCTCTTTAGAATTTTAGCTTTTGTCTTAGTCTTGTATAGCCTTGTAGTGTTAGTCGTCATTTCGTTCTCCTCTTTGGCCTAGCTTAGTTGTTGGTAATGGTTGTGGTGATTAGCCGTTCTCCCTGGATCGACCCTTGACTTACCACTAGACTTGTGTTTAGTGTACTATTTAGGTTTAGGTTTATAAATTTGTGTTTGATTAGGGGTGTTTGAGTCTCAACGACCTAAAATATCTCTCATCAAGAGTCACCATCTTGACTCTTCTCACATCGATTTTCCATAGCCACAGCCTTTGCAGCCAAACCTTAGTATCACTTTCACACACATCATTCACACATATATAGCCAAATCATCCTCCATTTAGGAACTCTTGTCATGAAATCTTGTTCCTATACCGTGCATGCTTCATCATCTTAATATTTAGCAAACATCATCATTGTTTAAGAGCATCATTGTACACTTGCTTAGCTCCTGACCTAAGCAACATTCATCAAGATTTGTTTATCATACATTACATATTGTGCTTAGCTCCCTGACCTAAGCAACATTCTTCAAGATTTGTTTCACATACATTGCATATTGTTCTTAGCTTCCAGACCTAAGCAACATTCGCCAATTAATTATATCACCTAACGTAATTGTTCTTAGTCTCTTGGCCTAAGAACATTCATCTTGCATACATTACTCTTAGATTGTGCGATTCGATTCGATAAGCAAAATATCCATGCGATTCACCTCGCTTCGCTCTATCATACTGAACAGGAAAGCTTAAACTTCTTCCAATTATTATCATTTTTTCTTTTGGGAAAGTTCTAACACTTTTCTAAAAAAAATTCTTTTGGGGAAGTTCAAAAACTTTTCTAAAACAAATTTTTTTTTCTTTTATAAAGTTCAAAAACTTTTCTAAATATTTTTTCCAAACCTTCTATTTTCATGTCTTTCTTTTTAGGGAGAAAGTCGGTACCCTCTACTAATGACAAAAAATGACGGAAATTTTTTGCATTTTCAGTTGTTTGTGTCTGCACTCACACACTTAATTTATACACATACACACAATCACAAGTCATACACATGGCATGTCGTGTCAATTCAAGCTTGGTCAAGTTAGTTAGTCAAGTCCTCTGTTCGGGTACAACCTCTATTCGAGGACAATCGAGCAAGCATCCTCTGTTCGGGGACAATCGAGCAAACATATCATTGGTCTCTACTACTAGAAATCAACCCATTTTCGACGGACCGGTTTCGACAGACGCATTATTCCGTCGAAAAATTCGAAATTTCCAACGAATTTTTATTCCGTCAGGAAATTTCCGACAAATTCAAACAATCCGTTGGAAGTATCTGACAGAAAGTAAATTCGTCAGAATATAAGTATTTACTGACGGAATTTAAATCCGTCAGAAATTTCCGGCGAAATATATATTAAAAAAAAAAGTTTACTTTTGTTGAGTTTAAATTTCATGGCCACTCATTCCTCTCTTATAAAAAAACCTCTCTTCTATTTCTCTCTCCTCCTCTTCCTTAGATCTCACGCTTCTCTCCTCCTCTATTCTCTTTATATTTCCTCCTCTTCCTCACTTCTCTCTTTCTCACGCCTCTGCTCTTCTGTTTCTGTCTCCTCTTCTTCCTCTATTATCTTTATTTCTCTTTCTCACGCCTTTATTTACCTCTCTACGGTTTTTATGATCAAATTCATGGTTTTTACGGTTAATTTCGACCTTGAAATCCCTAGATCTAGAGGTTTCATGGTCGAATTTGGCCAGATTAAACCAAGTTCGAGATGAAATTCAAAGCTTCGGTTGTAAAGGTATGTTTTCTTGTTTTTAATTTTCTTTCTTTATTTTTGTTTTTTTTTTGCTAAATTTTTGGGTTGTGATTCTGGTTTTCGGTGGCGGTGGTGGTGGTGGTGGTTTTAGGTTGGTGGTGGGGTGGTTTGTTTAGGATGGGTAGTTTGGTCAGATTTGTTAGGGTTAGGGTTGTAGATCTATGTTTGGTTTGGGTGGCAGATCTTGATTTGGGTTGGTTAGGGTTAAGTTGGGTGGGTTAAGGTGGTGAATTTGGTCCTTTAGGGTTAGGGGGTGGGTGTAGTTTGATTAGGTGGGTGGCATGGTGGTTTGGTTAGGGTGAGTGGCGGTGTTGTCCGGGTTAGTATGGTAGGTAGGGATCTGGTTTGTGTTTTTTTAAAAAGTTGGTTAGAGGTGGTTGTGGTGAGGTTCCGGTGGAAGTTTTGGTGGTTGGATTGTGGGTTGTGATACGGGTTAGGGGGGCTAGTATGGGTGGTGTGGGCTTTTTTTTTATTTTTTTTTACAGACAGAATTCCGTTGGAAATTTCCGATGAACTTTCGGAAAATCCCTTCCGACGTCTGAATTCCATCGAAGAAGTGTTTCTGTTGGAATTTCCGTTAGAAAAGGGCGTTTCTTTAACAAACACTTTTACGACAACCGTTTCTGATGGAATTCTGTCGGAAGCACGAATTCTGACGGAAAAAGGGTGTTTCCGACGAAATGTTTCCGTAAAAAATCGTTTGTTTTCTATTAGTTGTCTATTTGGGGACAATCGAATAATGTCGTACCCTCATCTCCACCAATACTTATACGGTCAGATATACATGACTTGAAGGCGCTATTATCATCATTCATAACTTATGTTCAAAGACAATCGAACATCCCTTCTCTTCGTAGGCAATCGAAGGCACATTTATTCAGTGATCATCCCGAGGCGCGGAGGATTTCTACTCATACATTTACATTACAAGTTTCTCAAGGCCCAGAGGTTTGTAATCTTTCATCATCTGGCATATTTTCCTAAGGCGCGGAAAATGGTCAACCGGGGCATACTTCTCCAGGCGCAGAGGTTTGGAATTATGTTCCGAGGTAAGGACACCTTTTTGGTGGGATTTCCGAGGCTTGGAATCTCATTTATGTGTGGGCTACTCGAGGCGTAGGAGTTCATGATAGAATTCTCAAGGCATAGAATACTATCATTCTTCATCCGATACTCTTCCCGAAGCTCGGAGGATTATCATTCATTCAGTAGGCTACTCGAGGCACAGGAGTCTATAGTCTGTTTCCCGAGGCGCGGAGACTTGTCATCCCTTTTATTTAGTGAATCGCTTGAGGCGCAATGATTCACGACAGGATTCCCAAGGCGCAGAAGACTATCATTCAAAATCCGGTAGATATTTTGAGGCACACAAAGCTACCAAATGTATTTGGTGGCGATGCACAAGTATCAGATACACATTCCATCAATTTACACCTTTATCAGTGGAATTGACACTATTTTGCAGGTATCGATGTATATAGAGTGATTTAGGATCGCTAAACATTTTAAAATATTCACCGTCTCTATCAATAACTTTGACTATCGTTTTCGAAACTTATGTTTCTATAAACTCTGTCAAAGTGGAGGCTTCTGTAGACACCTAGAAATGTCTCCCTAACCAAAACCCGATGACGAAACAACCTTCAATGCCTAATTTGGTTTGGTTCGTGTGATGGATCAAAGAATTATTTGAATAGACCTTTTGTTTTAGCCCACTATTATTTTCCAAGCCCTTCTGTTCATTTCAATAAACCAAACCCTTTTTTTTAGCCCAAAATCCATATACCTTAGCCTAATTTCCACTTTTCATAACTTTAGTCCAAAACCGAGCAAGTTTGATTTTCATGATTCATAATTTTTATCCAAATCTTAAGTGGTTGGATAGCCCTTGAAATAATCTTTCCAATGATATATCATAATCTCAATTTCCGAGTTAAAACAAAAAAGATATGATCAAAATACCAAAATCTATCAAAAATTGACACCATCCCACTATTTTGGCCATGTCTTTAATTCTACAAAATATATCAATATGATTCTAATTGTTTGGAAACTAGACTTACAGAGATTTTTAATGGTATATTATATATCATATTCCGAGTTTTGGATAAAAAGTTATTATAAAAACAAAAATCGCAAAACCGTTGACTCGCTTGACGCGTTTTCTATATTTTATCTTTTCTTAATATTCTATCTTCACTCGATTTTAAGCCAACAAATACCGTCATCTTTTCCGATTTTTAGGAGGCGATTTTGAGATCCCGAGAACTATATTTCATCCCCATATTGTTCAAAAGGCTTAGACGTAAAGCTTTTCGACTTACAATTTCTATTTTTCTTAGCTTTATTTCTAATCCTATTCAAGTAATTCCAAGTCCAAAAGAAGACTCGAAGGTTATACCTTTTTGACTAAGGTGTGAAGGTATAATCCCGAGGGTGATATTATTTTTCTAACATTTTAATTTAATTCTTTCAATTTAATTTATATTTTTATTAAAATTACTTACAATTTATTCATGATGTAGCAATTTAAAGGAGCGTGCGTAATGTGAGTGATTAATTAATTAATTTAATTACTTATTTTGTTTATATTGTTAGTATCATGTTAGGGTTTATATTTTTGATGATTTTACTAAAGATATTATGGTTAAATTGTTTACAATATTAATGTTTATTCTATTATTTTGTTAATCATCATATTGCATGTTTAAAGGGAATATGTAATTAAAAATCTGTTGGGTTTCGTAGCGTCCAACGCTACGCGGAAGAGAAACCCGCCCTAGACCCGCCCCAATAATTAAAGCAATAAAGCATGCATAAACATAATTAAACAATAATTAAGAGAAGGGAGAAAGAAGTAATACCCTTGATGCGTGCTTCGCTCGTAAACCGAGCTCTTACTTCGAAGCTTAAAGCCTCACAAGCCTGACGGCCTCCAACGGCTCGTACCCACGACCCGACCCGAACGATCTTCATCTCGAGGGTTAGTCGAGACTTGACCAAGTATAAAACTAAAGTTCTACGAACTTAAAGGTTTTCTCAATAATAAGAGATGCCTTTTTTAGTTCCACTTAAGTTGATTTCCAAATGCCCAATTATGGGGTATTTATAGGGAAATGCAACTTGCACTCCCATTCATGATCAATGTGGGATAGTTACATTTTTCAACTAATTTATTTAAATCAAAAATAAATTATAAAAAATGCAGTCAACAATCAACAAGTGGTATGAGGAGAGGAAAGGTTAGGTGAGAACCATAACCAAGGGGGGAGCATTGCCTTGCTCCCCAAGGCTTTGCTCCAAGCCTTGGTCCCCACTCCTCCTAAACCGGAAATAAGTACAAGGCTGGGCTGGCAGCCAGCCTTGCTTGCCAGCTAGCACAGCCATCCTGCCCCTGCCAGCACGCCCTAGCACAGGCGTGCTACTAACGAGCCACGCATGCATCTGGACGTATAGCGGTGCTAGGCGCTGGGCTGCTAGTGCTGGGCGAGGCCTCAAGCTCACTGCTGCTTGGTGCTGCCATGCGAAGGCACGCACATACGCAAGTCAACACAGCGTGCTGCTATGCTAAGGCACGCACAAGCGCAAGCGCCTAGCAATGCGAGGCATGCTGTGTGCCTAGTGTTAGCGATGCACGCACATATGCAAGCGCCTAGCAATGCGAGGCATGTTGTGCGCCTAGTGCTAGCGATGCACGCACACACGCAAGCTCACATGCTGCAATGGTGCTGTGCCATACGAAGGCACGCACACACGCACAACCATGGTGCTATGATGGTGTTGTGCTAGCGAAGCACGCACGCACGCACACCCATGGTGCTGCGATGGTGTTGTGCTAGCATTGCACACACGCACGCACACCCATGGTGCTGCGATGGTGCTGTGCTAGCATTGCACGCACGCACACCCAGGGTGCTGCGATGGTGCTGTGCTAGCTTGAGCTAGCCTAGCAGCCACATGACTAGGTCAATGCGATGTTATGGCTTTGCTCGAACTTGTTGCTTGTTGATTTTGCGACGCTCGGTCTGGACGCCCTAGGCTTGATATCCGACGTCTGTGTTCGTAATACTCTAGTGACTCATCAAATCTTTCGGATTGATTCGTCGGTTCGGATCGGCAGTTCGTTTGGGTTCGATCCGAAGGGTTCAGTCAAGACAAAGCTGTAATATTAATTGTTCACTAATATTACAGATCGGAAGCGGCCTCCACCCAGGCATTCCGATCACTTGATCTCACTTTAGAATTAGCTTCCTGATAATTCTAAACCCTCTATCAGAATAATAAACTTGTTGGAAGGACACCATTCCTTTCAATCTCCCACTTGACCTTCCGGACAAGTGTGCATACAATGTATAGCCTATTTCCTATGTCGCTTAATGTCTCTTCGTGAACTATAAGGTAAGAATCTTCATCATCCTTATTACGTCCAGAAGTGTTTATCGATCTCCGAGTTCGACTGTCAATAAGCAGATGATTTCTAAAATCCATCTGAGCACGGCCATGCATTTTCACAATCTTGCTCTTTGAGCGACCTTGTAAACAACAATGACATATTCCCTATTGTTAATAGGGGGACATTCCCAGTCTTGTACTGTAAGCCTGTCTTACTAAGAGGACCTAATCTCCCGAGAGTTCCCGTTATAATCCCTAGTTACGGCGGACGTTTGACAACATCAAAGAGACTAGTACTCAAACAAGAGAACTTCACAATACTCATGGTTGAGGAAACAGGTTCCGATAGCTATAATGAGAAATGTACTTATGATGTTTTAAATCTCTTAAAGTACTCTCATAGGTCAATCCGGTGCAGTTCCAAACTAGCACCTGTGCAAATGATTTATGACTACTATGTCCTTGCAGCTCAAGAAACGGTGCTGTAAATCATACTACACACTAATCTCCAGTGGTCATTAATCGTCCATCAGTTAAATGACCTCGATTAGGGATAATTTTCGATTTAAATATTCAATGTTCACTTAACAGGTGTTTCTTTATCCAAGACATGGTCTTGATATCTTGTTTTAAATATTCTCAGAAATCGAATGGACTCATTATTTAATTCTAAAACACAATTAAATAGCAATGGAGTGAATAGTAATTTTGCATAAAAATTGATTACTCCATAAATGAATGGTTTCAACATAGTGTTTTACATTAAGACATCTAGTTTAATTAAAACACGTGTACATGGAATTTCAAAGCCAATCTCTAACGTGCTTGATTTCCATTGCCTCGACGTGCTTGTTGTGCTTCACTTGAGGCTGAGGTTTAGTCAAAGGATCGGACACATTGTCATCCGTCCCGATCTTACAAATTCTGATTTCACCTTCGGATTTCCATTCCCTTAACATGTGAAATCGCCTTTGGACATGTTTGACCTTCAAGTGCTCTCTTGGCTCTCTGGCCTGAGTAAAAGCTCCATTGTTGTCACAATAAAGATCTATTGGACCCTTGATGGAGGGTACAACACCAAGTTCACTGACGAACTTACGAATCCAAACAGCCTCCTTAGCTGCTTCCGAAGCTGCCAAGTATTCGGCTTCAGTTGTAGAATCTGCAATGGTGCTTTGCTTGACACTCTTCCAACTAAACGCTCCTCCATTTAGGCAAAATATGTACCCTGACTGTGACTTGAAGTCGTCTCTGTCAAACTAGAAGCTAGCGTCGGTGTAACCTTCAACAACCAAATCTTTGTGGCCACCATAGACCAGGAATTTATCCTTGTTCCTTTTCAGGTACTTCGGGATGTTCTTGGCCGCAGTCCAATGCGCCTCTCCTGGGTTTGATTGGTATCAGCTCATAGCACTTAAAGCATACGATACATCTGGCCTGGTACATATCATGGTATACATGATCGACCCAATTAGCGAAGCATATGGAATCTGATCCATTATCTCTCGCTCAACAGGTGTCTGTGGACACTGTTTCTTGCTGAGAGTCACGCCATGGGACATGGGTTGGTGCCCTCTTTTGGCATTCTCCATGTTGAATCGTGCCAGCACTTTATCAATGTAAGTACTCTGGCTCAATCCAATCATCCTCTTAGATCTATCCCTATAGATCTTGATGCCCAATATGTACTTTGCCTCTCCTAAGTCCTTCATTGAAAAGCACTTTCCTAACCAGCCCTTTACGGACTCTAGTAATTTTGTGATGTTTCCAATGAGCAGTATGTCATCGACATATAGGACTAGGAATGCGATGTCACTCCCACTGACCTTCTTGTAGACACAAGACTCATCTGGATTCTTAATAAAACCAAACTTGTTGATGGCTTCATCAAAGCGCAGATTCCAACTTCTGCTTGCTTACTTCAGTCCATAAATGGACTTCTTAAGCTTGCATACCTTTCTAGCGTTGCTTGGATCAACAAAACCTCCTGGTTGTGTCATATACACAATTTCTTCCAAAATCCCATTTTGGAAGGCGGTTTTGACATCCATCTGCCATATTTCATAATCGTAATATGCAGCAATCGCTAGGATAATCCGGAGAGACTTTAGCATTGCAACTGGTGAAAAAGTTTCATCATAGTCAATCCCATGGATTTGTCTATAACCTTTTGCCACTAGTCCAGCTTTGTATATTAATACATTTCTATCTTTGTCTGTCTTCAGCTTAAAGATCCATTTGCAACCGATGGGTGTGTAACCCTCGGGCAAATTCACCAACTACCAGACTTGATTTTCAGACATGGGGTCCATCTCGGATTTCATGGCCTCTTGCCGTTTAGCAGAGTCCGGGCTCGTCATAGCTTGTTTGTATGTCGTTGGCTCATCACCATCCATAACTAGGATGTCCTGATCATCAGTTAAGACAATACCAAGGTATCTGTCTGGTTGAGATCTTGGCCGTTGCGACCTATGAAAGGTAATGGGTTGAGCATTTACATTGTCTGTTTGATTCTGACCAATCTTCTCAGCTGCTTCTAAAGCACTTAGATTGTCAGTTTTATCAGGTTGACATTGTTGCTCGTCCTCTCGAACTTCGTCGAGTTCGATTTTCCTCCCACTTGACATTTTGAAAAGGTGTTCCTTCTCCAAAAAGACACCATCACGAGCAACAAACATTTTGTTCTCGGATTTATTGTAGAAGTAATACGCTTTGGTTTCTTTTGGGTATCCCACAAAGAAGCACTTGTCTGATTTGGGGTGAAGTTTGTCCGAAATTAATCGTTTGACATATTCTTCGCATCCCCAAATCTTGAGAAAAGACAACCTAGAAAAGACAATCTTGAGAAAAGACAGCTTTTGACGGAGCTCGGTTTAGTGTTAGTGTCGCGGTTTGTAGCGCATGTCCCCAGAAAGAGATATGAAGTTCACTAAGACCCATCATTGATCGAACCATGTCTAATAAGGTTCGATTTCTCCGTTCGGACACTCCATTCCATTGAGGAGTTCCGAGAGGTGTCAGCTCTGAAAGAATACCATTTTCTTTCGAGTGATCGTCGAATTCATGGCTCAAATATTCGCCACCTCGATCCGATCGAAGTGCTTTTATCTTCTTGCCAAGTTGATTCTCAACTTCTCTCTGAAATTCTTTGAATTTCTCAAAAGATTCAGATTTATTCGACATTAGGTAGACATAGCCATATCTACTAATGTTTGTTAACGAAGGTGAATTCTTAGGGTTCTTAGTTTAAGTAGTGGTATCAACTTTTGTCTAATCATATGTCAAAATCATGCAATTTTCATTGAACATATATTTGCAAGACAATTTTGAAACAACCATTGTCAAAGTCTTAAATTCAAAATAACTAGGTGTCCAACACCATAGATCATAGTATGTTCAAAAGCATGATGAAACTAAGATTAGTTTAATTACATGTCATAGACAAAATATGAAAAACCATCTTCGTCGTCTACTTGTCCTTGCACGTACACTTGATAAGCTTTTCTCTTGGTCCCTGAAAAGGCAACATAAAGTGAGTCATACTTGGTATCTAATACCTATGATAAGCTTAATTCACAAGTGTTTAAGGAAGATACCTGAGGCAGATGCTACATTCCTCTCCTCCTCCTCTCGGAAGAGCTTGCATTCTCTCTTGTAGTGGCCTTGTCCACCACAATAGAAGCATCGCATCTTTGCCTTGATCTTCTTGAACTCTCTTCTCCTTGCTCTTAAGGGCCTCTCGGTTACTCCATGGGCGATGGCTCGGCTAAGTAGTTGCACCACCTCCATTAAAGAGCGTGTCTCCTTTCCCGCAACTATATGCACTCTAAGTGCATCATAGCCCGAGTGGAGCGAAGCAAGCAAGATATGCCCCGCCATCTCATCCTCCAATGAGATTCTGAGAAGCTGCATATGTTTGAAGAGCCTAGTCATTCCAAGCACATGAGGTCGGAGGGGCATGCCGGGTCTCAATTTGGTATTGTAGACCTTTGTCCAAAGCCGGCGCCTTTCCTTAGCAAGACAACCCACATTTGGTGGCTTTATCTTCATGTTTGAGAGTGACTTAGTCAAATCAAACACGAGTCCATCATAGTTGCCACTATCACTCTTTGTGACTCTTACATTGACAACGTCCTCAAGTGCTTTAAGGAACATGTCCGGAAGGTAGGAGGAAAGGTTTTCCTTCCAATCTTCCGGGATGGAATTAGCCATAAGTCGTGAGACTTTCTTGCAATTGGAAGACCATTCTTCATGAGCCTCATCGGTCATGATCCCCTTAGAGAAGAAGCTTGGAATGGGAGTGTCAAGAGTGTACTCCAAGGAACAATTCCGAAGAGTTTTCCTGAGTTCCTCCTCCCACTCCTTGAAGTTGACCAAGTTAAGGCAAAATGCCAACTTGTTGGGAAGTTCCGGGCACATAGAATTATTGTTTGAGTTACTTGCAGACATTGTTCTACAATTGAAAGAATTTGAAATGAAAAACCATTCATATAATCAATAAGTTTGAAATTTAAAAGCGTTCATGCAAATTTTCAATCTTATTGAGCATTTTATCCACGCATTAATAATTTTGTCCCATTTAGGCGAGAATAAAAAGATTCCAAGATCCTAAAGATCAAGAAATGGTTAAGCATGCTTTTTTTTGTCTTAACATTAAATATCTTAAGGTAAGCAATCCAATTGCTAATAGCTCTAAGCTACTCTCGGTTTGATAAAACGTCGCATCTAATGCATTCCTGACAGTTTATCTCTTTTGCCACGACATCTAAGGACTCCGTACTGATATCGTTGAGCTTAACCAAGACCAACTCATATACCTAGTATACCTTACATTCCTAGGGAATTAGTGATGCCTCGCTTTGGTGTAGCCCATCGCGTACGCACATTAGTTCCGTAAGTGTTGTTCTTGGAACGGCAATTTTTAGCTCAATATTTTAAGGGACCTAGGGTTTCTATGTTCGTTGATTTAAGTGAACTTAACTAATCACCACAACATATCAAAATCCTAAACAAGCATCTATCATTCAATATATATATATATATGAGCATAACAACAATATATATAAGGAATAAATTTGATGCATTTGGCAACTAACATGACCCCTTGAAATCTTCAAGGGTCTTCATCTTGGCTCGTCTTCATCTAAACGCCGTCTTGAGACATCTTTGCCAAATAAAATTACTAGCTACTACGACTAAGATTAATCTAAAGTACAAAATACTTAAAGGTACGCAGACCGTATTTAGATTTACAAAAATACGTAACGGAACGCAGTCCGTATTTTCTATCCTAGTCGGGTCCCACTAGTTGCGATTTTCTCAATACCTATTTTGAAACAATCTTTCATTCACCCATTCACTATTTGTGAATGGCCCATGCATTTTACGAGATAAAACAAGTAAACACGCAAAACTAGTAACTAACTTAGGTGGTTAATCCGATTGACGCGCCTAATTAAAACTAGTCAAAGTTTTTTAATAAATTATGTATTACTAAGGTGCAATTTGTTCACGTAATTAGCTAAGCTCCCACTAAATTCCGCATCCAACTTAATCAATCCAATTAATTAAGCCGGTTAACCCAAATTTGTCAAAATCAGAAATTTTGCAAGAGCCGGAAAAATCGAGGTCCAACCTCGTTAAAATAATTACATAAATATATTAAAACAGCAAAATTTTCGCAAAACCCATAGCCTGAAATTAAGCAAAGAACAGCCCACTCGTATCCTTGTGGGTTGCGCACCATGGTTTCTAGGCAGCCCATGGGGTGTGCTTGGTGCGTGGTGCTAGCATGCAGCGCCTAGCGTAGCATGCTATGCTGCTAGCACCAGCAGCCTGCCTTGCTGGGGCTTGCTGCCATGCTGCCCAGCAGCGTGCCCAAGCGCTCCGGTAATTTTGGCCTACTGCCCACGCATCAGCCCCCTTGCATCCCTCGCCACACAGCAGCGCAACATCAAGGCACAGCCCTGTGCACACCATAGGCAGCCACATGTGGGCTGTGTGGGCATCCCGGCTAGCCTTGGTGACTCTTAAGGTTTTTGCCTCGATTTGCGTGCATTTTCCTCGGGATTTTAATCCCGATTTACGTGCGACATAAAATTAATCTAAATTTATTTTAGAATTAATTTAGGGCAAAATGAAAATAAAATAAGTCCAACTTAATTAAATTCAATTTTAATGGTACACAAGCCTAAATTTCCAAAATTACCTTAGAATATTTTAGGTCTTTTCATGATGCTTAAAATTGAATGAGTTATGTCCATAATTAATTTAACCAATGTGCAAATTAATAATGGATTTTGACAAATAGGGAGTTGGAAAAATAAACTAATCATCCAATGAAAAATTTTCCAACTTTTATACTTGTGTAAAATAACAAGATTACATCTTCCAATATGAAGATTAATCACAAAAAAATCACAAGCATTTGAACTTTAATGATTTTAATCAACCAAATATGAAAAAATCCAAAGTTAGTTCAACATGGAATTTAGAGTCAAGATTCCAACCATTTAAACATTTAAAGATTGGATCTTTGACATGCTAGGAACTTTAACATTACACATTCACAATAAACATTCACTCATTAATGCAATTTATTTGCATAATTTTGAAAAACAAGTTTATGTGAAAAAAGAACATATCAACTTAAGCACATATTATAACTCCATAATCATGCTTAAATGATATTTAAATTGCAGTAGATTAGGGATGTAATAATTCATTTAATCTACCCTTGACATGCTTTCATTAATCAAGGCATAACAGATTTAAAATTTTCGTTGAAAACGAAAAAACCCTCAAAAAAAATTGGTTTCTGGTTCGAATTTGGCTTCTGGACTGGTCTTAAAAGGGATGAAACTGATTTAGAACGTCGATTCCACCCAAAAATCACTATTTTTGAGCCAAAATCCGAGTTCCCAGACCAAAAAATCGAAAAATACGAGATTAAAACTATTTTAAAAATGTACTTCTAATCTAATTAGAAAAACAAAACCAGATTTTAAATCTACTTTAAAACATCTTTATTAATAAATAATTGTAATAATTAAAAGGAGCGCGGCTCCAATACTGCTGTAGGGTTTCGTGGAGACTCACTCTACGCGGAAAGAAACCCACCAAGACCCGCCCCGATACCTAAAGCAATTAAAGCATGCAAAACATAACTAATACATAATTAAGAGAAAAAGGGATAAAGAATTTTACCCTAGACGCGTGCTTCGCTCACCGAAAGAGCTCTTACTTGAACCCCGCAATCGCAAGGTCTCCAACGGCTCGTACCCACAAACCCTGAACCGAGTGATCCAAGTCCCGAAGGTTAGTCGGGACCCGATCAAATAAAAAGGGAGTTTTACGAACTTAAGGCTTTCTCAACAATGGAGATACCTTTGAGTTCTACTCAAGTTGTGTTTTCTCAACATCCCAACAAAGGGGTATTTATAGAGAATGGGGACTTGAATCCCATTTCATGATCAATGTGGGATCATGTGCAAATGCACTAATTTATTTAATTCTAAAATAAATTACAAAGCAAATGCAATCACAAGGCAACAAGTGGCAAGAGGAGAGAATGGGTTAGGTGAGGACCATATCCCATGGGGGGACCATTGTCTTGCCCCCCAAGGGAAGCCTTGGGGCCTTGGTCCCCACTTCTCCTAAACCGCCTCTTCACAAAGGCAGCTGGGCTGGCAGCCAGCTAGCACGCCAGCACACCAAACAGCTAGTGGTGCCAACACGCACAGGTAGCACGCACTAGCCCCAGCACGCTCAGCATGTGCGTGCTGCGTGCTGCTGGGCGCTGGGCGCTGCTAGCGTGGTGCTGCTACCTGGCCAGCGCACACACACACGCACAGCCTTGCTGGCTGGTGCGTAGTGCTGTTGCCTAGCCTCTCGCGCACACACACGCATAGCGGGCATGCGTGCTGCTAGCGAGCCACGCATGCTGGGCATTGCCTCGCAAGCTGCTGGCCCCGACACTCGCATATGCGCACGGCACATATGCTTGATGGCTGGTGCGTGGCGATAAGCCTAGGCATATACACACGCACACACGCAAGTGCCCAGCACTACGAGTGTGTTGTGCTGTGCGAAGGCACACACGCACATGCACACGCTAGTGCCTAGCACTGCAATGGTGATGTGCTGTGCGAAGGCACACATGCACGCACACACGCTAGTGCCTAGCACTGCGAGGGTGTTATGATGTGCGTCTAGCACGCAAGATGTGCCTGCCAGCTTGAGCTAGCCTAGCGCCCACATGGTTAGGCCATAGTGGTGCTACGGCTACGCTCGAACTTGTTGCTTGTGATTTTGCGACGCTCGGTTTCGACGCCCTAGGCTCGATATCCGACGTTTGTGTTCGTAAAACTCCGATGACTCATCGAATCCTTCAGATTAATTCGTCGTCTCGGCTCGGTTGTTCGATTGGGTTCGACCCGAAGGGTTCAGTTAAGATTAAGCTGTAATATTAATTGTACCTTAATACTACTGATCGGAAGCGGCCTCCACCTAGGCATTCCGATCACTTGACCTTACTACAGAATTAGCTCTGTAATAATTCTGATCCCTCTATCAGAATAATACACTTGTTGGAAGGACACCATTCCTTTCACAAGCTTCTTAGCTTCTTTCTTAGCTTCAAGCTTCTTCTATTGAACTTTCTTGCCTTTTCTCGGGTCATAAGCATCGAATAAAGCGTCAAGAACTTACACAAATAGTCCAAGAGATAAAAGAGTGGAAGAACACATAGAAAAACACGCAAATCAAGCTAGAATCTGAGCAAAAAGTATATTATTCACAACTAAGGCCTAAAACCATAAACTAAGACAAAGATAACTAAAACCGGACTAAAAGGAATAGAAATGACAAAGAAACACCGAAATAAACCTAAAACTAAGGGAGAAAAACGCCCTAAAATGTGTTATAAATGATACTTATCAAATTCCCCTAAGCTTAACTCTTGCTCGTCCTCGAGCAAGACAAAACCAAAAGAGAGAAGGAGAAGAATTTATTTAAGCAATAGTAGCACACTAAAGGAGACGAGAATGTACACTGACTCACTTTTGTAGGAATCACAGTCAATTTTAGCAACTAAAGACAAGCCCTTTAAACCACTAGATCGCTCTAGAGGACGAGTGTGCTCTCGTGAGGGTTTTCTAAGAGTTTAACCCACAACTCTTGACAAAAAACAAGCAAAACAAGGCAAAGCATAAAAAGGAAATCAAAAGAAAAGGAATGAAAACAAATGTTCATGAATGGACTTTTGCAAATGAACAAGCACAAATGAATACAAGTCTTTCTAAACAATAGAGGAGTGCACGCTTCAAGATATCCAAGGTTGATTGAAATATAAGAAATGCTAAGCATAGAGAACTAATAAGACACAATTCACCTTCATCCCAAACGATCTTACCGCGTTCTCCCTACTAGTTTCAAATTCACCTCTAGTGAGCATCTCAATGATTCCACTAGGGAACCGGAAAAGAAGAGATTTTAGGGCTACTCGACATCTTGACTATGCAAACCGCTCCATAAGCTTGACTCCCATCTCCCTCCAACGACTTGTGACTCAACCACAAAGGTCAAAAAGTCCATAAAGGGTTGTAACGTATGGGCAAAAAGAGGAAAGGTAGGCTAAAATTTTGAAAATTGGTGGTATACCTAATTGTGAAGCATAAGAATGGCCAATTCTCAACACCATAACCAAGTTATCACCAAAACTCAAACAAAAATATCAACACCCTTAAGCTTATTCAAAGCAAAATCACGAACATATATACAAAAAGCGTAGACACGCTTCCCCCAAGCTTAAATGGAGCATTGTCCTCAATGCCCTAAACTAGGGAAATCATAACTACATCAAAATATATTTGTGCTTTCATTTATTTTTTTGTTCTTTATTGCTTTGCCCTCGCCTATTTTGACTATGGACGGCTTTTTCAACTTTACATTTGCTTTTATTCACAAACTTATACACAATACATATTTGCTATACAAAATGACCTCATAACTTCAAACTATTGCGCTTATAATCACTAAACAAACTCATTACCACTAGCTTTACAAAAACCAAAGGTTAAAAGAATGAAACAAATGGTATGAAGTCTAATAATATGGCTAAAAAAGAAGGTATAAGGCTCAAATGGTTAGCAAGGAGGCAAATGTAAACCCAAAACCAAAAATATAAAATCGAAACCTAGAAAAGCAAAAATAACCACCCTGAAAAGATGCCTTCGTCCTTCCTAAATGGTTGGTCGCGATCTCGGGAGATAAAAGGCAAGTTCTAGATAAAGTAAGCGATAGTCAAGGATCCATGTGCCACTCATGAAAAATAGGTAGAAAGCTAGAGAAATGAAACCTCACATGGTTGTACCAAAAACTCATTATTGGCTTCAAATTCACTATAGGAAGCAATTTCTTCTTACCACAAACAAGTAGACTAGGGCTTCAAGGTCCCAAAGTTCTTAACATACTACCTTAGCATACTCTATCCTAAAATCAACCCAAGATATCTCAAAGCGTGCAAACCACTACTATTTAGGAAGAAAAGCATTCAAGAACACAAATCCAAAAGTATTATGTCCAAATCAAGAACAAAACAAAACACATTACAAATTTGCCTTGATAGAAACGAAAACACATGGAAATGAATATACTCAAGTGCATGGCAAAAATGGATCAACATTCTACCCAAGCATGATAGAATAACCTCCCCCAAGCTTGAATGAGACAATAGACTCAAATCATAAATCATAGAGTCCATGGGAGGGGAAAAGAAAGTAATCAATCCACAAACCAACACATGGTCTTCAAGCCACCAACCACTAGAGAAAGAGCAAGGAAAGATATTACTAAATATACGTGGGTGTAAATACCCGCAAATGACCCAATTTAACCCTTCAAAGCCAAATTCCTCCAAAACTATGCCTCATATACCATATGCTAGGAAAGAGGAGTCAAACTTCCTTGATTCTTGATCCAATACCAATGCACCAAAGTATATCAAGTTATGTACCTAGCAAAGGGCACACAAACATTTCCATGAGTGAAAATCTATACTAAAAAGAAAAGAAAATGAAAGCAATAAAACACGGGTTACTTCCCGAGAAAGGCATGCTTAAGGTCCAAGCTTGACCGCTCTAGTAAATAATATTGCAACGAACGCAAGAGCTTGTCAAATGCACTACTACACATTTCATAGGATAAACTGTAGGCGGATGACGGGAGGAGGACGTGCAACAAGATTATTGCACGCAATTGAGGTGGGAGATGCCAAAAGAAAGAAGAAAAATCAAAAGAAAAATCAAGAAAATAAGAAAAAGAAAAAGAACAAAAAGGCAAAACCTCCTCAAAATCTTTTTGGGTGGAAAAATCACCCTTTTACTCAATAATCGATGAGAGAGAGGCTTAAATCTCACCAATAGACGGGGGGTCCCCAATAGGCTCTATGACAAAAGAAGGGAGGGACATAGGATAGTAGGGGATATGGTTAAATCTTCTTAAAAAAGGGACATGAGAAAAGGGGATAGGAGCAAAGGTCTCGCCTATGAACTCTTCCTCACCACCATTCTTCAAATCACCAATAAGAGCATAGAAATCAATCATAGAGTCCTCAAAAGAAGAACACTCATAATCTCCATCTCCCTCAAACATCAACCTCCAAGAGAAACCATATATTCCTCTCTATCACAACGATGAACAACAACTCCCTCAACATCCTCAAAGCTTAGAGTCTCAAAACCATGCATGAAAGGATGCAAATTCATTTCAAACTAATTTCTCTCCCATGAAGCATTATCAATGAACTCACTCAAAAGGCTATGAGTTTTCTTTACTCCTTCAATGAACACACTAGTCATAACCTCAAATGAGTCCAAATACTCATGGATCTAAGGGTCACAAACATGCAAGGTAGACTCATCAAGATGGGGAAGGGGGTTGGAATCCACAAAATCAACAATTTCTTCATTCTCAACTCCTCCACCATCATCCAAGGGTTTCTCAATCTCTCTTGGTTGCTCAAATTCATCATCATCCCCCTCATGAAATCCCTCATCCAATATTGAAGATGGCTCACTCACAACCTCACCAGGGGTAGCTCTCAAAGGGGGTGAATAAGGGGAAGGAAGGCGCTCAAGCTCATCATTTGGGCAATCCTCTCATCACAAGAAAATCTCCCCTAACCTTTACACCCTTGGCCTATATTATCCTCAAAAGCACTCTCACACTCCAAATGAGGTGCTTCGCATCCATTTCCAACAACCCTAGCACTCATCATTTGGGCAATCACTTCTCTCACTTTTTGTTCCTCTTGATGCTCTTGGACTTGTTGGGTGAGATATTACATTTGGGAAAGAATTTGGGCATCAATGTTATTGGGTTAAGGTTCACAATCACCATTAACATGCATATCATCAACATTAGAACACACCTCATCACAATAAGCATAAGAGGGAAAGGGGTTAACATACTTATTTGGATCAACACAAGGCATATTAGAAGCATTAGGAGAATTCATGCAAAAATAAGAGAATCTTAACATTGAGAATCAAAAAAAGAAACATGACATTCTCTATCATAAGAATCTCTAGCAAGCCATGTGAAGAAATTCCAAGCATCATGCATAAGCAAAAGATGTAATCTACCATTATACATATTCTCAACCATTGCCCTAGTATTACTCATTCATGCCCCAATAAGCTATACCATAAGCATCACTAAGAGAACAACAATGGAAACTAAGGAAACCATCAAGTCTTTCAAAGTAAGCATAGAAGGGTTCATCATCAAATTGAGGAAAAGATAAGCATGCCATTTTTTGACACAAAGCTAAGAAAAGCAAAACAAAATCAAAACTATACACAAGAACCTAGCTAATCAAATCAACACAAACTAATGAACGCCTTAGTCCCCGACAACAGCGCCAAATTTGATCGGCGGATAATAGGTCGTTGGTCTACTATCCTAGATCAAATTTACAATTTATATTCCTAACCTAACTCTATCAAGTTCACACTAGATAGTGGCAAGCTAGGGTCGAACCACAAGGAATAAGTGTATTAAATTGAGGTAATTAAACTAGTAGGAAGGCTTTGAGATAGAGTAAGAAACAACTAAACACTACTTAAAGCAATTAACAAGATACTAGGGAAAGAGGGATCCAATTAAATTTATGAATTCAATAACAAATTGCAATTAGATGATCATGATCTCAATTAGGAACGATTAACACACTCAACTCACTCCCGCGCAATTAAGCATGCTAATTATCCTACTAAGCTAATTCACTCTCGCGCAACTAGCCTAGCAAAAGTATGGAACAATCTAGACTCTCAATCAACTCACTCCCGCATTATTGATTGAAATCACAACGAAGACCCTAGAATCAATTAGCTAAAAAGATTCTAATCAATGGAAGCATCATCCAAACACAATAATCAAGAATCAAATACATACTAATCATAACCAATCACTCAATTCATCAACATAACCTTCATCCGTTTCCCTAGAAACAAAACGAAGCAAACATAATGAAGAAAGACATGGAAAACAAGATAAACTAGAATTAAAGCAAGAATCAAACAAGCAAACTAATTAACTACTCTTATCAACAATGAATTAAACAAAACAAGAATTAAACAAAGCAATAAAGGTGAGAGAAAGTTAGCAAGCTCATGGAGAAAGAAAAATCAGGATGGTGGCTCAGGGGAGGTTCGACAGAAGGGGATAAGGGGAGGAAGAAGCGTCGCTGCACCGGGGAGGGGGCTCTAGCCGGAGGCTGAATGGGGCTAGTCTTGGGCGGGGGTGGTGGTGGGGATGGTGGTTGGGTTTAGGCGATTTTTCATTTTATTTATTTTTTGTTTTTTTTTTACTTTTTTAATTTTTAATAATTAATTAAATAAATTTAAAAATGAACTAACCACATGATGCCATGTGGCGCAATTAACCCTTAATGACTACTTCCTCCGTGTTTTAATAAGTGTTACAGTTTGACTTTTCCACTATTCACATAATGGTTTTGACTTGATTAATTTACTAAAATATAAAAAACAAATGTTATTGTATTAATACATTGTTGGATTCGTTATAATGTATAATTTCATAATATCAATTTTCCTATAATTTTATTAACATATGAATAGATAAATTAATGATCAAAGTCGTGTCTCAACATGCGTGTTTGATCAAACAATAACACTTATTAAAACACGGAGGGAGTAATCGAGTTGACATCCATTAGTCATTTGAAAAAATTGGTTTTATTAATCCCAACTTTGACCGATTTTTATTAATTAATCCCAACTTTTGATTGTTGTGGAATAATCCCAACATATATATGTATCTTCTAATAATAATCCGAACTTCTATTTTTGTTTCACATAATAGTCCCAAAAGGGATCAGCAAAAGCAACAAAATAACACTTCGGATTATTTTAGGAAGAAACTTACATAAGTTGGGATTATTCAAGAATAATCAAATTGAAAGTTGAGATTATTTAAAGAAAATCGATCAAAGTTGGGATTATTAAAATCAATTTTTCCTTTGGAAATTTGGTGACATTTTTGTTAAACTCGAGGGTATATGGTTAATTTAAAATGTTTCATGGATATATGATGAATAAACGAATTACTCAGGGGTATATGATGAAAAAACCATTAACAATATTTCATTACAACTGAAAAAACATTCATAGGTGGCAGAGGACAGAGAATGATGGAAACATATAAAAAAGAATTATTTAAGGGGAAAGAGTAAAGTTACCAAGAACATTATATCACACTTTATTTTAAAAATTAATAATAAAGTTTAGGAAATTTTAGATTTTAACACCAGAAAAAAAAAAAAACCTGAAAATGGTTTTTAACACCCAAAAAAAAAATTATTTTAACACCAAAACTTTTTTAACAAATTTGATTTTACCACCACTAACTAATTTCGTCCAAGAATCCGTTAAGTGAGGTCATAAAACCACGTGTCGCTTTATTATTGGCCAAAAAAAGAAAAAATTTAAAAAAAAAATTTAAAACTACCCAAGCCCACCACCGTCCCACCACTGCCACCTTCTTCTCCACCTTCACACACAGCCGCCTACGTAGACGCCGGCGCATCACCTCCCCCTCCCTCATTGACCGACCTAAACCCACCCCCCCACCCTTTTCCCGCAGCCCTAAACCACCCCAAAACCACTTACCTGCAATCGTCGTTTCCAAAAACGGCCACAAATTCGGCCATTAATGGCCAAAATCGACCGGTTAAGGCCACTCAGCCCTAAAACCGGCCGATTTCAGCCGTTAATGGCCGAATTCGTGGCCATTTTGGGGAAGGAGGGTTACGAATTAGGGTTTCAGCCATTAATGGTTAGATGGTTTTGGGGTGGATTAGGGCTGCGGGAAAGGGAGGGGGAGGGTTCAGGTGGGTCGGGTAAGGGAGGGGGAGGGGATGCGCCGATGTCTGGCCGGCGGCTGGGTTGGTGAAGGTGGCAGTGGTGGGGTGGTGGTGGGGCTAGGGTGGCTGGGTAGATTTAGGAATTTTATTTATTTTTTAAAATTTTTTTCTTTTTTTAATTTTAATTTTAATTTTTGTAAAACAAATAAAATGGTAACACGTGCCACTATAGACCCCACTTAATGAAAATTTTGGACGAAGACCATTAAGTGGTGGTAATATCCAATTTTAAAAAAAAATTCTAGTGTTAATAAAAAAAAAAATTCATTTTTTGGGGCTGTTAAAAAATAAAAACCATTTTCGGGTTTCTTTTCTATTGTTAAAATCCAAAATTTCCTAAAGTTTATCCAAGTTATTGTCCTTTATCACCATCTAATCAAAAAGCCGTAAAGATGTCGTCTTGACTTCACTGGACATGGAACATTGGAACCTCTATGCTGTATTGCTGTGCATAAGCAAAGCGAGAAGAACTATCACTTAAGTTATCCACATCAAAGTGAAGGATCCAAGCCTAGGATCCTCTCGGCACTCACTAAGTTATCCACATCAAAGTGAAAGATCTAATTAATCTCCTACAACATGAGGATCATGAGCAACTTTGACCATATTCATAACAAATTACCCAAACAGACAACCAAACAGGCAAACAGCAAAAAGCGGAAAATTGTATTGCAACGTCCTATTGAGTTACAGTGGAAGAACGTAAGTATTGTAAAATCACATTATTGCAACTTATTTATGACTTTTAAGGGCGCAGGATGAACACAAACTCATTCAGATCTGAGCAAGCATATGATCGCCGCCAGAGACTTTGAACTCAGATGGAGCTTTTTCGACATTAAGAATCTTGACTTTGCCATCCTCCACATAAGCCGACCATCTGCAAGTACACACCAAAACCACACAGACGATCAGTGAGAACAGGAAGTAAAGGCAAATGTACTAGAGTGGGTCAGCTAATAACCTTCTTAAAGCCGTGGTCAGTTCCCATGAACTATCAGAGAAAATATTTTTACCTGTGAGAGCGAGTTCCAAGCAAAGCAGCAGAGAGGTCTATTGTCAAGTCCAAGCTCTTGTGAAAGCTTGCATCAAAGTCCCCATAAAATTCAATCTGGAAAAACAAACATTCACAGCACTTTTAAAGGCCTGGTCTGATTGAATTATAACATCTATTAAAACACAATCATCATCGTCATCTTAAAAAACAAAAAAAAAAAAAAAAAAAAAAAAAAAAAAAAAAAGGGAAGCCCAATCCACCAGTACAATGAATTTTGGTAAATTCCTCATATCCTGACTCATTAAAACACAGAAAAGATACAAATTGAATTTTAAAAACCGCTCACTACCATCACCACCACTGCACAACTACAAAGACTATCCTAAAAAGATGGGGTTGGCTGAATGAACCAAAAACTTTTAACTTGTGGTTGTCTCAAAGATTATTCTTATTCAATCCCCCATCCAAGTCATCTTTGGCTATTCTCGGCTTCTTCTAAAGTCCCCATAATCTCAACTCTCCAATTTCTGTACCGCTTCATCCACTAGTCATTGTCACACATGTCCAAACCAATGTAGTCGATGTCCAGTATTTTATCCTCAAAACTTAAACTCCAACCTTGATTTGAATATCCTCATTTTGAATACTATCAATTAACGTTTTTCCACACATCCATTTCAACATACTCATCTTTTTAATAAATACTAAATCCCCAGTTCAGCATATGCATCTTTGCTAGTACTTCTACACTATGTCATTACATCCCTGCTTAGCTCACTTAGGAACACACTCTTTCAAAACTCAATAAATTTTATGCATTGACAAGTAGAGGGTTTTCTAACCACCAAATTTCGAATTAAGAGAATAGCAAAAACAACAATTTTGCAATGAGATCATCAAAATATCATGAAACTCTAATCTAGCAATACTGTTATAACTTGTCTTTTATAGCCCTTTTTCTGTACTCATATGCTAGCAAAGAAACCTTACAGCATAAGAGCTCTCTCACAATTAAAAATCCAGCAAATCTGGCAGAAGCCGAATGGAATATGGCAAAAGAAGATAAAAAGTATCATTGTTGGGTTCCAATCAATGTACTAGACACCAATATCAATTGGAAGTAATGCACTGAAGTGCTTGCGTCGGGAAGTTGGTTAGTAGCGTATGACATGAAGACTTCTAGCTAATTAGACTAATTCAATAGCGATTAGAAAGTTTTAATTGATTTTGAAAATTTTGTTAGAAACAACCTTCTATATAGAACTTATTGTGAGAAACAACCTTTTAAAAAAATTCTGGCAAGTTAAAACCTTAAACAAAATTTCTTTTTTGTTTTTTTTGTAAGATGAAACCTTGCTCTCTTTTCAGTTGATTAAAAAAAAGAATACTGCATTAAACCACACGGCCACATGTGCCCCAAATTTAACCATAAAAACTTTACACAAACCCCAAAAATTGTTGCTTCAAATGCTAGTATTTTTCTCAATTTACCTTTGAAACTGGCTCATGTAATACTCAAGACATCATTCAATTTCAAGGTATTATCCTCCCAAACGTTAGTTTTCAAGAGATTTATCATTAATGGTGGGAAGGTGGTAACAACAAACAAAGGACAAATTCCCATCATTAAACAAAAAAAAGACAAGAAACCCACCTAAATTATCCCGAAGAAGAAGAAAAGAAAGTGGAGATGGGGAGGAAGATAAAGAAAGTGGAGATGGGGAAGAAGATGAAGAAAGTGGAGATGGGGAAGAAAACGAAGAAAGAGGAGTGCAAATTGAAGAAAATGGAGGCATGTGGTTGTCATGTGGGAGTCAATGCCGGAAAAGAGTTGGTCAACGCAAGAAAATACACTAAGGTTTCATTTTGCAAAAAAATTTTGTCAAGGTTTTAATTGCCAGAATATTTTTAAAAAGTTGTTTCTTGCATTGTTTCTGACAAATTTTCCATTTACTTTAAAATGGATACTACACTTAGGAGTTCTAGTAAGAAGTACTTCATATTTACTAATTACTTCAGAAGTTCTATGGTAGTTGAAGTATTTTGGTATTGGAAGATCTAATAATTCCTATACATATACTATATAGGGCAGTGTTATGTTGCAGTTCATTAATTTGAGAAGAGTTGGAAGAAACCGCCATCATAAAAGTCCTATGTTGCTCTTGTTGTTTTTGCAGTGTAGTTCCTACAATCCACTTCCTAATAAAGTTAAACCAACCAATAACAACTAGCATAATTTCCTTGATTAATGCTATATCTTTTGTTTTGTTATAAATAAAATGCCGCACATAACATAATACCATGTAAATCCCAGTAGCATATAGATTATCACAGTAGCTGAACCAAAATTGAATAGCGGCCAGCTGCTTCCTTATTGAGGTCTCTTCATTTTAACTCTATGTAGCCGTCTACAAGCATGAAATAACCTTTGCAAAATGGACTATAGAAAGGCAGCCATGGTATTTTGTAGCTCACATAAAACTATTTCTTTAATAATTCATGGCACATGCTGGTGTGTGCCTATAAACTTCAATATGACCCCACCTAAGCTGGGTTAAGGATTGAGCATAATGCAATATTACTCCTAAAATGAAAGAGAAACTGTTGCCACAACCCTTTAAAAGAAACACAATGAACATTTGCCACTGGCTTCCATCATATCAAATTAAAAGCACAAACATTATAGTCATCTAAGACCATGAATCATGAAGATTTCATCCTCATCCTCACTGGATTTAGAGAATTGCTAACATAAGATTCAAGCATCATTACAGTATACTATACAAAAAAACAAAGGGGATGCAATTAGTATATGTAAATCTTACTGCATAGTATACTGTAATGATGCTTGTAAGACTAATTCAAGCATAGTATACATAAAAGACTTGCAAGAAACTTACAGCATCTTTTGCTTCTAGTTTCTCAGCCCATCCATTCATCACATATGGATCATTTACGGAAACACAAACTATAGATTCGATCCCTTTAGCTTTGAATTTGTCAGCGTTAGTCTTGTAGCTGGGAACATGTTGAGCAGAACAAACTCCAGTAAACGCACCCTGGAAATAACTACAATGTTAGAGTTGCCACACAAGGGTGTAAAAAGAGGGGCGTCACCCCCTTCAATAATACTTTAAGTCAATACGGTGTGTTTCCATAACTTGGTTTTGGATGAGTGATGGTATACTTAAAGGCACATAGGTCATGTGGAGAGTAAGATCGCGGGTCGGTGACAACAAGTCTTCTTTTGATTATGACTTACTTCTTTTATTTAAGTTTACCTTCTTTTGTTTCTTTTTTACTCCGTATTTTTTATTTATAGTAATCCTAACTCTCTAGAACTAGTGTCTAACTTCATTTTTTTTTTTTTTTTTTGGCTGTAGGACTATAATTCTAAAAACATAGATGTATACAAATGATTTTGATAACTGATTACAATATGCTTCCTCTATTTTATTTTATTTTTTTTTTATTTTTTTTTTACTTGCATCACTTTGGTTGTTACACTATTTATAAACTCCACTTTGACTTTTATACTATTTATAAAATCCACTAAAAGTAATAGTGATCGAAATAATGCATTGTCAAGGGTGAAATGAGTAGTGTTGCAAGTTAAAGAAAAAAAAAATACTCATTTAGTGTTTAACAAAGTAGTATACATTTTTAGTTTATAAAATTTTATTAAAAAAAATCCTTTATTAAAAATAGACACTAAAATATCAATGCACGAAAAAAATAAGAAAAAAAATGTATACCCTTAAAAATACCACGAGCTCTTATACAGTCTTCTTTGCAGCAATAAAGAGAGAATAAAATCAACAAAATCCTAAAATCACCCTCTCCCAGATCTAAAATTCTTGGCTCCGCCATTGTTGCCAGACCCCTAATATCGCACAAGTGTAGCACCACTAACATGACATTGGCAAAGGAAAACGAACTAAGAAAAAAGAAAAAGAAAATAAGCTCTCAGAGTTGCTGGTCCTCAAAACTACTTTCCACCTCTTTTTATTGAAAACATCATCTACCATTTTCTATTGAAAAACATCATCAAGTATCTAGAATAGGACCAAAACACCAAATCCAACCACTCATCACACCTATGTATGTTGAATAGACTAGAAGAGTTTTACCTTGACAAATGGCCATAATACTTGTAACAGAATAAAGATAACTATTCAGAGAATCAGAGCAAGTATCAAGATTCACTAAGTACATAAAGTGAGAAAATCAGAAGCACTGTTGATTTCTCCTTTTCCTATAGGCATTAAGATTAGGCAATATACCCCATAACTACTAGCGAAGATAGAAGGGGGGCAACATATTTCCTGTACCCATGACTCAGAATTTCAAACTTCCAGTAACCTAAGTGTGGAAAATGGTTCAAAATTGAAGGACACATCCTTAATTTTGGTGTCATAGCTAAATTCTCAATTTCTCATGCCAAAACATCATTCTTCATACAGTATGTAGTCTCCTACTCCCCCTTGTTGATACCATAAATAGAAAAGCCTTTTCTTTTCTTTTCATATAACATGACGCTTTTGGTGGAATTTATGAGTTTCAAATGTACACATATCTCAGTAGCTCAACAAAAAGATGTGGTAGACCTCTTAAACACAAGACCAAGCCATTCTCCAGGTTGAGCTATGCTACGTCCTTGATTGTTTACACTTGGGTTACCGTAAATCTTTTATTACTTCAGTTAAATCACCCTGATCCCAATACAACCACACTCATTTGAAGAAAGTTTATTCAGCATTAGGTACTTTGTAGAACTTAGATTGCAATTGTTGCCAAAATAATAACCAATCCTTGTGAAGGCAGTTTATTTTGATATGTAACCATAACAAGAAGAGTAATCTCATGTTACATCAAGACTAGGCTAAAAATATGCCAAATACAACAATTTGTAGTAAATTACGCATGATTCAAAATGCACCTACATAAAAAGAGTGATGAAAGGAAGATGGAAAGGACAACAACTAGAAACGTTATTGTGAAGAATTCATGTTCTCTTACTATTTGTGATTGGTTGAGACAATATAATAACTATTTCTAGAAGGATAAAGTATAAACTTTGGCCGGTTCGACCTTTTGATTTTTACCCCATTAGTACACTGTCTTCCTTCCAAGCTTTGATCCACTTCCCTAACCTCCTATATTAACGTAAGTGAGGTGTTCTTACACGGTTACACCACTATCTAATTTAGAAAAGTGATGTCAATGTCTCAATCTGCTCCAAAATAAACCTTTTCTTAGCCATTAGCACTTATATTAAGGCTCATTGCCTGAGTAGTGCACATTTTTGCATACCTTACACATTTAGCCCTACAGAAATCACTTAATTCAAAACAACCAATAATTTAAGTATATATTTGAACAAACTTATTAAAACTCTAATGCATGCCATATCAATGTATAAATAATTGTCTTGTGCTAAGGGCCAACAATGTTAATAACAGTTCCTTCTCATAATTCAAATATTTAAAAACGGCGTAATAACCCCATGAGGATAAAACATTGTTTATAATTATTTCACTTATTCCAATTTTAAGATGGCAAGAACAATTTACAAAATTATCTTTTGTACGAACATAATGTCATTCAAATATTACTACTATCATAAACCAATATCTACACATAATCGCTAAAGTAAAACTTCCATAAACCCTACTGATGTATCACAGATTGTATCATCTTTTAAATTTTATATGCATGAAAATATTGCATATCTTTTAAATTTTATATGCAAGAAAATAAATAGAACTAAGTAACTCAAGCTATCTTGCTAAAAAAATTCCCCTCCCTTCAGGTTTATTTATATAGCAAAGTGGAAGGGAAATGGAAGGGAGGGAAGATGAAGGGAGGGGACGGAAGGAAGGGCAGAATGAAGGTAAGGTTACATTTTCCCTCCAAATCTTTCTAACATTGGAAGGATTCGGTTTATTAAAGAAAGGAAAATGAACCCTTCCATTTCCCTTCTCTTCCCTTCTCTCCTACCAAATGGTTTCCAATCATGGAGGATGGTTCCTTCTATTCTCTTCTCTTCCTTTCCCTCTAATTCTCTCAATCAAAACAAATTGTTCGTCTCTTTTTTGTTCGTGTTTGCATTTTAAGGAGTACCAAAATGTTGCTCTTATTTAACATCTTTCCTCGATTCCTTTATTATCTTACTACTTAGGAAAAACAAAAACCTACATATACTTCTCTCATTTGGCACAAATTTCTTTATTATCTTACTATCTAGAAAAAACAAAAACCTACCTATACTTCTCTCATTTTGCACAAAGAGATTGTGCTAGCATTAATTTTAATTTCAATTACGCTTCTCTGTCCTGGTTTTAATCTTCATTTGCCACTTATATTCGTTAATGCCTTTTCTTTTTCGTTCCGTTATTTAATTATCATCAATATTCAATACTATTATTTTTTTCAACTTCCAAAACAAAGTATTCCAATTTCCTCATGATTAAAAAAACAAACAAACAGTAACAACATAAAAGAGATGAAGGGAGTAATAATCATAGCTAAAATTTGGATACCATTTTTCGTTACAAACAAAATTACATTTTCGAGAAATTAATATTAACCATCCCAACAAAAAAACAAGTAAGAATTATAGAAGACTTACAGGGAGGCCAAAGATGACAACTTTCTTTCCCTGAAAAACAATTTCTTGAAATTAATATAATTTCCAAAATATAAAGAGAAAATCAATTGAAATTGATGATAGAAATTAACCTTGAAAATGTCTTGCAAAGGGGTAGTGGCGAATTTGGAAGAAACTCCTTCATCGTAGGGGCGAGCCTTAGGGAGGGTAACATTGGGTGCGGCCGAGACTATGTCAGATCCCACTGCAAGAGATGCATAAGCCCTTAATGCTGCGATTCTAAGCCCACCAGATATTGATTTTACCATTGATGATTTCTTCATCATCGCCATTGTTGCCATTTGATTCTATTTTTAGCTTTTACGGTTTATGATATTGTCAAATGGAAAAAGAATAGGAGATGGTTTTTCAGGAGAAGTTCTACAAACTACCAAGTACGAAGTACTATTTTTGGGTTGGTGGAGCTTGTGATTTAGCAAGAAATGGTCCAATAGATATTTGAGCTTGGCCCAAATGTTATGTGCTTGTCTGCTTGAGAAGGGGAACTATTGCAAAAACTTTTGGGCATCCTTGGGTATATTAATACGATACCCGAGCCATGCTCAGATTTTAAAATAAATACTCTAAATATATTGAAATTAAGTAATATAACTTGGTCAGTTATTAATATTATATTATATCATTAAAATAAGTAAAGTCGGTCTCGCAGTCAGGCCATGAAACAGCGATACTTGGCATTCCAGTTATTCGCCAAGTGTCACGCCACATAGGCGAAAACTAGGTATTATTGTGACACATATGATACTAAGTAAGCGAATTTTTGGTAGATTTTTTTAGATAAAATTGTTGTATAGAGTTTTATTGTCAATATACTTCTAATATTTCATATATACAAAATTAATCATAACTTTTAATAAATATCCTATAACTCGATTCCGTTTATGTTTAGGGTAAAATTACCCATGACAAATGGACCAATCCTGACCTGCCACGTGTCCACCACGTGGGCCAATCAGCGTCCGCCACTTGTCACCCTAAGAGGTCCAACATGGACTAATCAGGTCACATCATGTGGCCCATTATCCGCCAACCTGGAAAACGACCATCGCAGGCCCAATTCCCGAGGCAAGCCCAATCAGTCCTAGGTTTTTCCAGAAAACCTAGTATTGGGCACGTACTTCGAGGCTATATAAACATGTCATTAGCCTCCATGAACAAGGGAATCATCTCACCTAGAGAAGTCTAAACACATTTATCACTCCTCCCCTAGAGGAACTAGATCTCCCATCTTTACTTTCCGCATTTATTACTCCTCAAACAAGTACTAACTTGACCGTTGGAGGCGGAGCACCCACCACAAGGAGTCTCCGTTATTTTGCAGGTACAGGCGCAAGGATACCAGTCCCGGAATTGTAACTTTCCCGCTGGACATCAAAAAACCCCGAAACATTTTGGCGCCGTCTGTGGGGAGAGTACTTTTGGGATGGAACCACAGTCTGTACCGACTCAAAGTGAGAAGCGTCCCATGGACGACCCTCGGGTCTACACTGACCAAGATACTGACAATGAGGTCGAGGTCGAGACTCACACGGCCTCTGACGGGACCCTAAGGGCCCGACGCACCCGTCCTACCGAAAGGAGGGAACGAGAGGCTGGTCCCAGTCGGCCAGCCGACCCACCGCCTGAGACTCGGCAGGCGGCCGAAGGATCTACTCCTATTACTAGGACAGAACTCATGAGTCTCATGAGTACTTTCAAGGGAAAGATCCAAGAGCTTGTCAATAAAAAGGCGACTGCTCCACCAAAGGAACAGTCGGCCAGATCAAACCACTCCCAGTTGAAGTTACATGCGCCTCGCATGAAACTATTGGGTACAACCGGCAATATACCAGCCTCCGAGCATCCGGCCAGGCGGCCAACTACTGCAGGCGTCATACGGCCGAATGCAAAGAGTCAGACGGTCAAGCTTGTAAGCTATTTATTATTATCATATTATTATTATGATGGTAAAAAGAAATAAAAAAATAAAAAAATAAAAAAAAATAAAAATAAAAGAGGCTATTAGCAGAATGGCTTGGAATGCCGAGCTAAAAGAGATTCCGTGCATACAATGTCAATGTTTAAACACTTGGCCTGCATGAATCACCATCTTTATAATTATTATATGATGCATGCTTTTGTTAGCCGTATAACCACAAAGCATTATTAATATTTCCTTTGCATGCAAGCTACACTAATCTCTTAAGGAGATTAGGCCACGCATATCTACTCCTATTTTTCCGAGTCTTAGCCAGCTAACTCACTAAAGCTAATTCACTAAAGCATGCAGCTTTACTCAAGTATACATTATACAATATATTTAGTAAATATAATATATTGTTTTGGGAAGAACCGCCATCCCTCATTTGAAATCACAAGTGAGCTCAATCTGAGAGTATGAAGCTCCATGCAAACAAGCGGCATCATGACTCAATGAGCAGCCACCACTATACAAGCCCCAAGCAGTCGGCCTTGTGTACTAAGCGCAGGAAAAAGGGGGGCTAGTGATGTGTGGGAGTCGTATGTGTTTAATCATCATATGCTAATAAACAAAGCTCACCCTAAAACAGCCGTCTTATCATTATATTACCCAATGCCGATCAAGTAAAGTTTGTTCTTGTTTGAAAAATAGCATGAGTCTATTGCAATATCGAGGCACAAATGGCATTATCATGCGAGACAAAGGCAGCGTAAGCAAAACATGTGTGTGTTGATATGCATGGCTGAACGCAAGGTGTAATAGGCGGCCACAAGTGCTCTTCAAGATGGCAGCCGGCCCCATCCCAGTCACAAAAACAGCCAGCCATGTGCGGCACTTAACGCAGCAAGCCACCATCAAAACAGCAGGCACTCGGTTGAAAGAACATAAGCTAATGTGGGTCTTCATGCTTTTGTAATGAGGGCCGAGTATTCTGATCATTTTGGTCTAAATAATGCCCAGCACGATCAGAAAAACATTAATACAAGCGGCAATTATGTGCCAAGCTAACTCTGAAATACACGGCCAAATGCCGAGTTCGAGGCGAAAAGGTTTCAACTCCATGAAAACTGAGCAATCTTCGAATTTTGTTAGACAATGCATAATAAGCAAGTCAACTGGTACTATGTTGATAGCTTAGACGGCCATCTCTATGCATTTGGAGATACATTCGGCTACAAGCTATCACCATGCATTTGACTAAAAGGCTAAAATCGACTGGTATTGTTGATGGCTGCCCCTTGTATGTATTCGAAGCAACACACTTCTCGCTGTTTGCGTTTCGCATTTGGATGGCCGAATGCTTTGATGAAGGAGCAGGCAGCATCCAGATGCAGTGAGCTCGATTTGAGAGTATGCAGCTCCCAGTATACAAGCGGCCATCTATACAGGCGCTAAGCATTCGGCTCTTCGCTGTTGACCCTTGCAAACAAGAGCTTAATGGCTCCTACTTCAGAACGCATACAAGCATCCAAAATCAACACTCGGTTGGTTCAATACAATCGGCTCTATAATCATTCAACGACAGCCGAGAGAATTATTGCTTATCTCATACTATCAGCTAGCCTACAAGAAGGATACCGGCCATTAAAACCATTCGCAAAGAACGAAGCGGCATTCGCAACCATTGATTATTAAAAGCATAGCTAAGCTCAAGTTCTTGTAACCATGAAAGCAGCCGGCCTGCTCCTCATGTAAGTTCAGGCTATGAGATTCTTGAATTTCGAAGGGTCCTGGTCGAGTAAATTCAGGCTATGTAAGTTCAGGCTACGAGTTTTGTGCTTGGACTGAGCAGGGGCTTGAGTAGGCGGCCCCAGCCCAGTCCCAGCTTGACGCACCAGCTTGCTTAAAACAGCCGGCTACCTGATCATTCGGCCATTTAACGTCGAACTTGGAATTGCTTGTTAAGTCCAAAAGGGATACATCCAACATCCTCATGTATTACAAGCCGATTATGGGAGTGTGTATCAACAAGATGCCCAGCTAGAAACATCACAGCCAGCATGCTCCACATGTAAGCTAAAGATAAGTGCTTCTTGAAATTTCGAAGTATCATGGGAAAACAGCAGTGAATCAAGCGACACCATGCTGGCTCCAAGCATCTAGGCTTGATTGTTTGTAAAAGAAACAGCCGCATGGTTACAGCCAACGGTGTCAACTCGCTTAGAACAGCCGGCCACCTAGCAAATCAGCCTAACCATATTGTGTGAAGCTTTGCGCTTTAACCATATGCTGCTACCCATAATCCAGTTAAACGCATGTGTCACGCTTACCAAACCTCTTAAACATTCGGCCAACATAACAGGCGGACTTAAGTGGTCGGATGCTCCACATGTTAAGCATTGTTAAAGTCGAGTAATATATGGCTTTGCAAATTGTATATATGTCGACAAAATTCAGGATAAATTTGCAAGCCATGGAGGGTCGGATCATAGCTACTCGGCTTGGTTATTGTTGAACTCCTTATAAGGGCAATATGAACTCACCTCCCTCCTAGCATGTAACAATGTATGACCGTACAAAATAAATGGACGGTTGACTAAAGCTAGTTGTCCGAGTTGCCCTCACTTGAAGCTCCATGTTTCAAATTAAATACGGACAAGATAAGCTGGCCGAATAAAAATGAAAAGCAAACGTCCTCCATGTGCAAAGCTCAAACACCAACAGCAAGCAACTCTAAATGCCGAGTTCGTGTGTATAAAACAGGCGGCATGAAATCCATCAAAGAATAGGATGTTTTTCAAAACAGGCGGCATGCCGAATGTCTGGTTCTATGGTTTGCGTGGTTTCATAGCCTTGTTAAAGCTACCTCAATCATTATTATGATTATCCCAGTAGTGTGATCACTTGTCATTCTCATTTAAAGAATATTGCCTAAGTCTATCAAGCAAGAGAGGCGGCATGAATAGTAGTCGGCCCCCTATACGACGAAGTCTCGTAGCTATGAAAGCAGTCGACCCTCATTAATTTCACTAAGGGGCTAAAGACCGGCGGCAAATGTGTGGGCCGAACAGCAAGGTCGCAAACCACATTAAAACAAGTTTAGCACGACCACCTGTCCCCATTTGAAGAAAGTAGAGTCATCAATCCTCCATGGAAGGGAGCTAAGTGATCTATCTACTCTAACACTTGAAATTATTTCAATACTTGATACTAATTCAGAGGGGCATGCCGCCTGTACCTTTACAGTCGGCTACTCTCCATTGAGTATTTCACTCTATGATCAGAGGGGCATGCCGCAGTACCTCTATAGTCGGCTACTCTCTGCTTTGATTATTTTACTCTATCACAAGGGGGGCATGCCGTCTGGACATACAATCGGCTACTCTCCATAGAAGATGGCCGACTGGTTCCAAAACAAACGGCCACCCTCCTATACTTAGCTAAAAAATGATCAAGGCCTGGCCGACCCTGTGCCTAAACAGGCGGCTACCCTCCTCTTACCTAGCACCTACGTTCACCAAGAACTATCCAAGGCCACAAGCCGAATGATCAGTCCAGGCGCCAAGCCAACTGATCCAATCTTTAAACTAATACGACCTGTCCCAACATTATAGCAGGCGTCCGACGGCATCCCTCCGGATGAAATTCGTCGCAGAGAGCAGCTCCCTTTTGGGTGGAACATTGCTCTATAAACTAATTACACGGCACCTATAAGACTGTCCCCAAGGGCAACCACATAGCCGTTTTTGAGACAAGGATAACTCTATCACTAACCAAACCAGTGGTAGCAGTTGACATCTGAGTCGGATGACCCCCTGTATTACTTGGGATAAATGCAGGGGGTACCTCTTGAGTTAATAGCCAACAAACATTGGCGAATCAAAAGGTTCGGCCGGCCTCCGCCGCCTGGTTTTCCTACCACTCAAACAAAATAGGCAGTGATTGACTAACCGCAAGGTTAACCAGTCGCCCTCCTTAGTACGGAACCTAAAAGGTATGAGGAGTCCGCCTGTTTTTTGGTAAACAGAGGCACTCGACCACTATTCTTACTAGGTTGGCTATACTTAAAGTTGTCGTCTGTAACCCAACAGGCGTAGCTACTTTGGTTGGACGTCCTGTCTGACGCCTGCTTCTATGCAGCCACCAAAGCAGACGACCAGCCATCCCCCAACGAAATAAACTAAGTACCAAACTTAGTATATTGAATCAAAAGAGGCCAACGGCCAAATAATGCTAAATGCTTACCCCTTGTGCAATAGTTGACAGTCCACCTGATCAGGGGCTATCTGCATAGTAGGGCAAAGAATCGGCATCTGTCTAGTTCGGCGGCAATCATTATTATGATTGATTAACTTTGAAAATGTCATACCGCCCAAGGTATCAAAATTTTCTAAGTTAATCAAGTCCATCTCCCATTAGAACTAGACAAGATGCCGACCTAGCAAAGCTTCGAGGGTCTAACTTTCGAAAGGAGCAATCCCTCCTGGAAAGAGAAATAACTCCTTCCGAGGGGCAAATGTTTAGGGTAAAATTACCCATGACAAATGGACCAATCCGGACCTGCCACGTGTCCACCACGTGGGCCAATCAGCGTTCGCCACTTGTCACCCTAAGAGGTCCAACATGGAATAATCAGGTCACATCATGTGGCCCATTATCCGCCAACCTGGAAAACGGCCATCGCAGGCCCAATTCCCGAGGCAAGCCCAATCAGTCCTAGGTTTTCCCAGAAAACCTCCATAAACAAGGGAATCATCTCACCTAGAGAAGTCTAAACACATTGATCACTCCTCCCCTAGAGGAACTAGATCTCCCACCTTTACTTTCCGCATTTATTACTCCTCAAACAAGTACTAACTTGACCGTTGGAGGCGGAGCTCCCACCACAAGGAGTCTCCGTTGTTTTGCAGGTACAGGCGCAAGGATACCAGTCCCGGAATTGTAACTCTCTCGCAAGACATCAAAAAACCCCGAAACAATTTCCATTATAAAAATCATTTTAAAAAGTTATTTAAAATAATACTCATTTATAATATATTAATTTATATTTAAAAATAATAGTGAATATTGATAAAAAAAAATACTTTCAGTTCAGTAAAAGTAATTTAAGTTCAACAAAAATAACTTCAAGTTAATAATAACATAGATATATTTAATTTTTTTAAAAAATAAAGAATATGTAAAAATAAGTTCTAATCAGTAAAATTAATTTTAGTTTGCTAAAAATGTTTTTAGTTTAGTAAGAATAATTTAATTCAATAAAAATACTTTCAACTCAATAGTAACATAGATTATTTACAAACAAAGTTACAAAAAGTACAATACTATATAAATTATGAAAAGGGATTATATGACCGTATTTAACATTCACGCCAAAAGTTTATCCTAAATCTTATAAACCAACTGGGCATCGCCCAAGCACCAAACTAGTAACTAATATATAAAGCTAAACTTTTAGCCAGGCCACAAGACAACGACACTTGACATTTTAACTTTTCGCCAAATGTCGCGCATAGTAGGCAACAAATTTAATATTAGTATGACACGTAAGATTTATTTGGAAATACTTTTTATGAATAAAAAAATTTGTATTTTTTTATTAGGATAAAAACAAGGATAGATTTGTAGGATAAAAAAGTTAGTTTAGAGTTATATTTTCAATAAAATTTGGATAGATTTATAGGATTAAATTGGTTTAGAGTTTTATTTTCGATAAGATACCAATATTTCATGGGTACAAAATCTGATATATATATATATATATATAAAGGGAGTTTTTTCCCTGGTTTTTAGAGCGCCACGTAGGATTTTAATTTTTAAGAAATTATTAGAGCTCCACTTAGGATTAATATTTTTAAAACGCTACAATTAGATTTTGCCATGTAAGATTAGTTTTTTTGTTTTTAGGTGCTACATAGGATTATAATTAAAAAAAAAAAAATCGCCATGGAGGATTAATAATTTTAAAATGTTACAATTGGATTATGCCACTTAGGATTAATGATTTAGTGCTACATAGGATTTTTGTGTGGCTGACCATATCGTGTGGCCGGTTGAGATACACCCAAACACTGGCCGAATAACCCCTAGTCGATTGAGTAACCCTTGACCGACCAAATAACTCCCGACCAAGTAATCCGACCACACGGTGTGACCAGCCACATATGAAACTTTGTGAAATAAAATATTATTTTTTTTATATTACGAATTTTATCTAAATATGAGAAATAAAGTTAATAATTCATTTTATAATAAAAAATTCAAGTAGTTAGCAAGCCAATATCACAAAGTTTATCAGATAAATATATATTAGTAAAATATTTTATTTGAAAAAATACTAACAAATCGTGCATCGCACGGGCTTCATCTAGTAAAATATAAGTTTAGCCAGACCACGAGACAGCGATACTTAATATTTCAACTTTTCACTCAATGTTGCGCCACGTATACAACACTTAAATAATTTATCATATAAATTTATTTTTAAATCAT
Source organism: Chenopodium quinoa (assembly GCF_001683475.1). NCBI lineage: Eukaryota > Viridiplantae > Streptophyta > Magnoliopsida > Caryophyllales > Amaranthaceae > Chenopodium > Chenopodium quinoa. The sequence continues at coordinate 1,418,204 of NW_018745540.1, read as the reverse complement.
AAATTTTTTGGAGCGAAGGAAGTAGTTCAAAATGTACAACATTCATTTATAATACGTTCTAATCGATTGAAATTAAATACTTCTCAATCTAATATGATTTTATTACTGTATGTAGACCTGACAATCGGGTCGGGTCAAGGGTCATTTTGGGTCGAGTCACTTCATGTCACGGGTCAAAAAATGTTCAATGCTAGCCCAAAGTTTCGGGTTCGGGCCACCCAATGGGCTTAGAACAATTTTTTATTTTTTTTTTACTTTATTTTTGGCTAATTTTTAAAAATTTCTAAAATTTCAAGCTTACTTTGCTATATTTTTTTGATAATTTTTTAAATCAAACATTTTCACCAATATTATTATTAGTCATTACATGCGTACTACATAATTTAAATCGTCACAAAATCACATCAATTCCTAACTAATTTTGTATTAATGATATATTTTAAAACTTAGTATATATATAAAAGGTTCATCTTAAAATTCAATAAATAACCTGGGCATTGCACGGGGCACCAAACTAGTTTTATATAAATTTGTCTTAGGAAGTATTATATACTTTGTGTAGGAACACGAATAAAGAAGAGAATGGACCATACGCGCGACGCGCCCCCCTTTCCTTGAAACCCCCAAATCAATTTCCACTCATTTAATTGAAGCCTAGACCAACCACTAGTAGTACGTGCGGCAAGCCGCCAGCGATCAGAGCGGGTGGGTCCTCCTTGGTCACCGACGAGCCCATTCTAGTCTAAGCTAGGTGGAACAGCTTGTGTGGCTGCTACTTGTCTCTTTGTGCGATCGAACGTCAGCTGGGGGGCTTGTTCTTTATGTCACCCTCACAGCAACCCTGTCGAGTGGTCGACCTGACCCTCTTTCGTGCTAGGTCGCTAGTGGTGGTTCACCGACCCCCGTTTCTGTTTCTCCAATGTGTGGATTCTCCTGCTCTTTGTTTAACCAATTGTGAGTAAGGGTTTTGTTTTCTTTTGCTTTGATTAACTCTCTGTATGCTCTTTTGTGGTTAAACGGGTTGGCATAAATTACTTAATGCTCTTATGCTTACTCACTTGAATGATTATTATGATGACAACATTGTTAATTTTGCAACTAATTTTTTCCCTTCAAGCATTTATAATCAAGCCAAGGTCTTGAAAGAGAAGGGTAAAACCTATTTTAAAGAAGTGAGTTTGTTTGTGATGGGGCTAAGTATGATAGAGGGGCTAAAATTTCTATATTTTGGGTTAACAAGGGATGAGGATGAGGATGATAATGTTATGCTATGGAATCTTGTTATTGCACTGGAATTAAATCTAACAACTTGTGCTCTAAAGGTTCGTGACTATGACCAAACTATGGAGCTTTGTTCCATCTCCTTAGTCATCATGCTTGATAGTAGTAATGCCAAAGCTCTTTATAGAAGGGCCCTAGCTAAAATCAAGCTCCACCACTTGGAAGAAGCTTATAAGGACCTTAGCAAGGCAGACAAGGTCGAGCTTAATAACCATGACATTCTCCGTGAGCTGGACAAAGTGAAGGGCCTAAGCTACAAGGCTAGCAAGTTCAATGGCAAGAGGGGTACTGAGGATTTCGTTCTGACTCATTCCAACTACAATAAAAAAAGGGGAAATCAGTAAGCCATCAACGAACCTTGAGTGTAACCGGTTATGTGGTAGCGACGATCAGAGTAGTGTTACGAGCTTGTCTGTCATGGATTTTGCTAGTGACGGGGTAGTAGAGAGCACTATCTCTACTCACAATACTTATGCTTATTTGGAAAATGAAGAAGAAGGATCTAGCAGCTTTCTAAACAATTAACAATCAAGACATGCCAAGGACAAGGGACCGGGGAAAACCCATTTTTTCTCCAATGAAATGAACAGAGGTCGGTCCCTAAAGATTTCCGACTTGTCTTTCTTGAAACTCATGCAAGGGAAGACTTTGAGTTTCTATAATAGTTCTGCTGACTCATGGATGATTGTACGAATGAAGGAAGGACTACACAGGATAAGTATTATGATACTTACTAGGCGATGGGCCTCAAAGGCCCAAAATCCTTGTCCATGCCTACTAGGATGGTGATTCAAGATAGAAGGAGACACGACAACAAGATTTGAAGTAAAAAGGTCAAGTTCTCTCCTGTACTTGAAGTGGTACAGTGAACCATGTTATTTGGTCTGGTAAGCCCATCACTACTGTTGTTAAGAAGAAAGATGAGACTATTTCTCCATGTCTAAATGATAACAACGACGTGGCTTCGAGCATTGAGGAGGGGAGTGAAGTTCTTGCAAGAGACTATCATACCACTGATATTACTAAAGTGGTTTCAATAGGATCTAATGAAGATGATCCCAGGCCATGATTTTTGAATCCGGCCAGGTCCAATCTTTCCCTTCACCCTCTATCTTCATGTTATCTGCCATAACTAGGAAGAATGGAAGGCATCACATGTTTTGAGTGAAGAACAAGAAAAGTAAAATGTACTCCAAGTTTCATTTTTACAGGTCCAAGAAGCGCAAAGGAACAAGCTCCTTATTTTTATTGCCAAGCAGACAATGACTAGTGTCCGCGATGATAGTTGTCAACCTCCTTATTTTTATTGCCAAGCAGACAATGAATGTTGTACCCTCAATCCCCAGTTTAGGTCTTGTATTAGTATAGTTAAGAGAATTAAACTCTCTTCTTGTGTTAATTGTAGTGTCGTGTTGATTGGAATTGAAGCTAGTCTCCTTTTTCCACTTTGTTAAAAAAAATATTTACTTTGTGTAATACAATATCAATTTTTTCAAAAGAATAATAAAGTATAATAATGAGTTATACATGTTAAATATGCCTTAAATCAGGGTAGGAAAAAGCAAGGAGACACGCCTGTGCATCATCAAAGGTTTCATGAAATACCGCATAGAGTCCATAGTGCCATGTCCGTGCCAGGTCAGGAAATTTGTGTTTTCAAATATCTTCCTTAAGTTCTGAACTGGGGCACAAACATGCCCTGGCCTAGGCGGATTAAGTCGGTTTTCACGTGGGAATTATTTCCTTATTTATGGGATATATTTCTTATTGTAGGGAGTACTATAAAAACCTCTTAGGGTTATTTCCTAGTCACTTTGATATTCTTTATCAATCTGTGATATAGAATTCCTTAAGAGCAATAAAGTATTTCGTCTCGCCTTGTTTATGGATATAGGCAACACATTGTTGGTGAACCACTACACATAAATCTGTGTGTTTTGTGTTATTTGTTCTTTTTCACATCCGATTTAGCAAATTGGTATCAAGAGCTTAAGTTCAATCTCAGTGAGAGAGACATCAGGGTTGAGTGTGAAAATTGATAAGTTCACAGGGAGAAATAGTTTTAGTCTATGGCAAATCAAGATGTAGGATTTACCTAAAGCAACAAGGTTGTGGGCACCTTTGACAAATATAGACGTCATTGAATTCGAAAATAACTAAGTTCCTTAAAAAGAAGGAACAATCAACGATCATGTTGTGTCATGTAGACAGTATCATAATTAGCGAGGTCGCGGAGCAGGATTTCGCATCAAGTTGGTGGTTAAAATTGGAGGGATGGTAAATACCACTCTATTTATAAGGCAAAGAATTCACTCTAGCTATTAGAGGTGTCCTGTAGACACCTAAAAATGTCTCCATTAGGGAGGATTCTTGGTTATTTATCGATTTGAGTGATCGGTATTCAATTGAGATGAGTGGATGAGACTTGAAAGATTCTTGAATTGTATTCCTGCAATTTAATTGGCATTGTTACATATGTATATACATTTTAGCTTACCTATTTTGCCACAATAGTACGTGTTCTACGTATGTGGCTAGCCCGGGGGATTTAAGCTCTATCGACCTGAAAACGCTCATGGCAATAAGGGTTCATCCGAGTTTTTAAATCCACCCAAACCATGGAGTCAAGTTCAATTTCATAACGAACTTGCGGAGTCGCCCGTTGGCATACGCCCTCAAGGGAGGCTTCCTTGATAACACGTCCAAACTCTTAACCATGGTACCCTTTTGACACCCTGATAAGCTTGACCATAGTCGAACATTAAACAAGACTCTAGGTTGCGAACTTCATTGCATCATGTGTGACAATGTGCTTATATGTGCATATTTTTATTGATTTATTTATTTATTAATATTTTTTTGACACCCAAATAAGCTTGACCATAGTCGAGTCATAGTTCTTTTTATTTATTTATTTTTTTTATTTTGATTCAACCTGGATTTTTATCCCCGTATCCTGCACAAGCGTCAACTTGTTTTGATCATAGCCGGAGTTCTAGAAAGAGTTACATGGCGTGCTACCTATGGATCTGTAGCCTCGAGTTTTATCTTTCATTGAGCATTAATTTCGTCCCAATCAGAGATAAGTTATAACCGAAAATATTACAGCCTGTCCTGTATAGAAGTTCTTTTTAGCGTCCAATCTTCTTTTTTTTTTAAATTTTTTTTACTTTTTTTTTATTTTTTTATTTATATATTATTATGTCAAGCTAGTCTTAGCCAATCTTCTACTTCTCTTATTCCTTTAATCTATGTCAACTTGTATAACATAGGATTTTAGATTTTATTTTATTTTATTTTTATTCTTTTCCCATGTGTCTTTACTCTTCTAGAATTCCAATCCTCTTCCTAGTTTCTTGTGATTATTGTGCTAACCTTAACATGTGTTTTTTGTCTTTGATTGTGGTTGATCTTATTTATATCTAACGATTGCCAATGGATCGTTATTGCATAGTAAATAGCATAAACATTAAAATTGGACAAAATTAATCAAGTTAGTTTGTCTTTTAGTCTTCTGTGCTATTTGGTCCTTGGGTCCTTTGTTTTCTTACAACGTCCTCATGTCTAGCCATACGATCCTATCACGAGTCTTAATAGGCTCACCTAATTATACTTGTTGAGTCATTGCACACACTTTGTCTTCGAGTCATGCACTATATTGTTTATGATTGTATACTAAGTTCATGCATGTGTCATTTCCTGTCATAATAAAAAAATGAGTGAAGTTTCTCTCACCTGTTTTCAAAATTCTGTATTTCCCCCTTTCTTTCTTATTTTGAGCAATGAGTCAAACCATTAAGTGAATTTGTTTTATTTCATAGTACTTTGTCAAGGAGCAGGGGTAGATTTGTGCGGTTTGAGTCACTACCACAACAACCTCTTAGACCTAAGAGACGTTCAAAGAAAACTTCACCATCTCCACATCAACTATGACCTTCAAACTACTTTCAATTCATTCCAATGGCCACCAAAGAAGATATTGAGGGCATTCACAAGTCCATCAAGGGAGTTTCTTCCATGATGCAAACCCTTACCACCAAGGTCAATACCATGGAACAAACCAAAGTCACTGTTGCTATAGTTGACAAGATAAAAGAACAAATGAACAGAATTTCTAAAGAGTTCACCTACATGGAACAAACTTCCACTACTTTGGCTGTGACGGACAAACTCCCTGTAAAAAATTATCCACTTCTGACATACCCAATTTCGAACCTATTGACAATCTAATATTCCATTTGAAGGCCTTCTCTGCAACCATGACTCTCAACGGATTGGACGTAGCACTCTTCCCTATGGTGTTCCCTCTCTCCTTAGAGCATGCTTTCCAACAATGGTTTTATTCTCTATATACCAAATACACTGCAACTTGGCAAGATGCCACTGAAAGTTTCATGAATCGTTACAAGTGTAACATTCAAACCAGGACTTCATAACGTGAGCTTTCTATCCTTAAGTAGAAAGAAAATGAAGGGTTCACTTGAAAGGAATGGTGTCCTTTAAACAAGTGTATTATTCCGATAGAGGGTTAGGAATTAATTAAGAAAGCTAATTTTTCAGTGAGGTCAAGTGATCGGAATGCCTAGCTGGAGGCCTCTTCCGATCAATAATATTAATGTATAATTAATATTACAACTTAATCTTGACTGAACCCTTTGAGTCACACCGAATCGTGTAACCGAACCGAAGCGACAAATTAATCCGAAGGATTAAATAAGTCGATATGAGATTTTACGAACTAAGATGTAAGATTCCGAGCTTAGAGCATCAAAGCCGAACGTCAAGCCTCGAGTCATTTCAATGAATCAACGAGATGGCAAAATAATCAAGCAACAAGATTTAAAGCCAAAACCCTAAAACCGTGGCATTGCATTATCCTAGCCTCATGCTAATCATGCGTGGGCTAGGCAGTGGGTTGCTAGCCGTAAAGTGCCAGCATGGCTACTAGGTCGTGCCACCATGCATAGCATGGCAACCAGCCCAGCAGGCCATGCGCACTAGCGAGCCTAGCTGGCCGAGGCTGCTAGCGCACCAAGCCCGCATGGTTGATGGGCGTGTGGTGGCTAGGAGCAACCCGTTGGCTAGCATATGGGCTGCGACGACATGGCAGCCCAACCGCATGTAATGGCAGCCGGTTGGACTTGCCATCGAGGCCCATGCTTGGGATGGGGATATTTTTTGGGTTGTTAGCTCTTTGCTTCTTCTCCAAGGCATGGTAAGTGGTCCTTAACTAACCTCCTTAATATTGTGACAAGTGTTGTTTGCTTATTGCTTTTGATATTTAATTTAATTTGGAATTAAATCAAATCATTCTTTTTGCCTTTTTACCAACTATCCCACATTGAAAGATAATGGAAATTCTTGGGATATTTCCCTATAAATACCCATCATTGGGTATTTGGAATTTCACTTGAGTTGGTGAACTTTAAGGGATCTCCAAAAGCTAGAAAACCTTTGTTCGTAAACTCTAAGTTTTTTAGGTCTAGCCCCGTCTATACTACGGGGTAGGGACCGGTTACGGTTCGGTAGCGAGGGTGTGAGCCGTCGGAGGTTCTCGCACTTGCGGAACTTTAAGCTTTCAAGTCCGAGCTCATTGATTGAGCGAAGCACGCTTCTAGGGTGAGTATTCTTTCTCTCTCTTCTCTCTCTTCTCTCGTGTTTTGTTTATTTGCATGATTTTGTTTATTTTGTAATTATTATGCATGCGATACGGTTATCGAGTTTTGTTTCTGCGCGGTTTCGAACACCGCAAATGGTTGAGCCACCACGGGAAAATTGAAAGGAATGGTGTCCTTCCAACAAGTGTATTATTTCGATAGAGGGTTCAGAATTATTACAGAGCTAATTCTTCAGTAAGGTCAAGTGATCGGAATGCCTAGGTGGAGGCCGCTTCCGATCAGTAATATCGAGGTGCAATTGATATTACAGCTTGATCTTAACTGAACCCTTCGCGTCGAACCCAATCGAATCTCCGATCCGAGACGTCGAATTAATCCGAAAGGATTTAATGAGTCGGCAAAGTTTTACGAATACAGACGTCGGAAATCGAGCCTAGGGCGTCGAGACCGAGCGTCGCAAAATCACAAGCAACAAATATGAGCGTAGCCGCAGCTAGGCTAGGCTATCTCATAGCAAGCCTAGGTGCACCATGTGTGTGCTAGGCGCTCCATGGTGTGCTAGGCACCATCGCAGCCTAGGCGCGCCCTGGCAGCCCATCGCAAGCTAGCAACATGCTAGCATGGGTGCCTGGGTGCGCATGGCAGCCATCGCAAGCCACACTGGCACCAGGCAGCCCATCGCAGCTAGCAGCGTCGCAGCAACCCCTTTGTAAGTGGCGGTTTGAGGGAGTGGGGACCATCGCAGCAACCCCTTTGTAAGTGGCGGTTTGAGGGAGTGGGGTCCCCCCCAAGGTTCATGGTCCTCACCTAACCTTCTCTCTCTATTTGACACTTGTTGCATTGTGATTAGTTTTGTTTATTAATTTATTTTAGAAATAAATTAATTAGCAAAAATACATTCTCCCACATTGGTGGAGGATGAAAAATCAAGGGATCATTTCCCTATAAATACCAAGCTTGGTATTGGGATTTGAGACAACCTTGAGTGGAATTAAAAAGGCAACTCTAAGAAAAGAGTAAACCTTTGATTCGTAAAACTCATAGTTATTTTGTCCGGGTCTTGACTAACCTTCAAGAATTAGGACGCTCGGGTCGGGTCGAGGGTACGATCCGTCGGAGATCTCGTCTTTTCGGGATTTTGAAGTAAGAGCTCTTTGAGAGCGAAGCACACGTCAAAGGTATAATTCTTGTTCTTAATCTTGTTTGATTATGTTTATTATGCTTGTTTAATTGCTTTAATTAAGGGGCGGGTCTTGGTGGGTTTCCTTCCGCGTAGTGTCGGGTCACTACGAAACCCTACAAAAAGGAGATGGTTCGTCTCATTATCTAAAATCTGACCCACAAGTACATGCAACATCTCAAATTCCTACCAATGAACACTTTCGAAGTTGTATACGATATTGGCATCAATATTGAGGACGAGCTAATAAATACTGCTGGTAGTAATAACAACAATAACACTTGGAAAAACAAGAAGAACGACCTTCCTTCTTCTTCGTCTTTTAAGCCCGAAAATTCTACCAACAATGTAAGCCAGGTTGATCTCAATGAAGTCTTAGCTCTTGATGCTCCATTGTCCAAGAAAAGGAGAAATTACACTCCTTTGGGAATGACTTATGATTTTGCTTTTGATTGCCTTTACAGTCAAGGTTTGATCACACCTATTGGGCCATTTCTAGAGCCGAAACCTAACGAAAAGAGTGCCAAATGGAACCTTAATGCTCACTGCAAGTTCCACCAAGGAAGAGGTCAATCAACTGAACAGTGCTGGAATTTGAAAGATGCCATTCAAGATTTGGTTGATGCTAACAAACTTCCTGTCCTTCCAGGCGACAAGAAGTAGTGAAGACAAGGCGCACGGCGAGTCCTTCTGCAAGATCTCATGATTTCTTTCTTTTATTCATTACCTTTATTTTTCCCCATTTTTGTCTAGCATAGGTTTTCCATTATGAATTTCTATATGTTTATTCACCTTTTCCATTAATAGAATGAGCATATTTCCTTTCCATCTCAATCATGTCATTTTTGCATTAGTAAAAAAAATTATAATTAAAAAAAAAAAATCAATTGCTGAACCAAACGCAAGGTACACCAATGATTTGAGGCACCCTTTGCAACCCATTATTCCCTTTTTTACCATTCAAACACATATCCCACTTTTTCATTAACCACTTTGAGCCTCGTCTTCACTACATTTTTCATGAATCACTTTGAGCCTCGTCTTCACTTTTTCATTAAACACATAGTAACCATTTTTTGCCTCATTTATTCAACCCACATTCACCTAACCTTGGGATGGAAAGGTGTATAATTGGTGTAATATGCAAAAGCAAGTTCAAAAAAAAAAAACAAACAAAAGAGAAATATAAAACAATGTCTAAGGGCAAGTGTTCCAATGGTCTTTGATATGAACACGTCTCGATTTGCGTCTCTCATCAAGTGCTTGTTACCGTGCCTGAGAAACATGAATGCTAAGTGAGTGATGGACCTCATGATTTGAGATTGTCCACATTGATTCAAAAGAATGAAAAATAAAAATAAGAAAAAAAAAAATCAAAGCGAAAAAAAAAATATGAAAAATAAACTTGCAAAATTCAAAAATTTTCAGATACACAATTACACATCTTGGGAGGCTTCTCTCGGGTCTTGAGCCTTTCACCCTTTCTTCTTCAAACCACTAGCTTAACCACGTTACAACCCTTGAAAGACCTCTTTGAGGTGTACATACACTTGTGCAACGTTCGGCTAGAGCTACATTCCGCTTGATTCTTAACGGATACGTAGGCAACTTCACATTGAGGTGCGGCCATATTCACATTCATATTCATGCATGATTGAGTAAAAAATTTCCAATGCTTATCCCTACCCATATAGAGCTAGACTTGGGGGCTTGAACCCATATCACTTAGCTTACCTAGCCTAAAGAGTCATCATCTTTGACTCTTCTCACATGTATTTCAATCACTACCATAGCCTTCGCAGCCAACCTTTAGTATCACTTTCACACACTTCATTCACACATACAATGCCTTTTATCCTCATTCCCTTAGGAACCCCTTATCATGAAATCTTGTTTTATCACGCGCATGCTTCATCATCCTTCACAACAACATCCAACAAGCATCATCATGGTTATATATCATTGTATACTTGCTTAGCTTCCTGACCTAAGCAACATACATCGACAATAAACACTACTACAATGATATATAAAAGCGTCGGAATTTTTACTACCGACGCTTTGTTAAAGTGTCGGAATTTCACGTGTTGAGATTTTCCGACGCTTTAAAATGTCGATAATACCGACACATAAATATGTCGATAATACCGACACATTAAAGGATCGAGAATTCACATACCGATACTTTAAAGTGTCAATTATTTTCGGAGGATAATTCCAAATGAATTTCCCTCCTAATATTACTGTCACTTTAAAGTGTCGAAATTATGCTTCTAGTATTTATGACAGTTTAAAGTGTCGGAAATTTCCTAAGCATGTGTATTGAAAGGATCATGTAGACACTTCTAGAGAAATTTCTACCTGCTAATTAGTTGTCGTATACACAGTGCATTAACAGACAAATGAAATAGAGTGACAAAAAAAAAGAGATATAATATAAATAAATTTATATAATAATAATAATTTAAATTCATCAAAAGTAGCATAATATATATCCAACCGTCATACGTACGTAATTAAGAAATTAATATAAGTCTAAACAAAAACCTAATTTTGTTTCATCTCTACTTGATAAATTGCCAACAAGAACAATTAGATGAAAAAGTTAATTGTGCTAATATTTCCAAGCAAGTCAAGCTAAATCATCCAAGTGATCCGAGTCATCCTCATCATTGCCAAATTCTCCATTTGAAGCCCCCACATTCTACCAAAAAAAAATATGTTAATACAAACAATAAGCTAGTATTAATTTTAAGAAAATAGACAATTACGTCAATTGAGTAAAGGTCAAGACAAACAAAAAAATAGTAGACCAAAAAAACAAAAAAAAAACTAGGGTATGATAGACAAAGCCATCAATGAAAAAAGATAAACAAAAATAATCATATTAATTTACTTGAAGTACATTACACACCCACACACACACACAATCAGGATCTAAAATATCCACACCAAGAACTGATCTGATTCTCTAAATTCTAAAGAAAGTTTTCAGTGTTTTGACAAAGGCTAAGAATTGGACAAAAACAGTAGTGATGAATTTCAAAATGATAACATGGGAATAGATCGCATGTCAAGGGAGTGTAGTACCAATATAGTGGATGAGAAGCAAGAAGGGGTTCAATGTATAACATACGAAGTCCAAAAACATTCTTCGATTTTTTGCTAGGATTGAATGCCTTTTTTTTTTTTAACAACCAATGCAAGGATACAAAACAAACACTAAGGCCATTTTTCTAGCTTTTACTGTCAGATTAAGAGCCTCAATAATACAAGATCTATTAACTTTTCTTATAACAAAATTGTTAAAGTCAGGCAATTTTAGTTTAATCTTTTACAACACCACCCTTACTTCCTTTTGGCTCTAGGAAGAACCTTACTACTTCCTCAGAATCAATTATCCTGTTTGGTTTAACTGCTCTATAGATTATGCCTATAATGACAGCAATGGCAGAGTTATGTTGCGAAACTATCAAGCATATTAAACGATGATATTCCTTTATATCATATTGAATAATCTGCCAGCCACCTTTGCTCATAAGAGAGCCAGCAAGGATATTGTACCCCCTCAATACAACACATAGGACAGTAACACCATTAAATATACGACCAATCTACTCAACTAGATAATCCACATAGCCAAATAGCAATTTTCATGAACACAGAAAGCAAGGTAACATTTAATAACAATTGGAAAAAAAATTAGATAAGGAGGCTGACTTGAGCGCTTATCGAACGTAATGCTGAGCAAGTAGCATCTAACATTTCATTTAAGATATTACCTCTTTGTACAGCATCCAAAACCTCAGTCATTTGAGTTGTCAATCTCATAAGGAAGTTTGTGGTATGCTTATTATACCTTGCAAACTCGACTTTCATATTTTGGTCTTCATTGTTTCCATTTTATCATCAGTTACCCCTGTTTTTCGCAGTAATGCATGTACTCCAAACACATCATATCGCTTAACTCCAAATCCGTAACCTATCGGTCTCTGGTTAGTTTTATCCTTGTCATACATCAATTCATTGAAGATTCCATTCTCTATCTTAACTTGAGCCAATGATGATGATGAATTTGTAACACTAGCCTCTATCTTAGATTTTGCTGTTTTCTACAAGAAAGCATAAATTTTTAAACATATATACACACACATATATACACTGATTATAAAGTTAGATGTAATGGTCAGCGATATGTTATGAAGGAATACAATGAGATCTTCAGTGTTTGTATTGTTTGGATAAGATCCATCCTTTGGTTTGTGAGTTTTATCAAAAACTCAAAAGCACCAGGCTCTCTTCCATGTTCAATCTCCTACAAAAATAAATTTACTCATACTTTTGAACAAAACATAATATATATATATATATATATATATATATATATATATATAAAAGACAAGATGCAGGAAAGCATATGCATCATACAAATTCATCTCTTGAATTAGCAAAACTTGTGGCACCATTGGTGTGAAGATGACCCAAAGAAGCACGTGCTTCTCTTCCGATTTTATCATACTTCTACATTGGCATAACAATTGTATTTGAAATATACTGGTTAAATATTTGAAATAAAAACATACCTTGACATAGATAAACTAAAATCACTTACGTGAATCAATTCAACAATGTCACCTAGTATTGCTGCATTCACCTTTTGCCAATTTACCTCTCTAATAGGGCAAATATTATCTTTCTTAGCAATATAATACTTGAAATAAACTTCACAAGAACCGATCCACCCTTTCGAATTAGTTAGTAGTATCTATTGAATATAAATTCAAACCTAACACCATTTTCAAGAAACCATACATCATGTGTCTGTATAGCCCCTCTCCACAATTGCACATTTCCATTAGAATTTGTAAAAATATGAAATATAATTATATAATAATCTAATACAAGTTTAATAGAAAATTTCCTTTTTTCAGAGTGTCATAGACCATCTAAACAAATATAAAATCAGACCTACTGGTTACTAGATTTAGGTTTAACCTACTGACATATTTCAACAAAAACAACATAACAACAATGACAATATCACAACAACATTACAACACCAGAAATGGGCATTAGGAACTGCATGTACACCCCCAATAAACTTTTTTAGGAATTACAGTAAAATCTTTAAACTAGACATGTAACAAAAATAATAACTTTCCTAAATTGACTTACCTATGGCACGAACATCCTCCCTTTCATCGAAGCTAATATCATCTCTCCAATCTTTGGTTTCTTCATCAGCAGAGTTTACAGTGGTTGAATTGGAGCATCTTACTCTTTTTGCATTCCTCCTAGAACCTCCACCATTTACATGCTCCAATAAAAAAGAAACAAAAGTTCACAATGCAGTGAATTAAAATTGATTATGAAGAAAATTTAACATTAAGGTATAATAAAAAAGAAACAAAAGTTCATGCATGTAATGCTAGCACATTATTTATTAATCTCCTAAATCAAACAAATCCCTAGGCTAAGATTCTATAACATGTAACTATCCCTTTTGAATCCCATCTTCAACATTAAAAACTTGTTTTTGCTTGAGATAAGAAGATAAAAGGATCATCTTGCAACAGTCGTCCATTATGCATCAACTTAGAGAAGTTCACTGAAGTACCACCATTTTCATATTTATTTAACCCCTTTCTAATATCAGCGCAGTCACATCAAAACACCACAACTTTATAAGTCCCATAATAACTTAATTCATATATGTTTCTGACTTTTCCATAATAAAATTGGCCATCTGCCTCAACCATAACTCCTGAATTTTGTGTCTTGCGATAGCGTTCACGATTTACTTAAAGGAACTTGTAACCATTAATTGCAAACCCCTTATTCGCAATGACACGATTGTATAAACCACCTACCAAAGCTTTCCTTAGCTTCCCTTGCTCAGTACTATTGTCTATGTTATGTACCTATAATGACAACGTAACTAATAAAGTAAATATTATGTTCGAAAAAAAAAATTACTTTAATGAAAGCCATATATATACAACCTGAGCTTTGAGCCAATCAGGGAATTCATTAATGATCCAATCATATTCAATTCTTGTGTCACCACGTACACCTCTAAATTGATTCTCTCGTCTCTTTGCTCGTAAGAACTCACTATAAAATATTGTGATCGCCGGATAATAGGTCGTGTCTACTATCCTAAATCAATCAACAATTTATATTCTTAACCTAACTCTATCAAGCTCACACTAGATAGTGGCAAGCTAGGGTCGAACCACAAGGAAACGGGGCGTTGCACAATCAAAGTGGAATTAAGAATCTATTGCAAGTAACAAGGGGTATTTTGATTGTTTTTGTGAATTTCTATGATCAAATTAACTACTAGAAAGATTAAAGCAAGCAAATCAAGAAAGATCAAACTAGAAACACTAAAATAAGGATGGAAAACTAGATTTGAAAGAAATATGATCAAAACACTAGGGAAAGGGGGTTTCAATCATGATCAACTAAGACAACAATGATAATCAACATGGATTCATGCCAAGGAATACAAATTCTACTCAAATAATTCATTCCCATGCAATTACTCAAGAAAATTGATGAAATAGATCAAAACTAAACTAGATCATTCCCATGCATCTAATTTAGAACTCAAATATTGGAATTAAAGGTTCACATCAATAACTCCAAGCAATAAAACACAAAATCATCAACTCAAGGCTACATCTAATCAATCATCAATTTAATCCCAATCAATCATAATCTTCAACCCCTACCCTAGCTAGAAATCTAAGCTAGAGAAGAGAAAATAGCCATCACAACTACACTAAGCATGGATTCAATCTTAACAAAGCTAAACATGATTTAAATCCAAAGGATTAAGCAATCAAACAAGTAAAATCAAGGAAATGGATGGAAATCAACACTATCAAAAGCAATTAAACCAAACAAAAGGTAAGAGTAAAGAAATTACTACTATGAAGCTCGATTGATGAAGAAAACATGAAATACTTGCATTGAATTGAGGAAAACATGAAGAAATCTTGATTATAATGATGAAACTTGAAGATTAAGCAACTTCCTCTCTCTAAAAATACTAGAGTTTCTCTCACTACAAAGTTCTAATTATAATTGGAAAATAGCCCCTAATAAAATTCAAGAAAAAGTCTATTTGTAGTGCCTAAAGAAATCGAAAATAACGAACTAAAGAGAGCCCTCTTAAACAGCCGCGCCCTCTCCAAGCCGGGTACGGAGTTGCAAAACCCACAATGTCGCGCCAGCAGGCTACCGATGGAGAGCCATCTCCCAGTTGGGGAGAGGCCGCGGCTAAGAAACAGGGGAAACAAAGCCACGAATAGTTGCGCCCATGTCCATATAAGCCGCGCCCGCGGGTGACTGGGGAGAGCCCTCTCCAAGGGCGCGGCCAGCCTTCTATAGGTTCAAAAGATGAGCTCCAATTCATCCTGTCCGCACCCACGGCCTGGACACCCGCGCCCGTGGCTCCTTGTAGAGTTGCGCGCCTTCTCTCTTGAGCATCTCCTCCTCTTCCATAGTCCCATTAGTTCCTTTAACTCCATCCAAGAGTGCCAAAAACCTTCAAAATCAACAAAGAAAAGATATAAAACAAAAGAAAACATAAAAGAAGAGGAAAATCATGAGAAAGAACAAAAATAACCAAAACAAGGGTAAAGGGGCTAGAGAAGGCGCAAACAAGTGACAAATGGGGGAAAATCATTAATAAAAAGTGCTAAATAGTGGCATGTATTCCACTCATCAATATCCCCCACACTTGCCTCTTGCTTGTCCTCAAGCAAAACTAAGCGAAAATAGAAAAAGCAAACACTACGAAGACTAACACAACATGACAAGGCTTAGGAAAACAAATCAAGTTTTAGGGTGGAAAATGCTCCATTCGGACTCGAAAGAAAGACAAGCGCCAAAGAATACTCGCCTTTCTAAATTAAACGAGGGAAAACACGTTTTAAGATGCTCATGGTTGAAAGAGACAAACTTAAGCTAAGCATAGAGAACAAGTGATTTCAATCTCCGCCCTAGTCCCATCTAAAACGGTCCGCGTTCTCCCCACTAGCTTCAAATTACCCCCTAGTTAGCTTCTCATGATTCCACGAAGGAACCGGAAAAAGATACATCTTAAGGAAACATAAGGTCATCCCGACATCTAAACTATGCATACTCTCTCCATAGGGTTGAAATCCATCTCCCTCCACCGGTATTTGACCTCACCCCTCTAAAGTCTAAGGGTCTTTACTAGGGTTGTAATGTCATGGCTAAAGGTAAAGGTATGGAAATAATTTGAAAATTTAGTGGCAATTCCTAAGTGAGGCAAAAGAGTGGCCAACTCTCAAAAACAAACTTAAGAAAACAATCAAATACCAAATAAACAACCATCAATTCAATTCCATTACATTACCACACTTATTCAAGGGAAAAGAACTTCAAAGCTTTCTTTTTTTATAAATTTTAATTTTTTATTTTATTTTTTTATTTTCATAAACTCTTATTTGGTGTCCTTGCCTTTTTTTAACTATGGACGACTTTTTATGAAACTCCATTTGATTTTCTTGAATTGCATTCTTCTTTTCAAACTTTTCTTGCATATTCATATTTAAGCTCAACTTTCAATTCCTCACTTAAACCAATTCTCAAAGTGCTTCTTGTTCATATTCAACATGCCAAATGCTTCACTAACTAAGAGGGTTGGTAAAATATAGGCCATTAGGTTTGTAATGTGGTTAAGACAAGAAAGGGAAACAAATTGGTTAGCAAGTAGGTTGATGCAAAATAGAAAGTCAAATTTGTAACTAAATAAAAAGAAATATAAACAAAAATGAGAAAAGGTGCCCTTTTCCTCCCCTAAAGTTGCTTGGTCACGATCTTGGAAGCTAGAGGACAACACAAGGATTAAGACATGCATAGTCGAGGATCCTAATAACGCGGCACAACAAAATGATGAAGGATAGAACAATTTAAACCTCACAAGGAATGAAAAGTAAGCAAATACCAACTAAAGGGCTTCAAATCCACTATAGAGAGCAACTCCATCTTACCACTTTCCCGTGAACTAAGGTTTTAAACGTCCTCAATAGTTCTTAACCTTGCTACCTTAGCTTAAAATTTGTCTAACTCAAACCGTGTATTCCATCATCAACTAGGAAGAAACAAGCATTCTAAGGAACATCATCAAAGCAATCGAGTCCAAATGTATGAGTAAATTCCAAAACATATTCATTTCATCTTGTCATAGTCATGTTTGTCACACAAAAAAGAAAATAAAACAAAAGAAGGAGGAAGAAATAAAAAAAGGTTCACAAACGACGCATATAAATCCAATTAATTCCCAATCTTCATACAATGATCGTTCGATATCAACATCAACGATCCCAGGTTCCTTAAAACCAAATGCAAACAACCTTGAACCATTCAACTTCTTCCTAAACTAACATAAAATAAGCACACCAAAAGAAAGAAAAAGAGTAAAGGAAAGATCTCACCCAAATGTTTCTTAAAGACAAATAAAGCAACCTTACAATTTACCATGGCTCCTTATGTTGCTTCCAATTTTCTTCAAAGCTACAATGGAGAGAGATAAAAGCAAAAACAAACATTATACAAAAAAAAAGGTTGGAAAGAAAGAGAAAGAAAATCTACAAACTCAAACTTTGGGCACAACCAAATACCAAAACTCAACTCATTATCCAATCATCATCATCATTCAAGACATCATTGACCAACAATAAACAAAAACAATGCTACCAAACGCTTAACATCAACACCCACCAGCAAGACCAAAACACAAATCCCTTTATCATTCCCATGAGTCCTTGGTGCCTTCCCCTACACTTACCCAAAAACACTCCCTTTTAACTCAAACACCCCCACCACACTAGATAAGAACATAGTCCTCGATGCTTCACATGCAAATAAAATGAAAGGGGGACCAAAAGGGGGAGGGGAAAACAAACAAACCAAGGGGGAAACTATTGGCCACTAGGGCCGGCACCACCATCATCCCCATTCTAACTATCATATGAAAATTCCGAAGGGGGACCATGGGGTTCCCAACCTCCGGTGTAACCGGGAGACCACCCGTAATGACCCTTAAAAAGGTCTATTTGGGATGCGGATAATTGGTTAAATGGCTCGGGTTGAACTAGAGGCAAAGGATGAGAGGGATCAACGTAGGGGTAGTTAGGGTAGTCATAATGACCGGACTCATCGGGAAACTCGCGTCTTGGCACATTGGGGTCCGAGGGACCCGACCAATAAGGGTACGTGGGTTGGTTGTCACCCCTCCAAGATGGCACGGGCCCTTGTTGAGCCGGCACATATGGATAGTTAACCGGAGGAGTGACATCCCCTTTACGCACATTAGCATCATAAAGGGCATTTGTTTGAAAGAAGTTATGTTGTTGGGAGGCAAACATACCTTGCATGCTAAGTTTCATGCTTTCCATTTGTGCTCGTATAGCCGCCATCTCTTGTTGGTAGTCTTGTTACTGTTGTTGTTGTTGACGTCTCCTTCTTCCTTGGTGTTGACGTTGTTGTTGTTGTTGCTGTTGTTGTTGCTGTTGAATAGGAGGAACCACCTCTACCTAATCTTCATCTTCCTCCTCATTACCACCCTCTTCATCATCTCCATCATCCTCCTTTCTTGCACGCGGGAGGATACCCGAACCCTTTCTCACCCATCATGGTTGATTAACTCCTTCCCTAGTAAAGGAAGTGAACTTTGGCTTGGGGAGAAGACAATGATGCTCAAGGAAGACAAGTAAGCTCCACATCCTTCCCTTATCCTCCGTGTCCCCAATAAACTTCATGGTTTTCAATTGGTCAATATCAAACCAAATGTCACTTTCATCACTCTTCCCAACGGGGGTGCAAGAACGTAACTTATCCTTATTCCCCAAATTTTTTCGCCAACCTTGTGATCATCCCACCACAATGAATCTCCCCCGTTTTGTCCCCGAAAGAATAGCCTCAATACACTTGGTGAAGAGGTAACCAAAATTCATCCTATGGCCCAAATCTGGCCGAGTAGCAAGCCACAAAACCCGGATTTCCTCCGCGGTTATCTTACCTAAGTCTTGCTTGTTGAATACCATGTACCCGAGAATTTGATGTAGAAGTCGAAGAGCAGGGTGCATGATCTGACTAGCCAATTATCCATTCTTGAGATGCTCTTCCACCATGCAAAGGGGTTATAACCATGTAAAGCCTCATGCTTGGGAAAGAATAGGTTGGTATCGGGGTTAAGGTTGAGGAATTGATTGAATTGACGAAGATTCCTAGTTTCTTTCTTGTTGAAAAGTTGGAAGGGGATGGAAAGGTCAAATTCAAGGGTAGGTTCTCAGTAGGTTCGACTTGAATTGGCCACAAAGGAGCCTATCCTCAAATTGTTGAATAAAAACCAACAATCCTCATCTATGCCGAGTATGGTTGTTGTTGCTTGGTGGTAGTTCTTGGTGGGTCAGGTTTTTCGAGATAACAAGTTGTCGTATATGGGTTTATGGTGTTTATTATGGAATTTGAGTGGTGGCAAAGGTGGTGGTGGTTGCTCATTGTTTTGAGGGGTTTGAGAAGTGGGACTTTGAGGCTCCTTCCCACTCTTTCTCTTCTTAGAACCAATCACCATATTCACAATCACCAAAATTCAATCAACACCACTCCAATTATAAGTAACAATCCCACTTACTACGCCAAACTTTCACAATTCACACACTCCAAAATCCACCAAACAACACAAATCAACCAAGATAAACCACCAACAATCAAAACTATCAACCAACAAACAACCATATGTGATTATACCAACAATTGTGATCAAAATCAACTCCAACTAGCCTCAAGAACATAAACCCCAAGCAAGCTTCAAGATTTACTAATGTAGAACCCACGAAAAATTCGGACCCAAATTGATGTGAGAATGATGAAAGTAATGAAATTGATTTATTTTGATGGAAATTTCTAAGAAATTGAGGGGAATTTAATGGGTTTTGATGATGAGTTTGAGAGGTTAGGGTGTGAGGGAAAGGGGAATGTTAGAGAGAGAAACAAAAGGAAGTCAAAATAGGGGAAAAATAAGGAGAATGGCTGCTTGAAGTCGAAAAAAAAACCGGGTTATGAAACCTAGTTTGCCACACCCGTGGGTCGTGTGCCGCGCCTGCGAGTTAAACTGTCGCGCTCGTGGGTCAAACTGCCGCGCCCACGGCAAGTCATGCCGCGCCTTCTCTTGGGGCATGGCGAGCCTTCTACAGGAGCTCGAGGAAGAATTTTTTAAACCCTGTCCGTGCCCTCTCCTCTAGGTGCCACGCCCGCGGATCGTTGGAAAGGCCTCTCCTTGGGCGCAGGCTGCACTTTAAGCCTTGAGACCTAAATTTTGACCTTTTCTTCTTTCATAACTCAATCTTGGCTCTTGAAAACAAGTCCCTTGAGGTTAGAACACCCTTGATTCCTAGACCACAAACTCAATGCCCAAAAATTCAAGTACCCACAAAAGAAAAGCCAAAGAACCTAAGATAAGTGCCACAAGAAAAATCAACTAAAACCGATCAAATAGAGGAAATAAAGAAATAAAAGAGTTGAGAACTCGGGTTGCCTCCCAAAAAGCGCTTCTTTATGAGGTCACTAGCTTGACCATGAGAAATTATCATCTAAGGGGTGGCTTAAGATCCATAGGATCAAGCTTCATGCATTCGATCAAACCACCTTCATCCTTGCAAAAATAGTGCTTCAAACAGCCATTAACCATGAACTTATGATCACCCACCTCTAACTCAAAGGAACCATAAGGAGTAGTCTATGAAATCACGAAAGGCCCCGACCATTTGGATTTAAGCTTTCCGGGAAACAAACAAAGCCTAGAATTGAATAACAACACCTTGTCTCCAACTTTAAAGATCTTGTTTCTTATGTGTTGGTCATGCCATTTCTTGGTCTTCTCCTTATATAGCCTTAAGTTCTCATAGGCATCATATCTAAGATCTTCAAGTTCATTGAGCTTAAGCAATCTTTTCTCACCGGCCAATGACATATCCATGTTAAGTTCTTTGATAGCCCACCAAGCGTTATGCTCCAACTCAACTGGAAAATGACAAGCCTTGTCATAGACCAACCGATAGGGGGTTGTACCAATGGAGTCTTGTACGTCATCTGTAGGGCCCAAAGTGTGTCATCAATCTTGAGGGACCAATCCTTCCTAGATTTGTTCACCATCCTTTCAAGAAGATTCTTGATCTCTCTATTTGACCCCTCCACTTTCCCTTGAGTTTGAGGATGATAAGGTAGACCAACTTTGTGATGAACTCCATACCTCTTGAGAAGAGCTTCAAGTTGCTTCTTGGCGAAGTGGGAACCTCCATCACTAATTAGCACCCTAGGAACCCCAAACCGTGGAAAGATGATCTTCTTGAGAAGCTTAAGCACAACCTTATGATCATTGGTAGGGGAAGGTATGGCTTCAATCCACTTAGTCACATAATCAACCGCTACTAAGATGTATCAATTCCCACATGAAGAAACAAAAGGCCCCATAAAGTCGACACCCCAAACATCAAAAGGCTCAACTTCCAAAATGTTTTGTTGAGGCATTTCATCTCTTTTGGTTATGCCACCACTTCTTTGGCACTTATCACATCTATAAACAAACTTGTGAGCATCCTTATGCATCGTTGGCCACCATAAGAGAGATTGAGAAATCTTTTCCACCGTCTTGTCAACTCCCCCATGTCCTCCACATGGAAACGAGTGGCAATGCTTAAGAACTCCTTTAATTTCATGGTTTGGAACACATTTCCAGAAAAGGCCATCTCCACACTGTTCGAACAAGTAAGGGTCATTCCAAAAGTATCTCCTCACTTCTTTGAAAAACCTCTTCTTTTGTTGAGAAGAGAACTCTGGGGGAATGACTCCACAAGCAAGATAGTTGGTGATATCCACATACCATGGGCTAAATGTTGAAGCTATAGCCATAAGAGTTTCAAATCTATCTCATCTCCTCATTGATTGGTACATCCTCCTTATTCTCAAAAGGAAGCCTAGACAAATGATCCGCCACATAGTTCTCCGCTCCTTTCTTATTTCTCATCTCCATGTCAAAAATCTTGAAGCAAAAGAACCCACGGATGAGGCATGGATTTGCTTCCTTCTTGGTCATGAGATAGCGAACCGCTATATGATCCGTGTACAAAATTACTTTGGAGCAAATAAGATAGGACCTAAACTTGTCCATGGCAAACACAATCACAAGCATTTCCTTCACCGTCGTTGTGTAATTCCTTTGAGCTTCTCAAGATTTCTACTTGCATAGTAGATGACATAAGATCTTCCTTCTTTTTTTTTCCCAAGCACCGCACCTATTGCAAAATCACTCGCATCGCACATTAGCTCAAAAGGTAAGCTCCAATCCGGAGCTTGCACAATGGGAGAGGAAATGAGAGCTTACTTGAGCTTTTAAAATGCCTCAAGACAAGCCTCATTAAATCTAAATACAACATCTTTCTTGATTAATTCGGTCAAAGGTTTGGCAATTGATGAAAAATCTTTGATAAACCTCCGGTAAAAACCGGCATGCCCTAGAAAAGCTCTCACTCCCGTAATGGAAGTAGGAGGGGGCAACTTTGCAATCACCGAAACTTTGGCCGGATCAACCTCAATGCCCTTCTTTGACACTTTATGACCTAGGACAATACCCTCCTAAACCATAAAATGACATTTTTCCCAATTCAAAACCAAACTCGTCTCTTGACAACTTTTCAAAACTTTTTCAATATTATAAAGACAAATGTCAAAAGACGAGCCACTAACACTAAAATCATCCATGAAAACTTCAATCTCATTTTCAAGCATCTCGGAAAAAATGGAAGTCATGCATCGTTGGAATGTTGAAGGAGCATTGCATAACCCGAATGGCATTCTTTGGTATGCGAATGTTCCATATGGACATGTGAAAGTAGTCCTCTCTTGGTCACTTGGATGGATAGGGATTCGGAAAATCCCGGAATACCCATCCAAGAAACAAAAGAAAGCATGGTGAGAAAGTCTTTCCAACATTTGATCCATAAATGGAAGGGGAAAATGATCCTTCTTTGTATTTTTGTTCAATCTTCTATAGTCAATACACATTCTCCATCCGGTCACTGTTCGAGTGGATATCTCCTCTCCTCCTTCACCCTTGACAATGGTTGACAGGCTAAAGTCGTAACACCTAATCAAAAGTAATTCCTAAGACCTCTAACTGATAATAGATAAGGAAGTAGGGTCGAATTTACAGGGAAACAACGTTCTTCTATTCCTAATTAATTATTATAATCTAAATTATTTGGGAACAAGTAAGATTGTGGGAATTAAACTATGACAATAATCAAATAAGGGAACAATTAATAATAAAAAGCCTAGGGTCAAAGGTTCACCAATAATTAATACTCCAGGATAAAACATAACAATCAACGATTAATATTGCAAACATAACATGATTAACAGGCTCTCGCAATTTATTAATCAGCATAGACCTAACAGGCTCTCACAATTTACTAGATTTAAGTTCCTATTGAAAATAACCTTCAATATCAAATTAACATATGCTCGATTCATCAATTCAATATTGCTATACATTTACAATCAAATCACATCTGCTCGATTCATAATCCAATTGTAAAGAATTAAAACAGTTCAATAAGAAATTATCATGCAATATCAAAAATCAACCAAAACAATTCATCCCTTCATATTAATTATGGATCCCCCAAGAACCCTAGAATTAAACTACTCACGCATAATTGAATCTAAACTAATCAAAGCATATATGGAAGGCTTGATTAAAATCAAAACACAAATTAACAAAGCAATTAAAATCAAAGCAATAAATAAAGCAATAAAAGATGCGAGAAATAATATCGAATGAAGGAAATATGAAATTGCACTAAAAGGGGAAAACTTGAGTTCAACAATATTCTCTAACTAAAATCTCTCTAAAAGTTTTAAGCATGAAAGAAATAATAATGGAAAACGTAGCTAATAAAGCTTACAAAAAGAACTTAAATACTAAGCCTAAAATTAGCCAAAACGACGAGTTATACGATTCCCAGGAAAAACACACGCCCAATCGGGCCCGCCTTTTTTCTTCTAACCGCCTTTCTGGGCATTCGTCTGATCGGGCCCGATCATTTTCTTGGCCGAGTTTTCTTTCTTCTTTTCCTTTGGGCTCCAATTGCTTGTGGCCTAAATTCTTCTTCTTCCTAGGTCCATTGCTTGGACCAATTCCACAGACCAAGCCCTTAATCACCGATATGATTGGTCTTGGGCTACGATCAACGGTCATGAATGTGACAAAAGCTTGGATATCTCGTAGTGACCGGAAAACCATAGAAATTATCGACAAATCTGGGAAATTTCTACAAAACAAATACCAACTCTACAAAACACTCGAAACCACACATTAGTACTAAAGGTAGCCACGAAGAGCTCAAATATGCATAAAAATGACTGTGGGACAAGGGATAAAATAGCATGTAAAATACATATATCAAACTCCCCCAAGCTAAACCCTTGATTTTCTCTAAGCAAGGCAATGAATAAAACAAATCATAACTTCACCCCAAATCAAATTTAAAATCCATAATACAACTCAAAGCCAATCCAACAAACATGCATCATAATCAATCACTCAAATCCATCTGATTACCAATCTTCCCTAACAATTGTCAAGTAGAGTAAACCACAAGAGCATATAGAATTCAAGACTAGTGCTTACACACTTAACTCTCAATTATGTGGCGAGTAAAAGATGTACTCGTTCGCTCTCCATCCCATACCCTTTATATGTGAACAATGCCCTCCCAACTCACGCACTCGTGTGTTTAAAAGACATTCACTCAACCTAGTAGTCGACTCGAAATACATCAAATCATTCTTCGCATTGATAAACAACTACTTTCACATTCACACAACTTTATGCACAAAGGTCGAAAGGAATTCAAAGCTTGTAATGTAAGTCTTAGGTAAAGGGTAAGATAATATTTGGGAAAAATGTGAGAGCTAAGCCATGCTTAAGGGAGCCAAATTCCTAATAAAACCAAGGTCAAAAATAAATAATGACCAAATCATCCCCAACTCACTCAACTTCCACAAAATATTCACCAAACAACCAATCCAATATTTCACAAATTTTTTCAACACTTACAATAAACCTCTCATAGAAATATGACTTTATAAAACTTGAGTGAAACAAACAAACTTTGAATTCTTTTCTTTTCAACTTTCTTTTGAACTTAAATTTTTTTCTTTGAAACTTATATCTTTTTTTTTTCTTTCTTGAAACTCTTTTTTTTCTTTTCTTTTCTTTTCTTTTGAGCAACCTTCATTAGAACACTTGAACATTGAAACTATTTTTTTTCTTTTGCTCTTTTTATTTTATTTTATTTTATTTTATTTTTTTTATTTTATCTCACATTGGAATTTTTTCAACTTTGAGCAACAAATTTCTCATCTTTTCCAATCACAAAATCAAAAGAGCTAACTACTCCTCTTATTCACCCACATTGTGCAAATTATGAGCACACTACAACTCCCACACCTCACTAACTAATAGCTCCCCCAAGCCAAGCTTGGGACTAATAACCAACGGGGCAAAATAAGCTTGTAATGTGGCTAGATAAACAATGAAAAGTCAAGGAAACAACATGGGTAGAAAGAAGGGAACAAATGTATCTAATATCGTCATAAGGAAACCTGAAAGAACAAATGTCTTTGTCCTCCTCATTGTGCATTATAATGAATCATATAAACATTACTCATAATTAAAGACCAATACTCAACTTCATTGATATACCAGGAACTAACACACATTCCTTACCAAATCAACTAGTCAAGCACTATATTCACAAATAGTTAGGCAATCAAGCATCAAACCATTACCAACTTATCCACAATGTTCATCATCAATAACCAAGAGTCAAAACAATTTTCTTCAAGGGGCGCAGGGAAGCATGATTCATCTTTTCATTGGAACGTATTTTTGCATTTTTTATTCAAAAGCATTAAATCTAACCTAAGAAAACAATAAAATAGAGAAAAGATAAAAAATACCATAAAATAAAGAAGAGAGAAAGAATACCATATATATAAAATCATCTCCCCCCAAGCCAAATCAAGCAATGCCCTCATTGACTTGGGAGTGTAGCTACGAAAAGCTACTCCTCATCATCATCCTCATCCATCCTAGCATAGCCACTACCACCTCCATGGCTAGAACCGGCACCTCCTTGACCCGAACTACCTACAAAATAGTTAGGATCCACTTTCCCACCTATCCCACCAAAAGGAACATCGGCCCCATAACCATGGACGGAAGAATAGTCCACATAAGTACCATAAGAAACGGGGGTATTGTATCCTCCTTGAGGATATTGAAACCAATCGGGGACCATAGCCTCGGGGGAATAGCCCCTCGGCGTGCATAATCATCATACATGGGGTATAAACCCCTGCCTAGGTTTCGCTCAATATAGCCAACCCTCCTATCAAGAGACCCCACCCTAGTGTTAAGGGATTGGACCATTCCCTCTACCCTTCTTTGCCCCATCTCGATCCTATCAAGTTGGCTCCTAGAAGTCGAAAAGTCATAAGGTGCATTAGGATCTATGTTATAGTCAGGAGAAGAGGAGGGGGTGTCTTGCATGTAAGGTTGGGGTTGGGGTTGAAATTGAGGTTGTGGTTGAGGTTGGAATTGCGGTGGAGGTTGAGGAGCTTCTTGAGCTTCTCCATCATTGCCTAGTACAAAAGTGTAGGTGGTCTTACCCCTATCAAACTTAGTCAAAGCGAGATCAGGCAATTTGAAAGTTCGCTCTCTCCTCCCCGACTCTCTATGGATCTTCCCCCAAACCTCATTTGGCCGACTCACGCTATGGGTAGGTTAAAGCCAATTAAGGCTTTCCAAGTAGCTAAGGTCCATCAAGGTAGGCCCGTTGACCTTCCTATGGTCATTAGGCTCAAAACCCATCAATTTAACCGCAATGTGGGTTACTAACCCACCAAAATAGATAGGGATTCTTGCCCTCGAGGTCTCGGAGGCCTTAGCACTACGTTGGAAGTGTTGGGCCATCTTTAGTGGGATGTTTATCTTCCCACACTCGGAAAACAAGTAGGAGGCTAAGAGCTCTAATTCTTCCCCCCTAACGTTGGCCGGTTCATGCCTCCCAAAAATTGCAAGGCCCACAAATCTTTGCCTAAAATTTGGCACGAGGTGGTGAATGATGGTTCCCTTGGCATGTTGGAGGCTATCTAAAACCTCTCCCATGAGGGCCATGTAAACCTCACCACAAAAATCTCTAGGTGGATTGGATGGTTTATCGAATTTCAATTCAAAAATTTTCCAAAATCCTTCAAGGATAATCTCACATCATTATTAAGCAAGCGAAATTGAACATGGTACACATTTGAGTTCGATTTTATTAAGCTAAAAGTAGAGATGAATTCCACCGTTAGACAATCATAAGTGTCTCTATGCATATTGAAGAAACTAGACATGCCAATTCCTTTGAACAATTTTTCTACTTCTTTATCAATACCTAAAGTAATCAAGGAAGGATGATGCACAAAACGAGTAGCAATTACCTGCCGTTGAATAAGATTGAGCATCTTCCCCCTTTGTTCTTAGCTAGTGACCACCACCTCCTTCCATCTCGAAATTTGAAGTTTCGGGTCGACCATTGGTGTTGGTTGTTGCCTTGATTGTTCTCCTCTTTGTCCCCTTGATCTCTTGGAAGCCATTTGGGTGATGTTTCTTGAAGAACTTGAGATTTTCTCTCTCTAGGGTTTCCTAAAAGTATGAGAAAACAAAGAGAAATTGGGTTGGAATTGTAGATAAAGGTGAGAGGATTAAGAATATGGTAAAAGAATTTGAGTTTTTATTAGAGAATTGGAGAAGATCTTGATTGGAAGATGGAGTTGAAGGTTAACAATGGAGTTTAAAGAGAGAAAGTGAAGGTGAAAGAGATGAAATAAAGAAGAAAGTGAAAGAAATAAAAGGAAAAAAGAATAAGAAGATGGTCCGAGCAAAAGACGCGCCCGATCGGGCGCGAACCCAGCCTTTGGTTTCGTCTCGATGGCTCTCCCGATCGGGTGAGCTTCGCCCGGGAAATCTTTTGAGTTAGCTCGATTTCACCAAAAATGTGCCCGATCGAGAGAGCTTTCTTCATTTTCTACATTTACTTGCGCGCCCAATCGGGCGAGCTCCACCCGATCGGGCGAATGAGCAGCTCGATCTTCGTTGAGTTACGCGCCCAGTCAGGCAGCTTCGCCCGATCGGGCTAAAAATACCCTTTTTCAGACTTTCTTGCGCGCTTGATCGGACCATGCTTTTCTTCAACTTTTCTCGTTTAGGTCTCACTACTTGATGGCTCAAAACCTGCACAACTCACTTCACATATGTAAAATTTGCACTCTCCTCGCCCCTCTAAAAAGAAAGAAAATAAAAACTAGTCCAAAAAGCATAAAATACGGGTTGCCTTCCGCAAAGCACTGGTTTCTGAAGGTTCTGCCCGACCTTTGTACCTTAGCTCTAAGATGAGAGTGGAGTTAGGTGGATTTCCTCCACCACTCCAATGGTAGCTCCTTCATGGTACACCTTCAATCGTTGACCATTGACCTTGAATTCTTCGCCTTTTTTGTTTACTAGCTCAACCAAACCAAATTTATTCACCTTAGTGACAATAAGGGACCCGATCACCTAGACTTTAGCTTTCCTAGGAGGAGCTTTAGTCTATAGTTTAAGAGTAGAACCTTGTCTCCTGATGCGAACTCTCTTGGTAGGATTTTCTTGTCATGCCACTTCTTAGTTTTCTCTTTGAAAATTCGCGCACTGTTATATGCCGACAATCTAAACCCGTCCAACTCGTTGAGTTGGAGAAGTCTTTTCTCTCCCGCAACTTTAAAATCCATATTAAGCTTCTTGATTGCCCAAAAAGCTTTGTACTCCAAATCCACGGGAAGATGACATGCCTTACCGTACACTAGTCTATAAGGAGAGGTACCAGTTGGTGTTTTGAATGCGGTCCGATATGCCCAACGTGTATCATCTAGCTTCATACTCCAATCCTTCCTTGACTTAGCTACCACTTTCTCTAGTATCGACTTGATTTTTCGATTGGAGACCTCAACTTGACCACTTGTTTGAGGATGATAACTAAGTCCGGTCCTATGGTAGACTCCATAATTCTTTAGAACGTTGTCCAATTGCCTTTCATGGAAGTGAGAACCTCTATCACTAATGATAGCTCGTGGGACACAAACCTTGGATATACGGTCTTCTTGAAAAGCTTCATGACCACCTTGGCATCATTTGTTGGTGAAGCAATGGCCTCGACCCATTTGGACACATAATCAATGGCCACAAGTATGTAACAATTCCCATTGGAAGACGGAAATGGTCCCATATAGTAAATACCCAAACATCAAAAATTTCAACTTCGAGAATCCCAATTTGGGGCATCTCGTGCCTCCTCGAAATATTGCCGATCCTCTGGCAAGAGTCACAAGACATGATGAATAACCGCGCATCCTTGAACATAGTAGGCCAAAAGAAACCTGACTCATTAAGCTTGGCTATGGTTTAAGAAGGGCCATGGTGCCCACCATATGGAGAGTTCACTTCCCATTTGGGGACACACCTGCGAAATAGTCCATCTTCACACTCACGAAACAAAAAAGGATCATCCCAAAAATAATATTTAACATCATGGAGAAACCTTTTCTTTTGTTGATAGGACATATCTAGAGGTAGTATACCGCCCACCAAATAATTGGCATAATCGGCATACCAAGGTCCTTGTGACACAACTGCAAGGAGGTTATCATCAGGAAGGGAATCATCAATAGGTGTAGAGTCCTTACCTCCATCATACATGACCCTAGACAAGTGGTCTACAACTACATTTTCTGCTCCCTTTTTGTCTCTAATTTCAATGTCAAAGTCTTGGAGTGAGAGCACCCAACGAAGAAGTCTAGGCTTGGTCTCTGCCTTGGCAATGAGATACTTCAATGTTGCATGGTCAGTAAAAACAATAATTTTAGAACCAACCAAGTATGATCTAAATTTCTCTAGGGCATAAATCATAGCAAGAAACTTCTTCTCTATGGTGGCATAGTTGACTTGAGTCTCATATATAGTTTTAGTCGCATATTAAATAGCGTGCAAAACTTTGTTCTTTTTTTGGCCTAGCATGACGCCTACTGCATAGTCACTAGCATCACACATGATCTCGAATGGAAGGTTCCAATCAAGAGCACATATGATAGGAGCCAAAATTAAGGCTTGCTTGATCCTGTTACAAGACTCAAGCTAAGACACTCGTCAGTAAAATCAAATGGAGCATCCTTAAGTAGAATTTGGGTTAGTGGTTTAGCAATTTTAGAAAAATCCTTGATGAAACGGCGATAAAACCCCGCATGACCAAGGAAACTCCTTACCCCTTTAACATTCACTGGTGGGGGTAATTGCTCAATCACTTCTACCTTTGCTTTGTCTACCTGTATACCTTGGTCAGAAACAATGTGACCCAACACTACACCTTGTGTCACCATAAAGTGACACTTTTCCCAATTTAAGACCAAGTTGCATTCTTCACACCTTTTCAACACTTTAGCGAGGTTAGCTAGACAATTATCAAATGAAGATCCATACATACTAAAATCATCCATAAAGACTTCCATAATAGACTCTATGAATTCAGAAGAAATGCTCATCATACAACGCTTAAAAGTGGAAGGTGCATTACATAGTCCAAAGGGCATCCTACAATAAGCAAAAGTACCATAAGGACATGTAAAAGTGGTTTTCTCCTGATCGTCAGGGTGAATTGGGATTTGAAAGAATCCCGAGTACCCATCCAAATAAAAGAAAAATTTATGGTTAGCCAATCTTTCCAACATTTGATCAATAAAAGGAAGGGGAAAGTGATCCTTTTTAGTGGCGGAATTTAATCTACGATAATCGATACACATCCGCCATCCTGTTACAGTTCTAGTGGAAATTAATTCATTTTTATCATTCTTTATTACTGTCATCCCACCCTTCTTTGGAACTACCTGCACAGGGGATTACCCACTTTGAATCAGAGATAGGATAGATAATACCTGCATCAAGTAGTTTCATAACTTCCTTTTTTACGACCTCCTGTGTGTTAGGATTCAACCTTCTCTGTGGTTGAATACATGGCTTGTGATCATCTTCTAGGTGTATCCTGTGCATGAAAAAATCGGGGCTAATACCCTTTAGATCATCAATACTGTACCCAATTGCCCTTTTGTGGGTTCGCTCTAGAAGCTAAGAAATTTGTGGGTTACCAAGTGCAGTACTAATGATCACAGGGTGCAATTCCTGCTCATTAAGAAATACATATTTAAAATGTGAAGGAAGAGGTTTAAGTTCTGGTTTCTTTACCTCTGCAGAGTACGATTCCTGAATTAAATTTTCTACCATATCATTCTCATCCAGGCTAAGTTGCTCATTTGATAGAGCACGCTAAATTTCATCCACCTCTTTCCTCCATATGTAGCATCACCTGCAGTAAGATCACAACATAGTACTTCCTCCAAGGGATCTCGGGAGAGGACCTGGGGTAAGCTATCATGGCATATAAAATCAATGACATCAATACTGTAGCATTTCTCCTTTAGCATAGGTCCTTTCATAACTCTCCCTAAATTGAAGGTAATATTATCATCCCCAACAGATAGAGTAAGTTTTCCATTTTTTACATTAATTATGGCCCCTCTAGTATGAAGAAAAGGTCTTCCTAAAATAATAGGAATTTGTGTATCCTCAGCCATGTCTAAAACAACAAAATCAACAGGGATAAAAAATTTACCAACCCTAACAAGAACATCCTCTAGAATACCTAAGGGATATTTAACAGAACAATCTGCCATTTGTAGGGTAATATTAGTAACCTTTAAATCACCCATATTAAGCTTTGAACACAGACGATGGCATTACACTAACACTAGCACCTAAATCACATAATGCTTTATTAATAACGACATTCCAAATATGACAAGGTATAGAAAAACTACCGGGATCCTTTAATTTTGGTGGAGATTTATTTTGTAGTAATGCACTACATTCTTCATGTTGGGTTTCGTAGTGTCCGACACTACGCGAAATGAAACCCTCCCAAAATCCGCACACAAATTAATGTAACTAATCATGCATATTAATTAATTAACAATAACATAATTAATTAAAAAGGAGAAAGAAAGAAGGAAAGACAATCTTACCCTTGACGCGTGCTTCGCTCTTTCTAAGAGCTCGAACTTGAAAGCGTTAAGCTCCGCAAATGCGCAAGCCTCCGATGGATCTCACCCTCGAGACCTGACCCGAACGGCCCTTACCCCGAAGCTTAGTCGGGGCTAGACCAATAACACTTAGAGTATTAGAATTAAGGTATTCTCTTCTTAGAGATCCTTTAAAATTCACAACTCAAGTGTCCCTTCCCAATGCCAAATGATTGGTATTTATAGGGAAGAGAGCTCTTGAATTCCAATCTCCAATCAATGAGGGAAAGTTGGTAAAATGTACTTTAGTCAATTTATTTTAATTCAAAAATCAAATTGAAATGCAA
Organism: Chenopodium quinoa; assembly: GCF_001683475.1. Taxonomy (NCBI): domain Eukaryota; kingdom Viridiplantae; phylum Streptophyta; class Magnoliopsida; order Caryophyllales; family Amaranthaceae; genus Chenopodium; species Chenopodium quinoa. Next base: position 1,385,529 of record NW_018745540.1, on the reverse strand, counting down.
GTGAATCAACAAACGCCAAGTGTCAAGAGGTGAGCAAGGGGTTAGGTGAGGACCACAGCCTACGCACAGCCAGCAAGCCACGCACGCCATGCGGGTTGCTGCTGCTGTTGTGTTGCTTATGCTTGTGCTAGGCGCTGCCCAGCACGCATATCATATAGTACACGCACGCATAGCGTGCTGCTGCTGCTGATGCGATGCTCGTGCTAGGCGCAGCCTAGCTGCTGCTATGCTTGCGGTTGGGTGCGAGGCCCAGCACACTAGCACGCTAGCATGCATGGAGCGCCAACGTTTAGCATGCATGCGTCTAGGTGCACTAGCCCCGCAAGCATGCTCGGCCAGCAAGCCTAACACGCACATGCATGCTTGGCTTGCGGCACAGCCATGCGATGCGGTTGGTGCCCTATGCTAGCCTAGCCTTCGCATGGCTAGGCCAATGCAAAGTTACGGCTTAGCTTAAACTTGTCGTTTCCTTAATTTCTCATCTTGTTGAATTCTAAATCCGACTCGACTTACGACGCTTGGTTTCGACGCTTTAAGCTCGATATCAGACGTCTTTGTTTGTAATACTCTAATGACTCATTTAACCCTTTGGATTAATTCTTCGTTTTAGTTCGGTTACTCGATTGGGTGTGACCCGAAGGGTTCAATCAACATTAAGCTGTAATATTAATTATACATTAAAATTACTGATGGAAGCGACCTCCAGCTAGGCATTCCAATCACTTGACCTCACTGAATAATTAGCTTTCTAATAATTCCGTACCATCTATCGAAATAATACACTTGTTCGAAGGACACCATTCCTTTCAATCTTCCACTTATCCTTCCGAACAAGTGCGTAGTGTATAGCCCATTTCCTATGTCACTTAATGTCTCTTCATGAACTATAAGGTAAGATTCTTCGTCATCCTTATTACGTCCAGAAGTGTTTCTAGGTTTTTGAGTTTGAATGTCAATAAGCAAATGATTTCTAAAATCCATCTGAGCATGGCCATGCATTTTCACAGTCTCACTCTTCGAGAGGCCTTGTAAACAACAAAGACATGTTCCCTATTGTTAATATGGGGACATTCCCAGTCTTGTATTGTTAGCTTCCCTTACTAAGAGAACCTAGCCGCCCGAGTATTGCTGTTATAATCCCCATTTATGGCAGACGTTTGACAACATCAAAACGGACTAGTACTCAAACAAGAGAACTTACAATACTCATGGCCAAGAAAAGAGGTTCCGAGAGCTATAATGAGAAATATACTTATGACGATTTTAAATCTCTTAAAGTATTCTCATAGCTCGATTTGGTATAGTTCCAAACAAATACCTGTGCAAATGATTTATGACAATCATGTCCTTGTAGCACAAGAATCAGTGCTATAAATCATACTACACACTAATCTCAAGTGGTCATTAATCGTCTGTCATTTAAATGACCTAGATTAGGGATAATTTTCGATTAAAATATTCAATGTTCACTTAACAGGTGTTTCTTTATCCAAGATATTGTCTTGATACCCATTTTTAATATTCTCTGAAATCGAATGGACTCATTATTTAATTCTAAACCACAATTAAATAGAAATGGAGTGATAATAATTTTGCTGAAAATTAAATTACTCCAAAAACGAATGGTTCAACATAGTGTTTTACATTAAAAACCTCAAATTTTATTAAAACACATAAACAGCGAAATCAAAGCCTATCTCCAACGTGCCTGATTCCCATTGCCTCAACGTGCTTGTTGTGTTTCACTTGGGCAAAAGGTTTAGTGAGTGGATCGGCTACATTGTCATCCATTCCAATCTTACAAATTTTGATTTTACCCTCGGACTTCCATTCCCTTATCATGTGAAATTACCTCTTGACATGTTTGACCTTCTGATATTCCCTTGGCTCCCTGGCCAAGCAATAGCTCCATTTTTATCACAATAGAGGTTTATCGGCCTTTTAATTGAGGGTAAAACATCAAGTTTACCGATGAACTTACGAATCCAAAATGTCTCCTTAGCTGCTTCTGAAGCTGCTAAGTATTCAGCTTTAGTTGTAGAATCTGCAATTGTGATTTGCTTAACACTCTTCCAAATAAATGCTCCTCCATATAGACAGAATATGTACCGTAACAGCGACTTGGAGTCATCTCTGTCAGTCTGGAAGCTTGCGACGGTATAACCTTCAAAAACCAAATCATTACTTCCACCATAGATAAAAAATTTATCCTTGTTCCTTTTCAGGTACTTTAGGATATTCTTGGCCGCAATCCAATGCGCCTCTCCTGGGTTTGATTGGTATCGTCTCGTAGCACTCAAGGCATACGATACATCCGGCATGGTACATATCATGGCATACATGATCGATCCAATAAGCAAAGTATATGGGATCTGATTCCTCCTCTCTCGCTCATCAGGTGTTTGTGAACATTGCTTCTTGCTGAGAGTTATACCATGTGACATGGGTAGGTGCCCTCTTTTGGCCCCTTCCATGTTGAATCATCCTAGTACCTTATAAATATAAGTATTTTGGCTCAATCCAATCATCCTTTTAGATCTATCCTGGTAGATCTTGATGCCCAATATGTATTGTGCCTCTACCAAGTCCTTCATTGAGAAACACTTTCCAAGTCACGTCTTTACAGACTCTAACATTGGAATGTTGTTTCCAATGAGCAATATGTCATCGACATATAAGACGAGGAATGCGATGTCACTCCCACTGACCTTCTTGTAAATACAAGATTCATCTGGATTTTTGATAAAACTAAACTTACTAATGGCTTCATCAAATCGCAGATTCCAACTTCTGCTTGTCTGATTTAATCCATAAATGGACTTCTTAAGCTTGCATACCGTCACAGCATTGCTTGGATCAACAAAACCTTCCGGTTGTGTCATATACACAGTTTCTTCCAAAATCCCATTAATGAAGGCGGTTTTGACATCCATTTGCCATATTTCATAATCATAGTATGCAGCAATTGCTATGATAATCCGGACGGACTTAAGCATGGCGACTGGTGAAAAGGTTTCATCATAATCAATGTCGTGAATTTTCCTGTAACCTTTTGCCACCAATCTAGCTTTGTATATAGATACATTTCCATCTTTGTCGGTTTTCAACTTGAAAATCCATTTGCAACCGATAGGTGTGTAACCTTCGGGCAAATGAACTAAGTCCTAGACTTGATTTTCAAACATGGAGTCCATCTCGGATTTCATGGTCTCTTGCCATTTTGCAGAGTCAGGGCTCGTCATTGCTTGTTTGTACGTTGATGGCTCATCTCCATCCATATTTAGGATGTCTTGATCTTCGGTTAAGACAACACCGAGGTATCTGTCTGGTTGAGATCTTGGCCGTTGCGACCTACGCAGGGTAATAGGTTGAGCATTTGCATTGTCGATTTGACTCTGGTCAACAGCTGCTTCTAAAGCACTTTGATTGTCAGGTAGATTTTGTTGCTCGTCCTCTCAAACTTCATCGAGTTTGATTTTCCACCCACTTGTCATTTTGGAAAGGTGCTCCTTCTAAAAAGACACCATCACGAGCAACAAACACTTTGTTCTCGGAGTTGTTGTAAAAGTAATACCCCTTAGTTTCGGAGCAACAAACACTTGTCTGGTTTTGGGTGAAGTTTGTCAGAAATTAATTTTCTGACATATGCTTCGTAACCCCAAATCTTAAGAAAAGATAACCGCGGAGGTTTCTTCATCCATAATTCATATGGAGTCTTTTTGCCAGCTTTTGACGGAGCTCGGTTCAGATTTAGTACCGCGGTTAGAAGTGCGTGTCCCCAGAAAGAGATAGGAAGATCGCTAAGATCCATCATCGAGCGGACCATGTCTAACAAGGTTTGATTCCTCCTCTCGGACACTCCGTTCCATTGTGGAGTTCCGGGAGGTGTCAACTCTGAGAGAATACCATGTTCTTTCAGATGATCGTTGAACTAGTGGCTCAAATACTCGCCACGTCAATTCGATCGAAGTGCTTTGATTTTCTTGCCAAGTTGATTTTCCACTTCACTCTGAAACTCTTTGAATTTCTCAAAAGATTCAGATTTGTACGACATAAGGTAGACATATCCATATCTACTATAGTCGTCCGTGAAAGTGATAAAATAGCGATGACCATTCCTTGTCGGTGTACTCATTGGTCCACATACATCCGTGTGTATAAGACCCAATAAGTCACTAGCCCTTTCTCCCAACTTGGAGAATGGTTGCTTTATCATCTTCCCTAATAAACATCCTTCGCAATTTTCAAACGACACTAAGTCGAATGAGTCAAGAATACCGTCATGAAGAAGTTTCTTGATGAAACATTCCTCTCCTCCTCATCCCTTTGAAAGATCTTGCATTCCCTCTTTTAGTGGCCTTTCCCACCATAATAGAAGCAACGCATCTTCGCTTTGTTCTTGAACTCCTTCTTCTTTGCTCTCAAGGGCCTTTTGGTTGCTCCATAGGAGGTGGCTTGGCGAAGTAGCTGCACCACATCTCTTAAAGAGTTTGACTCCTTTCCCGCAGCTATATACATCCTGAGTGCATCATAGCCCGAGTGGAGTGAGGCAAGCAAGATATGACCCGCCATCTCATCCTCCAACGGGATTCTGAGAAGCTCCATGTACTTGAAGAGCCTAGTCATTCTAATCACATAAGGTTGGAGGGCATACCGGGTCTCAATTTGGTATTGTAGACCCTTGACCAAAGCCGGTACCTCTCCTTAGCAAGGCAACCCTCTTCCGGTGGCTTTATCTTCATGTTACAGAGTGACCTAGTCACATCAAACACGAGTCCATCATAGTTGCCATTGAGACTCTTAGTGACTCTTACATTGACAATGTCCTCAAGTGCTTTGAGGAACATGTACGGAATATAGGAGGATAACTTTTCCTTCCATTCTTCTGAGATGGAATTAGCCATTAGTCGTGAGACTTTCTTACAATCGGAAGACCATGCATCATGAGCTTCATCACTCATGATACCCTTAGAGAAAAAGCTTGGAATGGGAGTATCTAGAATGTAATCCATGGAACAATTCCGAAGAGTTTTCCGGAGTTCCTCTTCCCATTCCTTGAAGTTGACCAAGTTTAGGCTAAAAGCCAACTTTTCGGGGAGTTCCGGGCACATAAAGTTGTTGTTGTTGTTGTTAGTTCCAGACATGATTATACAATTAACAGAATTTGCAATGAAAAACCATTCATAAAACCAATAAGTATGAAATTTAATGCATACATGCAAATTTTCAATCTTATTGAGCATTTTATCCACACATTAAAATTTGTCCCTTTTAGGCAAGAATATTACGATTCCAAGATCCCAAAATCAAAAAGTGATTAAGCATGCTTTGGCTTGTCTTAACACTTAATATTTTAAGGTAAGCAATCCAATTGGTAATAGCTCTAAGCTACTCTTGGTTCGATAAAACATCGCATCTGATGCTTTCTTGACGTTTTATCTCCATTGCCACGACATTTAATGACTCCTTATTGATATCGTTGAGCTTAACCAAAATCAACTTGTGTACCTAGTATACCTTACGTTCCTAGGGAGATAGTGATGCCTTGCTTTGGCATAGCCCATCACTATGCGCATTAGTTCGATAAGTGTTATCTTGGAATGGCAAATTTGACTCAATTTTATAGGGACCTAGGGTTTCTATGTTGGTTGATATAAATGAACTTAATTAATCATCGCAACATTCGAAATCCTAAACATGCATCCAACATATAATTCACATATATAGGCATAATTATACATAGAAAACATAAGTAAAAGATGCATTTGGCAACTAGCATGACCCCTTGAGTCTTCAAGTCTTCAAGGGTCTTCGTTGCATCCTATCGGCTTGTCTTCTTAGAAACGCCGCCTTCGAGACATCTCCACTAATTACGCAACTACTAGTAATTATGACTAAGACTAATCTAAATATTAAGGTACAAAAGTACGCAACGGTACGCAGACTGTATTTAGATTTACAAAAATACATAACGGATCGCAGTCCGTATTTACTATCCTAATCGGGCCCCACTAGTTTCCATTTTCACAAAACCTGTGATAGAATAGACATTCCATTCATCCATTCACTATATGTGAATGGCCCATACATTTTACAACGTAAAACAAGTAACAATGCATAACATGCTCAAACTAGTAACTAACGTAGGTGGTTAATCCAATTAACGCACCTAATTAAAATTAATCAAAGTTGTTAATTTATTATGTGATTAAAATGCAATAAAATTAGCTCAAGTAATTAATGAAGCTCCCACTAAATTCCGCATCCAACTTAATTAAAATTAATCCAATCAATTTAATTAAGCCGGTTTACCCAAATTTTGCCAAATTATTTTGCAAGTGCCGGCAAAACCGAGGCCTAACCTTGTTAAAATAATTAAATAAAATAATTAAAACGGCAATAATTGCAAAATTGTATAGCCCCTCGATGCCCGAGTGCCTAGCACCAAGCCACGAGGCTCGGTTTGCTAGGCCCAAGGCTTGGCTGTCTTGCGTGGCTGCTTCCCCTTGCACATCCACTTGTTGTGCCAGCAAGTGCATGTGGCTGATACCATTGCACCAAGTGCGTTATGCCGGCTTATGTGCGAGGTGCATGCTGCCTAGAAGCCGCAAGCCACAGCCCACGCAACAACACTACTCTCGCACCAAGCAGCGCACCATGGCTAATCGCACACACCCACTAGCACCGCATCAACGATGCACCACCTCGCATCCTTAGCAGCCATATGTGAGCTGCGGAAGCAGCCTGGCTGGCTGAGAAAGATTCTTGGGGTTTCGTGCCTCGATGTGCGTGCTTGGGCCTCGGGATTTTTTCCTAATTTCGTGTTACATAAACATTTAATTCTAAATTAATTTTAGAACAAATATTTAGCAAAAATAAAATAAGTCCGACTTATATAAATTTAATTTTTTACTTTTTTTAGTGCAGAAACAAAAACTAATTCAAGAACCATTCTTTAAATTATTTTTGGCTCAACTTGATGCTACAAAATTGAGGGCTATTCTCACAATGAATTAAACCGAACATAAATTAATAATGAGATTTAACAAAATTAAAGGGGTTGGAAAAAATAAACACAGCCATCCAATGAAAAATTTCCAACACTAACTTGTGTAAACTTGAAAATGTACATCTTCCAATTTGAAGATTAATTAAATTTCAATTACAAGTTTTGAACTTTTAAGACTTTAATCAGCTCAAAAATGATTAAATCCAACAATTAGTTCAACATGTAGTTTAGAAAGTAAAGTTCCAACCAAATAAACAATTAAAGATTGGATCTTTAACAATTTTAGGGACTTCAAAATTACAAATTCACCATCAACATTCACACTTGAAGCAATTATTTTTGCAAAATGTGAAATTGCAAGTTTATGTGAAAAATGAACTCACCAAATTAAGCACCAAATATGACTTCATAAACATGCTTAATAAGGGTTATTATTGCAGTAGATTAATGATGTAACCATACACATAATCTAACATTAACATGCCATAATTAATCAAGGTTTAAAGATTTAAAATTTTTCGTCAAAACGAAAAACCCCTCGAAAAACATGTTTCTAGGTGGATTTTGGCATCTGGACGGTCCTCAAAAGGATGAAAACTAATTTAGAACATCAATTCCACCCAAAATTCACTACTTTTGGGTCGAAATCTTTGTTCTTGAGCCAAAATTAGAATAAATACGAGATTAAAACTAATTAAAATGAGCTTCTAATCTAATTAGAAAGCAAAATCAGAAATTTAAATCCATTTAAATCACCTTAATTAATTATTAGTTACAATAATTAAATGAGCGCGGCTCCGATACCGCTGATGGGTTTCGTAGTGTCCGACACTACGCGGAATAAAACCCTCCCAAAATCCGCACACAAATTAATGTAACTAATCATGCATATTAATTAATTAACAATCACATAATTAATTAACAAGGAGAAAGAAAGAAGAAAAGACGATCTTACCCTTGACGCGTGCTTCAACCTTTCTAAGAGCTCGTACTTGAAAGCGTTAAGCTCCGTAAATGACAAGCCTCCGACGGTTCTCACCCTCGAGACCCGACCCGAACGGCCCTTACCCCGAAGCTTAGTCGGGGCTAGACCAAGAACAGTTAGAGTATTAGAATTAAGGTATTCTCTTCTTGGAGATCCCTTAAAATTCACAACTCAAGTGTCCCTTCCCAATGCCAAATGATTGGTATTTATAGGGAAGGGAGCTCTTGAATTCCAATCTCCCATGAATGTGGGAGAGTTGGTAAAATGCACTTTATTCAATTTATTTTAATTCAAAAATCAAATTGAAATGCAAGTGAATAAAAAAACGTCAAGTGTCAAGAGGTGAGCAAGGGGTTAGGTGAGGACCACAAGGGGGGGGGGACCATCCTCCCCTTGCTCCTTAAGCAACCCACCAAAAATCGGGCTCCCCACGCACATGCTGGCTGACAGCCTGCTTGGCTGCCAAGGCAGCCTCGGTGGCGTCTAGCAACATGGCTTGGCATGCCAGCCAGCTCGCATATGCCTACGCACAGCCAGCAGGCCACACACGCCATGCGGGCTACTGCTGCTGCTGTGTTGCTTATGCTTGTGCTAGGCGCTGCCTAGCACGTAAGCACGCATAGCCTAAAGCACACGCACGCATAGCGTGCTACTACTGTTGATGCGATACTCGTGCTGGGCGCAACCTAGCTGCTGTTATGCTTGCGGCTGGGTGCGAGGCCCAGCACACTAGCACGCATGGCCCACCAGATGCTAGCATGTGTGCGACTAGTGCACCAGCCCTGCAAGCGTGCTCGGCCAGCAAGCCTAGCACGCACATGCATGCTTGGCTTGTGGCATAGCCATACGATGCGGTTGGTGCCCTATGCTAGCCTAGCCTTCACAAGGCTAGGCCAATGCGAAAGTACGGCTTAGCTTAAACTTGTCGTTTTCTTGATTTCTCATCTCGTCGAATTCTAAGTTCGACTCGACTTATGACGCTCCATTTCGACGCTCTAAACTCGATATTCGACGTCTTTGTTCATAATACTCTAATGACTCATTTAATCCTTCGGATTAATTCGTCATTTCGGTTCGGTTACTTGATTGGGTGTGACCCGAAGGGTTCAGTCAAGATTAAGTTGTAATATTAATTATACATTAATATTACTGATCAGAAGCGGCCTCCAGCTAGGCATTCCGATCACTTGACCTCACTGAATAATTAGCTTTCTAATAATTTTGAACCCTCTATCGGAATAATACACTTGTTCGAAGGACACCATTCCTTTCACTTCAGTAAAAGCTACAGTCTCTACCTCATTAAAGGCTCTCTTCGTAGTCAAAATATCCTTCATCAATTTATCATATGTAAGAACTTGAGTAATTAGATCAATGAAAGGAACTGTTACCTGCAAATTCTTGACAACCTCCAACAACTAACCAAACCAACTTATTGTTAAAACAAGATCATCATCTTTGGGCATAAAAGGCCCATCATAGTGTGAACCACTCCTCAAAGTAATTGCATATGCATGATCTGTAGGTTGTACTGGCTGTAATGGTAGGGCTCCCTGTTCGCTAACTTGTAGAGTAGAGGTGAGTTGCGCAATTTGATTATCTATAATTTTATTATGTGCTATCAATTAGTCAATTTACGCATCTCTACTTTGCATTTGCTTTCGCATAATGGCCAACATAGTTTTAATTTCTAACAAGGCAGGGTCAGTAGATGGTGGTGAGTTTGTGGTTGGGTCCTTTGGTTGGGTGGTTGATAATTTTTTTGCTGTGGTTGTTGTGGTGCTTGTTGTTGAGGTTGTTGTGGAGGTGGAGGGTTTTGCACATTGGTACTCCAGTAGGAAAGATATGGATGGTTCCGGAGACCAGGATTATAAGTGTTGGAGTATGGGTTATTTTGCCTATAAGCTTGGAAGGCATTAACTTTCTCCATGGAAATCCTACAATCTTGTGCCCAATGACCTACAATTCCACAATTTTCACAAAAAGCATCGTTAGTATTATTGACAACAGAAACATTAGCTACAAAAGTAGGAATAACAGTACTAATATTATCTAATTTCTTGCAAATAGAGGTTATTTGAGCTTGCACAAAGGATACAGAATCGACATTATGTTTCCCCTTGTTTGCAAAACCTCTAGGATTCCCGTATTGAGAATTATGAATTGCCATCTCTTCAATAACTGTTCCTGCGAGATCTACTTGAAGATTCATAAATCTTCCATTGGCTGCTGAATCAAGAATTGATCTAGATGAATTTCCAAGCCCGTTGTTGAAGGCTTCGATTATCTGCCACTGCGCTAATTAATCCATGATGGGGACATTCTCTCTGCAAATCCTTAAATCTTTCCCAAGCATCATATAGACTTTCATCAACTTCTTGGGCAAAATTTTGGATTGAACTCCTTAATAAAGTTGTCATCTCTGCAGGGTAGTATTATTATATAAATTCAAAGCAAGAGTATCCTAGTTAGTAATACCAAGGGCAGTTCTATTCAATCCATTATACCATAATTTAGCTTTACCACGCAAAGAAAAGGGAAAAGAATCTTCCTGATTTGGTCCTGCGTGACCCCAGCTTGTCTGATAGTGTTGCAATATTGGCAAAAATCTAAGATATGAAGATTTGGATCTTCACCCTTAGCTCCGCTAAATTGCTTCCTCTCGATCATAGTATTAAACTAGGGTTTAATCTCAAATTATACTCCCTTGAGATTAGGTGTAGGAGCAAGATGTGGAAAATCTGTTAGAGACGGCTGCGAATAATCGCTGAGCTTGCGAGGTGGTTCAGCCGTCATCTCTTATTCTGGTTCTAAAAAATCTTATGTGTCAATAGAATCAGATGGGGGTTCCAAAGGTGTACTACCCTTGGAAGTAGCTCGTACTTGTCTAAAAAGATTCTTTTGTCTATGAAAAGAACGTTCGATTTCAGGATCAAATGGAATGTAGCCTGATCTAGAACTCCTGAGCATAAACACAGATCTAAACAAACAAATATGAGAAACTGTCTCAAAGAACTTGTGTTCTCTTAGACAAAAGAAAATAATCTAGACTATAAAAACAATTAGAAATAAAAATAAAACCGATTCCCCGGCAACGGCGCCAAATTTTGACAGGCTAAAGTCGTATCACCTAATCAAAAGTAATTCCTAAGACCTCTAACTGATAATAGATAGGGAAGTAGGGTCAAATACACAGGGAAACATCGTTCTTCTATTCCTAATTAATTATTATAATCTAAATTATTAGGGAACAAGTAAGATTGTGGGAATTATACTATGATAATAATTAAATAAGGGAACAATCAATAATAAAAAGCCTAGGGTCACATTTTCACCAATATTTAATACTCCCGGATAAAACATAACAATTAACGATTAATATTGCAAACATAACATGATTAACAGGCTCTCACAATTTATTAATCAACATAGACCTAACAGGCTCTCGCAATTTACTAGATCTAAGTTTCTATTGAAAATAGGCTTTAATATCAAATTAACATCTGCTCGATTCATCAATTCAATATTGCTATACTTTTACAATCAAATCACATCTGCTCGATTCATAATCCAATTGTAAAGAATTAAAACAGTTCAATAAGAAATTATCATGCAATATCAAAAATCAACCAAAACAATTCATCCCTTCATATTAATTATGGATCCCCCAAGAACCCTAGAATTAAACTAGTCATGCATAATTGAATCTACACTAATCAAAGCATATATGGAAGGCATGATTAAAATCAAAACACAAATTAACAAAGCAATTCAAATCAAAGAAATAAATAAAGCAATAAAAGATGCGAGAAATAATACCGAATGAAGGAAATATGAAATTGCACTAAAAGGGGAAAACTTAAGTTCAACAATAATCACCAACTAAAATCTCTCTAAAAGTTTTAAGCATGAGAGAAATAATAATGGAAAACATAGCTATTAAAGCTTACAAAAAGAACTTAAATACTAAGCCTAAAATTAGCCAAAATGACGAGTCTTAAGACTCCCAGGAAAAACACGCGCCCGATCGGGCAAAGAGCCGCCCGATCAGGCCCGCCTTTTTTCTTCTAACCGCCTTTCTGGGCATTTGCCCGATCAGGCCGGGTCTTTTTCTTGGCCGAGTTTTCTTTCTTCTTTTCCTTTGGGCTTCAATTGCTTGAGGCCCAAATTCTTCTTATTCCTAGGTTCATTGCTTGGATCAATTCCATGGACCAAGCCCTTAATCACCAATTTGATCAGTCTTGGGCTACGATCAACGGTCATGAATGTGACAAAAGCTTCGATATCTCGTAGTGGCCCGAAAACCATAGAAATTATTAACAAATCCGGGAAATTCCTACAAAAAAATGCCTATTCTATAAAACACTCGAAACCACACATTAGTACTAAAGGTAGCCCCGAAAAGCTCAAATATGCATAAAAATGACCGTGGGACGGGGGATAAAATAGCATGTAAAATACATATATCAATGGTTATTCCACCTTTCTTTGGAACCACATGAACCGGGCTAACCCACTTGCTATCGGAGATAGCATAAATAATGCCCGCTTCACGCAATTTCAAAATTTCCTTCTTGACAACCTCTTGGAGGTTGGGGTTCAACCTCCTTTGAGGTTCAATCGAGGTGGATTGATCATGTTCAAATTGAATACGATGCATGCACAAAGAGGGGGTAATACCCTTGATATTATACCCTATCACATCTCTATATTTTCTCAACACAATAAGCAATTTTTCCAAATCAAGACCATCAAGGGTAGTACTGACAATAATAGGGTATTCCCCTTTATTTCTAAGATAAGCATATTTCAAAGAAGGGGGAAGGGGTTTGAGTTCTACCTTGGGAGGAGGCTTGGAACTCTCCTCCAATTTCTCTTCCTTTTTCTCAAGCTCAACTTCTTGTTGTTGTTCAACCTCTTCCTCCTTAGGAGCTTCTTCCATGGCCATGACAAACTCTTTTGCCTCTTGAAAGTGGTACTCTTCTTTGCATGTAAGAGCTTCAACCATTGGATCTTGAGGCTTCATCATGACACACATATACCCAGTCATTGGTACGCAAATCCTTATATTGAAATTTCACTTTATAGTACAGTATCACCACTGAATATCAACAACCATTTTTACATCACACTTTAATATGCTCTACTAATTTCAGAAAGGTTAATCATTTTATTTGTAAGTACATGTACATTTGTGATTTATTCATGGAAAATAACAGGGATAGGCTTTTTGGTTGATGTGTCATATGCATTATTTTAAATGCCTAAATCTTTTTCAAAACATGGATTAGTTGCAATTTGAGGGAGAAACGACACAAGCCCAGAGTGTAAGTTATCAAGAAGATTGGAGAAAACAAATAATTATTTTTTCTTGTACTTTACTGCTATTAGTTCAAAATATCTAACATCTAAAAAAAAAAATTTGGCAGCACCTCCCCAGTAAATTGACCACTGCCTGACATAAAGTCGTCTTAAAAAAAAACAACTCAAAGCCACACAGCAATTAACCAGTATTTTGCTTCTCCCACACTTAATCTCTAATTGTCCTCAATGAAAAAGAAATGAAGAAAAAGAAGAAGAAACTTAGTTGGTTTAGTAGATTATGAGATTTCATAATGTTTGTGACGTTGTTGCACATTGCGTAGCACTCAGCTTTTCAATGTGCGCAACTCTTCATTCCGCTGCATGTACACGGTTACACTCATAGTTCTTTTCTGATTTCTGAATTTTTTATCCTCCTTAATTCTCATGACCGGAGTTCTGGAGTTAAAGGTATAATGCAGTGTACTTGTGAGATTAAACCGATAGTGATGCTCCTACAGGAATGCACAAATTAAATCCACTGAGTTTATCTCATGGTGCCCCAACAATTAAAATTGCAGAAAAGAAAGGAAACACAGGAAAGAAAGAGAGAAAATAATAATAATAATAATAATAATAATAATAATAATAATAATAATAATAATAATAATAATAATAATAATAATAATAATAATAATAATAATAATAATAATACCTTCAATCTAGTTTATCGTGCGGTCATGTTAAGTGAAGTTCGTTGTCGTTGTCCGAGCCTTTCACGATGGGTTGAATTCTACTACTCTAATCCAACTAGATTGTATTATGGGGACCACACCTTATGGTCGTCTCAGGGGGTGCAGCAGGGTGATCCCCTTGGTCCCCTGCTTTTTGCTTTGGTTTTACAGCCCCTGGTGTGTAAAATCATAGACACCTTTGATGTATGTCTTCAGGCTTGGTATTTGGATGATGGTACAGTTATTGGTGACACGTTGGTGGTGGGGATGTTCTGCATTTGATTATGGAGGAAGGGCCTCGGTTTGGGTTACATCTTAATGTGGAAAAGTCTGAAGTTTTCTAGCCTACAGAGGACCCTCGAAGTAGGCTTGTGGGTGTCTTTCCACCTAATATTGCTCAACCCTTGCGTGGTGTTAAGTTGCTGGGTGGTCCCGCTAGTTCTGATTCCGGTTTTGGAGGTGAGCTTGTGATGCAGAGGGTGACCAAGACCATAGCGCTTATGGATAGGGTTGCTAAGCTTGATGATCCTCAGTGGCGGCTTGCTACCTTGCCTTTTGTGTATGGTGGGCTTGGTGTTTATTCAGCATGTGATGTTCGTCATTATGCTTTTCTTGCTTCCCGATTACAGTCTGCTGGGTTGCAGACAAGGCTTTTACGGCATGCTGGCGTTGTTGGCCTTGGTCGAGCCTTTGAGGATGCGTTACGCTTGTTCAATAAAACGGTGGAGTCTGACATTATGTGTAATCCTAGTGAGGTCGCTGCCCCTAAACTCATGAAGAAATTGGCATATATATATTTCACAAAGGTTACCGCTTCTGCAGAATCCGCCTTTTCTTTGTCTCCTCGGCAATCAGCATTGTGGAAATCGCAGCAGGGAGATCATTCCTCTTCTTGGCTTCGGGCGGTCCCTATTTCTGGGTTAGGTCAGACGATGAACGCAAAGACCTACCGTTGTGTGTTGTGCTACCCGATGGTTGTTCTATTGTTCTCTATCTCGGCGTCGTGCTCTGCTTGTTCTTGGGTTTTTACCGGGGATATTTTCGATGATCATGCGGTGTCTTGTGCTGGCATTGTGGGTATAAAGCATCGGCATAATGTTGTCCGGGATACCCTTGTTGATATTTGCAATAGATCTGGTATTTCGGCAAGAAAGGAGGTTGACATAGGGTTGGCTGGAGGAAATGACGGGGCCCTCAGACCTGCAGATGTGTTGCTTTATTCCTGGGATCGTG
Source organism: Chenopodium quinoa (assembly GCF_001683475.1). NCBI lineage: Eukaryota > Viridiplantae > Streptophyta > Magnoliopsida > Caryophyllales > Amaranthaceae > Chenopodium > Chenopodium quinoa. The sequence continues at coordinate 1,370,267 of NW_018745540.1, read as the reverse complement.
GTTGCGATGTTTGTGTGGATTTAACAGGGTCTTCTCCTTTGACACAGACAGGGCTATCTGACTTCGTTCCTGGACGGGTTGTGGCTGATGCAGCTCATCGAAAGCGGGTGAAGTATGAAGCTAGTTGTCGGTTGATTGGATATGGTTTCATTCCCTTCTCCTTTTCTTCGTTTGGGGAATAAGAGAAGGAGGCTATTGCGTTGTTGAAGCGGGTTCAGAGGTTCTCGGCGACGCAAGACGTTGGGGCTCGTGCTGTAGCTCATATTTTCACTAGGGTAGGCTTTGCAATAGCTAGAGGAGTGGGGGCCCAGATAGTATCTCGACTTCCCACTAATTTATTGTAGGTTGTATGACTTTGTGTGTTTTTATTATTATTATTATTATAATAATAATAATAATAATAATAATAACAATAATAATAATAATAATAATAATAATAAAACTGAAATCAAAAGAAATGAACAAGGAAAAGAGCATAATATCCTTGGGTTGCCTCCCAAGTAGCGCCTTTGGTTTAGGTCGTTGGCTCGACATTCCTCTCTTCATGCTTGTTCAAATAAAATGTCTTCAATCATGGTCACATAAGCTTGATCATAGAATGGTTTTAACCTATAACCAATAACCTTGAAAGTTTTGTTAGTATTGAAATCTTTGATTTCAACTGCACCATGAGGAAAAACATTAGTAACAACAAAGGGGCCAAGCCATCTAGTTTGTAATTTTCCTGGAAATAATTTCAAGCGAGCATTAAATAATAAAAGAACTTTCTTTCCAACCTGAAATGATTTCCTAGCTATGTTTTTATCATGGAAGGCTTTGGTCTTGTCTTTATAGATTTTGGCATTTTCATATGCCTCTAACCTCAATTCTTCCAACTCAAGTAACTGTAATTTCCTTTCTTTTCCAGCAAGGTCATGGTCTAAATTACATTGCTTCACTTCCCAATGAGACTTATGCTCGATTTCCACAGGTAAATGACACGCTTTTCCAAAAACAAGTCTAAATGGAGACATTCCTAAAGGAGTTTTATATGCAGTTCTTTAGATGCCCATAAGGCATCACCTAATCGAAGGCTCCAATCCTTTCTACTTAGTTTAACCATTTTTTCCAAAATACCCTTTATCTCCTTATTCAACAATTCAACCTGTCCACTAATTTGGGGGTGGTATGCAGTGGATACTCTGTGAGTCACGTGGTATTTTTCAAGAAGGGCACCAAACGTTTTATTGCAAAAATGGGTTCCTCTGTCACTAATGATGGCCTTAGGCATGCCAAATCTATTATATATATGACTCTTAACAAACTTAACAACCGTTTTAGCATCATCGGTTATTACAGCTTTCCCCTCTACCCATTTAGACACATAATCAACAGCAAGAATGATATAAACTTTACCAAAATAAGAGGGAAAGGGACCCATAAATTCAATACCCCACACATCAAATATTTTACAAATTAAAATTCAGATTGGGGCATTTCATTCCTTTTAGACTGATTTCCAGATTTCTAGCAGCGTTCACAAGCCTTACAAAAGAAATAAGCACCCTTATAAATAGTAGGCCAATACAAACCACATTCTAAGACTTTATGAGCAGTCCTTTGAGGACCAAAGTGTCCTCCACTTTCAAGACTATGGCAAAATGTTAGTATAGAATCATATTCAGGTTTATCTACACACCTTCTAATTAATTGGTCAGAACACACTACTAGAAAGAGGTTGTTTTCCGATGGAATTGCTCCGACGGACTTAAATTCCCTCAGAAAATTTGAATTTTCCGGCGGAATTTTGGTTTGTTGGAAAAATCCGTCGGAAAAGGTACGTTCCGACGGAAAATCCGTCAAAAATATTCCAACGGATTTTGTTTCCCTCGGTATTTTCATCTTCCGACGGAATATTCCATCGGAAAATTTATTTTCGACGGAATACAATACCGAGGGAATAATTTCCGTCGGAATATTAAAACACTTAAAAAAATAACATCCATAATTCGCACAGAAACAGAAAGAGGAAGAGAGAGAAAGGGAGAAAGTGAAGGATCGGAGAAAGAGAAAGAGGAAGAGAGAGAGAGAGGGAGAAAGAGCAACCGGCACCACCGCTCCGCCGCAAGTACGCTGCCGGTGTAGGTAAGTGAAGCTATTTCGTTTTTTTTAATTTAAAATTTCCGGAAAACCCTAACCACCACCACCATGTCACCTAGGCACCACCGGATTTCACCACAATCACCACCGAATTTAACCACAACCACCACCGGGTTTCAACTCAAAGCCACCGCCGTCGAGTGGTAAGTGGTGTTCCTTTATTTTTTTGTTTTTTTAAGTAAATGTTTTCGTTTTTTTGCCCTTTTTCTGTTTTTTTTTTTTTTTTTTTTTGGAATTGTAAACTAACCTGAGATCTGAACCCCACAGCCACGGAAACCAGTCGCCCGCCGGTCTGCAACCAGAACAACGCCCAGCCTGCCGCCAACAGCAGGTTGTTGTCCCTTTGGGCCTTAGTTAGAAAAGGGGGAAACGTCCTAGTTAGTAAGTAATTAACTGTATCGGCATACCAAGGAGTTTTAACATGATATAAAGAAAGCAATTGTTCATCGAGGAAGAAATCACTTATCATAGGCCAATCTTCTCTAGGGACAATCCTACTCAAATGGTCAGCAACTTGATTTTCAACACCTTTTTTATCCCTAATTTCTAGATCAAACTCTTGTAATTGAAGCATCCACCTAAGCAACTTAGGTGCTGAGTTACTCTTCTTTATTAAGTATTTAAGAGCCGTATGATCAGAATAAACAATCACATGAGTACCAAGCAAATAAGATCTAAACTTTTCCAAAGCAAATATCACAGTATACATTTCTTTTTCGGTCACAGTGTAATTGCATTGGGTAGGATCAAGTGATTTTGAAGCATAATGTATCACATAAGACTCTTTACCCTTCTTTTGACCTAAAACAGCTCCTATGGTTTTATCACTAGCATCGCACATTATTTCAAAAGGTAACGACCAATTAGGAGGTCTAATTACAGGAGCACTTGTCAGCTGGGCTTTTAAATCATCAAAAGCTTTCTTACATTCATCATTAAAGTCAAAAACAGCATCTTTAGCAACCAAAGCACATAAAGGTGAAGCAATTTTTGAAAAAAATCTTTATAAAGCGCCTATAAAAACCAGCATGTCCCAAAAATGATCTAACTTCGTGAACACATTTAGGATAAGGCAAAAACTTATTACCTCAATTTTAGCTTTATCTACCTCTAAACCTTTAGCGCTTACAATATGACCAAGAACCACACCTTGTTCTTCCATGAAATGACACTTTTCAAAATTCAAAACAAGGTTAGTTTCAACACATCTCTTCAGAACACGAGTTAAAGCATGAAGACATCTATCAAATGAATCACCAAAAACAGTAAAGTCATCCATAAACACTTCCATATCTTGTTCAATCAAATCAGAAAATATGCTCATTATACATCTCTGAAAAGTTTCTGGAGCATAACATAAACCAAAAGCATTCTTCTAAAAGAAAATGTACCAAAAGGACAGGTAAAAGTGGTTTTATCTTGATCTTCAGGGGCAATGGGTTCTTGTACGTAACCTGAATAACCATCAAGAAAACAGAAGAAAGATTGCCCAACAAGTGTTTCTAACATCTAATCAATAAATGGAAGAGGGAAATGGTCTTTTCTGGTAGCTTGATTAAGCTTCCTATAGTCAATACAAACTCTCCATCCATTAGAAACTCTAGTGGGGACAAATTCTCCCTTATTATTTTCGACAACTGTTATTCCACTCTCTTTAGGTACCACATGTATAGGACTTACCCATTGAGAATCGGAAATAGGATAAGAATTCATCACTTTCCTTGAATTTCGGATGTGTTGAAGAAGGATTTATTTTGAGCTTGATGAAGATAAACATGGAGTTGAGATATGTTGTTTCGGAGCTTCGGTTTTAACGAAATTTCATCTTTGTTTGCTGGTTGTTGCTGTAGCTTGTTGCTTTCTTCAGGAAGTCACGTGCCCCTTTTGTTTCTATTTCTTTTCCTTTTTTATTTTTTTATTTTGCAAGTATCTTGATTCCTTATTTATATATTTTGATGATATAAAATGATTCTTTGAATAGCAACATAAATGGGATTTATTTTCCTCTTGCTTTCCTACCAAAAACACACAACATAAAATTAAGTATCAATTATTATAAAAATAACTATAAAATAAAATAATGAATAAAATAAAATCTAAAATAATAAAAGTAAATATAATCATAAAAAAACCAATATAAAGCGGCCATTGGACTAATATTAGGGACTAAAAATATAGTATATTATGCACTAATCAAATTCCCCCCCCCCCACTTAGTCTTTGGTCGCCCTCGAACAAACTAAATAAAACTAACCTATAAAAGCAATAAACCTAACTCATTGTCGTAGGAATCACGGTTACACTTAGCACGTGCAACAAGCCCTTTAATCCCTTAAGTTCCCCCTAGAGGACGAGTACGGTCTCGTGAGGGTTTGCAGTAGACATACCCACAAAGTCTGTTATTCAGAAATTTTCAACTAAATAGCAGTAAACAATTTTAAAAAATCATTTTTATAGAAGTTTCCCCAGTTTAACTTGACGACTTGCTCGATTGACTTTAATCATTTCTCACCCTCCTTACTTATACCAATTTACATGTCTGAAATCATTAGGACTTTTCAAGGATATCATGGGGGGTTTTGGTAAATGAAGGATATGACGATAATTATGGGATTGTGGTGGTAATAATCTATAAATTAGTAGAGCATAGTATGATTATAACCAAATAATATCAAATATTCCTTATAAAAAGTATTTCTTGATTGCACACTGAACTTTTATGTACACTGCCACCTTCTCTTTTTTTTTTCCATTTTTTTCATTTTTAGTTTCATGAATCTTAATGTTCAATCTATGTTGAATAGTCCATGTAACGAGTGTTCGACCAGTGGCTCCCAGTCCAGTTGGACCAAGGCACTAGGTTTTAAGATACCCCTAAGGATCTACTTACTCGAACTACTCAATCAACAGATAAAAACATCACACGTACTTAACTGCAAACCCTCACGAGACTTTACTCGTCCTCTAGGGGGACTTAGGGGTTTAAAGGGCTTGTTGAACGTGCTAAGTGTAACCGTGATTCCTACGACTGTGAGTTAGGTTTATTGCTTTTATAGGTTAGTTTTATTTAATTTGTTCGAGGGCGACCAAAGACTAAGTGGGGGGGAATTTGATAAGTGCATAATATACTATATTTTTAGTCCCTAATATTAGTCCAATGGCCGCTTTATATTGGTTATTTTATGATTTTATTTACTTTTATTATTTTAGATCTTATTTTATTCATTATTTTATTTTATAGTTATTTTTATAATAATTGATACTTAATTTTATGTTGTGTGTTTTTGGTAGGAAAGCAAGAGGAAAATAAATCCTATTTATGTTGCTATTCAAAGAATCATTTGCTATCATCAAAATATATGAAGAAGGAAGCAAGATACTTGCAGAATAAAAAAATAAAAAATAAATAAAGGAAAAGAAATAGAAACAAATGGGGCACATGACTTCCTGAAGAAAGCAACAAGCTACAACAACAACCAGCAAACAAAGATGAAATTTCGTTAAAACCGATGCTCCAAAACAACATATCTCAACTCCATGTTTATCTTCATCAAGCTCAAAATCCTTCTTCAACACATCTGAAATTCAAGGAAAGTGATGAATTCTTATCCTATTTCAAAAGTTTATCCTCCCGAACCCAAAAATCGGTAGCTGTTTTTGGCTATAAAAACCCCAAAACAATCATCTCAAAAACACACACAACCTAGCCGAAATATAACAACTACAAAGTAATTTAAGTGAGTTCGTGAATTGGGCAATTGGGGAAGAGAAGATAGCCGTTGGAGGGAATCTTAGTCTCGAATCCAAGGTAGAACAAGAATGACGGTGAATTTGGGGTCGAAGCCGGGTTTATTCGACAGTTCTTGGGAGTATAATTTATAAGTCTTCTTCTTTACTTTATTGTTCATATTACTTCTTGTTTAAATTATTTTGATAATTTGATGAAAAACTTGATGGGATTATTAGTATTACATTTGATTTTAAGTCATTTTTCAGTTTTGTTTAATTATTATTTGAACTTGCTTGTAATTTATTGATTAAATTACGATTATACATGTTTCTAGTGTGTGTATGGTTGTTAATTATTGTTTTCTATATGGTTTGGCTTAGTTTAAATCATATAGTCAAGTGACACCTAATTTATATGAGATCTGCGATTATGGTTTTATTTAGATTAGAGAGTAAGTTCAATCTAATTATTTTAGGCATTTATGTGATTAGAATAATTAGGACTAATGATGTCTCCTAGTTTATAATGCTTCCACCTCTAAATTATATGAGTTGCGATCATATTTGTATAAGTTAGAATGGTTTAGAGTCAACTTGGCTTAATTCGTAATTAACTAAACTTAAGGGATGATAGGGAGTCTTTGTTATCTTAGGCTCTAAAGTTAGTCTAGTAATTATAATTGGTGGTACTCAAGGCGAATTGTATGTTATTGCCAATAAACTATATCAAGTAAGAGCTATTCAATGGAATGGTTAGTTGTGTCGTCAATAGTAGTTTGGTTCCGTATTAGTTTTATTAGTTTAGTATCATCTTAAACAAACCCTCCCCCTCCCCCCCCCATTTTATGTACATATGTAAATAAATGTATAGTATGTAAATTTCCGTAATATATTGTAATTTAGTTAAAAGTTGATTTAAGAGTTAAAAGTCTCCTCGTGGGATCGACCCTTGCTTACCCTTTTACTAGTTGTTAATATTTTTGAAGGTTAAGTTAGGAAAATAAATATTTAATTTTATACGGTAAACGACACGTATCAAAATTTGGCGCCTTTGTCGGGGAGATTAATTTTAGTTCTTAATTAAAAAAAAAAAAAAGTTTTACTAATTTGCTATTGTTTGCTAGTATGACGATTGATTATGTCTCGTGAATTTAGCTTATTAACCAATGGAAATATAAATGATATGCAAATGAGTCATAGTGATATTGCATGTTTACTGGCCAATTTTTATTAACTCATATAAAAGTGGGTACGAAGACAAGAATATGTCATGTTTACTTATCAGTTTTTGCATGATATATACCTGTATCTTTGAGGTAATTGGGCTCCACCAATGAAAAATATCACCATATAGTTCCTGTTCACGTAGAAAAGTTAATTGAATGAACATTTTATGATCTTGCCCTTATTCTTGATGTTCTGTGTTTGATCAGAGTATAATATTGTAAGAATTGTTCTTAAACCTCTATTTTAGCATGTGTGGATCGGTCTAGCTGATGTATCATGCATGTATCATATGTCCTGGGAGTTTCCAGAAACATCTGACAGTGTATAAACTGGAGTAAAAGATATTTCTTGCACTTGAACTTTGAGTTATTAATCTACAGAAAAGTCCTATGAGATGCTAAAAGTTGACTGATACATTAGTGTTGGTAAACCTAGTCCTAAATCAGGAGAGCCATCTTGCTAAATAGGTTAGATGCCAATTTGAACAGATTCTATCTTTACATGCTATGTGATTTGAGTAGAAAAGTTTTAACTGCATACTTAGGACTAGCAATTCATTACCTCATGTTTAATTGCTATTGAAGTGACTATGATCACTTCCAAAGATATGTGAATTCTAAAGTCTGATTCTGCTTAAAAAAGTTTCTGAAGGTCTGACATGATAAGTAACTTGCTGATTTCTTTGGCATTATTTTATCTGTCCAACATCATGGTCATATGCTATGAAATTTCCAGGGATCTCTGAAAGTAAGGTTATCTGAGTAATATAATCTGATTGGAATTATTTTTTAGTAAAATGTGAGCAGGATTTATTTTGGGAATTTTCATATGAACTAATTTAATGGAATTGCATAATATATATCTTGATATACCCAGCTGCCTGATGCTTAATTGTTACTAAAATTCAGTATACTTACTGCCATAAGTCCATAACTACTGAACTTAACTGCCTTATTTGAATAACTATTCTCTGAATCCAGTAGCTTATAACTAGACAAAACTTATAGGGGTAATGAGATATATGGTATAGTTTGCATTATAAGTTAATTCCAGCCCCGGCACTAGCTCAGTTTGAACATGAAATCAATTTTTGCTATTAAGATCCAAGTTAACAGAGTTTTGACAGACTACTAACTTTCTACAAGATTGCTAGTTTCTTTATATGAGGTTTAAATGCTAATGAAAATGCAGTTTATTTATTGGTAGAAGCTAGTTGCATCTAAATCATCTTATCTTGGCTACTAAAATTTTTGTCCAGTAATGGATTTTTAAAACTTCTGCTGTAAATATTTCAAGTCTTTCTCATAAGTTCTGTTTTTCTTTATAGGTGTGTGAACGCGTACGATCCAAAAGCAAGACTTCTGCGCATTAAAGCATACATAGGCTTCCTAAACAAGGCTGAACCAGAGAAACTGCTTCACATTTTCAGTGCTGAACCAGCACTTGAATTAGAAGATCTGTTACCGATTGAATACAAGAGCATGGCAGAACGAACATTGAAAGAACTGGGAGCCCCGAGAACAAGAGAAGATCCACTTTGCATTGTCTTTTCAGAGCTAGAGAATCCTCTAAAGCTGAATTCAGGTTTCCTTAATCTTCTCCCTAAATTCTATGGGAACGCAGGTGAGAATCCTTATAGACACTTAAAAGAATTTAAGGTTGTATGCTCTTCTATGAATCCTTTTTCTTTGCAAGATCCCGCTAAAGAGTGGCTATATGAGCAACTTTCACCTAGTTCTATTAATTCTTGGGCAGAAATGGAAAAAGTTTTTCTTGAAAGATCTTTCCTGGTAGTCGTATTAGTTCTATTAGAAAGGAAATTTGTGGAATTAGGAAAAATAATAACGAATCTTTATATGAGTATTGGCAACGTTTTAACATACTTTGTTCATCTTGTCCACAACACCAAATAAATGAGCAACTACTAATTCAATATTTTTATGAGGGGTTGTTACCTAATGAGAGAGTTATGATAGATGCATCTAGTGGGGGGCATTAGTAGATAAAACACCAACCGAAGCTAGGAAGTTAATTTCTAATATGGCTCAAAATACTCAACAATTTGGCACTAGAAATGATGTTAAAAGAGTTAATGATGTGGACTTAAGTGGAATTAAAAGTCAATTACAAGAAAATGCTCAACAAATTGCTACTCTGACCACCTTAGTGTCTAAAATTGTTCCTGGTAATGAGTCTACAGCTAGAGTATGTGGTGTTTGTTCAGATTTTTCTCATGCTATTGATGAATGTCCTACTCTACAGAGTGAAGATGTCAATGCTTTAAATAACTTTCCTGGTCAATCTCAGAGGAAATATGACCCTTTTTCTAATACTTATAATGAAGGTTGGCGTGATCATCCTAACCTTAGGTATGGACCTAGACCACCATTTTCTCAATCTAATCAAACTAGGCCATTTGTTCAACAAAATTCACAACAACAATCTGGTTCATCATTAGAGGACTTAGTAAAACAATTGACTACCCAAATTGGACCTATATTATGCACTTATCAATGACCCTTCCCAAGTGATCTAACTCCTCATTCACAACAAAAACTCTATAGCATTTTTTAACCATGGGGGTCTTGAGTAACTTAGAGAACTCAAAAACAATCTTCTCATCGGCCACCTCACATGTAATGGTGTTGTTCTTGCAATTGATGACTTCCTTATAGGGATCATCTCTATCCATTGCTCAAAAACTTTATAGATGATGATCCCTATAAGGATGACTTCACCGAACAATCGGCCAATTGGATTGTCTTCCTTATAGGGATCATCACTATAATGTTTTTGAGCAATGGATAGAGGAATCAAACTAACACTTGCTCCTAGATCAGCTAAAGCACCCCTAGCTTCCATGTTCCCAATCTTTACCGGCAAAGTGAAACTTCCCGGATCTTTTTCCTTCTTGGGCATCTTATGTTGGACAAGTGCACTCACTTGATGGGGAAGAGTGATAAGCTCATCATTGAGCTTCCTCTTGTTGGTGAGAATATCTTTGAGGAACTTGAAGTATGAAGGCATTTGTGTGACAACTTCAATGAAAGGGAAATTGATATGAAAATTCTTCATCACACTAAGGAACTTTGCAAACTAATCATTCAACTTCCTCTCCGCAAGTCGACTGGGAAATGGAACCAGCCCATCAAGATTCCTAGCCTCACTAGGAGTTGAAGTTGTCTTCTCATCTTTAAGATTCTTCTCCTCCACACTTCCTTCTTTCTCAACAACCTTCTCTTCCTCAACTCTCTTGTCTTCACTTACACTCTCTTCTCCTCCCTTCTTTTCCTCACTAACCCCCTCCTTTGGACCTTCGTAGGATGTACCCGATCTCAATGTGATTGCCTTGCAAGAGTCGGTTTTTATGTTGTGGGATGGGTTAGTTTGTGGTTGTCAGGGTAGAGTAGAAGGTGAATTGAAAGGGACTATCTCGGCCAATTGAGCTAATTATGGATCAACCATCTTTTTATGAGCCTTGACCTCTTGCATTTGTTGATTCATGGCTTGAAGTTGTTGAAGAATTTGGGTTTGTGTAGAATCGGGTTGAGATGCTTGCCCTTGGCTCCTTTGAGACACTTGATTTTGATTGTTGTATTGGTTTTGGTTGTTGTATTGGTTGTTCCTTGGGTAGTTACCTCTTGGGTTTTGGTTTTGAAATGGAGGTGGGTTTTGGTATTGAGGATTGGAGTTATATGATGGTTGAGCTTGTTAACTCCATTGTTGAGGTTGAGATGCAAATCCGGGTGGTGGTTGCCTCCAAGCTACTCCACTACCACTTCCCCTATATCCATCTTGCCTTGTGTTTTATGCTGCCACATGCTCGGGGCTTAAACCTCCACAATAAGATGTATCGTGGTTTGTACCACCACAATTTTGACAAGAGAAAGAATTGACTTGAGATGAGCTTATCCCACTATTAACACTCGTATTCGACTTTGCAAGCCCTTTTGTCAAAAGCTCAATTTGATGTTGCAATTGATCAACCTTCTCCAATTCATACATCCCACCTTTCCTTGGTGCATTCCTCCTTCTACCACCCCAAGAGTAGTTCTTTGCTACCTCTTCAATTGTTGCTTCAACTTGATTTTGGGGGATCTTAATAAATTGTCCACCCGCCCCCACATTCAAGTTAGCTCTAGACATAGGTTCCAATCAATCATAGAAGAATCGCATGAGCAAACTTTGATTGTATTCATGGTGATGACATGCTTGTACCAACTCTTTGAACCTTTCCCAAGCTTCACTAAGACTCTCATCCGCTTCTTGTTCAAATGATGCAATCTTCCTTCTCATTTTGGCGGTCTTTTCCTCGGAAATGAACCTCTTCAAGAATGTCTGGACTATCTCTCTCTATGTTATGAGAGAATTTGGCTTGACTTGCTTGAGCCACTTCTTTGCTCTACCCGAAAGACATTGTCGAAATAAGTGCATACAGATATACTCTTGAGAAACTTGATTGGTTGGAATCATGGCACAAAGCTCAGGGAATCTATCAAGGTGCTCAATAAGATCTTCACTTGGAGAACCCGAAAATTGCTCCGCTTGTACCATCCTTGTGTATTGGGGATGAATGGTGAAATTAGTTTCCGCGACGGGTAGAAAAATCCCTCCCGTGAGCTCGTAATCCTCTGGATTTCTAAACTCACGAAACAAAACATCATCTTCTTCTGCCGTCATTGCCTCACTTTGAGAACTCGAAGACCAAGAATCACTCTCACTCTTAACAATAACACCAAGTCCTCGCGTCTCTTCTTGATAAAGTTTACGGACTTGCCTCAATGTATGTTGATCTCGTGGTCAATGTAATGTGTTGGTGGTCCTTCAGACCTCCTTAGCATCCACTAAAGCTAAGCAAACAATTAGCAATGACTAGCAAGAGAGTAAATGAACAAAAACGAAAAGCAACAAATCCAATAACAACATAATAAGAGTGCAAAACTAGTCGTTTCCCCGGCAACGGCGCCAAAATTTTGATCGCCGGATAATCGGTCGTGTCTACTATCCTAAATCAAATCAACAATTTATATTCCTAACCTAACTCTATCAAGCTCACACTAGATAGTGGCAAGCTAGGGTCGAAACACAAGGAAACGGGACATTGCACAATCAAAGTGGAATTAAGAATCTATTGCAAGAAAGTAACAAGGGGTATTTTGATTGTTTTTGTGAATTCTATGATCAAATTAACTGCTAGAAAGATTAAAGCAAGCAAATCAAGAAAGTTCAAACTAGAAACACTAAAATAAGGATGGAAAACTATATTTGAGAGAAATATGATCAAAACACTAGGGAGAGGGGGTTTCAATCATGATCAACTAAGACAACAATGAAATAAACATGGATTCATGCCAAGGAATACAAATTCTACTCAAATAATTCATTCCCATGCAATTACTCAAGCAAATTGATGAAATAGATCAAAACTAAACTAGATCATTCCCATGCATCTAATTTATAACTCAAAGATTAGAATTAAAGGTGCACATCAATAACTCCAAGCAATTTAAGCACAAAATCATCAACTCAAGGCTAAATCCAATCAATCATCAATATAATCCCAATCAATTATGATCTTCACCCCCTTCCCTAGTTAGAAATCTAAGTTAGTAAAGAGAAAATAGCCATCACAACTACACTAAGCATGGATTCAATCTTAACAAAGCTAAACATGATTCAAATTCAAAGGAAAAAGCAATCAAACAAGTAAAATCAAGGAAATGGATGGAAATCAACACCGTCAAAAGCAATTAACCCAAACAAAAGCTAAGAGTAAATAGATTACTACTATGAAGCTCGATTGATGAAGAAAACATGAAATACTTGCATTGAATTGAGGAAAACTTGAAGAAATCTTGATTACAATGATGAAACTTGAAGAGTAAGCAACTTTCTCTCTCTAAAAATACTAGAGTTTCTCTCACTACAAAGTTCTAATTATAATTGGAAAATAGCCCCCTAATAAAATTCAAGAAAAAGTCTATTTATAGTTCCTAAAGAAATCGGAAATAATGAACTAAGAAGAGCCCTCTCAAACAATGTCGCGCCCTCTCCAAGCTGGGTACGAAGTTGCGAAACCCACGAAGCCGCGCCCGCAGGATACTGTTGGAGAGTCATCTCCCAATTGGGGAGAGGTTGCAGCTGTGAAACATGGGAAACAAAGCAACGAATAGCCCCATCTGTGTCCTTATGAGCCGCGCCCGCGGGTGACTAGGGAGAGCCCTCTCCAAGGGCGCGGCCAGCCTTCTATAGGTTCAGAAGATGAGCTCCAATGCATCATGTCCGCGCCTGTGGCCTGGATACCCGCGCTCGCAGCTCCCTGCAGAGCTGCGTGCCTTCTCTGTTGAGCATCTCATTAGCTCCTTTAACTCCATCCAAGAGTGCCAAAAACCTTCAAAATCAACAAAGAAAAGATATAAAACAAAAAAAAAAGATAAAAGAAGAGGAAAATCACGAGAAAGAACAAAAATAACCAAAACAATTGTAAAAACGGCTAGAGAAGGCGCAAACAAGTGACAAATGGGGGAAAATCATTAATAAAAAGGGCTAAATAGTGGCATAAATGCCACTCATCATATTGAAACAATTATCTTATAGTCGTAATCACTATAAGAAGAAAAAGAAAATTGTATTAAGATATTTATCTTAACACTTAATCACGAAAATCTGTCATTTCGTCACAATGAAGGAGAATATAGCGATGTGCTTGCTCTAGACTTTTAGCATCTAAACGAGCACTTATCTTTGCTCCAATGACTCGACCACCAGAATTAAATAAGTAAGCACATGTGTCTAGAATATGATCATTTATTTTTACCCTATAAAACATGGTCTCAAGTTCTTCCAAGTATGTTGAACAAAAGTTAATAGTCTCTTCTAAATGATAGCCTTCTGCTATTGACCCTTCTGGTTGAGCTTTATTAATCACAAACGATTTCAGATGGGCTAAATACCTATACCAAATATAATCTAAGCATGAGAAATACAATTACATATAACCATTAGATAAATTGAATATATAGATTTAAATCTCTAACCTTTCAATAGGATACATCCACCTATATTGAACAGGTCCACCAATCTTAGCCTCCTCTACTAAATGAATGACTAAATGAACCATAATTGTAAAAAACGTTGGCACAAACTCTATCTCCATCTTGCAAAGAGTTAAAACAATTTTGTTTGTATCCATTTAACTCTTTCACATCAAGAGTTGTAAAACAAACAATTTTGAAAAAGGATGATAAGTCTAACACCAAATCTACAATTTATGTAACTCTTGATGCTCGTAGAGCTACAGGTAAAAGATCTTGCATTATAACATGGTTGTCATGACTCTTTAAATTCTGAAGTTTCTTTTGTTTCATATTCAAACATAGAGACAGATTAGAACAATATCCATCCAGAACTCTTAATTTCTGGAATACCTTCAAGAATCTTTCTTTGTCCTCTTTAGACATGGAGTAAGTGGCAGGAAGCATAATTGATTGCCCATTAGGATTAGTTTGAATCCAAAGGTGTGGCTTAATTCCTTCATTTTTCATTCTCTCTCTAACTTTTTCAGTGTCTCGGCTTTTCTTATCTATATTTAGTAAAGTGGACAAAAATCTATATTTTGTAAAGTGGACAAAAAATTGACACACATTTTTTTCAATGTGCATAACATCTAAATATGACGAAGAGTGTTATGCTCCCAATAAGGCAAATTAAAAAATTTGCTCCTTTTAGTCCATAAAACATCATCGTCGCCATCATCATCATCGGCAGCATCATCCTCTTGTCTTCCTCTCTTTTTCTTGGATTTCTTTTTCCCTGTTCCATATGTATATTCAACCCTTTCTTGTTGAATTTTTAGTTCTGTCCCTGGTTGGCGTGTTGGAGAAAGGCCATACTCTTGTTTCCCATCAAACAAATGGGCTTGAGATCGATAAGGGTGATTAATGGGCAACCACTTGCGATACCCTTTGTAACAAATCTTACCATCCAAAGTATCAGTGGCACATGTTGGGCATGCACGATAACCTTTTGTGCTCCACCCTGATAACATTGCATACGCTGGAAAATCGTTGATAGTCCACATTAGAGCAACACGGAGCTTAAAACTCTATTTTCTGTAAGCATCAAATGCATCTACTCCTTCCCATAATAATTTCAACTCATCCACTAAAAAGACATCAATGTCAATTTCTGGACTTGATTTTCCAGGAATTATAGAGGAAAGAATAATTGATGGTCGTTTAATACATAACCATGGTGGAAGATTGTAAATCATCAATACCACTGGCCATGTACTATATGTGGTGTTCATTAAGCGATAAGGATTAGACCCATCACAAGCAAGCCCTAACCTTACGCTTCGAGGATCAGAAGAAATTCAGGATATTTATCATCAAAGTCTTTCCTGGTTAAACCATCTGCCGAATGCCTTAGTTTACCTTCCTTTTTCTCGCGATCCTTCTCATGCCATATCATACCTTCTGCGGTTTTAGATGACATGAAAAGTCTTTTAACCTCGAGTTAAATGGGAAGTATCTAAATACTTTTGCGGGTTCATATTTTTTTGTATCATTATTTTCCCCACCACCTGTATTTCCTTCTTTAGACTTTGTTAACTTCCATCTTGAAGCATTACATACGTGACATTTATCCTTGTCCGAAAATTCACCCCCATAGAGAATGCAATTATTCGGTCAAGCATCAATTTTTTCATACCCAAGACCCAAGTTATTAATTAACTTCTTAGATTCATAATAGGATGATGGGAACTCCATGATTTGAGGAAATGCTTCAATTAGAAGTTCAAGAATCATTGTAAGGGACTCGGCAGACAAATGATGCATACACTTTATGTGAAACATGCGCAAAAGAAAAGAAAGTTTATAGAAAGTCCTACATCCGACATATAATTCCTTATTTGAAGCTTCTTATAGTCTCCCAAATTTATCATTTTCCTTATCATTCATTACTTGTGTTGGGGATGGGGTTGGCTCTTGCTCAATTTGATCTTCTAACATTTGATCACTAGATGCATCATGCTGTACAGGCTCATTCACAGAGGGGATATTAACACCAAAAGCATCTCCTAATAGGCCTCTCATATCATCTCTACCTAAAACCCCGTGTTGGCCACTTTGGGCTACCTGACTAGTGCTTCCAGCAACTTTGCCAACCAACCTACGCTGATCATTTAATATTCGCTCAAGAGCACCTCCTCTACCATGAAAAATCCATTTCCTATACTGCTTGTCAAAACCTTTAAACAATATATGCTCCTCTATTCTTGTATTGTAAGCCATTTTTTTACCCTACATTTCTTACAAGGGCAAAGCACTTTTCCTTCTACAAGACCTTCTTTAGCTAACTCAATGAATTTAATAGTTCCGGCACAATAAGTTGGATGATTATTTGGAAATTCTACCCAACTTGTATCCATATCCATGTTTTTCCAAATAATACTATCCTTACATAAAAAAATTGAAAATAAATAAAACAAGCAATGAAGCATAAATATTTATTTTAGTTACTATATTATGAACAAGTATAATCTACACAAAAGTAGACTTAAGCATATAAAAAAAATTACAAGGAAGTGTGAATAAATTTACTATATAATGAAAATGTATCAGCTTTACAAATTAGAGTTAAGCATATAAATTAAATAAAGTGAAACATGAATAAATTTGAATTATTAGCTATAATAAATTAGCTTATTGGACAAAATTATTAGCATATAGTTATAATACAACAATTACTTAGATAATTTCACTCATGCTCACAATCATTTTTTTTACTGAATATTATCCATTAACTTTCATGAAAGTTATACTTGCAATTATTTAAAAAGATGAAATCAAACTCGTTACGGAGCAACAGTCAAATTATGCTCTAATAATAATTATATTACCCACCACAATCTTAGGCCTTCCATTACTTAAATATACAAACTAGTTAACAATGAACCCCAACTTTTATTCACAATTAACAAGCACCAAAGTTTGGCATAACTACTACCAAGGATAACTTAGAGTAACACGTGTTTCCTACTTTGGTATCACAACTCCATCACATAAATCTCATATAATTACAATTCTGCTTGGAGTTATTTCTACTAAGCTCTTACTTGTTGATATTTAAATGAGGCAAAGCTAATAGTTTTCAGACATTCTGTTGTCTATAATGGTTTCTGGGTTGCACTACTTTGTTAACTAGTAGCTACAGATATCAACATGCCATATCAGGTTTTCATGAGAAATCGCTCTATGGGCGAAAAAAATTATAAAAATAATAAAAAATAAATAAAAATCGGCAATCAAGTTTTAATTGACAAAGTTTAGCTAAATTCAATACAAATTACATGTATTACTCGTTTTAATTGAAGACCGTAATTTTTTAAGATGTATTACTCATTTTAACAGACAAAGGATAGATAATTGAAATATATAGAAGCCCAAAATGAATCAAATACAGATTGCATGTAGAAAAAATAAAGAAAAATAGAATTCACAAGAAGGAATTAAACAATTAGATACCCAGAAATCAATTCAAGAAAAGAAAAAAAATGACTTCTTACCTCTCAATCTGAACTGAATTTTGACGTTTTCGGCAAAGAAACCCCAAATTATCTATGAATTGGTCTTCAGTAGCTAGGTTGTAGAGATCTTGACTTGTTGAATTTTAGGAATTGAATGAAAATAATCGCCCCTAATTTCCCAGCTTTAGGGTTATTTCACCAGACCACTTTCTATCTCTCTCTCCTTTTTTTTTATTTTTTGTTTGTGTTGTAGTATAAATAAGTGCCGCCTCTTTTTGGCAATTAGAGTTGTAGCGCCAATTTAAATTTCATGTCCCGTCTAATAACTTGAAAATTTAATTGGGATAAATCATCGACACTATAAAGTGAGGAATAAAGTGTCGGAATTACAAGGAAAATAAACTTAAACAGCGACAATTTATAGTGTCGGCAAAAAATTGTAAGAAAAGTAAGGGTTTTGTAGTAGTGAAACTACAATTATACTGTGCTTAGCTTCCTGACCTAAATGCATTCATTGATCGTGTCACATGATATAATTGTCCTTAGCCTCCTGGCCTAAGAACATTCATCATGCATACATTAGTTTCAAGACGAGTGATTCAATTTGACAAGAAGAAAATCCATGCGATTCAACGCGCTTTTGCTCAAGGAGGAAGTTCAAACCTTCTTCCCATTTTTAATCAGTTTCTCTTTTGGGGAAGTTCAAAAAATTTTCTAAAATTTTTTATTTTGGAGAAGTTCAAAACTTTTCATCGAGGGAAGTTCGAAAACTTTTACTTCATTTTTCACGTCTTTCTCTTTCAGGAGAAAGTCAGTACCCTCCACTCATGACAAAAAATGACGGAAATTTTTTGCTTTTGCATTTTCATTTGCTTATGTCTGCGCACTCACTCAAACTATACATATACACACACAATCACAAGTCATACACATGTCATGTCATGTCAAGTCAACCTTGGTCAAGTCAGTTGGTCAAGTCAATCACAATCTATGCGAGTCCCTTGGCAAATTCTATTTTGCAGTCGAACAATCATCAATCAGACATTTATCAAACACCTAGCAATCATCTCCCAAGCGCGGACGATTCACGTTGCAAGGTTCTCGAGACACAGAGACTTGTAATTTCTCATCAACAGACAAGTTTTTCCTGAGGTGCGGAAAATTGTCAATCGTTGCACACTTTTCAAGGCGTAGAAGTCGGCGATTGTGTCCCAAGGCGTGGACACTTAGTGTTATTCGCGGAGTATGGAATTTCACTTGTGAGCTACTCAAGGCGTAGGAGATCACGATAGGGTTCCCCAGGCGTGTAAACTATCTCATATTAGTCTTCCTGAGGCGTTGAAGATCATCAATCAGTAGGCTGCTCGAGGTGTAGGAGTCTACGACATGTTGCTCGAGGCGTGGAAACTTGTCACCTTTCACTTGTGAGTTGCTCGAGGCGTAGGAGCTCATGATAGGGTTCCCGAGGCGTGGAAACTATCTCATATCAATCTTCCCGAGGCGCGGAAGATCATCATTCAGTAGGTTGCTCGAGGCGTAGGAGTCTACGACGTTTTTCTCGAGGTGTGGAAGCTTGTCACCTTTTATCTAGTGGATCGCTCGAGGCGTAGTGGTTTACAATATAATTCCCGAGGCGTGGAAACTTATCACTTTTCATTTGTGAGTTGCTCGAGGCGTAGGAGCTCACGATAAGGTTCCTGAGGCGTGGAAACCATCTTATATCAGTCTTCCCGAGGCGCAAAAGATCACCATCCCAGTAGGATGCTCGAGGCGTAGGAGTCTACGACATGTTTCCCGAGGCGTGGAAGCTTGTCACCTTTTATATAGTGGATCGCTCGAGGCATAGTGGTTCACAATAGAAATTCAAAGGCGTGAAAAATTATCATCCGGTGGATTTCTCGAGGTGTAGAAAACTACCAAACGTGTTTGTTTCCATGCACTGGTGTCAGATACGCGTTTTATACCCTTTACTCTCTTATATGTGGAACTAACGTTTTTCTGCAGGTATCGGCGTATACAGAGTGATTTAGGATCGCAGAACGTCTTAAATCATTCTCCGCCCCAATCGACTACTTTGACTATCGTTTTCGAAACTCACGTTTCTACAAACTCAGTCAAAGTGGGGGCTTCTATAGACATCTAAAAATGTCTCCCCAAAATCAAACCCGATGATGAACAACCTTTCACCGCCATTATTGGTTGGGGCGAGTATTTAATCTCGAGAGTGCTTAAAATCCATATTCTATCAAACACGGCTTACAAATCAGTCAACAAATCAGTCCAAATGTTTAGTCAAAGCACAGTCCAACCCTCATATCAGCCAAAACATTCTAATCCATTTCGTTATGTTTATTAATTAAGCTCGATTAATAAGTATTAAAGCCCTAAGGCTAGAATAAGTCCGTAACACTGAAACGGCGCCTAATTTATCACGTGCTTGATGCTTAATAAAAAGATAAAATGAAGTTAGATTGAACAGGAAACCTTGTTTGCCGCACCACGGCAGATTTTGCCGTGACACGACAAAATGCACTATGTCACGGCAATTTGACGGCAATTTACGCCATGACACAGCAATTTCTAGGGTTTTCTCTGCGGCACTTTTCATTTCTAGGGTTTTGTGCCTCACCCCTCACAGTTTCTCTATAAATACGAGGCTGATTTCTCAGTTTCGGGGCACTAAAAATCACACTCTCTCTCTCTTATACTCTAGCCTAAATACTAACCTTCCCTATTCTTCCATAATACATACCTTAAGCACTCCCTAAAGTCCGTACTTTACTCGAAATTCTAAACTTAAACCAAGGCGTGAAAGGTAGAACTGTTTGAGGGTTTGGTTTTGGGGAGACATTTTTAGGTGTCTACATATCCGTTCGATTTTCGGTTTGGATTTAGGCCAAATCCAATCCGAAATATAATTCGGTTTTCAATTTTTCAATTCGATCCAAATTTTTCTCCCAATACAATTCGATCCAATCTGAATTAAGATTCGGTTATTTGGACCCACTCCGAAAATTTGAATTGAAATACATTAATTTTTGAAGCCTATTACCATTAAAAAAATAAAAATGCATTAACCTTAATTTTAATACAAGTTTTCAATATTAATAATTAAAATAAATAGTTCAACATCAAATCATTAATTAATTAATACAAGTCTTCAAAACAGTCAACATCAAGCCAATAATTTATTTAATTGTTATAGTGAGTATTTGGGCTAAACTTCAGAAGCCTAATCATAAAACAGAGTAGTCCATATTCATAAAAATTTAATTTTACAATTAGGTTTTCGATTTTATTCGGATCCAATAGTTAGGGTCAATCAGATCCTATTCGAAAATCCGAATTTTCAAAAAATCTCAATCCGTTTTGAAGTTCGTATATGATCCAAATTAATAATTCGGATTGGATTTCAGTATCAATCTGAATTATGGACACCCCTAACTAGCTATCACCAATTGGGTATGGAACCTCGTTTGTGGATCAAACTCTCCATTTTCTTGTTTTGGTTGTCTAGACCCCTTTCATATAATTTTAAAATTTAACAAGGATAATTTATAATTCTCCTATTAGGAAATTGTATAACTGATATTGATTACTCCGACACTCCGTAGGTTATCTATTGTATAAATATAGTTGATGACTAATTCAATAATCTTTTCAGGGTATACATGCTCCACCCTGAGAAGATTAAATTAGTAGTGAAGAAAAATCAATGCCCGAAATTGCGGGAAAGAGGCGCACCATAAAGATAAGCCGACATAGCAAGGTGTACAACTAGTTCAATACTCAAAACAACACAAAGTAAGATCACACAATCACACCGCCTAGCCAGTGGGCACGGGGTGGCCGTGTAATTCCAGGTCGTAATGTGTTGGAAATCAGCAGCACATTGCCAGCTTTTAAGCCTCATTATTTGTAGACTTTGAATATTATTATTGAACTGGATTTTTGCATTTTGTAAAAAAATCTGGCACCACTACACTATGTTTAAGTGGGGTCTTTCGTCTTTGTGCCTGATGAAGACAATTAATGTTAAGACCAAGAAAATCCCGCGTCTTACGTTATACTTATACCACTTCCACTCGTTTTTAAAGCTTTCTATCATTATCTAATTACTTATACTATGCTCTTCACCTTTGTGACTTTGTAATTTATAATTTGTATAGATCCGACCACAAGAGGAAATTGGGAAAGGAATAAGAACTAAATTAAAATTTTTGTCATTTAGTAAAATATTTTATGTAATTTTGTTTATCTCTTTAGAATTATAAAAAAGTGTAAAATATCAACTAAAATATACTCGTCAGTCTTTAGTTATTAGCACTAGACTCAATCATCTCACAGGTAAACCAGTATTGTTATGTAGGCCATGCTCTTGAGAAATGGGAGGGAGGGGGTGAGGGAAGATAAGGGAATCTCCACCCCTAAGAACCACAACTTGTAGGAATCTAACCCATGACCTTGAGATTATGAGATGAAACTCCTACCAACTAGGCCAAGTATTACTTGGTTTTAATATATTTTAATTAGTATCGTAATTTTTTTCTAATAGGATTATACTTTATAATACTCCTTCTGTTCATATTACTCGTTACAATATTCATATTCTACTAGTCTGTAACATTTTTTACACTTTTGTTAGGATTTATAGAACTGAACCCAATCCTAATTTTCTGCATCTATTCATATATTTTGATAATAATAATTAGTTAAAGACGATCTCACACACTCTAATTCAATTAACCAATAAAAGGACAAAAAAAATTCACTCTTGCTAGTTAAATCTTTCTTTATAATAAAATTACAATTGATTGATAATGTATACCTTAAAACATGTATCATGATCAATATGTCTTACTAGTATTCAAAGATGGAGGAAATATTATCTCCCTTAATTGGGGTCCATCCTTCAGACAGGTATACATCTTGAATATGTATGTATGTCCTCCAAAAATCCAAAATACATTACTTTTTTATATAATTCTTATATTCCTATTTTATTAAAGTTGAGTTTGACCCAAATCATCACTACTATTTTCCTACACCTTTCCAATATAGATCATGGAACAAAAAGTAGATACACAAGATATACTTTATTTATTAGCACCAAAGAAGTACGTAGAAATCAAAAGATGTAACGGTTCTATAATAACGGTTTTGATTAGAATTCAATAAAGTAAAGAGCATCTTCAATCGATCTAGATCTATAAGAAAATATTTCCTTCATATCGTTAGTTGAGTAGTGCAATTCTATCATTGTAAAGGTGAGACATTGATCTAGCAAGGGTCTATAAAGTGTCGACAGTGATATTCCTTTTCTTAGAAGTGCATGAATTTCTTATTTTAATACTTCATTAGAGAAGATTGTATGAAGGTACACGGTGGGGCACACAAAAAACTCGATTCTACAGAGATATGAGACCTTAATCTTACATCCTAGGAAAACTTGGGAGAGTGGACTTACCACAATCGACATTTCAAACTAAATTTCATGTAATCCATATCATACTTCTTATGTTCACTGCAAATAATATAACACCTTATTTACTTGATATACTTTGTATAAAGTAATTGCGCAAAAAATATATAAAAATGAAGTTTTATATAGAGCAAGGAAAATTGCTTACGATTTTGCATGATAGGTCTTAAAAGTCCTTGTTAAGACCTTTCTTATAATAAATGTTACAAAATCAAGCTGCGGCTACTAACTAATAAAGTAGCTAGTATTATTTTTGCATATACCAAATCTCATACTCCTTGCCCTGCCCCTTAGCACTATTCTTACCAAGCTATATCCTCTAAAAAGAATACTTATCATATAATTAATTATTGATTTTCAATCCTTAATCATATAAATAATTATTAGTAGCTAGCCATTAAATTAATTAGCATAATCTAGTAGTTACTACAAATTCCAAGTCACAATTAGTTAACTTGGTTAATACCTATTGACGTAATTAGTTGCATAACAAGGCGGCGGAGATAGAGTACTATGAGCAACCGTGTTTGCCACCCTTCTGTTGGAATTAAGTTGTTTGTTGTTGTTGTTCGATTTCGCGGTATACGATTGTGATGAACGCTTTGGTTGTCTAGATTTCCTCCTTGGCTGAGATGATTGTGGGATAAATACACCAGTTCCTTTGCTCATAATTTCTCTCCTACAATTTTGTTGGTACAAGTATTGTGATGGCATTATAGGTGGATGATGAATCATTGATCCTAAATATTCCTGTAAATCCAACCAATAACAAAAAAAATTAATTAAAACGTGCACTTTTGTAAAAAAATATTACTCCCTTCATTTCTAAAAGACTTTTCCAAACGAACAGAGTACTTTGTATAAGGATAATTAGTAACTCGAATTTACAAATAACTGTATTTTGAGAAAAATAAATGGTTATATCTCGTTTATAAAAACTAAAAGCAATAGTCGTTTAATAAAGGAAGTGTAATGAAATATTAAGCACGTAATTAAGAACAGACCATTAGCAAGTCTTTCTAGTCAACTGTTCGAGCTTGAATTTTAGTTCATTTATAATGTACAAATTAATTTCTCAATATTATCATTTTGTAGAGAAAAAAATCATAATTTGACTCCTTGTTTTTCTAGATAAGATTATTAAGTTAACAAGCCCCAAGTTAGTAAACCGGATATATATTACCACTTAATTATAACTAATTAATTACAAAGCCTCAAGTACATAATGATTTTATTATATATTTCGATGCTTACTTCGTATGGACTATGGAGTATATCATAGGACAGGTAACAACTTTTCCTCAACTGATTAATGAATCTTATTTACGAGAAAAAACAGAAGAAAATTAAAAAAAAAAAAAAAAAAAAAAAGAAAAAAAAAAAAAAACACCAAAACAAAGGATTGAAGATGAGAAGTACCTGATGAGAAATCGAATGAAAATGGGCAACCGGATAATGATCGTTGTTATCGTTGTCGTCGTCATCTATCAAAAGACAGATTTGCCTATTTAAATCAGCAAAATAAAGATCATCTTCTAAGGCAACTTCCAAAGCCATTTTAACTTCAATTCAAAAACTTCTTGCTTCTTTTTAGTACTTTTTCTTTTGTTGTTCTAGATTATATTAGTGATCTTTTTTGAATGGGAGAGGAGAATAAAATGAGACTTATAAATAAGAATGATAAATGAAGGGGGGGTCATGTGAGTTGGAGCACATGAGGGGTATAGCTATCAGCTAGTGGTAAATGCCGTGTTCGGGGTCGAGTTTGGGTCGGGTTTAAATTTGCGGTAATGCAAGAGGGGAGTGTGGTGGAGGGTGTTGGACGATCTGTCTACAGAAAAAAGGGCCCACAAAAATGATGGGTACAAGTTGGGGGATATTATATCCAGTTGGAGATTGCTAAAGATGGTGATAAGTAGCCGGCAAAGCTCCACAACGATGTTACATCCATCTGATCTTTTAAAGATATTAGATAGATAGATAGAACTTCATCATCTATCTTGTTTGTGTAATTAAATACTTGGTTGTAGGTTGATGTTTTTATATCCTTCATATCCATTTGAATTATTGATTGTGGTTTTTAATATTCAACCCAAGTGGGTCCTACTTTGGTGTGAAGAAGTTATGTTATTTTATAGTGTATAGTATGTTGATTGTTGATTGAGGAAAAGTCTTGGTCTTCAATGAATGTGGTATAAGATTTTGTGCGACTACATCAAATTTAGTAGGAAATACTCTTAGATAGAATAATGGTTTAATTTGAGTATTATTTGTGTAATT
This sequence comes from Chenopodium quinoa, assembly GCF_001683475.1. Classification (NCBI taxonomy): domain Eukaryota; kingdom Viridiplantae; phylum Streptophyta; class Magnoliopsida; order Caryophyllales; family Amaranthaceae; genus Chenopodium; species Chenopodium quinoa. The sequence continues at coordinate 1,344,879 of NW_018745540.1, read as the reverse complement.
TGTTTTTGGTGAAGATGGGTTTCTCTTTACTTCACTTATTGAATGAAACATATTAGCTTTGAACTAACTTAGTAAACTTCTTAATGACTATGAAGTAGACCTGACAATCATGACCCAATCCATGACCCAAAACTTGATTCGAAAACAACAATTCGAAATTAACCCGAAACCCAAAATCTACCATACTTAACTCATACTCGACCCAAAAGTGGAGATGACCCGATATGACCAAGCCCAATTGTATCTGACTCGAAGTTGACCCGATACTTGAAATGACCCGATTCGAAGTTGACCCGAACTGATTTTAACTATATATGGTGCCATAAATGATTCAAATGGTTTCATCCCCAACCGTAATCAAACTTACTAACCATATAAAATTATTGATTTGAGTTTCACCCACAATGTCAACACAGAATGAACGGCCCGAACATGATTCGACCAGATTTTAACCTGACCTGAACAAACCCAACGCGAAATTTACCTAACCCGATATCTACTCGACACCTGACTCAAAACATACCCGAATCGACCCAACTCGACCCGAATGTTAGTCAACCCAAAACGACCCAACTCAAAATTAGCCCGACCCGTACCTAACTCAAATGACCCGTTTGCGAGGTCTATTATGAACATATACCAAAGAATAATTATATAAATTTAATTGACAATTCATCCTTATAAGATCAACCTTAACTGGATTTATTAAATTTTGGAGCAATATAATGTAGAAATACTTAAACGAATAAATAGGAGAAGAATAGAATGAAACTCCTTTTGTTTTACAATGTTGTTTGTTTTAAACGGCCAAAGAATTCACAACCACCACAAAACTACCAATTCACTTCTCCTTTCCCTCTTTCCCCGACCATTGTGAAGATCCCACCACCCAGCCACCCCACCGCAACCCATCGTCGTCCCTCTCCCCACCCTCGAAACCCTAGCCGTTGAGAGAGCTTAGCAATGGTTGCACAATTGACTGAAAATATACATTTGACAAGGAAAGCAACCACCATACAATTAATTACTACCATCAACTGATTGAAGATGCCCGTGGAGAGAGGTCTTAGCCGCACAGAATGCAAATGCAGAGGAGAGAACTTTTTACGTTTTTTTTTTTCTTTTTTTTTTTTGAGGGGGGTTTCGGGATAAAGATGGTGGTTGGGGGGAAGGGAAGGGCAGCATGGGAGAGGGGAAGGGGCGGCGAGGGGTTGCTGGGTGGTTCTGTGGTGGGGTTAGGGTAGAAGGGTTGTGGTATAGTGGTGCCTAGGGAAAGGGAATGAAAAAGCCTAGTGGGGGTGAGGAATCAACTTAGAAGACTATGGGAGAATGAGGAGGATAAAGGGAATGGAAAAATAGGCCTAACAAACATCAAAGGAAATAAGAAAAATTGATTCCCTTTCCCTTTGATAAATACCTCCAACCAAACGACCCCTAAGTTCCTCTCCTTTCAACTTTTCAAAAGAATAATAAAAGACCCTGTTGAAATAACTCCCATCTTTTCTTGAATCCAAAACCTCAATGAAGCTCCAGGAGTCACGGCAGAACTAAAAAGCATCTGACACAGTGCAGCAAAGAGAAACAACTGCTAAAATTATTAAAAACAGCTCAAACTAGTACCAAAAAGATGTACATATATCAATCTAGTAGATGAGTTTGTTGATCAGATGTTCACTAGTCCCACTACTTTAGAAGGATATGCAACAAGCAGCTAAAGCCTGTTGCCAGCAACATAACGGAAGAACCAACCTACTTAAGGCTCTTTCCGTGAACAGCATACAGATTAAGCAGCTACGAAATCTACCCCTTCTAAAAGTAAAATGGCAGAAAAGTAGTTAAGTACCACCCCCAAGCATAAGCTCTACCCAGCCAAAAAATGATGGTCAGGGCTCCAAATAGGGTCCTGATTACATTGATCAATGGACAAAAATTGAATTTAGGGCAGGAAGAGGATGGTAACAAGATTAATATAGTTCACATAGTATCTACCATATAGAATCAATATAACTATGCACCACCAGCGGTATCCATATCTGTCATCCCATCGGCTCCCTTGAAGAAAACACGTAATTTTCTTAACCCAGATGTTTTCTTGTCGTTCTTGCTAGATGTGCCATTCACATGAACAGTGCCACTGGGAACTCTTCCCATCAAGTCAAATAATGTTTTTGATAGATTTGATCGCGTCTCCTGTTCGAGTGGTCCCTGCATGTACAGGTTTTTCCCTTCGAAAATCACACTGACTTTTGACAGATGCAGCTTTGGATGTTTCTCGAGTAGTTCAAGGAACTGTTGCACCATAGAACCATGAGAAAAAAGTTAGCCTAAGCACCCATTTCAAGATACAACAAGACAGCAAAGGGAAGGAACAATACTGGTTCCAAGACCAAACAGAAATGTTCATGGTTTGTGCTAGACAATGCAAGTGCACAAGCAAACAGTTAATCTACTCTAAGGACAAGCATGATCGTACATTCATAATCCTTGCAATTCTATAGCGTGAAAAAGAACTAATCACTCCATCTAAAGCTGTCCTATTCAAATGATAAGTCAAAGTTTGTACTCCTGTTATTAAAAGATGTACACATTTACTACAGTCTTCACAAATTCTCACCAATATACAAGAAAATACATAGTCAAGTGGAGTCTGGTTAAAATCTGCTCAATATGTAGTTTCTAAAAAGCAATTTTTTTAACTTTGATGGTAAGGAAATAAAGATATTGATAATTAAAAAAGCACACTGAAAAATGTGATAAAAAAAAAGGGGTACAACAACAACAAAGCCTTAGTCCCAAAATGGTTTGTGGTCGGCTAACATGAATCGTCATAAGGAATCTTAAGAAAATGAGATAACAAAAATAATCATTTGAAAGAGTTTCAAAAAGGTGAGTGAAGTGAGCAAACAAAAGAGCATTCAAGAAAAATTAGGGTGAATTTTAAAAGAGAACCAAGGATAAAATTCAAGAAAGTTTTACAAAAGTGGTTAAAACGTTGGAGTAAAAAAATATAAAGGTTTGAGCAAACTTTAACAAAGGAAATAGTACAATTTATAAAACATTAGTGGGCTAAAATAATAAAATTAAATCAATCAATCGAAGCCTTAATCCCATTAGTGGGGTCGGCTACATGAACCAAAAGTGATTATTCCATGTAGTGAAATAAAATTAAATACATATATATATATATATAAAAAGTATATATATAATCACGACATTTCGTTGACGTGAATTTTCTCCCTCCACACCACCCTATCCAACACCATATTTTCCTCGATCCCCAAAATCAAATGGGTACATAAAAAAACAATAAATAAATAAATAAATGAGGGAGCAGATGTTATCAAAATAATAATTAAAATAAGTTGATGTCTTTGAAACCAGTTTTTGGGCACATTTATAATTTTCTCTTTTGTAATGTGTTTATCACATAAAGTCAAAGGTCAAACACAAAGATCACATATCTAATTATGCTTGTACACTTGTACAGTACAATGGTGATTAATTAAAAGTATTTTTTACATCAATCGATTAAAAAAGTGTAAAATTTGTATCATTGATGCAATATATACAATCTGGTGAAAACTGAACTTCATATAAACCTACTATTATTTCCAACTTGAGATGCAATTAAAAAAAATTCTCATATGGAGAAGTCCCGAACAATAGGCAAAATTTGGAAATTCGGTACACTATTCCCTCCTTTCTTATATAAAAATATAAAATGCATAATGTGTGTGGATACAGTGTAAAGAGTTTTTGGATGATATAATTATATTGTGAAATAGGGGCAAGTGAATAAATTATTTATTCTAATAAAAGGGGTTCAATAGAGTGAATTATACTAATATAAAAATAAAAAAAATAAAATAGAAGGAGTTTAAATGTCCGCACACTCCGCACACTATTCTTAAGAGTTCAAAAAAATAGGCATTTAACATTATTGAGGGCAAATAGGTAAATAAATATTTTAGAGGCTACAATTGTCCAAACATTATTTATAAGAGTTATCTCAAAAGGTAGGGAAACAATTTGGTCCAAAGAAAAAAAAAACTCATAATCCACGCACACAAATATTAATAAAAAAAAAAGGGGGAGACAATTTCCAGTTATTAAAACTGGATAAGATATAACCTTTAAAAAAACTAAGTATCTGTAGTAAAGGAGAAAGGAAAAAAAATTAAGGACCCATCAAAATCAATTTCATTAACTATCCCAGCACTACCATTGATCATTAGTTAATAGAAACTAGCTGGGATACAAGTTCCCATGACTGAAAAATTTCTGCAAGCAGAAGTCCATAATAGCTTTTCATTATGCCACAAGGAACCCAGTATGAGTGGATGTCACCATAACTTCCCCACCATTTCTTCTTCTTCTTCCCCAGAAACCAAACCACCAAGAATTAAGCTTACAATATTAATGGCTAACCCATAAGATACCCCACCTCTATTTCTAATCATAGTTCCTCTACAACCACTCAAAGAAACTAGGTAAGCAACAGGTTCTTAGTGACTTACAAATCCATTAGGGGCACAATAGCAGGGGGCTTAACGGCTTAAGGATACAAGATTTTCCTTGAATGATGTCAGGACTCAAAACAACCAAAATCCCAACAAGATTGGGAGATGCTTTTGATTATTAAACCTGGCAATGCACGTTGGGAAACCAAATAAACATCTCCACCTTAGCAAGAAAATTGATTTGAAAGATAAATAACCAAAAAGGGAAATATAATGAGAATCCCTCTGTGTTATGCCCCGAAGAAACTCTTCAACTGATCCTTCACTAAGACCAACTGACAAGTGAGAAAAAGCAGCCACATATCCACTTCCTCCACAAAGATTCAATACTTCTATGCCATTATCTAATCTACATTAATTTAACTTATTCAATAATATGACCCTCATAGGCATGCTCCGTCAATTTAGCATCATTTACCACCTAATTAGCCACAAAAACGAATCCAAAATATGTCTACCCTCCACAAAGGGACTATCGACTGTTAAGATTGTCAAAGATAGATCCCCGAATAGTGAGAAAAATAACCCAACTAAATTCTTAGTAAAAACCTTTTCCTCTAAACTACATCCCATTTATAAAAACTTGTAATATTCCTTGATTAAGTCCTCTTTCATCTTCTTCCAACATTCATGAAAAAACTGGGACCTAGGTACACAAACAATCTAGAGCTAACACAAGGTCACTTTCCATAGGGATATTGCACCATATTTGGGTGGCTATGTGGGTAAGTCAGGTATTAAGTAATGAAAGTACATACCTCATACCCAGTTGCCCGACCTTATTTTTATAGAATTGAAGTATACTAATAGATCATAACCAAAGCAAGAGCTCATACACCATGACATGCATGAATTGCACAGCTTATGCAAACTTTTTTCCTATTGGATTATGGTGGAAAGTAGATATTGTATACTATAATTAGAGCAGGTGGACGGATGGGTGAGTAACAAATGTTCAAACGGGTAGTGAGGCAGATCTGTACCCTGTTTTGTAGCCACCAATATGTGGGGTTTGTACACATTGCAGATGGCACTATGAAACTTGTAAGTGGGTATGCAAATGGGAAAATAACCTTAACTGTCCCATTGCCTAATGGAAGCCATCACATCAGCATTCAGACAGTCACACAATAAAGACATGGAACCCAACATCATGAACTTCACAGTAAAGGAAAGTACTTAAAGGTTATGAGAAATATTTTGAATAAACCTTCTGCAGAGTGCAAGAAGTATCCAACTCCATATGAACTCCAGGACCACAAACAATACAGTTGATGTCCATCTCAAAGTGTGTTACTTTAGTGTGTAGACCTTCAACTCCATTGAACCTGCAATAATCATAACATGTTACAAGTAAGACGCATGTAATTCAATAAATTGAACACAAAGAAATATTTAGAAAAAAAAGGGGAATGTAGAACGCACGTCAAATAATTGTCCAAGGTTTTACTGCATCCAGATACAATCTTCAGTGTTTCTAGTGCGCAAGCAGCTGATATAATAGCATTAGTTGAAGCAATAGCTGGTATAATATTTTTTACAACTCCCTGAAAATAATTAGAGCAAATCAATTACACATAAACACAATCCTGATATTAACACCAAAGGCTCCTTTTTTGAGCGAGGAGGGAGAGAGAACTTGTACATTTTGAAATTGCAGTTCCTCAAAAAACATGTCTAATTTAACAAGACAGGAAGGTGTCATCACAAACTGATTAACCATACAAAAAAAAAAGCTCCTTTTTAGCGGGCAGCCACTTCCATATTTTTCACAGGGAAGAAGGGTTGGAGACAATAGTAAGTAGTTGTCACTCGGCAATAAACTTAAAAAAAGGACATACAGAGACAGTGGAGAATGGATATACCGGGTAAATTATTATTTTTACTGTGGTCCTGTTATAAACTAAGGCATAGAATATACCAAACGATTCATTTTGGGCAACAAAAACAAAAGAAAAGTAACAATATGGAAAAGGGGTAAAGAAGTTAGACTTCTCCCTTCCCTCCCCTTTTTCTTCCCGCTCTTACTTCCTTTAAAGGCCCACATACCTGTGTCAGAGAATATGTGACTCCAGGAATGCCAAAAAGCTCAGCACGCTTGAGAGCCTACAAAGTACAAGAAAGATCAGACAAAAGAAGAGATATAATCTCTAATCAATTAAAAAATGGCTACACCTAATATACCTCTTTATAGACCCATTGCATATCTTCAGGATCATCAGGATCAAAAGTTTTGCCACTATGAATCTGAACATTGATCAAAATGTCCAATTACAGCAACAAAATTGTGAGCTGGAGTACAAAGATACAAAAGATGAGAATGAACAAGTTTGCAACCTCATCCCATTTAATTAAATGGGCATATTCTATACAATGAGCAGCAGTTCTAGGCGTCTCTGCAAGAGTGCATAACGGAAACTTGACTTGAGGAGGGAAAAGCCAGATGGTACATTCAAAACAAGGTGTCATTCCTGGTATGATTACTCTAGCGTGACCCTTAAAACCTTCAGTTCCACCATCCACCATAGGCTTAACAGTTTCCTCTATTGGTTTTTCATTCTCATCATACTCTGTAGCAACAAAAAACGCCACTATAAGCATAGGTATTAAGAAGCAAAAAAATCACATTAGAGAAATAGGCCACAAATAAATTCCAGCAAGTATATATAGTCGTTGATGACCAGTAAGCAACCATCAGAAGAATTCTTCCGGAAGTGGACTTCAGGAAGCAAGAGAATTTCTAACTGATAATTATCTACCACTTGTCTTTATAGAAGAGACTTTAAAAGTCAGCAGCAGAGACAACAAAATAAATTCTACAGAGTTAAATGCCCAACAAATTAAGGGCCACAACAACAACAACAACAAAGCCTTTGTCCCAAAATAAGGGTCACACTCAACATTAAAAATTAACAACAAATGACTTTCCTGAACCATCACACTAGCTAAATTTCTCAGCCTTTTCATCGATATGTTAGCTGTACAGGTTGCTATACATACCAATTCCCGACATTACAGAGCCCACTTTCCTTACGAACAAATAGCAACATGACTCTTTTACAAGCTGCAGTTAGATAATTATTGTAGCGTGATTAAGACAACAGCTATCATGAAAGAATAGGAGGCCAATCATAATTACATCACAGAAACAGAAAAATGATGGAGTTTGCATGATAACTACAAAGGCTTGCCCTAGCCAACTATAATCTCCTTTCCTCTCCACTCCTGAAAACTGAATACATAGTATCTGAAACATACATTCTTTTGTGGTCCATGTGTATGTACTCCAGTCCAAGGCTTTCATGATTGATTACCTCTTACAAAGAGATTTGATTTCGTAACTTCTCCTCTAATCTCAAAAGAAATTCAATAAAGGGTTCATCTAGAATATAATCCAAAATAATTTTTATCAATAACATAATTTTCAGCATGTACCTAATCATTTCCTATAATTAGATGGGAATAAGAATATCATAAGATTTTGATCTCATTATCAGAGTTCGAGATTTGGGTAGAAAGGAAGGTACAACAAACAAATACATGATTACAAATTTACAATCAGCATATACAAGAGTGGGGAAAACAAAAAACAAAAACAAAAAAAACAAAAGAAACAAAAAAAGGTCAGCATAGCAAGGTAGCTGTTAAATCTTCTGTGAGCAGATAAAAATTACAAAGATGAAAGGGACATACCTAGAAAACTGCAAGCTACTGAATTTATATAGCTCCTTGCTTCAACAGAGTCTAGCCCAAGAACAATTATGATGAAATCATTGTAGAAATCAATATTCTTATCCTCTATCCGACAAAAGTGTGGAACAATTTTGACACCACTAACTCTTTCCATTACACGTTTTGCAGCAACCTCAGCCTTCGGCTTCCCCACATCTTCAAGCCTGAGTAGAAAAGAGATGAATTAAATATTTTAGTTCGACAGAATTCATAGACTTGAGTGTTATAACAGGTGCAGTATTAAAATAAGGCCTTGTAAACATCTGTATTGCCCCCTCCTAGAACAGAGATTGGACGTAATTCAGTTATCATCATAAGATAATAAGCAAAACAAAAGCAGCTTTAGGAGAAGCATTAGGAAGAGATAATATTGTACAATTATTTCCAGCAAATTTCAGCCTGAATGCTAAAACTCAAATATTTTCCATCGCTGTTATTCTATCTGGACAGGAAAAAGTTGCTGAGTCTGCCAACTTGGTTGTGCAATTCTAACCAAATATACAGGATTGACTTTCAGCAAATAAAAGAATCCCGAGCTGCAATTCACTTTATCTACTAGTTCTGCTCCAAAGTTAACATGTAATATAAAGCTACATACAATTCTATGTTAAGAGTCATATGTTTTGTTATTATCCATTTATCCTATATGTAATTGTATTTATTAAAGTGCCACATATAAGCATAAAATTGCAATCAATTAACTAACAACAGACTGGTCAGCTAAAGTTACCAAACATGGTAATATTAATGTAGATCAATGTAAGCTTATTAACCAGCCCTAGCCCCCAAAAAACAAGGATGGCTTAAGAATATTACAGATTAGGAAAATTAAGTAGCGAATGAATATAAAGGATCAAAGCACTATATAAGAGAATGTGTCTTAAGAATATTACAGATTAGGAAAATTAAGTAACGAAGGAATATAAAGGGTCAAAGCACTATATAAGCAAAATTTCATGTCACTAAGTAGTGAAATAGTGTAATAAAACTGCATTGTCTCCTATAAATTCCACATACATAGGTAAACTATTTTATAATGGCCTCTCTGTCATTTTGTTTCATTATTATGCATGAAGCCCATCTCTAATCAGGTTCAGTTTTCCAAGTGATTATTTAAGGTTTATATTCATGGGGCCATGGCTGAGAAGCAAAGAGAAGGTTTTCGGCCACTGGAGAGGGAGAATAGCTATAGTCTCTTTCTCAACGACATCTACCACAATAGACAAACATGAATTCTAATATTATACTAAAAAAATGCACGGACATTAAAGAAATGCCCATTAGAAGATGTCAATGTGTTACTATGCTTCTCTCTCCATTGTCCAAAAAAATACATGCCTCTCTCCCCATCCAATATATTTACAGTCTATTTCACTTCTCAAAACCATTCTATCAAGGATTTCTCAACTTTCATATAGATTGTTATAAAGAGCGTTATATTAGTGTCAACATCATCAAGTTCTTAAGGGACTATTGAGGTAGACAGCCTATGTGCCCTTGTTGATTAGGACCCTAGCCGTGATATTTTGCTTGCTTACTAAAACTAAAAAGTCAGACACACATAAGCATGCAAAATTCAATTGAATTTCGTTCATCTTTTCTACCAAAATTTTAAGTTTTCTTTAAAAGTTCAAGAATAGTAAACATTCAAATAAGTTATGAGTTCATATAGATTCAGTAGGATCACTCTAAGAGAAAACCGAAAATGTTCAAACAAGTCCAAAAAAGATTTATGTTTAAATGTTCAATCAACTTAAAAAAATTTCAAGTGAAGAGGAGAGCCTAACTACATTACAAAAAAATAATTTAAAATAAAAATTCACAATTAAAGACTTCTAGTATCTCTATGAATAACTAGGGGCCTTTACAAAAGTAGCTTGAGGAGTGCTCTAAATGAAAACTAAGTGATTCTTGAGAAGAGAAGCAAGTTCTATTTCATCAGAGTTTGATAGTTGGTACTTACATGACACTACCAATGAACTCATAGTCAAATTTAGCTTGCCCAAATCTTTACATTAGTCAAAGGCTAAAATTATCTACTTCATCAATCTTTGCACAAGTCGGATATTATCTAAATCCAGAATTCTATACTCTCTACGTTTTATAAGGTGCATTGACCTTTTTAAAGCAATCGCTTCTTTTTTAGAAATCTTCTATTGGTATTTATTATATTTCTCTCCTACCACCCACTCTTACTTTACTATCACTTTCCTCTCACATCTCTAATCATTAAAAGAACTTTAAACCTGCCATTTTTTCTCATTTTTTTTCTCATTTTTAAAAATTCCTAACAGATCCCATCTATACAATAACTTACTCAATTAAACTCTAGCTCCAAAGACCATGATCAAAGTGGAAGTGCACTGCGGTGTGACAATCCCAATCAAGTAGGTTGTGAGGAAGTTGAGAAAGGTTTGTATGATTGCATTGCAAGGTTGTTCTGAATGTGGAAACACTAAGACAAGATACTTTTAAAGTTGAATTCATTCTAAAGTTCCCCCACTCTCTTTGGCTATTATATGACAATAAGACAAATTGTGATGGATCCGGGTCAACCACAGCCTACTCGGGTATATGCTAGAAGGAAGGTCAAGCAACAAGAGCAACAGTAAAGGGCAGCAACAGCAAGAGCATTTCAAGGCGTCAAGACAACTCCAATTAAGTAGAGGACAAAATTAATTAAGAAGAAAAGAAAAGAAAGCAATCTGTTTCTATTATGTTTCTTATGGTTTTTCTATTTATGTTAAGTAGTCACATGTTAGCCTTAAGGTCAACTTTGACCATTAGTAATCCTAGAATAAGTATGGTAGTATGTGCAACAAGGAGAGTATCCAGAAATTGAGTAAGAATACATTAGAGAGTTGTAACGTCAAATTGCTAGGAGATTGGTAGCCTCAAGCTACTGCTTTTGTAATCCTTTCACTTAATCAATCAACGAATTATCCATCCTTCTCTTAATTATATAGCAAGCTTGTTCAATCAATCCTAGTCTATTACACAAATGAACACCAAATCATCAGGTAATAACTGTTACAATTTTAAAAAGGAAATCGAAGTTTTCTATCTCAAAAGGTACATAAAGGTTAACCTTTTACTATACTTTCAATATCAGAGTGGTGGTCTTGCTATAGATCTTCAAGTCCCAACCTCGAAAGTTTTGTCACAAAGGTTCTTAGGACTTGGAGAACTACTGGTTGTGGGAAAAATAGAGGAGTTTTTAAGCTTGTAAGTAGCCTGATGTCAATTTACTTAAACATATGATAATATTTCATGGGTGATGTAACTTAGAATCTTTATTTTTCACAACATAAAGAAGACAAACCAATTTGTCACAAAGTCGATTTGATGACATGGTCTTTATGACAGCTTTGCTGTGCCGATACACAAGAAAAGACACCATTGATCCCATTCTATTAAGTGGCTAATTGGGAGAATAGGTGACAATGATGATGATTTTGTGTATGATGGTGAGGACTTGACATGAAGTGGGTTGGTAAAGCCACTAAGCTTATAACTTTATCTATCGTGAACAAATTGTGCTAATGATAATATTCATCATATAAATTACTGATGTTTTAGTAGATCGCCTAACAAGTTTGAAGAGCTACAATGTTTGCTTTTCTCTCTAATTATTATTCATTTTGATCGTAAGATTTGTTTCTCACTTTAAGTCGATAATAAGTACTTTTTTTCACTTCGAGGTTGGTAATAAATCGTGCTTCCTTTTGTCAAAACATTAATTATATATTAAGTATGTTGTTTCAAAAACAGATTGTGATTATTGTGGTTTTTTGAGATTTGATACACGCCATATATCCAAAAGCGGGTGCAATTTTCGCGCTTTCTAAAATTAATTATTCAGTATTCACCTAAATTCACTTTTCTGAGTTTAATTTATATTAGCTTATTTAATTCAATAGAAACTTATTTTTCCTCTAATATGTGAAAATAATGGGAAAAAAATAGGGCCTTAGTCTATGACTTCAACCTAGAATAATCTATAACCAACAAACTAGAGGGAAGAAAATCAAAAGTACATTATTTCATCTAACTAGGTTTATGCACCAAGAAGTTATAGACTAGTTTTTGCCTATCCACCATCTATGTCACTTGAACTCTTTATTCCACCTCAAAGATATTTTACATCCTCAACGCTCCAACATTATATGGACATTTGGCACTTCATTTTGGACCAAAATCGTATAAAAATATCCGTATGTTGTATCTAGTAGCCCATTATGCATTAAACAAACATCCATTAAATTCATACCCATGTCTAACTCAATTTGGGTCCCAGTAACATAGCCCCTTAGGTTACCCGCTATCTAAGACTAAATTCAGAACAAAGAACCCAAAGTAATGTGGGGCACAATGGGAGGGTAAAAAGAGTACTCTCTCTAGTTAACCATTTATTAAGTGCATCTCTTCCTTTTATTGAAAAATTTTCTATTGTTTTTTAATTACATCTCTCCTTTCACGGTCTCCATATACTTTTTTTTTTTATTTTTATTATTACGTCTTTTTTTTCATCCCTTGCTTTTGAATAACTAGTATCTTTTCAAGTTAACCTCTTAAAACGGAGGGTGGAGTAGACACACGATCATGGAGCATGTGTATGCTATGATACTCAAACTCAAATACAGGTTAAGTATTGAATACGGGAAAGAAAATTTAAGAACGCAAACACACTTTTGAGAAGTATCAAAATTTTACATTTGGACTTCAGAGACAAGAATGATATTTTTTTTTTAAGTGAAATTATAAGAAAAAGAAAATCTCACATAGGGTTATTTATGTAAGGGGAAATAAAGAAAACTAGTTAGTAGGTCACAACTCATTTCAAAGGGAAAAATAAATAAATGAGTATATGACTATAAAGGGTAATGGAATCAGCTCTCAGACAAAAGCAAAAGGTTAAGAAAACAAGAGATAAGTAGAGACTTATTTGTTAGCACATGACCCTAATTAAGGGCAGACTGACCCTCAGCTGGCCTTTTTTTTATGGAAAAACTGCCTTTCTTCTGCAATCGTTCACTCCTAGGTATCTCTCTGCCTTCTACATAACTGAAGCTTCTTTCTCCTCAAGGAATCCACCCCGTATTACATGTACATGCTTTGTCAGTGGTGTTGACATGGCTACAACAAGATGATAATCACAGCGTGTATGCAGAGATAGATAAGCTACAATTTGCACTATAAACAATACTTGTATAACATAACAAGTCCTAGAAAACTGCAATAGAGCATTTTTCACCAAGAAGGATTGCCAAGATACCTAGGAAATACGAAATCTCTCTTACCACCTTGCAAATTGATTAATTAGAGAGATTGTGAAGATTTGAGTTGCCTCTAAAAACTTTTAACATATATACTTCCTCTATTCTTTTATCATTGCAACTTATTTATTTTAGGAAGTTTCAAAACTATGGCAACAATTCTACTTTTGGTATGTGTTCACAATATAACTTACAGGTTTGTCCTTACGACCTTACCCAAAACCACTTGTACTTCTCTTCTCTTTATCAATCACATGGGTCTTTTTATCCGAAACTTCCCCTTTAACTCTTTTTTAAATTTGTGCAGCCATCCACATGCAATTGTTGCAATATATATATGTATATATATATATATATATATATATATATATATATATATATATATATATATATATATATATATATATATATATATACGAAACCTTTGTTCTTTTATTATATATATAAAGGTTAGCATATTGTTAATTCACTAAGATATGATGAAGAATGAAACAAAATTTGTTTGGATATAAGACAATAGAGCACAACTTTAGTAAACCTATCTTTTGTTATAACATCCATTCTTCTAACTTTAACTCATTACACCAATGATTCCATTAATACAATTTTCATAACTACCTCTTTCATCCAAAATCCAAGCCATTTACTCCACACCAAATGTCGAGATGAGAGTAAGACAAAGGGAAAGTAAGAGAGTGAGTGCTGTACACAGGGGGAAAAAAAAAAGGTGTGAATATAAAAAATATATATAAGAATAAAAATAAAAGGGCAAAAAGTGCTATACATGGATCTCAATAACCAATTGCTGACCAATTTTTTGGTTAAATAGATATTCATGCCTATTTTATATGTGAATTTGTTGTCAAAGTATATTCATTATCGATGTGACCGCCCCCTCCTTCAAATGTCAATCTAGTGATTTGGTCATTAAGGTTTGTTGTGTACCCAAACTACAGTTTGTAGAAAGAAAGAAACTAGGTTTCTACACAACCACCAATAGACTTTATTGCATATTTTGAGGTTGAGAAACCTTGTACCCTAGAGCTAAATGTGTGCCTTAACTGTAAGGACTCTAAGTTCACTTAAATCTAAACAAGTATCCACACACAACATCCAATGATTTACTGAATCTCATTGATATCCCAAGAGTTTAACTATACCTAGTCATATAATTCACAATCCCAGGATTTTAACCATACCTAGTCATGTAATTCAAAACCAATTGAGAAAATAAGCTTAATTTTTGGCGGTTTAACACCTTTAATGTATCGCCTATTCAGGAAACAAGATAACTTTTCGCTCCAGCAATAAAAGTCATTACACATTCTTCTACCTTGAAAGGGGCAGGAGCTTCTGACTAATATGGAAGATATAAGTTTGAATTTGTCATTGGTAGCATAATCATACATCAAAAGCCTACTGTGAGCAATTATGCAAACTAAGAATCACGGGATTCAGTTGATCCCTGTATCAGACACTGAAGCTTTTTCACTATCATGGAACTCAAATGAAGATGTGTTGATGCAAATGGCAATGGCACCAAAGACCAATAAACCTCAATTTTCAGCAAGAAGTGTATAGTTTGTTATCTTCCCAACTCTACGAACTACGAACCTATCATTTCCTAATAGTAGTCTAACACCAAAACCTGCCCAGTAAATATTAATTCCAACACAACTAATGCACTCAAAAGAAAGCATTCTAATTCCAACGAAACTTATAGCAAAATCCACAATAGAATCGAAATTAGAACATCAAATAAAGTTGAGAATTATGAATAAGAACATAAACCTGAATAAAAATTGACGATTGAGATTGGTAACTTCAATACGGTCCATATCAATAACATCAAGGTTCTTAAACCCCGATAAAGCCAAGTCCTTTAACAATTCACATCCTAACCCACCAGCACCAACCACCAAAACTCTAGCATAATCCTGAATATAATCCTTCAACTGCAAAATTCAATCAAAACCCACAAAAATTAAACCAACCCCATCAAACAAAACAAAGTCAAAACCTTTACGCACACCAACTGTTTGTAAAAATGCCTAAACAAAAATCAAAACTGATCGATCACAAAACCAAAAGGGGTGAGAGAGAAACAGACCTCAATACTGGGTTGGAAGTTAGGATCGACGAGATGGCCGGCGCGCAGCAGAAGGCGGTCGAGGTCTCTGGTGCGGCTGTTGACAGTAGATTCCGCCATTGGAACGTCAGTGCAAGCTTGCTGAGCGTCCTCGAGTTGAAGAATATCTGAATCAGTATGCATAAATTTGGGTTGGATTGTCGAAGAATTATAATTGGCTTGGTTTATACGCTTTTGAGGGTTTTTCTGTTTGTTTTTACAGAGTATTTTATTTTGTGGGTTTTCAGAAAAATCACTTTTTTTTCATCTCGATTGTACTGTTGGAAAATGCAGTGGGATACTCTGTATTTTTCCGGCAGCTCCTTGTCGAATTGTGGTTGTCAATGGGGTAAATTCCGAACCTGTGCCTTCGTTAAAAACACCTAATCCAATATATTACATTTTTTTTTTTAATTCTTCTATATTTTATAGAAAAAATTTGTAATATTAATCACAATTTTGGGTTATTTATTTTTATTAATCTCATTTATCAATTATTTTGAAATAATTTCAATTTTGGGGTCGTTTTCTTCTCATAAGTCATGACCAGTCAACAGAAGTCAACGACTTATTATAACAAGTTACTTGACATATGTTAAGGATTAATTCCTTTTAAGAAATAAAGTTTTTGATCGGAATATTAATCAAACCGGCAGCCCTGATTGGTCCAAATATAAAAAAATTATAAACAATTTTGTAAAAATTTTATTAAAAAAGGAAAATTTGTCAATTATCACATTAAAAAGGAAGCTTCATCAATTACTACCCTTAAAAAATAAAATTGTTAATTACTACCTTAAAAAGTGATTCATTTGTATGATTACTTTCTCTAGTCATTTTTCAGCGTTAGCCCAATATTTACGTCACTTATCACCTTATTAACTCTAATTTACATCAAAACTATCAAGGGAAAACCATTGATAAGTGATTAAAATATATTAAAATAGGCATAATTACATATTTTTGCTAAACAGTGACGTCATACATTACATTTTTGGCTAATAAGGTGACTAATAGGTCACAAAGATGGGACTAGAATGTCATAAACTTACATTTAAGATAATAAGTGACGTCATAAGTGGGATAATTTGCCGAAAAATGGCTAAAAGTATTAATTGTCAATTTTATCATTTTTATAAGTTGTAATTTACAACATATTTACTGTTAAGTTAGTAATTAACAATTTTTATTTTTACGGGTAGTAATTTGCAAGACGCCATTTTTGAGGTGATAATTAACAAATTTTTCTTTAAAATGAAAAACAAAAAAACAAATCACCACCAGCCC
Organism: Chenopodium quinoa; assembly: GCF_001683475.1. NCBI lineage: Eukaryota > Viridiplantae > Streptophyta > Magnoliopsida > Caryophyllales > Amaranthaceae > Chenopodium > Chenopodium quinoa. The sequence goes on along the minus strand of NW_018745540.1, from coordinate 1,327,936 downwards.
CCACCCCTCCCCCTCCCCCCCGACGGTAAACACCCCACCCCCTTCCCACCGACCTACCCTCCCATCGCCGAAAACCTACCACAAAACAACACATCTAGCTCGAAACCACCAAAATCAACCACCTTTCCACCTAAATCCAACCACGCTAGCCCAATAACCGCCCACCCCCTTCGAAAATTCGACCCACACCGTCAAACCCGTTTGAAAATTCGACCCACACACCGCTTACCACTTCGAAAATCTGACCCCAACTAGCCACCCCCTTTAAAAATTTGACTCACGCCAACCACCCCCTTCGAAAACAGGGTAAAGTTGGGGCAGTGCCTCGTATTACGGGGTGGGGGGGAAGGGAGGGGGCATTTCACGAGGTCGAGGAAAGGCTAGTCAACGTTTTCTATGGGTCAAGGGAAGGGCAAGAAGAAGGTAGGGTGTTTTCCAGCTGGGGGAAAGGAAGGGGTGGGGAGTGTTTCCGGTGGGAGGAGGGGATGGGGCTGGTGCTGGTTTCAGTTTAGTTTTTTTTTTTTTTTTTTTGACTAATTAAAATAAGACACGTGACATTTAAGAAAAAATAAAATAAAAAAGTAACAATTTAATCAAGTCACCGGTTATTTGACCTGTTAAAAGAAAATGCCCTCTAAAGTTGGGATTATTTAAAATAATCGAAAATTAGGATCATTAATAGTAAATGGCTCATAGTTGGGATTAATAAAATCAATTAATCTCAACTTCCGTGTAATTGAAAAGAAACATGTTGTACCTAAATGAAACTTCTGTATATAAAAAGTGATATATCTAAAAAACGGAGAAAGTATAAATAATTTGGATAAATTTATTTTAATAATTTCAACTTTGCCCAATTTACTTTGATTAACCCAATTTAATTTGAATAATCTCAATTTTCAGTTATTCTGCAATAATACCAACTTTCACCTCCGGTTTTTTCTAACAATCCCAAAGCTAGTCAAGAACCTGTTATTATAGGTCGCCGTATCGGCATGTGAGTGGCGGTCTAAAAATATTTAAAAAAAATTAAAAAGAAAAAAGAAAAATTCAGGTAGCCACCCCTTCCATCCCCAACCGCCACCCCAACCCCCTGCCGCACCCCCCAAACCACCCCCTTCACCCCAGACACCCAACCGGAAACGACCCCCCTCCCCATCCCCACCATCGAAACCGCCCATAACACTAAACCCTAGCCCTTGAAAACACCCCCACCCCCCAAAACCTCTATGACTCAAACACGCACCCCACACCAAAACCACCATTAACCCCCCACCCTTGAAACTCACCCCGAAACTCACCCCCTAAATTCGTAGGTTGTTTTGTTATCTAAGCTGGAACCCATTGTTTTTATATGTAATTGTTTTATTCAGCAACAATAAATGCAATTCTCCTTAGCCTGATTGGTCATACTACATGGTAATAGTAGCTCTTTTAGGACCTAAGGTTAATGGATCGAATCCTTGATCAAACATTTTGATATATAGCTATTTTTTTCCACTTTTTTTTTTATTTTTTATAACTATGCTTAAGAATATCGCCTGCCATTTCCTTGCTATATATTTACCTTCATTTTTCATTTGAAAAGTTAAATTATTAATAATGCCCATATATTCTACCAAAAAATTTAGGCGGCTTCGCTACACATAAAGAAAAAACTTATAAAATAAGAGAATGATGGATCTAAAAGAAAAACAATATTGATTAGGGTAAAAATACCCTAGCCACATGGACCAATCAAAAGGTGACACGTGTCAACTCAGGAGTTATCCCAATGGGACCACTCAGCAGCTAACACGTGGCATCGCCTATCATTAGGAAAATGGCGACCCTCAAGGGCCCAATTCTCGAGGCGCTGTAAAACTGTTAGGTTTTGCGGTGTCCGACACCGCGCGGAAACAAAACCGACAAAGGATCGCATGCATAATTAATACAACTAAACAACTTAATCATGCAATTATTAAAAGCATAAACACATAAAGGGAAGAAGAGAAAGTAAGGATAAGACTAGCTCACCTTTGACGCGTGCTTCTCACGAACCCCGAGCACGAACGTGGAAAACCCTAGACCCACAAATGCAAGCCCTCCTCCGTTACACACCCTCGTGCCCGAACGGGTCCCTACCTCATAACTTAAACAAGGCTAGACCAAAAGAAACTAGAGTATTACGAACTTAAAGGCTTTCTCACTCTTTTGGGAGATACCTTATTGAGTTCAACTCAAGTGAATAATCCCATTTCCCAAGGTTGGTATTTATAGGCAAAGGCTCTCAAAAACCCCAATCATCTTTCCATGTGGGAGAAATGATAAGCTGAGAAAAATAAGTAATTTATTTAATTCCAAATTAAATTAAATACATAAATTAATTAGCAAACAACAAGTGGCAAGAGGAGAGGGAGGGTAGGTGAGGACCACAAGGGGAGGACCACTCCTCCCTTGCTCCCCAAGGCAAACCCTCCCACCAACCAGCCCTAATGAGCACGCGCCAGCTGGCGGGCTGCCTTGCTGGCGCCTGGTGCCTTGGCTAGCCTGCCAGCCGGCCCACGCGGCAGTAGCCCCGCTAACAAGACCCATTGCTCGCAAGCAAGCCTGCGCACTGGTAAGCTACTACGAGCTACTTGCTTGCGGCAAGGCCTGCCAGCCCAACAACGCATTGATGCGTGCTGGTGCTTGGCACGCGAGCTGTTAGGCGCACGAGCACGAAAGCATGTCGGCTAGCAGGCCTAGCACGCACATGCATGCTGGCTTGCGGCACAGCCATGCCTTGCGGCTGGTGGGCTTGGCTAGCCTAGCCCTCGCATGGCTATTCCAATGCGAGGCTACGACTTATCCTTGACTCGTTGTTTGACTAATTTCTTGTCTCGTCGACTCCTAAAATCAACCCTCGACGCTTGACGCTCGGCTTCAACGCTCTAAGCTCGGAATTCGACGTCTTTGTTCGTAAAATCTCTATCGACTTATTCAATCCTTCGGATTAATTCGTCGCCTTTGTTCGGTTACACGATTGGGTGTGACCCGAAGGGTTCAATCAAGAGCAAGCTGTAATATTAATTATACATTAATATTGCTGATCGGAAGCGGCCTCCAGCTAGACATTCCAATCACTTGACCTCACTGAATAATTAGCTTTCCTAAGTAATTCCGAACCCTCTATCGGAATAATACACTTGTTCAAAGGACACCATTACTTTCAATCTCCCACTTGTCCTTCCGAACAAGTGTGTTGTATACGTATAGCCCTTTTAATGCCTCTTCGTGAACTATAAGGTAAGATTCATCGTCATCCTTATTACGTCCAAAAGTGTTTCTCGATTTCCGAGTTCAACTGTCAATAAGCAAATGATTTCTAAAATCCATCTGAGCACGGCCATGCATTTTCACAGTCTCGCTCTTCAAGAGGCCTTGTAAACAACAAAGACATGTTCCCTACTGTTAATAGGGGGACATTCCCAATCTTGCATTGTTAGCTTCCCTTACTAGGAGGCCCTAGCCGCCTGAGTGTTGCCTTTATAATCCCCTTGTACGGCAGACGTTTGACAACATCAAAACAGACTAGTACTCAAACAAGAGAACTAACAATACTCATGGTTGAGGAAAGAGGTTTCGATAGCCATAATGAGTGATATACTTATGACGATTGTTAAATCTCTTAAAGTATTCTCATAGGTCGATCCGGTATAGTTCCAAACTAATACCCGTGCAAATGATTTATGACAATCTTGTCCTTGTAGCACAAGAAATGGTGCTAGAAATCATACTACACATTAATCTCGCGTGGTCATTAGATATCAAACTTTCAAAGGGATAGTTTTGATATGATATTCAATGTTCACTTAATAGGTGTTTCTATATCCAAGACATTGTCTTAATACCCTATTTTAAATATACTCAAATCGAATGGACTCATTATTTAATTCTAAACTACAATTAAATACAAATGGAATAATAATTTGCGAAAAATTAAAATTACTCCATATATGAATGGTTAACTTAGTGTTTTACATTAAGATCTCCAAAACTTAATTAAAACACATAAACAAGGAAATTAAAGCCAATCTCCAACATGCCTAATTCCCATTGCCTCAATGTGCTTCTTGTGTTTCACTTAAGGCAAAGGTTTAGTGAGTTGATCGGCTACATTGTCGCCTGTTCCACTCTTGGAAATTCTAATTTCACCTTCGGTTTTCCATTCCCTTATCATGTGAAATCGCCTCATGACATGTTTAACTTTCTGATGTTCCCTTAGCTCTCTGGCCTTTGCAATAGCCCCACTGTTATCACAATAGAGATGTATTAGTCCCTTTATTGAGGGCACAACACCAAGTTCACCAACGAACTTACGAATCCAAACTGCCTCCTTAGCTGCTTCTGAAACTGCCAACTATTCGGCTTCAGTTGTAGAATCTGCAGTCCTGCTTTGCTTAGCACTCTTCCAACTGAACGCTCCTCCATTTAGACTGAACATGTATCCTGATTACGACTTGAAGTCGTCTCTGTCAGTCTAGAAGCTTGCGTCGGTATAACCTTCAACAACCAAGTCCTTACTTCCACCGTAGACCAGAAATTTATCCTTGTTCCTTTTCAGGTATTTTAGGATATTCTTGGCCGCAATCCAATGCGCCTCTCTTGGGTCTGATGGGTATCGGCTCGTAGCACTCAAGGCGTACTATACATCCGACCTTGTACATATCATGGCGTACATGATTGATCCAATAAGCGAACCATATGGAATCTAATTCATTCTCTCTAGCTCATCAGGTATCTTCGGACACTGTTTCTTGCTGAGAGTTATGCCATGAGACATGGGTAGGTGGCCTCTCTTGGCTTCCACCATATTAAATCGTGCTAATACCTTATTAATATAAGTACTTTGGCTCAATCCAATCATCCTCTTGGATCTATCCCTATATATCTTGATGCCCAATATGTACTGTGCCTCTCCCAAGTCCTTCATTGAAAAACACTTTCCAAGCCAAGTCTTTACAGACTCCAGCATTGGAATGCTGTTTCCAATGAGCAATATGTCATCGACATATAAGACAAGGAATGCAATGTCACTCCCACTAACCTTCTTGTATACACAAGACTCATCTGGATTCTTGATAAAGCCAAATTTGTTGATGGCTTCATCGAATCGCAGATTCCAACTCCTGCTAGCCCGCTTTAATCCATAAATGGATTTCTTAAGCTTGCATACCTTCCCAGCATTGTTTGGATCTATAAAACCTTCGGGCTGTGTCATGTACACAGTTGCTTCCAAAATCCCATTAAGGAAGGCGGTTTTGACGTCCATTTTCCATATTTCATAATCGTAATATGCATCAATTGCTAGGATAATCCGGACGGACTTAAGCATGGCGACTAGCGAAAAGGTTTCATCATAATCAATGTCGTTACCTGTAACCTTTTGCCACCAGTCTTGCTTTGTATACATATACATTTCCATCTTTGTCGGTTTTCAACTTGAAAATCCATTTGCAACCGATAGGTGTATAACCTTCGGGCAAATAAACCAAGTCCCATACTTGATTTTCTAACATGGAGTCCATCTCGGATTTCATGGCTTCTAGCCATTTAGCAGAGTCGGGACTCGTCATAGCTTGCTTATATGTCGCCGGCTCATCTTCATCCATGACTAGATGTCTTGATTCTCGATTAAGACGACACCGAGGTATCTGTCCAGTTGAGATCTTGGCCTTTGCGACCTACGCAGGGTAATAGATTAAGCATTTACATTGTCGGTTTGAATTTGAACATTGTCGGTTTGATTTTGACTATTATCAATAGCTGCTTTAAAAGCCCTTTGATTGTCAGTTTTGTCAGATTGACTTTGTTGCTTATCTACTCGAACTTCATTAAGTTCGATTTTCCTCCCACTTGTCATTTTAGAAAGATGCTCCTTTTCCAAAAAGACACCATCTCGAGCAACAAACACTTTGTTCTCAGATTGATTGTAGATGTAATACCCCTTTGTTTCTTTTGGATACCCAACAAAGAAACATTTGTCAGATTTTGGTGAAAGCTTGTTAGATATAAGTCTCTTGACATATGCTTCACAACCCCAAATCTTAAGAAAAGACAACCGTGGAGGTTTCTTTGTCCATAATTCATATGGAGTCTTTTCAACAGCTTTTGACGAAGCTCGATTTAGTGTTAGTGCCGCGGTTAGAAGTGTGTGTCCCCAAAAAGAGATAGGAAGATCGATAAGAATTTTTGCGGGTCATTGGGTTGAGTTAAGCGGGTCGGGTTTTTTTTAACACCCCTAATCTCAGGAGGCCAATAAAAGTTATGACGAAAGGTCAAAAATGCCATTGAGCTACACTGTCATATCTTTACATAATGTACAGTTGTACATGAATATTAGTTCTAACCCTATTTTTTAAAGAAAATTATCGATGTTTTTTCAAAAATTGGTGGGTTCAATGAACCCACTTGAATCCACCGTGGATCTGCCCATGGAAATAATTAGGAGTCATGAAAAACTTGTGACAGAGCTTCTTTATATAAGGAAAATGGTTTTTCTTCTCTATGAAATAACTTTTTACCTATGCTAAAATCGCCCAGAACACCCCCAACACCAACTGCAGCCGCACCATCGCCAGTTGCGAGCCTCCTCACCACTGCACCAACCAAAACTCGTTAGATGCCCACATTAGCCACCACTAATAATCCCCCATAACAATCCCCTATTTGATTTAATTTTGTTTTAGGGGTAGCAAGTTTTGAGGTTATGTTTTGTTTGGGTCTCAGGGTTGTTAGTTTCGAGTTGGGGGTTTCATGGGGAGGGGGGTGGCCGGAAAATGAAATGGAAAAAGAGGGGGCAGTCGAAAATGGGAGGGGAAGGGGGGGTTGCTTCAACGGAGGTGGCGTTGGGTTTGGGAAAGCAAATGAAAAGTGGAAAGGTAAAAAAAAAAAAATTAAAATGTAAAAATTAAACTTGGACGAATCAGAATGTGACATGTGACATGGCGACCTGATATTCTATGTTGGTGATAGTTTGGGATTTTTTTCCAAAGTAAGCTTTATTACAAAACTATTTTGTAAAGTAGACTCGTGGTCAAACTATTTACCAAACTAAGCTTCTAGGGTAAAACGTTGTCTCAGACAGCGTTTTATACCCTGATTTAAAAAAAAAAAAAAAAAAAAATCAATGTGTAAAACGCTGTCTTAGACAGCGTTCTACATGTTGAATTTTTTTTAAAAAAAAATTTCGTAATTTTTTATTATAAAAAAAAAAAAAAAATACCCATTACTCAAGGATTTAGTGATAGCTCTGCATTTGAATATTGCTGCTTGTGAGATAAAACTTCATGACTTTAATATAGCTATTGTCTACTGCTCTATGGTGTTGGGAATTGGTAAGAGAAATGTCTAAGGCTTTAGTGAAATCAAGGAAGTTTGATAAGGCTTATGAAGGTTAGAGAAGGCAAGCTAAGGTCATTAGAACCAAAAACATAAAGAATTAGAAAAGGAGTTATCAACTTTGATGAGTATCACTTCAACGGAGAAAAAATTCGATGCTGAAGATCATGGTAATCAAGTAGAAGGGAAGCAATTGAACACCAAGCCTCAAGCCTCGGAACTTACTAACAATATTAACAAAAGGTTTGGAAGCTCATCTAGAAGTTGTGGTAATGAAGAAGAGTTGTTGGAAGAAGGAACCAAAGAGAGTATGGAGCTCGATAATGTGCAGGAGTCGAGTTCAAACAACCCATATCACAGAGTACAACAGATAGGGAAAGCTACCTTTGTCAATAAAAGAAAACCAAACATGCGCATGAAAATTTCTCGAGAAGATATGGCCAAATTATCAAAACGAAAGAAGTTGTATCTGTATCACTCCTACACACACTCTTCTTTGAAGGTTCGTACCTTCATCAAAAACTCTGATATCTTGATAGAGACCCCCCACAATCAAGATTTGAGGGAAGCAGTGGTCTCAAGATCATAAAATAAGAATTTTAAGAAAAAAAATATATTTACACTAAAAACGCTGACTCACTAAATTTTTTATTTTTATTTTTTTATTTTAAAATAAAAAATTACGAAATTTAAAAAAAAAAAAAAAAAAAAGAGTCAACATGTAAAACGCTGTCTGAGACAGCGTTTTATACATGGAATTTTTTTTTTTAAAAAACCAGGGTATAAAACGCTGTCCGAGACAGCGTTTTACCCTAGAAGTTTAGTTTGGTAAATAGTTTGGCCACAAGTCTACATTACAAAATAGTTTTGTAATAAAGCTTACTTTGGAAAAAAATCCGATCGTTTGGCCTAATAAAATTGAAGACCCCCTAAAATTTGGATTATTAATGAATAATCGAAAGGTTGGAATATTATATTTAAATGGAACAAAGGTTTGATTATTTAAATCAATTTTTCCTTTAGAAAAATGTTATACATAGTTCTAAGGGTTATATATATAAAACTCAAAATAGAATACATAAATGAAAAGACAACATTAATTACAATAATTAGTATGTGATTTTATCATACATTTCTAAATTAATACCAAATTAGGAAAGATGTTCAATGTTTATTCTTAGTCTAAGGGCTACATATAGCATATTGTTGATTTTATAACTCCTAAATACACTACTCAAGTCCAAGCATGTCCTTTATGTGTAATTAATTGTCTAAAAACCTTGATCAATAAACAATGAGCCTTCTGGTGTGCTCTGGTGTAATCAATTGCTACTGGTTAAGGGGCCTCTATTGGATGTTCATTCCCAATGAGGATTATATTGTACCTTCTAGTGTGCTCTAATTCTAATGACACTCACAAGTGAAGGGGAGTGTTGAAACCCATTGTAGCCCACTTGTGAGTGTCCCACATTGGATAAAGAGGAGATATTTTATTTTTGGTGCTTAGAGAGCCATAAGAGCGGGTGATGAAAATCGATCCTAAGATCTCCTAGAATCGGGAAGGAAACTCTAACCACTTAAACTATCCTTCACTCTCAAAAAGAGTAGAGATAGTTTCACTTCATAAGGTAGATTAGTTTCTCCTATTGCCAATTGGTTTTAGTATGAAATCAACTAAGCTTTGTTTGTGAACCAAACTCTCCTCCTAATTCGGGTTACTTAGGCCCATTTCATATTATCTCAAAAATTTAACACTATTCGTTTTTCAATTAATGATTCACTAGAAACAGTTTCTAGAAAGTCACATTTATAAACACAATTCATTTAACCTATTTCTTTTTTAATAAATGATTCACTAGAAACGATTTCTAGAAAAATCACATTTATGAATACAATTGTTTTATATAAGCTTGGCCAAACAAACCCTTTATTATTGTAAAACATAATCAATCGAAGGGAAAAAAAATAATATAAAAATAACAAAGAATAATAAAAATTATTAGATTACTTAAACTTGGAACTTTGGAATTGGGAGGAAATGTCCTATAAATATTACATAAAATTATGCTATATATAAATGGCATTTGCAAATGGAAGCACCTTTTGCTCTCCTCCAAATCCACAAAACATGAAATAGAAGATGAGTTGTTTCCTTCGTTCTGTATAATTAACCATATATTCACAAATCAGATTACCCTTTAAAATGACAAGTCTTCTTTGCATCTACCACTCACTGATTGTAATTTCCTGCAAAGAACCTCCTACACAATATGCATTATTTTAGCTGTAATTTTTACTATCAAAGTCTGCACAAACCAATCACATTTCAAACGGCCTGTGTTTGAGAAGTCGAATTTGATGTCTTAGAGACACTACGTCTAATTAGCAAAGCAAAAAGCAGCTCATTCCAAGAGTCAGGAATCCCAGGTAGGCACCAATGACTGCAATCCTGCCGATGGATTGATGCTGGACCAGCACCAGGACCCAGGTAGTACAACGACAAGTGACCATCCTTTCTGCGAGAGGACATAACTGTAATGTTCAACATGCTTATGTCCCTAAGTTTCGGATTGTTACTGTGAGATCCCAATACCTCTGCAGCTATGTTGAGTTTTGACCATGTTTGAGATGAGACCAGAGACTCCCCGAGCTCTGGGAGGTTTTCCATGTGACAGCTTCCGCCACTTCTCCAATCACCACCTCTGCCAACCACAAATGTCATCAACATCATAAGTATAGTGATCGACTGTGTGCAGTATTAAGGTAACATGGACAATCTCAGGGTATTATTATAAATGACACGAGTAGAGTACTTGTGAAGTATTTGGGGGTAAAGCTAAAGGATACAACATATCCTAAGCAAAAAGATCACAAAATGATATAAGGCCTTTCTTTAACATGAAGATACCAAGTTAATTGAACCAATAATAATGCTTCAATTATAAGAATCAACTTTAAGCTTAACATGTTCATCTAAAGGTACTCGAGAGTTAGAGGATACAATGGAAGGAGTGGATCAAACATAAATTATACCCAAAGTCAGAGCTTGTTTAACTGCAGTTTGAGCAGCATAATAATATAATGGTTTCAAAGAAGATCGAACAGAAATAACAAACCTGAAATGTACAGGGGCATAGGTGCGAAAGAAGACCTGTGTCTTTCTTGTATCTACCTCCCTGTCTATCCAGTCAAGAACAGTCTCCAGGGATCTGCGGTATGCGTCATCTTCTGTGATATTCATATTTACCTCTAACCCAATTTGAAAGTAACAACCCCTGCCCGACAAAAATACAATTCCAATGGTCAGCTCTTGCATATAAGTAATTTCAGAAAATATGTAATCTTGAGAGCTTCACAAGTATAGTAGGAAAATAATAATAATAATAAAAAAAAAAAAAAAAAAAAGGTTAAAAATGAAAAAAATATATCTCATAATACAATAATTTAATTGCTTTCCTTCAGCTTGCTGCACGGAAATAAATGATTCCATTTTCACGTAGTTCAAAAGTTTCAAAATTGCTACATAGGGTGAAGCAACTTATTCAGATACCACTAATAATTAAGTAGCTGTTCACATCTTCATAAATACTCCCATTGAGCTATATAACAAAATTGGACCAAGATATATACATGAACTCACTAGTTCATCCTAATTAAGCAAGCGTCCAATTGGTGAAACCGATAAACCCCTTGCCGACCATAGTACTAGGAGTTACAAAGCCGTTAGAAAGCAGCTCAATGTCATCAGTCTATGACTGGCAGAGGCACAAACACAATGTGGCGCCAAATATTCCAGAAAAGCAATGCATGTGGTCTGAGCAACACATTAATATTATAAACCAGATACAGATTCTGTCCATTCCTTGACAAATTATTTATTGGAATTATCATGCCCATATATATTATATAGAGGTGGCTCTCCAGAAATCGTTTTAAATAATAAACAATATTACAAAAGAAAAAAAAAGAAAATTGTGTTTAAGGCTTTTTGCATGAAGCCGATATCAAATACTACTTCACTGGTTTGAGTTTGGTTGAAATGTCAAAGGAAAAGTAATAAAGAGTATAGGGAGGAAAAAGAACGAAAAAAATTAAAGTAATATTTACAGCAAACAGCGGTTCTAGAATACAGAGATTACTAAACTATACTAGCAATTCAAAAAGATTCACTGACATTTTATTCCTACTATATACTACTACTACTTTAAGATAATAAAGAATTATAAGGAGTCTCATCGAAATACTCGATTTTCATAAGTAATAAATACAACTAAAACAGTCACATGTGAAAGAAAGGTGATTATAAAGTATAAATTGGGACGGGAAAGGGGGTATCAGGGGGAAGATACAAAAGATGTCAAGAGACGATGCAGGGTAGCAGCAGACAAGATATAAGTTGTTAGAAGATGGATTAAAACGGCTGAAATCTTTACGAAATTATTTTTACAAAATATTATCAGTTCAAATATAATTGTCACTGATTTTGATTTACTAATTTGAAATAATCCTGTTTCAAAATGAAATATTGGAAGGACACTACTATTATTAAAAAGAATATGAGGGTATAAGACAATGAGACATTCAGTTCCAGAAATAGAAGTACTTGTTCTAGCTTTTGGATTTTTGGTGCTAAGATATTACTTTACCTATTCCTGTTGATACATTTTAAGGCCATGTGATGCAGGGGAAGTGTAAACTTGAATTCAGTAACATAAACATTGAGTTGCCAAATGTTAAAAAACAAAAAAAAGGAAACGAAACGAAACGAAACAAAAATGGATAACTGTGAAGCTAGACAGGCAGAGCAGACGTAAAACTAGCAAAGCAAAACTCGAATGCAAGGTAAGATATCTAATAATCATGAGTTATCAAATTACCCTCTAATAGTCTTCTCATAGTTCCACCAATGTCCTGTATTGAAGACAAGAACATCAGCACCCTTCCACCTCCCAGCATTCCAGTCCATTTGATCTAATTTTAAAGTGGACCTGACCTTTTCTGGTGTTCCTGCAGGGGGACGTCCTTGCAATACGAGAAATGGAGACCGATAATACTCCACTGTGCAATTATAGTCTTCAAACTTGAAAATCAAAAAGCCTTTGTGCTTTGTAATAGGATTTCCATTCACTTCATATATTGATTTCTGATCAGAAACAGCAGAAGCAAGCATACAAAGAAGCGATTCCCATTGGTTCCTTCCAATAGAGTCTCCCACAAATACAACGCGTTTGTTCCTTAATTTTTCCAACATCAATATTGCATCGAATCTGATAATGGTGATACGCCAAGAGAAGTTAGTGATCAGAATTCAATTCCATATATAACAGCAAAAAAGGAGAGTAGAAATGTGAAAGCACTGGAAATCTGGAACTTAATCACCATTGATAAAGTTCAGTTCAATGCAGGATAGATAACCAATCTTATTTTCACTTATTTTAGATCTAATAAGTTCAAACAATATGAGTTTAGGGTTAACAAGTTTTGATAAAATTTGTTCAGCTTACAAGTTCAAATCTATAATAATTTATATAAGCTCAACCCTTCTTCCCCTCCCCAATCCCTTCCCAACTTTATTTTCATTTATCTTGGGTTTAAGAAGTTATAATAATAATATAAAAAAAGTCCATATGCAATAAAGTTAGGACTAGTAGATTCAAATAAGTTTAGATAATAGACTAAAAATTTAGAGCTAATAAATTAAGATAAGATGAGTAAAATTCAAGTAAAGTGAACACTACTTAATTTAGTAATATACACCATCTAAATGTCTAATAATCAAATTACATAAAGAAAACTAACCCCTCTTAGACACGAATTTTAAGAAAAAAAAGCAAGGGCATTTTGCATATTAGTTGTGGATAAAAAAAATTGAATGTGGCTCGTGAGCAAAAAAATAGTTAGAGAATTTGTCAAAATTGAGAGAGATAAAAAGTATAGTAGCCTAAGTTCACTAGGGAGGATAATATTGAAATTAATAGGCAATGCTAAATTTAATCCATTTCAATGTACACCTATATAAATATTTGACATTTTACCAACTTTTAACCAACAATATCTTATAACTATGTGCCGAAAAAAAAAAAAAAAAAAAACTCTTTATTGCATACACTTTCACTCAAGTACATCCAACTACAAGGAAACTACTGGCAAAATATCAAAAATCAATCTCTATAAACTTGCCATAAAAATAGAAGTATATATCCTACAAACAATAAAAGCAACACAATAAGAAACAAAGACATTAATAAGGAGCCATTATGGTAGTTAGTGAGATTAAATCGTAGTAAAAGAAACATATAAAAAGTAGAGAGTACACACTTTTTTATCCCAGCAAAATACACCAACTGACCCAAATTAGGCAATTTAAGCATTTCCTATATTATTGGTGGTTGTTTAAGGACCAACTTAAAGATAATAACAAAATTAAAGAAAATTTAATCTAACTAAAACAAATTGATTTTCGTAGTTCAACGTTTCCCCTCATGGTGCTCAACTTTAACCGTCAATATTAAATACAACATTTTCATTGAAAAAAAAACACAACGCAAAAAATTGTATATAACTATACGAGTGTATTAAGCTTAGTCACCTCAAATTAAATAAAAGTCACCCGTGTTAGTGCAACATTGTATACCAAATGTCTCGAAATACAGAAATGACAAATAAATGTGCATATAACGAGTATATTGCACCCAATCACCCTTAAGTCACATACGGTCTCTCCATATTTTTCTCGCAAATTTACAAGGACCAACCTTCATACAATACACCCGTTGCATACTAGATATTTTAAAAATACAAGCACGCAACACATATTGAAACCAACCATTAAAAAGGGGAAATGATTTTGACATAACAAAAAGTGATTTAGACACACCTAGAGCACAATATTCTATACCCCTTTCACATGAAGGTCAATATAAAAAATGGTGTACCAAAATCAGTTTTCATTAAAAAAGCAGCAAACGTAAGGTTATACACAACCCAACAGGAACAAAAGATATACCTTGGTAAATTGCAAAGTTTAGGCTGCCAACGCCACTTGGTATAAAAATTATCAGGTCGACCACTCTCAGAACACCTAAACCCAAAATCCATAAACTCGCAATTTTTTGATTCATACAATGGATAACTCTCATCCCACACCCAATCACCATCAAACACGTCACATTCATCACCCATTTCACTCAAAAACTCAACCTTTTTCTTAATACCAGCAGAAACACCAGCAAATTCATCATATTGCAGCCATTGAAACCTCTGTGATTTAAATGGAAAATTCAACCCTCTTTCAAAAACTCTGTAATCTAAGTAATAGTAACAACATATAATAGCACCCACTGTTACAAATAAGAACCCAGTAATGCTTAATGAAGGCTCAAAGAATCTGAAACGTTTCAACTTTTTTGAGAAATTGTCCATGTTATTTGGGTGATTAATGGTATTAATTTGGTGGGTGTTAATTTGTTCTTGAGATTGAATCTTAGACATTGTTAAAAGGGTGAAATAAGGTGATTTTGGGAAGTGGGTTATTGGAAGAAAGCTGCATTACTGGAGTTTAAATGAAGGAAAATAAGAAAAAATGGGGGAAATAAAAGTAGTGGAGAAGGATTAAGTAGGAAGGTAGAATAGAGTATGAGTATGGGAGTTAGGAGAGAGAGAAAAAAAGACATGGGTATTAGCAAAGCAAAGTAGTATTCATGGCGGTTACTGAACTTGCCCTTTTTGGGGGGTTTTAAAAGGAGTGGGAGGGAGATAAGTGTTTGGTTACGAAATCATTAGTTTTGGGGTTTGTGAGTGGAATGAAAAGAATGGAAATTGTGCGATTGTTTGAGTTTTTGTTTCAAAAGAGACTTCGTCGGTCGTTATTTAAATAAACTTTGTCAATGATGATGATCTATGTGACTTTATACTCTCTCATTCTCTATGATCCAATGATCCTATCATTCCTATGATCTTATTTGCTCTTCTTCGGCTAATGGACAATGGAGTGTTCTTTTTACATTAAAAAAATGGCTATATCACAAAATGTCACTTAATACTTAAAAATTTCACCAAATGTCATCGCGTTTTTCATAATTCACCAAATGCCACTGAGGTTTAGTATAATATCACCAAATGTCATTTCCGTTAGTTGACCGTCACTGTCAGTTAGTTGACCCCACCACTTGCCACATGTCACCTTCTGATTGGTCCGTTTTTAAAAAATAAAAATTATACAAATATTAAAGAAAAAAAATCAAAAATATTTAAAAAAATTAAAAAGTAACAACAAAAAAAAATAAAAATAAAAAATAAAAACCCAAACCCCAGCCACCACCCCTTCTACCACCCTCATCAGCAGGCCGTCCACCCCACCCTAAACCCCTCCCTGTCGCCGAAGACCGAAGCCCCTGCCGCCAGCGTCCCTCACCGGCAGGCGTGCCGGCGGCCCCGCCCCTTCCTCACTCCCTCTCCGCCATCTTTCCACCATCATTAAAACCCACGTTCAAGCTCGAAGGCAAGAACACAACATGCTCATTTCTTCACTATTTTCTACAAAATTACCATCAAAATGCTCACAATAAAAAATGCAATAACAAGGGACAAACAATTTTATCAAACAAGCATCACACAAGAAAGCCCCAAATCGATATTTCAAAGGGGGTTTTCGAATTTTTCACAAATTTGCATGAAATTCGACAATGAAGCAAGGATTATACATGGAAATACTTACATTGCAATGAGAAGAAGAAATACACGCAAATTGCAAAGAAAACCAGCGGAATTCGAGCCAAAAAACGAGCACCCACGAATCGAAAAGGGGTTTCGGTTGTGTGGGTGGGTGGCCGAAAACGAAAAGGGGAGGGGAAGGGTGTTTTAGGTGGGGTGGCCGGAAATCGAAAAGGGAGAGGAAGGGGGGTGGGGTTTCGGGGTGGTGGAGGAAGGGGGGTGGGGTTTCGGGGTGGTGGAGGAAGGGGGGTGGGGTTTCGCGGGTTAAGGGTTTGGGCTAGGGTGGGTGGCGCGACGAGGAGAGGGGTCGGGGTCGGGGTCCGCCGGCGTGCCTTTCGGTGCTGGCTTCGGCGGCAAGGGATGGCTGGGCTGGTGGCTGCTGGGGTGGTGGTTGGGGTTTGGGTTTTTTTTATTATTATTATTTTTTAAATTTTTTTGTTTTTTTTTTTTAATTTTTGTATAACTATTTTTTTTTAAAAACGGACCAATCAGAAGGTGACACGTGGCAAGTGGTGGGGTCAATTAACGGTCAACTAACTGACAGTGACGGTCAACTAACGAAAATGGCATTTGGTGATATTATACTAAACCTCTGTGGCATTTGGTGAATTCTGAAAAACGCGATGGCATTTGGTGAATTTTTTAAGTACTCAGTGGCATTTTGTGAAATAGCCGCTAAAAAAAATAAGGAAAATCTCTTTGGTAACACTATGGTTTTTATTTTTCTCAATGATGAGTTGCAAAAAAAGTTATTATCCTTGGTAAACTCCAATTAATTAAACTAAGCCATTGGTAACATTAATGATGGTTATTAGGGATTTTAAGCTTAACTATGGTTAACTAATGACCTAATGACAAATTTGACCCTAATTTTTCCCTAATGACAAACCTGACTTTCCTTCCAAATATATTTCCCCCTTCTTATATCCCCTAATCGATTTCCCCGTTTTCATATAAACCCTAATTTACACTATTTTCCCCAATTTCTCTCTGTTGACAATGAAAAACACTCGTTCATCTTCCTCAGTTAAGCCAATCACCTTGGATGATTAGATTGCTTGGGTTAAGCATGGGCGCTATGATTGTGTTCCCCCCAAGTAGCTGCGGTGAAGATTTCAGAGACCACGAAGAACTGTAGAAGATTATTTTTCAAGTGTAGGGGCTGCGATTATTTCGCTTGGTTGAAGAAGGAGGATATAATCAGGGTCGGTGATGAATTGGAGGTTGAACAAGGTGGTATTGTTGCTATTAATTCAAGGCTGGATGAATTGGTGAATTTCATCAAATTAATTGTGAAGATGGCTCTGATTATGTACTTTGTTATGTTATTTGTTGTACCAAGTGATGAATTAATTAGGTTCAGTATGGTGAATTAGAATGTTGATGTGATGAGTTTCGTAGTGTCCGACACTACGCGGAATGAAACCCTCCTAAGACCCGCACACAAATTAATGTAACTTAACATGAAAATTAATTAATAATCACATAATTAATTAACTAAGAGAGAGAAAAGACGATCATTACTAGAAAACAGGCCATTTCCGACAGAAAAATTCCGTCAGAATCACCCTGAATTCCGTCAGAAAACACATTTTCGACGGAAATTCCATCGGAACTGGTTGTCGGAAAACCATTCGTAGGAAAAATGACCATTTCCGACGGAATTTCCATCGAAAGCACTTTTCCAACTGAAATTCCGTCGGAAGAGAATCCGGCACTGAAAAAATGTGTCGGAAATTTCTGACGGATACTGTTCCGCCAGAAAATTCCGACGGAATTTCCGTCGGAAACTGATTTTTAGAGATTAAAAAAAACGTCGTGCCACCACCGGCACGGCGTATCACCACCACCGAACCCTAATGGAAAACTAACCCAAATCAGCCAAACCAGCCACCTAGCCCAGATTCACCAACGACAACCACCGAACCCTAATCAAAACTAACCCAAATCAGCCACCTAGCCCAGATTCACCTCGCCACCTAACCCGTATCTCCACCTCACCACCCCCACAACCCAGATCTACCAACCCCTTCCCACCACCACCACAACAAACCAAATCGAAAAAAACGAAAAAAAATCCAGAACACCCAAATCGTAAAAACTAAATCGAAACAAAAACCAAAAAATCGAAAAAAAACAATTTATACATTACATAGTCCAAAAATCCGAAAAACCAGATCTACAAACTTACATTACAATTTCATCAAAAAAATAATTTATAAACTTACATTACAATTTCATCAAAAAAATAATTATAATCATAAATTTTGTGAAAAATAAACCTAGATCTACAAACTAACCAATATTTAACCTATATTTTTGGCCTTCTACGGTGCTTGACGGTGGACGACGGTGCTTGACGCGGCGGCTGGTTATTGAAGGTGATGCGTGGCAGGTGGACAGAGGTGAGGCGACGCGTGGCGTGGCTGGTTGACAGAGGAGAAGCGACGCATGGCGTGGCTGGTTGTTGCGATTGCAATTGTGGTTGTTGATGTTGTTGAGAGGAGAGAGGGGAAAGAGAAGAGGAAAGAGAAAGATAAAGGGGAAAGAGAAGAGGCGGTGAGGGAAAGAGAAAGGGGAAAAAGGAGAGAGAAAGAGAAGGGAAGAGGCGGTGAGGGAAAGAGAAAGGGGAAAAAGGAGAGAGAAAGAGAAGGGAAGAGGCGGTGAGGGAAAGAGAGGAACCCGGATCTTAGGGTTTTAATATATTTTTTTTAATTAAATTCCGACGGAATTTTCCGACGGACAATATTTCGGTCGAAAATTGTAAATTCCGACGGAAAATTCTGTCGGAAAGCACATATATTCCGACGGAGTAAAAGTCCGTCGGAACCAGTCCGTCGGAATTTGCCTGTTTTCTAATAGTGGATCTCACCCTCGACACGTGCTTCGCTCCTTTAGAGCTCGTACTTGAATGCGCTAGCTCCGTAAGCGCATGAGCCTCCGACGGCTCACATCCTCGAGACCTGACCCGAACGGTCTCTACCCCGAAGGTTAGACGGGGCTAGACCAAGAAACTTAGAGTATCAGAATTAAGGTATTCTCTTCTTGGAGATCCCTTAAAATTCACAACTCAAGTGTCCCTTCCCAATCCCAAATGATGGGTATTTATAGGGAAGGGAGCCTTGAATTCCAATCTCCCATCAATGTGGGAGAATGGTAAAAAATGCACTTTATTCAATTTATTTTAATTCAAAAATCAAATTGAAAATGCAAGTGAATCAACAAACGCCAAGTGTCAAGAGGTGAGCAAGGGGTTAGGTGAGGACCACAAGAGGGGACCATCCACCCCTTGCTCCCCAAGCAACCCTCAACCAAGCTCCCGCACGCACGCAAGAGCTGGCACACGCATGAGCTAGCTGGCAGCCTGCCTTGATGCCTACGCCAAGGCCTTGATGTCTTTTCCAAGCCCTTGATGCTTTCGCCAAGGCCCTTAACTAGCCCAGCCATGGATGCTTGAACTGGCCTTGATGCCTTTGCCAAGGCCTTGACTAGCCTAGCCATGGATGCTGGAGCTAGCGTAGGTGCGACTAGGCGCACCAACCCCGCAAGCATGCTCGGCCAGCGAGCCTAGCACGCAAATGCATGCTTGGCTTGCGGCATAGCCATGCGATGCGGTTAGTGCCCTGTGCTAGCCTAGAACTCGCATGGCTAGGCCAATGCGAGGCTACGGCTCAGCTAGAACTTGTTGTTTGCTTGATTTCTCGTCTCGTCGAATTCTAAATTCGACTCGACTTACGATGCTCTAAGCTCGATATCCGACGTCTTTGTTCATAATACTCTTATGACTCATCTAATCCTACGGATTGATTCGTCGCCTCGGATCGGTTACTCGATTGGGGTGTGACTCGAAGGGTTCAGTCAAGATTAAGCTATAATATTAATTATGCATTAATATTACTGATCGGAAGCAGCCTCCACCTAGGCATTCCGATCACTTAACCTCACTGAAGAATTAGCTTTCTAATAATCTCAAACCCTCTATCGGAATAATACACTAGTTGGAAGGACACCATTCCTTTCATGATGTTGAAGGTTATGTATTAGGGGAATGAATGAAAACTGATGTACTTTGGTTATCTTAATTAATGAATAAAATTGTTACTACTACTGTTTGGCACAATATATTAGTGTTTGCTATGTTTTTACTTCATAATAATGCTAATATATCATTGATTTGTCAAAAGCAAAACATTACATTAACCCATAAGCTCATTGGTTTGTCCAAAAAACAGCATTTGACAAGCAAAAACACATAATATTAATGTATGACACATACAGTTAACTAAGAAGCAAAATAATTGTCTGAATACTTAAAACCCATGCACTGTTTTGACAACTAGTTCTAAGACACTAAGATGCAGGATGTGACGTTGAGACACCTCCTTTGGCTCTTTTTGACCTTGGTGAGACTCTTAGTGGTTGTGATGATGATGCCACTATTGATGGTTCTGGTTGGCTTATAGATACTCCTTTTTTCTGCTTTGGTGGCATTTTTTTTTTATCTGACCAGCTGAGGTTTCACCTAAGGCAGCCTTTTGTTTTCTAGTCAAGCCACCTTGGCATGTTTGTGAGTTATGCCCAAATTGTTGGCGTTTGCTGCATTTGACAGTCCTTGACCTCTTTCCTTTGGCTTGCTCACCCTCTTCCCTCCTCCTATTCCTAGCAGGTCTCCCTATTCCTCTTTTCATTGTTGGTGGGTCAATCACTGGATAATGACTGTCAGGCCATTGCTCCACATCTGGTATGGACTTGATAGAGTTGGCATAAGTTAGTTTGTACCTTCTGACTGAGTACCACTCACTGATGTAGGTCCTGCGGTCTTCATTTGAGTGCAAGATGGCCCTCATAGCATGTTTGCAAGGCAATCCAGTCAGTTGGCAAGCATTAAATACACATGTCTTTTCCCTTAGGTTGATAGGAAGTACAAATTTCCCATCCAACACTTCAAATTCTCCATCTCTAGACTTCAAACACTTACATGTCCTTGATTCATGGCTAATAACTTGCAGCCTTTTCATGATATTAGGGAAAATATCATCTCTCTAGCTCTCACATGCCTCCCTTCTGGTTGCCATTCTAACCATAGTTAGTCTTCTAATCCCTGCAGTAACAGTGATGACAAAGATAAGCATTGGGACTAAAAATTAACACTAACTTAAACTGGTAAAGGCAAGTTATTTACCTTCAAGCAGAGTCAGCACTAGTATGCATCTATCAATGCCCATGGTAGCATTGAAGCTTTCAACAAAATTTGATTTGTTGGTGTCACACTTCACAGCTGGATTGAAAGCATGCTTTGACCATCTTGATTGTGGTCCAAGCTTTGAGAGCCAAACAAGAGCTAGGGGATTAGCCTTTTGTAAAGCCACCATTGCCTTTTTGAAGGTGAATGGATTGAATGCTCCAGCAGCCTTCCAGAATAATTGGAACATCAATAAACTAGGAAAAGAACTCTTAAAGTTCTTCACCAAATGCTTGCAGCAGTACCTTCTGCCTACTTTTGGCCACAAGTCATTAAAGGCAACATCAATACCCTACACAAATAAAGAAATCATAAGGTACTGACATAGTTGTATACAAGGAAGAAAAATAAGGTAATGACATTACTTTATACCTTTTGCTTGTTAGAAATTATGCACCACTCATCACCCTTGCCACTTGGTTGTAAAGCATTCTTCAAGTGCCACACAAAGAACTTCCAGCTTTCAACATCTTCAGCTCCAACTATTGCCCATGCTACAGGAAATATCTCATTATTTCCATCAAGAGCAACTGCAGACAGTAACAACCCACCATAATTTCCCTTGAGATGAGCTCCAACCACACTAATTAGACTTATGCGTCCAGCACTCAACCCATCTAATGCAGCCTTAAAAGATATGAATATGCTACTAAACATCAAGGGCCTGTCCAGACCAACATTTCTCCAAGCACAGAAAGCTAGTGAGTTAGGGTTTAGCTCTCTAATAACATCACAATACATATGCAATTCCCTTGTACGAAACATCATGCCCACTATGAATATCCACCAAAGCCTTAGTCCTGACCCTGTACAGAGTGCTTTGTGCCATGGTAACTCCATATCTCTTCCATAATTTATCATTCAGAGACTTGGCAGGAATGTCATTATTTGCCCTCATATCTTCAAGTAACACCCTCATAGCCCACTTCACATTCACCATACTGTTTTTGGTCTCAAGTCCTTGGCATGTATGCTCTGGGTTTTGTATGCTTTTAATTGCCCAAGTTATTCCATCTGGAAGCACAGATGCATGCAATCTCCAGCCACAGTTCACATCTAAACATCTAGCACAATACCTAATATTGCTAGCATAGTCTATAACTACCGCAAATCCACACTGGATGCAGTAATCCCTCACCACATCCCTAAGGTGTTGCTTGTCCATGAACAACTGCCATGGCTTCAAATCTATTTTCCCAAATCCCTCATCCTTATATACTTCTCCATTGTTATATAACTTGGTTAGATAAGTGTCCTGTTCATTCTCACACTCAAAATTGTTCATCCTCAAAAGGGTCATAAGAGTCTTCAATCATTGGCCCACAATCATCCTTAGGCAAGTCATCTTCATCCTCTAAACTCTCATCTTCTGACTCCTCACTTATTTCTTTAATAGACCTTGCAGTAGGATTGTAGCCAACATCTTCACTGTCATCCACTGCATCAAATAATACTTGTACCCACATTATCTTCACTTAAGCTAACAGACACAATCCTTCTCCTATTATGATCCTAGTTTGATGTTCACTCTCCCCCCCCCCCACGTGCACTAGTGCTAATCAAATCCCTTTTCTCTTAGCAGTTGTCCTAGGCAATCTCCTTTGAAAAAAGGCTGAGACTCTAGAGGACTTAGAAGAATTATTCTCACCAGAATTATTCCTAGTACCAAACTCACCAATGTTTTGCAAAGGAGGTATCAATGATTGGGTAGATGGTTGGCTTGGATGTCTTGTGTGAGGATGTTAGGAGGCATATGGTATTCATTTTAGAGACAGGTTGGTCAGGTTCATCAGGTTGATTAGGTTGGTTAGTTTGCCACGGAGTAACCAATTCTCCAAGGCATTCCCTCTTCCCCTCCCTCTCCCTCTACCAAGACCTCAACCTCTACTTCTAGCAGCACCTCTCCCTCTCTCAAAAGAT
Source organism: Chenopodium quinoa (assembly GCF_001683475.1). NCBI lineage: Eukaryota > Viridiplantae > Streptophyta > Magnoliopsida > Caryophyllales > Amaranthaceae > Chenopodium > Chenopodium quinoa. Next base: position 1,304,700 of record NW_018745540.1, on the reverse strand, counting down.
CTCCCTCTCCTTCTTGCTGAACCACTCCCTCTCCTTCTTACTGAACCACGCCCTCTCCCTCTACCCTTAGTTAGAGGGTTTGCTTCCCTATCTGCTAGAATATTATCCAAGGTTTCATCTAGGTCATAAGTAATAATCTTAGGTTCAGGCACATTAGTTGATTTACCTAATGCCTGAACATGTCTATCAAAATCAACCTTACTAACAACATCAACTTCCACCAACTCAGGTTGTCTTTTCTTCCTAGGTGTGAGTTTTTTCCTAGTGTTAACTACCTCAGGTTCATTAACTGGTTGCTTTCCTTTCATAAGTGATCTTGCTGCTGCTACAACCTTACTATCCTTAAGACCATCCCCAACCCATATGTATATCTCCATTTTATCAGCCAAATTTGCAAACATCTTCATCAAATCAGCATCACTTTCAAGTTTAACATGCTTCATTTTATTCACATACTGAAATGTGGGGTTTTGGGCTGTTTTAACATTGTTCTCCTTAGCCTTTTCCCAATACTCTACAATAAGGTCTATCAAGTTAACCTTATCAACATCATCAACCATAACAGACACATCTCTACCCCTATACTGAAACTGTAGCACAATTTTGTCACCCATTCTGCATCAAACACACAAATGAACAACCAATACACACATGCATAAGAATCTGCCGTGAAATAGCATAACAATCCAATAATAAACAACATTAACCTAATAATCAGACAACTAAACAATAAAAATGACAACGTTAACAATTAACATCATCAATCACACAAAAATAACAATGTCATCAACAACATTTCATATCCAACCCCAAGAAACCCAAAAAAGCACAAAGAATCACATACCTGGTTCAATTCAAACTCATTGATTGTATACTTCCCCAAAAGTCTGAACTTTAATGCCGATGTAGTAGCATCGATCAAATTTCACCCCACACACGACTTCAATTACCCAGAATTCCCGAACAAATTCCCTCAATGACGCACTCAAACTGTCTTCAATTAGCACTCAACCAACTTCAAGTAATATTCCCAGATCTAAGATGCAACTAGCCCTAGAATTTCCACGCAAAAAATTGAATTGCAATTGTGAGATAATCTCACTGAAAATTTCAAAGGGTGATGAATGAGAAAGCTCGATCGTTTAAACCCTCCAATTTTAATGACTGATTAGACATTTGTGGTTGGGCAAATTAAATGGGGGTATTTTAGGCATCACAACATTTTTTTAACTTAAAAATGTTAACCATGGTTAAAAAATCCCTAATAACCATCATTAATGTTACCAACGGCTTAGTTTAATTAATTGGAGTTTACCAAAGATAATAACTTTTTTGCAATTCACCATTGAGAAAAATAAAAACCATAGTGTTACCAAAGAGAATTTCCCAAAAGAATAAGTTTCAGGTCTGATTCTTCATGATTCTATGATCTTATTTGCTCTTTTTTATATGACTTGCAAAATTCCTTCGGCTTAGGGCGTGTTCTCTTCACCTTAAAAAAATGTTTCAAGTCTATTAAAATAAGATAAGTTCTAATAAGTTCCAATAAGTTTAATATGTTTAATAAGTTCAGCACATTTTTTGTACGGTTGACTACACTGTGTGGCCAACTGACACACATCAAAACACTGACCGGGAACCCTTGATCGAGTAACCCCTGGACGACTGAGTATAAATATCCATACATCGATCATAGAGTTAATAAAAGAGGCAGTTAACATCATTAAGGACAAATATACGCACACTAATCATAAATGTTTGCTAGAACTTTTTAAAAGGTAGTAAAATGCAAAGTAAGTTAATAATATTGGATTGTTTTTTTGGAATAAATATTACAGGGTGTTTGGTACGTGGGAATGGAAATTTGGTAATTAAGATGGGGTATAGAATATAGAGTATAGACGGAAATTTGTTGTTGGAAATTAATGAAAGTAAGAGTGTATTTTTGTTCACTTTATATTCACTTATCTTATGTCTAATAAATTTTGTTAAGTTTAAATAAGTTTAATTCAGGAAAAAATAAATTTTGATAATAATTACCAATTTAAATAAGTGAAAATCAATTGAACGAAACTTACTAGACAAATGCAGCACTATATTTTCAGCAGGCCTTTGGGACCCACAACATATAGTGCATGTTTTTTTAAAACAAAATTGATAAAGAGTATATGCAGCGGGTTTTCCAAAGAATAGCAACATATAGTTTTTTATGTTGCGGTTCGAACCAGCTTCGTCCCCATCCATTTTCCTTCTAGTAGGTTGCCGACAATTCGGCTACGGTGGTGGTGAACGTGGTGGTGGTGGTCGTTGTTGTGGTATGGGTGGTGGTTGTTGCTTTTGTGGTGGTTAATGGTTGCTATGGTGGTGGTTTGATTTACTTAGGAGAGAGAAAGCTAAGTGGGGTTTAGTAAGCGTATAGCTTCTGTTTACATGAAATGTTGGCGGTTTGATAAATAATGTCAACGGTATATAGCGATTCATTAAGGATACTACGTACCACTCAAACAACACAATACATCAAAGGGTATCACTTTCCTTCCTCACCCTTTCACTTTCTTGATTTCATTCCCTTTACCCCATCTAAACCAAACGCCCCATAAAACTGTACGTACATTGAGGAGAATTTCAGTACACTACTTCCTAACCTATATTGCAACTTGCAAGTAAAGTTTTACAAGAACGGTTTGGCCACCAAGCTCACATCAGACCATCCCACATGAGATTTGATTTATTTTTATAGATTGCTAAATACTGCCATAACAAATTATCAAATTGCCATCATTTTAAGCAAAGAGATATCCTTACCCTTACAAAATTTTTTCCCTATTTTCTTTCTCTAACTTTAGTCCATCCACCACTTTTAAAACAACCAAGTCAACCACCACCAATCATGACACTGATACGACCCACGCCACCATGACCCTTATTTTTTTCTTTAGGATTAGCAGAGAGTGCGCCCTACAGTGAGAAAACAAAACACAAGCCAAACCCTAGCCTAGCCAATGTGGTCACAAACCAGACCCTTGTCACAGAAATGCAGTCTTCCCTTCTTCTCCTCTGCTTTTTCCACATTCAAAACCCTGATTATGATTCCAATGAACCGTTCTCACAGAATCACTAGAAGAACTCTTAGTAGAACCAAAAGTCAAACCTCCATTATCACTTCCTTCTCAAGGTCATCAACAACAAGGTCACTCTCTCTTCCACCTTCAACAAGAGACCCCATTGATGGGGTTCTCACATTGCAAGAGTGGCAGAATTGGGGCACTAATTCCCCTGTTCCTGCTTCTGTTATTGATGCCATTCATTACTTGAAGGCTTTGGAAACAGAAACTGATGTTCAGATGGATTTTGGTGGCAATGGTGGCCGACTCACTGTATGTTATTCTTGCTTTCTCATTTCTTGTGTTTTTTCTGAATTTTTCAGATTTCTGTTTCATTATCATTTGTTGTTGTGGTAATTATGTATTGAATTGGGTGATATAAATTTTTAATGTCTTTTTATGTAATTGTTTGCTCATTTTATTCTGTAGTTGGGTTTTCAGTTTGTTCTGTAATTGGATTTTAAATTTGTTCTGTAATAGCTTTGTCAATTTGAATGGTGGGGATAAAACCCCTATTTCATTTTTTTGGTGGGGGTGGAATTATGGAACATGGGTGTGGGAGAAAAGGGTGGGGTGTGTTGGGTGAGCCTGATTGACTAATTTGTAGTTTGGGGTAGTGACAGTTTTGTTGATTATGAAAGAAACTAGGATAGAGCCTAAATGGTAAATCGTCCTTGTGTATGATAACTTGATAAGAGTCGAGTTACGATTGTGACGTCAATCAAATATAGAAATTGAGATTGTGACATACTTTTGGTGAACTTGAGGTGTTGTACTGTTGTAGTATTTTCTACTAGGGAGTATTTGTTTCATCTTCTAGGGCGCTTTGTGTAATTTAACTAGGTTTATTCTTGGCGATTGTATGGTTCATTCTAAAATATTTTTTAGGTTATGTTGAATGATATTTCCTAGAAGCTGAAAATGTGAAGTCTGAATTGAATCCTATGAATGACCCTATTTGAATCCAATTACTACTATTAAGTCATCAACAAATTGAATTAAATAACAAACAATATGATGCTTTTGTTTGCCCTATAAAACTTTATTTGGCACATCTAACTAGAGCCTGATCCTGATATGTGAAGTGGATTCCGAATATGATATGTAATTTGTTGAATCTAACCCAAGTCCAACTAATTGCCATTGCTAGATATATGGTTCATGCTAGCCCAAAGTGGCTAGTGGATTTTTTAGAATTGATAATTTGGTTTATCACAAAGTCAATTCATCAACTAGTCAGACCAGAATAGCTACTTCATGTGGCTGTCTTAATTTGTTTCTTGTTTAGAATTTATCTTATTGAAAAAGGTAGAAAGTCCGAAGACTTCAATTGCTCTTATAGTGATTCAATCCTTAATTGCAAAGTACATCATAAATCGTGGGTGTGATTTCTTCCTTTAAGTAGTGATTTCTAATAAGGTGCTTCTGATCCGTGTATGGCATTTCAGTAAATAAATTTGATTCTAATCCAAATTGGAGGTCTTAGCTTTGTTTTTGAGCTACATCATTAAGATAGATTTTAGGGAAACTACATCAAAAAGAGCATTGCTATACCAATGTCATTATGTCACAAGTACGCCTTTGCCCTTTCTTAATAATGGAAACATTCTTGACTATTATCTTCCCTTTCTATTTAGAGCTTAATTACTTTGGTATTCACACATTTTTTTTTACAACACTACTTTTCCCGCCATCTGTTTATTGCTCTCAAAATTTGCTTCTGCATTGTAAAAGAAAATTACAAATAATAAATGTTCTGGATTGACCTCAAAAAGGCAACACATTGAATACATTGCAAGTATGTCAATAAAGTAGTTGTTACATAAATCATTGGTGTGAAAAATAGATTATTGAGAATTGACCTTTCCTATCTTTTTTGCACTAATCATGACAGAGACAAAAAGGAGGGTTGTTTTATGTTTGATTTTTGGGTTTATTGAGTTGTTCATTCATGTATGTTTCAGGGTGAATTCAAAATTAAAGAGGATAAGAAGCATAGAGCAGCCTATAAGGCATTGAGTGACTCAGAAATGAAGCTTCAGTTTTTCTCAGCACGACAGATAGCTTGTCGTTTACTTGGCAGTCGTGGATACCTTTGTCAGAAGGTACTTGATTTCTGTAACTTATTAGCATTTATTGTAATTTTTGAATGCTAGTTTGTACTTATTAGATACTTTCTTTTGGGTCTACCTCTTTATTTTTCCGTATAAGTAATGTTAGGTAATCCTTTTTGGCATTATCAAATCATTTTACCTAGTTATTGACGTCTACCCTGCTTCCAGTGCTGGCTTCCATATGAAGAAGATTGCATGTGCTTGAAAGTCAAACCTAGCCCACTTTGGCATGGGATACGATTTTGGTTGTACATGCATCCTAAGGTTTGTGTTTCTTTTTCTGTTTCATTATATGAACATGCCTCAGTAACTGTGCAATAGCAGATGGAATATATCTATGATTAATTGTCTTTTACCTTATTTTCCTAGGATTTTTTGCGGCAAAACAACACAGGAAAGGTGTTATGGCAAGTGTTTGGTGTGCAGGCAGCAACATTGTGCCTCTATGGTATTGCTGAACATGAAGACATAATGTGGAATGAATTTAAGAAAGCAGGTTTATTTTTAATGGCATCTTCTAGGGTAATTGTTCATCTTTTGTAACTTAATGATTGGTTTTTGACTTTATAGAGTTGTGTTAGTTTGGTGCCCAACCCAGATATTTGTCTCATATTAATTGTGTGTGCAACTCTGTAAAATTGTTTTCTATGTTGCCATGCCTCCTGTGTTTCCAATTGCTCTTGCTGCAAACAAATTCATAAATTACGTGGAACCAACATCTTGCTTCTCATATAGCTTGTTCATTGCCAACATGCCATGTTTAGAACAGCCATTTCCATATCTTTTATTCTACTTGTATGTTTTGCTTTTTTGTTGCTTAAATTTTCACATATCTTCCAGCTGATCCTTATCATGGGTAATGGGACTGAATTAAGAAGTAATATTTTCCGTTCTCTCCATCCCGCAGTTTAGCTCCAACCTCCAAGTGGTAGCTAGGAACTCAACTAGTAGCAAATGGCTTCCATAGTCTCCATTCATTATGATTTTGATTAGGCTTGCTGTACTATAATGACTTTTGACCTACTTCCTTTGTTTATTTATAATGTGCTGTTACGGTTATGCAATAGCTTAGTTAATTGTTATATTGATGTTGGAACTGCTTTGCAATCTTTTGTTGATGATGCAAAATGACTAGCTATTAGTAATCTAAATAAATTGTAATATACGAAAAGGAAACTTGACTGTTGCCTGTCTTGTTAAAGTTTGGTGTGTGGAAATTGTTCTAGTCTATTAGTTTTTGTTTTAGTCAGGTTATTGAGCAGTTGAGCTGATAAAACACATTCAGGAAAAAACATGGTGTGGTGCATGTATCCTAGTAAGCCTGGAATTCCCAAGTCCGTAAAGGATTACTTCTTATGTGATACGCCAAGTATTGAAGATAGCAATTTGGACAAGGTACTTATGCATACTTATGCTTTAATATCTTCATGTTTTATAAAATCTATTGTATATGGTGGCGAATGATGGATTGTTTCTTGGTACACGTTATAGATTCTTATAGGGAGGGAAGGGAGGAGTGATGTTTGAATTAAGAGGGTAGAATCATACATTGGTGAGGGGAGTCTAATGTTGGATTCATACGAAATTGGACATCAACTACAAGTCAAAGTCGGTGTCGGATTATGGTGCATAATCCATTCCAATCTGACCCGTTGCTAACTTGCCATCCACTCAATAATAGTTTTTTTTTACCCCTAAAATATTGTTTTTAAACCTCTTTGTTATTTCTTATATATCTATGAGAATATATTGTCAATGGTTTCTCCATTTGCTGTAAATAGTGTGCAAAGAACAAAAGGAGTATTTTTTTAGGAAAGTTTGTCCTTAACGGCTTAACCACCTAATGTTTCCACCTTTTCAACTTACCACCTTATGAAAACATGTAATTATTTTACCACCTTATTTTTGTATAAACCTAACAAATCACCACCTTGTAATCGACTTCGTTATGAAATTATCATTTGTCATCATCATCATCATCATAATCAAAGCCTTAATCACAAAAATATGGGGTCCGCTGTATGAACCAGTACTCATCTCATATAGTCTTCCATAGTATTCCTTCTTCTGCCAAATAAGATTGTATACCCATCCTCACCATGTCCTTTTGAACTCTTTCCATCCAAGTAATCTTTGGTCTCCCCCTACCTCTCCGCAGATCCTTGTTATCCCAACCTTCTATCCATCCAAGCCAAATAAGAAAATATCATTTGTGTTTATGTTTATTTTGTGTTTTTTTTTAAAGCTGAATTTTATTGTGGAAGAGGGAATACAGAAGTTATAGGACCATAACTGGGTCCTACAAACGGAAATTTTTTAACAGTTTTCATTACAAGGTGGTAATTTATAGGGTGTATGCAGATATAAGGCGGTAAAATAAATAATAATTTTCATAAGGTGGTAAGTTGAAAAAAGTGGGAACATTAGATAGTTACCGTTTAGGGGCACATGTTCCTAAATGTTAACATTATATTCTTCCGTGTACGGTTCCTAAATCAAAACAAAATGCTCAATCTTAGTAATTTTTGTTTTATTTTATTTTAAATTTTTTTATTTAGTATTTATATATAGGGGAGGGATCCGGTGAGAATAGGTTCATATGTGAGAACCCATACTTATATGACAAACTGATCTAAAATTCAGAACATGTGAGTAAAAGTTTAGAACATACGAGTAGAATAAAAATTTAGAACACGTGACTCAAATTTAAATTTAGAACATATGAGTAATAATTTAGAACATCTGTGTGAGTAATAATTTAGAACATCTGATTTAAGAATTGAACATGTGAGTAAATATTTAGAAAATCTGCTTTATAAAATATTAGAATATATGAGTAAAAATCAGAACATTTGATTTAAGATTTAAAACATGTGAATAAAAATTTAGAACACCTGATATAAAATATAGAAAATGTAAGTAAAAATTTAGAACATAGAAATAAAAATTAGAACATATGCCTTAAAATCTAGAACATATGATTAAAAATCTTAGAGCACACGTTTTAAAATTTAGAACATGTAAGTTAAAATTCTGGAACAAGTTATTTAAAATTTATAACATCTAACTTAACTAATTTATGGTTTAGAACATATGAGTACTAATTTAGAGCACCTGAGTAAAAATTTAAAACATAAAGAGTGTTCTCATATAAGAAAGGGTTCTCACATAAAGGAGAAATTCTCACGAGCCTTCCCCTATATTGTGGATATCACTTATTCGTTTGAATCCACCACGCTAATTTATTTGTCCATGTTTTTGCTGCTCCACAGACAAGTGGAGATAATATCTTGAATTTCATTCTTATAGATGGAACATGGAGCAATTCTACGGCAATGTTCAAGCGGTTAAAGGTAGCACCGTCTTCGTTACTCATCATTATCATTCATTAAGAGAATAAATTATTCATTGTTGAATGTCCTTTAATTCGAGAAGACGAACCAACTATTGTGAGGTTGTTTTATTTTTTTTATGAGGAAGTTTCTCTCTTACCTATGAGCTTCATCTTTCCCCTTTAAATTAAGTAAAACATATTGTTATGTTTAAAATGGTCTATCTTGTCTCTAAATGTGCTGAAAGTTTTGTGATTGGATGAATGTTGGGTGTATTGCTGTTGGTTTCCAAGACCAAATTTAATGTATTTCCTCCATTATTTTAGTTGCAATATTTTACTTTTCACATTTGCTGAGACACATTTTTAACCATTTATAACTTAGTAATGCATTTGTATAAATCATAAGAATCAGGTATTTATGATCTATAGTCTATATATTGAAACAAATCAAATAAGATCTCGCATGACTACATTTTTTCTTACGTGCAAGTCATAAAGGATGGTCTAAGTGTGATGAGTGAATCCTCATCAATACATTTTTTCTTACGTGCAAGTCATAAAAGATGGTCTAAGTTTGAAATGGATGTGAATAATAAAAAAAGAGATAATAAGAACTCTGAAAGCAGTAGCCACCTAATATACATGGCCATTGCAACCCAGATAATATTATTCCATTTTGATGAGAAGACTGAGGGTTTTATTGATTTTAGCCGCCAACAATCATGGAGTTATTATACAAAAAATATTTCTAATTTCTTCATCTTTAAGCTCAATTAGACGATTGGAGCTCATGCCCCTAGTATTAAAAGGGGAAGTGGTAGATAAAACTAGGCAAAAGCAGAAGCTAGAAAACAGTGTTGTAAAATATAAATTGATTAGGATTGAAATAGCAATGGGCCATGGCGGTGTTATGATATGATGACATACATGTCGTGGTAGTAATGGCTGACATATATGGGTAACAATCTAGAAATAGAGTGAGAACACAGAGATGGATCAAAATCACGGAGGTTGCTAGTCAAAACTTACCATATGAGAAGATGTTGAACCCTTCGTTATCATGGTATTAGAGCCCAAGTTGTGGGTCTCTTCTAAACTGGGTCTTTGGTGCAACTAGATAAGGATATACTTCAACGGGATGTCTAGCTTCTAAGAGAAATGTTTGTGATTACCTTTCCACTTAGCTCTGGATTTAAAGGACACTCACAAGTGAGATGAGGGTGGAACCCATATGTATGCACTTCTAAGTTGTCCCACATTGGAGAAAGAGGAGATGATGAACCACTTTATAAGCATAGGAGTTACTCTTTCCATACCCATCGTTTTGGTAAGGAACCATCTTGGGCTTTGTATGTGCACCAAACTCTATATTGGATTATTTTTAATTAATCAAAAGATGGGAATGTTTAGAGAAGATAGAGGAAACGTGGGATTGTTATTGTCAATTATTCCAACACTAAATTGTAGCCTAAATACCTAATTTATCAACATTAAAATTATCACCAGGATGCCTTTGATGAGACTTCAATACCTAAGGGTGTTGTTGCCTGTTGGACATACACAACCTTAAATAAAAGAACATGGAAATAAAGTTTGTTCCTAGGGCTTGTTTTGTTGCACAAAGAAAATGAGGAAAGTGGAAAATCTTGGGAATTTGAAAATGGATGAGTAGTTTGGTTGACAATAAGAAGTGTAAATGTAGGAATTGCAAATTCATGGGAATTGTGACTTCCCAACAAAAATGGGAAGTTAATTACCCAATCCCCCCTTGGTAAGTCAAAATTCACATGATTTGCAACTTCCTTCATACCAACCAAACAACTTTAGGCAATTCTTAGGAATTTGATGTAAGTATTTAATTCCTATGAAATACAAATTCCTATGGGAAGTAAATTTCCATATCAAACAAACAAGCACCTAGTATACAAGGGTCCTAGCAGGGTCTTGAAAGGTTTCTTATATGCAGCTTTACTTGGCTTTAAGGGTCTTGAAAGGTCTCCTGTATGCATCTTTGCTTGGCTTCAGATTCATTAAAAGAATATTTTTATCCTTGATCTAGCGATAACAAGTAGACACCTGACCACCTAAACAGCTTTACAATTGCAAATTTGAAAGAAGTTGTTTTCATTAGACATTTGACACCCCAGCTCTATAATTGTAGGAAAGAAGACTATACTCCAAGATCCTAATCATTTTATGTGTTTCTGAATTTTATATACCTTTGTTGCATAAAGAAGCTACAACATTATTCATGTGGTCAAGCTTATAAAACTTTGTCCGGAGTTTATAATTCACCAATTTAAATATTATTATGGGAGATCTTGATAGATTTGTTGCAATGTGTACTTTTGTAATGTACATTTTTCATGATTTTAACTAATAATATTAAAAGATAGATATTGAAGGTGAAAGGTATGCATTTGAGACCGTGTAAAATGCAGAGTATAACATCTTTATAAAACAGAGTGAGTATGATTCATAATAAAGGCAGTTTATCATAATTCAAAGCTATATAATTGTGATTCTATCAGCTTCATTATATATAGACCCTATGTTGTCACCTAATTAGGGAAGTTTCAGAGGTCCATATAAAGTGCAGCTTTTGAAAATAAATTTAGATTTGGATCACCCGGATTAATCAAAATCTTATATCCTCTGTTGCAATGGTTGTAATCACTTGGGAATACAACTTTAATGATCAGCAACTGTTATTAACACCATGAATGCAATTTTATTAAGTGGCTACACTGTCAAAACTCCAAGCCCTTGAGCATTAATATATGTATTTCTGATTTAGCTTAAATTTTCATAATGTAAAGTTGTAAACAGTTCATATTCTAATTACACTTGAATTTTGATGAATCTGTTTTTTCTTTCATTGTACAGATCCTTGAGCTTCCTGTATGTTTATGATTTATGAATCTTTTCATTAATTTTAAAAGTATATGCAATAAGTAATAACTATGTAATCATCCAGGAGCGAGCAAAACTTGAGTGGGGAGAGGATGGCATAACTTGCATATCGGTTGCAACAGGTGCTTCAGCAATGCACAGACTTAGGTGAGTTGTAAACTCTTGATTTATGCTTTTACCCCACCACATTATTGCCTTCTGATTCTTTCCTTAATTTCTCTAAGAAAATTTTTTGTATGTACTTGTAACTAACTACCTCATAGGGTATCTTGTTTCTTTTTCTGACTGGTCCTTTTGTCTTGAGTGCAGGCCCCAACCATCATGGGATCGCACTTGCACAGCAGCAGCAGCTGCTGGCCTTCTATCTGAATTACAGCTTATTCCTCAATTCAGTTCATATTGTCTCGATAAACAGGGTGAAGCTATAGAAGATACTTTGGATGTTTTGCTAGAGGCTCTTACTACTCGGCGCCTTCGAATGGGCAGGTCCATTACGCGCAAAATGAGGAGTGGCTATGTCTGTTAAAATTGACTATGCTATTGACAGTTGTTTCCCAGAATGTTGCAGGAATCATCATTAGTCAAGGTATTCTCAAACTTGTTGTATACTTGTATAGTTGTAACTTGCTTGAATATATTGCGACTACATACTTTATTATTGAAGGTCAATAATTCAGATCTAGACAGTTCAATTACTAATTTTTCTGAATAACAGTCTCATAGTGTTTTGTATGGGGATTTATGCTTTACCTACCCAAAAGCTTGTGGTAATACGGGCAATGGCGGACCTAGATGCGTGCCTTGGTGGCACGAGGCCCACCAAAAATATTTTAGTTTCTTTTTTTTGGTTTAAAATTAAGTTATATTGATGATATAAAAGGCTATGTTTGCATAATTATTATTTACTAAATGCCCCTCCAAACTTAGTAATCTAGATCCGCCTATAGAATACGGGTACGTCTAAGATTTTAAGTTCACCAAACCATGGAGTCGTGTTCGATTCATCATGAACTCGCGGAGCCGTCCGTATTAGAGGTGATCAAAGTTAGCCCGGCCCGATTTTGGGTAGAATTTTTGGCCTGAAATCGGGTTGGACCCGGCCTGAAATTTTTTTTTTTGGGCGGGTTTGGGAATGCGTTTTAATGCATATTTAGTTGATTTTTTTAGGCCCGGCCCGACCATTTTGGGCGGGTTTGGGCACAAAATTTCCGGCCCGAAACTTGTCCCGGCCCGCCCCAAGAAATAGGCATAATTTTTTAGCTTTGGCCCGGCCCGAACCCGACACGGCCCGCCCAATGATCACCTCTAGTCCGTATGCATACGCCCTCATGGGAGGCCACCTTGTTGTGCACCTAAACTCTAAACCATGGACCCTTTTGACACACTATCAAACCGACCATTAGTATGAACTTAGAACCAAAAATATAGGTTGCGAACTTCCTTGCCTCATTTGTGATTACTTGATTACATGTGCATGATTGATGTGCTTTTCTTTTTCCTAACCCATGATCTTGTTTTGATTTTCATAATTATGGTATATATTTATTTCGTTTTATGACTTTTATCAACGAGGAATTTATCCACATAGATTTTAGCATTAAAAAAAAAACCACCTTAAAATTGGCAAAAGATCGTGAAAATAATTAGAAAACAAAATTCTGGACTATTAAATGCGCGCCGCACCACGCTGCATCTAGATTTGGTGTGCTCTTTAATCTGTGGAGGTGAAATACTCAAGATCGTATGTAATTCATCGGAGTGTGAGCTTTCAGATCAAAGCTGTTAAATTTATATATTCGTATATTTGAGCTTTCAAACTCTTAGAGCATCTCCAATGGTAAGCTACAATACCTTGTAGCTTACCTTGCTACATCAAACATTCAAGCTAGTATATTTTGTAGCTACAAAGTGCTCCAATGATTAATTGCAGCATATTGTAGCTTGGAAGACAAATAAATAAATAAAATAGTTTTTATTATACACATGTCATATTTTAAGTGGGTGATGTTATATTTGAAAAATCAAGCAACGTAGCTTGTTTGAGCAGGGTTGCTAGATCTAGCTACATTAATTTTTCACTCCAATGATAAGCTACATGCTTGCAATTTTAATTAATTTGCAAGCAAATCCCTATTTGTATACTATTGAAGATGCACTAAGATGTTGATTAATGTGATGTTCAATCATGTCGTCTCATTTCTTTGATTGAAATAAAGTTGTAGCATGATTTTGTTACGATGGATTGATTAAACCTGATTTCGTTGAATTTTAAATGATTTGATTGTAAAAAAACATGATATGCTAGCATGTTTAAGATCTATAGGCTCAGATTTAAGTCTCAAAATCAAAAGAACATTCACCCAATTGTGCCGATTTCTATAAAAAAATTTGTGATGTGAGAATTTTATTACTACGGAGTATAGAATGTTAGTATTATCAATTTACTTTCCAATAGGGTAATGGCACAGTAAGACGTGAGATTTATTTTTATAGAAGGGACATATTTTCAGAAGGTGGGTTAACAAGAAAGAATAAGTGAATGTAAAAGAAAAGACTTGCAGTTTAAACACTTCCCCGTCATTCATAAAAAAATCACTTATGTATTAAATTAGTTTCATTTAGTAACTCTTTTCACAAGTCCTATCTAACGTAAAATTACAGAAGCAGTTTAATAAAAGAATAAAGATTAAAGCGCCTTTCAAATACAAGTATCTTTGATAGAAGATCGAGTGTAATGTCTTATCTAGATATGCATATCATGTTTTTGATCATGTGAAAAAGCCTTCTATTTGCAGAATAATAAATTATTCAGTGTTATTTAATCCATGTATACAATTAACCACTGTTACTTCGACACCCTCATTTATCTCAAAAATCGAGTGTCGTATCGTGTCGTATCTGACACGACACTCTACTTGGATACTTCATTTTTAACTAAAAACTAGATTTTTTTCTACAAAATGGCCGAGTCCGATACTTGGACACTCGTATCCAAGTAGACACTTAATCAATGTCCGAGTAACATAGCAATTAACAAAATGTACAATTAGGATTCAGCAAATTTCCTGTGCTTTAGAGGAGCTGCATAGGTGATATGACTTTGATCATTTGTTATCCATAGTTTACAATAATTAATTAACATGATAAATTAAATATCTTATTAATATATCAGTAAGCAGTTCATGGAGCCAACAGATGCACTATTGTTAACTAATGTGGATAGATTAGGGAGAATAATAAGTCAAATAAATTTGAAACAAGTCTTGCAGCAGTCCAATAAGTTTAGTCTGGAGTTGGACAGCCTTATCTTTTTATGTGACATGCTCTTATTATTCTTCTTTTTTTTTTTTCGTCTCTCCTAGGGTTAATCAATGTCTGGCTCTATAATTGTTTCCTTTTCTCATTGAGGTTTTATACGAACACTTTGTGGGCATTGTGTAATTAAGTGTAAAACACCCATTGTAAATCGCAGAGTAATCTGTGCCGTCCAAAAAAGGCTCAACAGTCAACACTATTGCTTTGCCTGTTTCTGAGTCTGCCTATTATCATAACCAAATTAGTGTCTTAACTCTTAAACTCTGTATCTTGTTATTAGTTTTGAGTCTGCTTACACACTATAGCTTGCTTGGTGTTCATTGTTGTATTTTGGTAATTTTCTTGCATGATATATTAGCTGTTTGACAATATCACTTCCTGATCCACTGATCCAGGGATGTATTTAGTGCCTCGGATAGAGTTTTTGGTCATTGACCTTTGTGCTACACCTCCATGAGAACCCCTCTTTTCTCTCTCTTGATGATTATGTCTTTTGAAGCTGAGTATGTATCAATGGATGTGCTGGGGCTGTTGTCTTTGTTCCTCTAGTTAATTCTTGATAACTGTTCAACAATATAGTGGCTGTTGTCAATGCACTGTCTTCTCTCTTTCTTTTTTTTTTTTCGTTTTCTTAAAGCAGTCTGCACATCATATCTTGGATGAATTAGTTTGTTGATACATGCTATTGGATATTTCCTCTTCTTGATTAGTTCATGTTCTGAAGCCTGAACAATATGGTTAGGCACTATATCGTGACCATTATTTTTGATATAGTTAAAAATTTTCGCGGGGAATTTGGAATTGTTACTTTGGTGGCATGGATGAATTGGTGATGTGTGGCTGATTTGCCCTAGATGTAGACCTTGACATGGTAATGCATGGGTTGCCAATGATGTTAAAATCAGAGTGATGATTATGCTTGAAGTACCAGGCATACATAGTTCTCTCTTAAGCTCTTGGTAGGCATTCATTATGGTTGGATTTTTGGTTTTACAAATGATGAGGTTGGGCTTTTCTACTATGGACCGAATACTATCCGAACCTATGTCAATTTCTTAAGAATTACTAATTCAATTTTTGTAAAGTTGGCAGCCTATCATTGGATAGGCATGTAATAATTGGATATGAAATTGTTTGGGCTATTTTGTTTAGGTATATTGACTAATTCTAAGTTAAATGTTCCTTAGCAATCTATTCGAAATTGAAAGATGGTGTTAAGCCCTGTTTGTTTGCACTTTGCAGGTTTAGAAAGCCATTAACACAAAATTTAAATTGAGTGTTCCTATGTGCTAAGGTGTGTAGTGGGTGTTGCATGTTCCTAAGGCATCCTCGGAATTGAGATCAAAATTGCAACAACTCAGAAAAATGGTGGAAGATATAAATTATTCAATATGATTTTGCGGAAAATCATTTAAAACTAATCTTAATCGTAGTCTTAGTCAACTTTTATTATTATAATAATTGAGATTTCCTTTTTTTTTTTTTTTTTTTTTTTTTTTTTTTTGTAGTTTTTTAGTTATTAGGTAATTGAATTTATGAATGCAAGCTTTTGCTGCTTGTATATGAAGTGGAGTTAAGTGTATATTGTACTTGTATAAAATATAATTTTCTATCATTAATTGATAAAATGATTGTGCTAACTAGCTGTCCAGCATATGCTGGAATTTTTTTTAAGAAAATTGGGGCAAACACTATTTGTAACGGGTAAATATCCTAACGATTACAAATAACGGGGTTAATTGTAACAGGCACATGTTTTGTCTGTTCGAATAACCTCGTTATTTGTACTCGCTCTGTGTTTTAATACGGAGTAAGTGTTACACTTCGACTGACACATAGTTTTAGGTAATTTAATTGACTAAAATAAAATAAGAGATAAGTGGAGTAGTTAGAGTATTAAAAAATTGTAAAAGAAAGATAGTGAGATTAATAGTTTATTGATAAGTAATGAATGTGAGAGGAAATAAATAATAAAAAAAAGTAGTAGTAGGTTTGGGTAAGGATCATGAGAGGAGAGAGGAGAGAGATGTAACAATAAAATGTAGCTTTTTGCCAAAAAAAACAAATGTAATACTTATTAAAACACGACCACATTTGGTAAGTGTAACACTTATTAAAACATGAAGGGAGTAATTGTCAGGATATCTGTCCGTTACAAATAGTGTTCCTAATAACCCCTTATACGTAATCGTTACGTACAGAGGTTATTCAAAACCGCCGCGTACGTAACGACCAATTCTCGTTACGGATATCCCCTTTTTGCCATTACGAATGTGCTTTTCTACTAGTGAAGTTAGATTTCGCCACCTCTTAACCAAAAATCATCGATTTTGGTGCCTAATTTACTCTAATAGGGATTTGGGGGGATCATTTTGACCCTTTGGATCCGACTTGAGGTCAAAACAGCTAAGTATCGAAAATGTCTCATTTTATGTATGTCTCGCAAATCTTGGTAATTCTCAGCACATAAAACGAGACATTTTCATATAAATTATTTAAATTCTAACCTCAAATCAATTCCAAAAGACCAAAATCACTCCAAAACCATAATATAGCAAGTTTGGCGTAAAATTGATATTTAAAAAAAATGGAACTAATAATTACTAGTTGGTGAAATCTAAAAATTTGTGTTCTGTGGCTGGTAAAATTATATAAAGGATATTTTGGATTTTAACACCTTACAAAAGGCTGAAAATGTTTTTTAACACCCCCGAAAAAAAAACTTTTATTTTAACACCTCCCAAAAATATAAAAGTTGGAAGTTAACACCAGTTAACGATTTCCGTCACGGAAATTTAACGTGGGTCCCACAAATTGGCTTGAACTTCAATTTTCACCCAGCAAAACACGAAACTTCTTTCTTCATTGAATTCGCAGCAACCTTCTGCATTGAATTCTTTCTGAACCTTCATTGATTTCGCTTTTGAACCAAAGGAGATCTTGGCTGAGAAGTGGAGTGTAGGGTGGTGTCAACGTTGGAGAAGATAAGCTCAGGAGGGTTTCTTCATCATCTTCTTCAACTACAAAAGTGCGAAAGCCGCTTGAAATTCACAGAAAATAAGGTAAAATTGCTCTCCTTTGATAGCAATTTCGTCAATTACTGGTGCTTCATTGCTGTAAACCTTGCAATAATTGGGTAATTAGGGTAAATTTTGGGACCACAGTAGGAAAGCCTTGATAAATCAATTTCTGTAACTGACTATGCGACTTAGGTTAATTGGATTTCGTAATTGAAAGTAGAGATTAATTAAGGTGGTTTATTGTTAATTAAACTAGCAAGTGTGGTTTGTTGATTAATTTATGTTACTGAGCACCTACATTGGCTTGTATATGTTTATTTTCAATTTTTTTATGTGTTTGTTTGTGTGGCTGTGATGGATTTGTTTATTCGTATTGTGCATGTATAGTTACATGGCTTTTAATATGTTTTATATGTTTTTCACTGGTGGGTAGATAATGGGTGACAAGGATAGTTTGGTTGACATCTGCCTTAGAGTGGGAGGTGCTTTTGTCCCTAAAAGAGTAACCAAAAACAGGCAGCTGCTGTGTTGGTGTGGTGGTTGGTGTTACTGGAAGAGGAAGGTTCAAGTATCTAAGTTGGATGTGCATTTGATTAGAACAGCTGCAATTCATGGTTTTGTTAATGGTGATATGGATGTGCCTATGCATTACAGCTGTTGGTATAGGCAGAAGGGGAAAACCTTTAACACTGGGAAAAGGGAACTAGTTAACAGTGAAGAGGTTAAGGGCCTTTTGGAGACAGTAAATGAAGAGGGGTATGTTGAGGTTTTTGTAACAACAGAAGCTCCTAGTCAGCCCATACAAGAGGCCCAACCCAATCCTGCAAAGACAAAAAAAAAGGATAAGAAGGTAGAAAGTTCAAATACATCGACTATTAGGAGGAGCCCTAGGTTTAAGAAGACAGAAACTGAACAAAGGGAGGAGAGTCCACCTAGGAAAGCCTCAGCTAATGCTAAAGTGTTGAGGTTTGATGAAGAAAAGGATGATGGATGTGAAGGATCTGGTTATTCAAGTTCAGATTTGAGTGATGAGGGACAAGATTGGGAACCTGGTGAAGAAGAATTTGATGAAGGGGATGAGGAATGGTATATTGAAGGGTCAAAGGAGATCTTGGCCAAAGTGAACAAGAGCCTTAGGAAAGGTTTGGAGAGTGCAGTAGATGACAGGGTTGGCAAAGATAAGAGAGTAGAGTTGAGAAATGATTTGGATGTTGGAAAACCGAAGGTGAATCCAGAAAGTGATGCTGATTCAGATGATTCAAGGAGTTTGTGTGGATCTGATGAGGAACAGGACTATGCTCCTTGGTTTAATGCTGATGTGGACTTTGACAACCCAATCAAGTTGAAGTTAAATCAGAAATTCAGTAATGCTTCAGTCTTGAGGAGGGCCTTAAGACTTCATGCCATTCAAAACAGGTATGAGTTCTACTACTTGCATAATGACAGTAAAAGGATTACAGTTCAGTGTAGATATAGATGTGGCTGTGAGTTCAATAGCTACACTTGTAGAATGCCTGCTTGTACATGTGTGGGGGGGGTAAAGTGTCAGTTCAAGGTGTTTGCATCAAAACTTGTTAAGCAGCAAACTTGGCAAATCAAAACCTTGAATTTAGACCATTCCTGCTTCAGAGTAAAGAAGAACAAGATGCTTACTGCTGAATACATAGCAGAGAGGTATTTAGAAGAGTTTAGGAGTAACCCTGGTTGGAGAATTAAGGAGATTAGGGCTAGGATTTTGAATGATTTAGGAGTTGATGTGAGTTACTATAAGGCATGGCTAGCTAGGTGTAGGGCAAAACTACTGATATTTGGTTCAGCTAGGGAGCAGTATGCTAGGGTGTGGGATTATGGGAAAGCTGTGATGAAGTACAACCCTGGTTCAGGGTGCAATGTTGTTGTTGATGGTATTGACAGGCCAGAGCCACCATTGTTCATGAGGATGTTCATCTGTTTAAGGCCATTGAGAGATGGATTTGCAAAGGGTTGTAGGCCTTTAATAGGGTTGGATGGTTGTCACCTCAAGGGTGCCTTTCCTGGGCAAATTCTGGTGGCAGTTTCTAAGGATGGGAATAACAACTTGTTTCCTCTAGCTTGGGCCACAGTGGAGATTGAAAACCAGGAAACTTGGGGTTGGTTCTTGGAATCCCTTATGTCAATGTTCACACATGATCAAGGAGCTGGGCTGACCATCATGTCTGACAGGCAAAAGGTAATGCTTCTGTTTCCCTCTTAACTATTTAGGTTCAATTTCTAAGTTTTCATGTGTATGTATGTGATTGACTGATGATTATACTTTTGTCTGCATTTGGTAGGGTTTGATTAAAGCAATGGCTGATGTTATTCCCAAAGCTGAGCAAAGGTTTTGTGTGAGGCATATTTGGGCTAACTTCAAGCTCAACTTCACTGGATCAACCTTTAAGGAGCTGTTTTGGAGAGCAGCTAGGGCCACCACCATTGTAAGTTTATTGATTGTTGAAGCTAGCCTATGCTTTTATATGACTGTTGGTGTGTTTTTATATTGGTTAGCTTGTATATGCTTGGTGTGATTTCTGGTATGCTTTTATATGTCAGTTTGAGCATGAAATTGCCATGGAGTCTATCAAATTCCTCGATGAAGAGGCATATGAGTATTTAATCAACATTCCTCCCCACCATTGGTCTAGACATGCATTCACACCAAACTGCAAGTCCAACATGTTGTTGAACAACATGTGTGAGACTTTCAATGCAGTCATTAGGCCTGCCAGAGATAAACCTATCCTCACCCAAATGGAATGGATGAGGAGGTATATTATGAACAGGAATAATGAAAAGTGGGAGGATTCAAAAACAATTACACACAACTTAGTGCCATATGTGAGGCATGTTCTGGGGAGGATAGACTTTGTGGCTAGGTCCTGTGTGGTGCAGCCATCCAGAGGGAATACATTTGAGGTGCAGCTGAAGGATGACCAGGTGTTGGTTGATTTGGACAAGGAGACCTGCACATGTTACCATTGGGAACTCACTGGCATTCCATGTGTTCATGCTTATGCCTGCATATTGGATATGAGGGGTGACATAGAGGCTGTTGTTGACCCATACTATACCATGGACACATACAGGTCTGCTTATGAACCAGCTGTCCAACCAATGCCTGGCCCAAAGCACTGGGAGAGAGTCAGAATGAGGGAACCACTACCCCCTTCTGTTAAGGTGCAACCTGGGAGACCAAAGAGCAAAAAAAGGAAGCTTGAGCCAGGAGAATGTTCTTCTTCAGGTGGTCAGGCAAGTACCAAGAGGAAGAAGCAATGCAGCAACTGTGGGGGATATAGGCATTATGCCAAGACTTGCAAAGTACCTGCTGCACCAGCTACAGAGCTGATAAAGTCAGCAGGCAGACCCCCACTGAACACTCCTTGGATGGTGGAGGAGAGGAAGAAGAAAGAGATTAGGGCTGCTAAAAAGGTAACACAAGCATTACACCAACTCCCCCTTTGTTTTATATATGTATGTGTCTTTTCCATTGACTTTTTATTTTTATATGCATGTCATAGAGTGCAATTGGGGCTGGACCAAACAGCATAGGAAACAAAAAGTTTCCTCAAGAGCAAGAAGGTTGTCTGCCATTCAGCAAGCGCCCACAGCCACAGTCTTCCTCAGCTAAGCATTCCTCAGCTCAGCCATCCTCTAGTCAGCCATCCTCAGCTCAGCCTTCCTCAAGTCAGCCTGCCTCAAGCCAACCAAAAAGAAAGACAAGGTCTTCCTCAAGTCAGCCTACAACAGCCACAGGTGTTGTAACAAGGGCCAGGCTGCAATCCCTCAACAACCTTACTCAGTGATGTACTCATGCTGGATATCAAACATTATGTCTGTTGAACAATTTCAAACTTTTATTATGTACTCATGACTGGTTATGTAACTTGCTAGTTTTTTAGTGGCTTCCCTTAACAAATTTGAACAATTAGATATTGAATTGTAATGGTTGCATGGCTTTGATTGCCATTGAAACATGTTGAAGTAAGGTTCTTTTGTCAACCTGTACTTGAACTATCTTAGTGTTTCACATATTTCCCATGTTTTAATGTTTCACATGTTTAAATAGGTTGATTAAAAGACAAGGCATAAATAGGAACTTAGACAAGGCATAAATAGGTTGATTAAAAGACATATTTATAACACTTCAAGTCATTACAAGAAATTATAACTACTTAATACAGCTTACTATTACACACCCCTAGCCATTAGGAAAATTACACCCATTGACAAACCTATACAAATGGCCATGCCCACCCAACCAAAACAGCTGATTGAAGACACCTTCCCTTCATTGCACTCCCTGTTCATTCTCTTCCTGTCAGCGTTCAAGGCCTTGCATCTCATCTTCAAATTATCAACTTCATTAAGTAGGCACCTCCTTTGGCCACTGATTTCATCAACTTCCCTTTTCAATTCATTAACTTCACCCTTTAGCAGCTTCTTATCCAACAACAGGTTGTTGATAACCCCTGTTTGCCAATCTGTTCCATCAGGTTGATCAACCCATTCGAAAGCTTTGCAACCCCTTGTTTCTGTTATTGGGTCATAAAACTTACATGATATGAACTTCCTGCCTGGATTCTCCCTTGTCCAGCTAGTGAGCTTGGCCATTGGCACACCACACTTACATTTTCTGGCCTCAGGAGGGGAAGAGCTAACAAACGACATAATCTGCATCAATTTTAGATCGACAGTCACATTTACAGATTTGTACACTGACGAATTAACATTGACAGCAACAAAATTCATTTTTAATTTCATAATACGAAAAGCCCCAAATTCAATTTCTGACGAACCCTAATTTCGCAATTGGGCATTTAGATGCGTACATAACATAATCCAACCATTAATCTGAGTACGAAACAATTGCAAATAATAATTGAAGAGAATTTAAACCATAATTACCAAACAACCGAACAATTGACCGCACTCACCTGTTTCAGCAGCTTCAATCTGTTCCTCTTCTCAAAAATCGTGGAAGAATCGTGAAAGAATTGTTTCAAGTATCGTGCAACAATGCAATGCGCTGCTGCTATTCAATAAGAACAACGATTTCGTTCATTGGGGGAGAATCGTGCAAGAATGGTTCTTATATATCGTGCAAGAATCGTGGAAGAATGGTTCTTATATACAGATCTTTTAAAAATATATCCGTTGGGGTGGGCCCCACTAAAAGTTCTGTTAACGGAAGATGGATTTTGGTGTTAACTTCCAACTTTTATATTTTTGGGAGGTGTTAAAATAAAAGTTTTTTTTTGGGGGGTGTTAAAAAACATTTTCAGCCTTTTGTAAGGTGTTAAAATCCAAAATATCTATAGGATATTTTGGATTTTAACACCTTACAAAAGGCTGAAAATGTTTTTTAACACCCCCCAAAAAAAAAACTTTTATTTTAACACCTCCCAAAAATATAAAAGTTGGAAGTTAACACCAGTTAACGATTTCCGTCACGGAAATTTAACGTGGGTCCCACAAATTGGCTTGAACTTCAATTTTCACCCAGCAAAACACGAAACTTCTTTCTTCATTGAATTCGCAGCAACCTTCTGCATTGAATTCTTTCTGAACCTTCATTGATTTCGCTTTTGAACCAAAGGAGATCTTGGCTGAGAAGTGGAGTGTAGGGTGGTGTCAACGTTGGAGAAGATAAGCTCAGGAGGGTTTCTTCATCATCTTCTTCAACTACAAAAGTGCGAAAGCCGCTTGAAATTCACAGAAAATAAGGTAAAATTGCTCTCCTTTGATAGCAATTTCGTCAATTACTGGTGCTTCATTGCTGTAAACCTTGCAATAATTGGGTAATTAGGGTAAATTTTGGGACCACAGTAGGAAAGCCTTGATAAATCAATTTCTGTAACTGACTATGCGACTTAGGTTAATTGGATTTCGTAATTGAAAGTAGAGATTAATTAAGGTGGTTTATTGTTAATTAAACTAGCAAGTGTGGTTTGTTGATTAATTTATGTTACTGAGCACCTACATTGGCTTGTATATGTTTATTTTCAATTTTTTTATGTGTTTGTTTGTGTGGCTGTGATGGATTTGTTTATTCGTATTGTGCATGTATAGTTACATGGCTTTTAATATGTTTTATATGTTTTTCACTGGTGGGTAGATAATGGGTGACAAGGATAGTTTGGTTGACATCTGCCTTAGAGTGGGAGGTGCTTTTGTCCCTAAAAGAGTAACCAAAAACAGGCAGCTGCTGTGTTGGTGTGGTGGTTGGTGTTACTGGAAGAGGAAGGTTCAAGTATCTAAGTTGGATGTGCATTTGATTAGAACAGCTGCAATTCATGGTTTTGTTAATGGTGATATGGATGTGCCTATGCATTACAGCTGTTGGTATAGGCAGAAGGGGAAAACCTTTAACACTGGGAAAAGGGAACTAGTTAACAGTGAAGAGGTTAAGGGCCTTTTGGAGACAGTAAATGAAGAGGGGTATGTTGAGGTTTTTGTAACAACAGAAGCTCCTAGTCAGCCCATACAAGAGGCCCAACCCAATCCTGCAAAGACAAAAAAAAAGGATAAGAAGGTAGAAAGTTCAAATACATCGACTATTAGGAGGAGCCCTAGGTTTAAGAAGACAGAAACTGAACAAAGGGAGGAGAGTCCACCTAGGAAAGCCTCAGCTAATGCTAAAGTGTTGAGGTTTGATGAAGAAAAGGATGATGGATGTGAAGGATCTGGTTATTCAAGTTCAGATTTGAGTGATGAGGGACAAGATTGGGAACCTGGTGAAGAAGAATTTGATGAAGGGGATGAGGAATGGTATATTGAAGGGTCAAAGGAGATCTTGGCCAAAGTGAACAAGAGCCTTAGGAAAGGTTTGGAGAGTGCAGTAGATGACAGGGTTGGCAAAGATAAGAGAGTAGAGTTGAGAAATGATTTGGATGTTGGAAAACCGAAGGTGAATCCAGAAAGTGATGCTGATTCAGATGATTCAAGGAGTTTGTGTGGATCTGATGAGGAACAGGACTATGCTCCTTGGTTTAATGCTGATGTGGACTTTGACAACCCAATCAAGTTGAAGTTAAATCAGAAATTCAGTAATGCTTCAGTCTTGAGGAGGGCCTTAAGACTTCATGCCATTCAAAACAGGTATGAGTTCTACTACTTGCATAATGACAGTAAAAGGATTACAGTTCAGTGTAGATATAGATGTGGCTGTGAGTTCAATAGCTACACTTGTAGAATGCCTGCTTGTACATGTGTGGGGGGGGTAAAGTGTCAGTTCAAGGTGTTTGCATCAAAACTTGTTAAGCAGCAAACTTGGCAAATCAAAACCTTGAATTTAGACCATTCCTGCTTCAGAGTAAAGAAGAACAAGATGCTTACTGCTGAATACATAGCAGAGAGGTATTTAGAAGAGTTTAGGAGTAACCCTGGTTGGAGAATTAAGGAGATTAGGGCTAGGATTTTGAATGATTTAGGAGTTGATGTGAGTTACTATAAGGCATGGCTAGCTAGGTGTAGGGCAAAACTACTGATATTTGGTTCAGCTAGGGAGCAGTATGCTAGGGTGTGGGATTATGGGAAAGCTGTGATGAAGTACAACCCTGGTTCAGGGTGCAATGTTGTTGTTGATGGTATTGACAGGCCAGAGCCACCATTGTTCATGAGGATGTTCATCTGTTTAAGGCCATTGAGAGATGGATTTGCAAAGGGTTGTAGGCCTTTAATAGGGTTGGATGGTTGTCACCTCAAGGGTGCCTTTCCTGGGCAAATTCTGGTGGCAGTTGCTAAGGATGGGAATAACAACTTGTTTCCTCTAGCTTGGGCCACAGTGGAGATTGAAAACCAGGAAACTTGGGGTTGGTTCTTGGAATCCCTTATGTCAATGTTCACACATGATCAAGGAGCTGGGCTGACCATCATGTCTGACAGGCAAAAGGTAATGCTTCTGTTTCCCTCTTAACTATTTAGGTTCAATTTCTAAGTTTTCATGTGTATGTATGTGATTGACTGATGATTATACTTTTGTCTGCATTTGGTAGGGTTTGATTAAAGCAATGGCTGATGTTATTCCCAAAGCTGAGCAAAGGTTTTGTGTGAGGCATATTTGGGCTAACTTCAAGCTCAACTTCACTGGATCAACCTTTAAGGAGCTGTTTTGGAGAGCAGCTAGGGCCACCACCATTGTAAGTTTATTGATTGTTGAAGCTAGCCTATGCTTTTATATGACTGTTGGTGTGTTTTTATATTGGTTAGCTTGTATATGCTTGGTGTGATTTCTGGTATGCTTTTATATGTCAGTTTGAGCATGAAATTGCCATGGAGTCTATCAAATTCCTCGATGAAGAGGCATATGAGTATTTAATCAACATTCCTCCCCACCATTGGTCTAGACATGCATTCACACCAAACTGCAAGTCCAACATGTTGTTGAACAACATGTGTGAGACTTTCAATGCAGTCATTAGGCCTGCCAGAGATAAACCTATCCTCACCCAAATGGAATGGATGAGGAGGTATATTATGAACAGGAATAATGAAAAGTGGGAGGATTCAAAAACAATTACACACAACTTAGTGCCATATGTGAGGCATGTTCTGGGGAGGATAGACTTTGTGGCTAGGTCCTGTGTGGTGCAGCCATCCAGAGGGAATACATTTGAGGTGCAGCTGAAGGATGACCAGGTGTTGGTTGATTTGGACAAGGAGACCTGCACATGTTACCATTGGGAACTCACTGGCATTCCATGTGTTCATGCTTATGCCTGCATATTGGATATGAGGGGTGACATAGAGGCTGTTGTTGACCCATACTATACCATGGACACATACAGGTCTGCTTATGAACCAGCTGTCCAACCAATGCCTGGCCCAAAGCACTGGGAGAGAGTCAGAATGAGGGAACCACTACCCCCTTCTGTTAAGGTGCAACCTGGGAGACCAAAGAGCAAAAAAAGGAAGCTTGAGCCAGGAGAATGTTCTTCTTCAGGTGGTCAGGCAAGTACCAAGAGGAAGAAGCAATGCAGCAACTGTGGGGGATATAGGCATTATGCCAAGACTTGCAAAGTACCTGCTGCACCAGCTACAGAGCTGATAAAGTCAGCAGGCAGACCCCCACTGAACACTCCTTGGATGGTGGAGGAGAGGAAGAAGAAAGAGATTAGGGCTGCTAAAAAGGTAACACAAGCATTACACCAACTCCCCCTTTGTTTTATATATGTATGTGTCTTTTCCATTGACTTTTTATTTTTATATGCATGTCATAGAGTGCAATTGGGGCTGGACCAAACAGCATAGGAAACAAAAAGTTTCCTCAAGAGCAAGAAGGTTGTCTGCCATTCAGCAAGCGCCCACAGCCACAGTCTTCCTCAGCTAAGCATTCCTCAGCTCAGCCATCCTCTAGTCAGCCATCCTCAGCTCAGCCTTCCTCAAGTCAGCCTGCCTCAAGCCAACCAAAAAGAAAGACAAGGTCTTCCTCAAGTCAGCCTACAACAGCCACAGGTGTTGTAACAAGGGCCAGGCTGCAATCCCTCAACAACCTTACTCAGTGATGTACTCATGCTGGATATCAAACATTATGTCTGTTGAACAATTTCAAACTTTTATTATGTACTCATGACTGGTTATGTAACTTGCTAGTTTTTTAGTGGCTTCCCTTAACAAATTTGAACAATTAGATATTGAATTGTAATGGTTGCGTGGCTTTGATTGCCATTGAAACATGTTGAAGTAAGGTTCTTTTGTCAACCTGTACTTGAACTATCTTAGTGTTTCACATATTTCCCATGTTTTAATGTTTCACATGTTTAAATAGGTTGATTAAAAGACAAGGCATAAATAGGAACTTAGACAAGGCATAAATAGGTTGATTAAAAGACATATTTATAACACTTCAAGTCATTACAAGAAATTATAACTACTTAATACAGCTTACTATTACACACCCCTAGCCATTAGGAAAATTACACCCATTGACAAACCTATACAAATGGCCATGCCCACCCAACCAAAACAGCTGATTGAAGACACCTTCCCTTCATTGCACTCCCTGTTCATTCTCTTCCTGTCAGCGTTCAAGGCCTTGCATCTCATCTTCAAATTATCAACTTCATTAAGTAGGCACCTCCTTTGGCCACTGATTTCATCAACTTCCCTTTTCAATTCATTAACTTCACCCTTTAGCAGCTTCTTATCCAACAACAGGTTGTTGATAACCCCTGTTTGCCAATCTGTTCCATCAGGTTGATCAACCCATTCGAAAGCTTTGCAACCCCTTGTTTCTGTTATTGGGTCATAAAACTTACATGATATGAACTTCCTGCCTGGATTCTCCCTTGTCCAGCTAGTGAGCTTGGCCATTGGCACACCACACTTACATTTTCTGGCCTCAGGAGGGGAAGAGCTAACAAACGACATAATCTGCATCAATTTTAGATCGACAGTCACATTTACAGATTTGTACACTGACGAATTAACATTGACAGCAACAAAATTCATTTTTAATTTCATAATACGAAAAGCCCCAAATTCAATTTCTGACGAACCCTAATTTCGCAATTGGGCATTTAGATGCGTACATAACATAATCCAACCATTAATCTGAGTACGAAACAATTGCAAATAATAATTGAAGAGAATTTAAACCATAATTACCAAACAACCGAACAATTGACCGCACTCACCTGTTTCAGCAGCTTCAATCTGTTCCTCTTCTCAAAAATCGTGGAAGAATCGTGAAAGAATTGTTTCAAGTATCGTGCAACAATGCAATGCGCTGCTGCTATTCAATAAGAACAACGATTTCGTTCATTGGGGGAGAATCGTGCAAGAATGGTTCTTATATATCGTGCAAGAATCGTGGAAGAATGGTTCTTATATACAGATCTTTTAAAAATATATCCGTTGGGGTGGGCCCCACTAAAAGTTCTGTTAACGGAAGATGGATTTTGGTGTTAACTTCCAACTTTTATATTTTTGGGAGGTGTTAAAATAAAAGTTTTTTTTTGGGGGGTGTTAAAAAACATTTTCAGCCTTTTGTAAGGTGTTAAAATCCAAAATATCTATAGGATATTTTGGATTTTAACACCTTACAAAAGGCTGAAAATGTTTTTTAACACCCCCCAAAAAAAAACTTTTATTTTAACACCTCCCAAAAATATAAAAGTTGGAAGTTAACACCAGTTAACGATTTCCGTCACGGAAATTTAACGTGGGTCCCACAAATTGGCTTGAACTTCAATTTTCACCCAGCAAAACACGAAACTTCTTTCTTCATTGAATTCGCAGCAACCTTCTGCATTGAATTCTTTCTGAACCTTCATTGATTTCGCTTTTGAACCAAAGGAGATCTTGGCTGAGAAGTGGAGTGTAGGGTGGTGTCAACGTTGGAGAAGATAAGCTCAGGAGGGTTTCTTCATCATCTTCTTCAACTACAAAAGTGCGAAAGCCGCTTGAAATTCACAGAAAATAAGGTAAAATTGCTCTCCTTTGATAGCAATTTCGTCAATTACTGGTGCTTCATTGCTGTAAACCTTGCAATAATTGGGTAATTAGGGTAAATTTTGGGACCACAGTAGGAAAGCCTTGATAAATCAATTTCTGTAACTGACTATGCGACTTAGGTTAATTGGATTTCGTAATTGAAAGTAGAGATTAATTAAGGTGGTTTATTGTTAATTAAACTAGCAAGTGTGGTTTGTTGATTAATTTATGTTACTGAGCACCTACATTGGCTTGTATATGTTTATTTTCAATTTTTTTATGTGTTTGTTTGTGTGGCTGTGATGGATTTGTTTATTCGTATTGTGCATGTATAGTTACATGGCTTTTAATATGTTTTATATGTTTTTCACTGGTGGGTAGATAATGGGTGACAAGGATAGTTTGGTTGACATCTGCCTTAGAGTGGGAGGTGCTTTTGTCCCTAAAAGAGTAACCAAAAACAGGCAGCTGCTGTGTTGGTGTGGTGGTTGGTGTTACTGGAAGAGGAAGGTTCAAGTATCTAAGTTGGATGTGCATTTGATTAGAACAGCTGCAATTCATGGTTTTGTTAATGGTGATATGGATGTGCCTATGCATTACAGCTGTTGGTATAGGCAGAAGGGGAAAACCTTTAACACTGGGAAAAGGGAACTAGTTAACAGTGAAGAGGTTAAGGGCCTTTTGGAGACAGTAAATGAAGAGGGGTATGTTGAGGTTTTTGTAACAACATAAGCTCCTAGTCAGCCCATACAAGAGGCCCAACCCAATCCTGCAAAGACAAAAAAAAAGGATAAGAAGGTAGAAAGTTCAAATACATCGACTATTAGGAGGAGCCCTAGGTTTAAGAAGACAGAAACTGAACAAAGGGAGGAGAGTCCACCTAGGAAAGCCTCAGCTAATGCTAAAGTGTTGAGGTTTGATGAAGAAAAGGATGATGGATGTGAAGGATCTGGTTATTCAAGTTCAGATTTGAGTGATGAGGGACAAGATTGGGAACCTGGTGAAGAAGAATTTGATGAAGGGGATGAGGAATGGTATATTGAAGGGTCAAAGGAGATCTTGGCCAAAGTGAACAAGAGCCTTAGGAAAGGTTTGGAGAGTGCAGTAGATGACAGGGTTGGCAAAGATAAGAGAGTAGAGTTGAGAAATGATTTGGATGTTGGAAAACCGAAGGTGAATCCAGAAAGTGATGCTGATTCAGATGATTCAAGGAGTTTGTGTGGATCTGATGAGGAACAGGACTATGCTCCTTGGTTTAATGCTGATGTGGACTTTGACAACCCAATCAAGTTGAAGTTAAATCAGAAATTCAGTAATGCTTCAGTCTTGAGGAGGGCCTTAAGACTTCATGCCATTCAAAACAGGTATGAGTTCTACTACTTGCATAATGACAGTAAAAGGATTACAGTTCAGTGTAGATATAGATGTGGCTGTGAGTTCAATAGCTACACTTGTAGAATGCCTGCTTGTACATGTGTGGGGGGGTAAAGTGTCAGTTCAAGGTGTTTGCATCAAAACTTGTTAAGCAGCAAACTTGGCAAATCAAAACCTTGAATTTAGACCATTCCTGCTTCAGAGTAAAGAAGAACAAGATGCTTACTGCTGAATACATAGCAGAGAGGTATTTAGAAGAGTTTAGGAGTAACCCTGGTTGGAGAATTAAGGAGATTAGGGCTAGGATTTTGAATGATTTAGGAGTTGATGTGAGTTACTATAAGGCATGGCTAGCTAGGTGTAGGGCAAAACTACTGATATTTGGTTCAGCTAGGGAGCAGTATGCTAGGGTGTGGGATTATGGGAAAGCTGTGATGAAGTACAACCCTGGTTCAGGGTGCAATGTTGTTGTTGATGGTATTGACAGGCCAGAGCCACCATTGTTCATGAGGATGTTCATCTGTTTAAGGCCATTGAGAGATGGATTTGCAAAGGGTTGTAGGCCTTTAATAGGGTTGGATGGTTGTCACCTCAAGGGTGCCTTTCCTGGGCAAATTCTGGTGGCAGTTGCTAAGGATGGGAATAACAACTTGTTTCCTCTAGCTTGGGCCACAGTGGAGATTGAAAACCAGGAAACTTGGGGTTGGTTCTTGGAATCCCTTATGTCAATGTTCACACATGATCAAGGAGCTGGGCTGACCATCATGTCTGACAGGCAAAAGGTAATGCTTCTGTTTCCCTCTTAACTATTTAGGTTCAATTTCTAAGTTTTCATGTGTATGTATGTGATTGACTGATGATTATACTTTTGTCTGCATTTGGTAGGGTTTGATTAAAGCAATGGCTGATGTTATTCCCAAAGCTGAGCAAAGGTTTTGTGTGAGGCATATTTGGGCTAACTTCAAGCTCAACTTCACTGGATCAACCTTTAAGGAGCTGTTTTGGAGAGCAGCTAGGGCCACCACCATTGTAAGTTTATTGATTGTTGAAGCTAGCCTATGCTTTTATATGACTGTTGGTGTGTTTTTATATTGGTTAGCTTGTATATGCTTGGTGTGATTTCTGGTATGCTTTTATATGTCAGTTTGAGCATGAAATTGCCATGGAGTCTATCAAATTCCTCGATGAAGAGGCATATGAGTATTTAATCAACATTCCTCCCCACCATTGGTCTAGACATGCATTCACACCAAACTGCAAGTCCAACATGTTGTTGAACAACATGTGTGAGACTTTCAATGCAGTCATTAGGCCTGCCAGAGATAAACCTATCCTCACCCAAATGGAATGGATGAGGAGGTATATTATGAACAGGAATAATGAAAAGTGGGAGGATTCAAAAACAATTACACACAACTTAGTGCCATATGTGAGGCATGTTCTGGGGAGGATAGACTTTGTGGCTAGGTCCTGTGTGGTGCAGCCATCCAGAGGGAATACATTTGAGGTGCAGCTGAAGGATGACCAGGTGTTGGTTGATTTGGACAAGGAGACCTGCACATGTTACCATTGGGAACTCACTGGCATTCCATGTGTTCATGCTTATGCCTGCATATTGGATATGAGGGGTGACATAGAGGCTGTTGTTGACCCATACTATACCATGGACACATACAGGTCTGCTTATGAACCAGCTGTCCAACCAATGCCTGGCCCAAAGCACTGGGAGAGAGTCAGAATGAGGGAACCACTACCCCCTTCTGTTAAGGTGCAACCTGGGAGACCAAAGAGCAAAAAAAGGAAGCTTGAGCCAGGAGAATGTTCTTCTTCAGGTGGTCAGGCAAGTACCAAGAGGAAGAAGCAATGCAGCAACTGTGGGGGATATAGGCATTATGCCAAGACTTGCAAAGTACCTGCTGCACCAGCTACAGAGCTGATAAAGTCAGCAGGCAGACCCCCACTGAACACTCCTTGGATGGTGGAGGAGAGGAAGAAGAAAGAGATTAGGGCTGCTAAAAAGGTAACACAAGCATTACACCAACTCCCCCTTTGTTTTATATATGTATGTGTCTTTTCCATTGACTTTTTATTTTTATATGCATGTCATAGAGTGCAATTGGGGCTGGACCAAACAGCATAGGAAACAAAAAGTTTCCTCAAGAGCAAGAAGGTTGTCTGCCATTCAGCAAGCGCCCACAGCCACAGTCTTCCTCAGCTAAGCATTCCTCAGCTCAGCCATCCTCTAGTCAGCCATCCTCAGCTCAGCCTTCCTCAAGTCAGCCTGCCTCAAGCCAACCAAAAAGAAAGACAAGGTCTTCCTCAAGTCAGCCTACAACAGCCACAGGTGTTGTAACAAGGGCCAGGCTGCAATCCCTCAACAACCTTACTCAGTGATGTACTCATGCTGGATATCAAACATTATGTCTGTTGAACAATTTCAAACTTTTATTATGTACTCATGACTGGTTATGTAACTTGCTAGTTTTTTAGTGGCTTCCCTTAACAAATTTGAACAATTAGATATTGAATTGTAATGGTTGCATGGCTTTGATTGCCATTGAAACATGTTGAAGTAAGGTTCTTTTGTCAACCTGTACTTGAACTATCTTAGTGTTTCACATATTTCCCATGTTTTAATGTTTCACATGTTTAAATAGGTTGATTAAAAGACAAGGCATAAATAGGAACTTAGACAAGGCATAAATAGGTTGATTAAAAGACATATTTATAACACTTCAAGTCATTACAAGAAATTATAACTACTTAATACAGCTTACTATTACACACCCCTAGCCATTAGGAAAATTACACCCATTGACAAACCTATACAAATGGCCATGCCCACCCAACCAAAACAGCTGATTGAAGACACCTTCCCTTCATTGCACTCCCTGTTCATTCTCTTCCTGTCAGCGTTCAAGGCCTTGCATCTCATCTTCAAATTATCAACTTCATTAAGTAGGCACCTCCTTTGGCCACTGATTTCATCAACTTCCCTTTTCAATTCATTAACTTCACCCTTTAGCAGCTTCTTATCCAACAACAGGTTGTTGATAACCCCTGTTTGCCAATCTGTTCCATCAGGTTGATCAACCCATTCGAAAGCTTTGCAACCCCTTGTTTCTGTTATTGGGTCATAAAACTTACATGATATGAACTTCCTGCCTGGATTCTCCCTTGTCCAGCTAGTGAGCTTGGCCATTGGCACACCACACTTACATTTTCTGGCCTCAGGAGGGGAAGAGCTAACAAACGACATAATCTGCATCAATTTTAGATCGACAGTCACATTTACAGATTTGTACACTGACGAATTAACATTGACAGCAACAAAATTCATTTTTAATTTCATAATACGAAAAGCCCCAAATTCAATTTCTGACGAACCCTAATTTCGCAATTGGGCATTTAGATGCGTACATAACATAATCCAACCATTAATCTGAGTACGAAACAATTGCAAATAATAATTGAAGAGAATTTAAACCATAATTACCAAACAACCGAACAATTGACCGCACTCACCTGTTTCAGCAGCTTCAATCTGTTCCTCTTCTCAAAAATCGTGGAAGAATCGTGAAAGAATTGTTTCAAGTATCGTGCAACAATGCAATGCGCTGCTGCTATTCAATAAGAACAACGATTTCGTTCATTGGGGGAGAATCGTGCAAGAATGGTTCTTATATATCGTGCAAGAATCGTGGAAGAATGGTTCTTATATACAGATCTTTTAAAAATATATCCGTTGGGGTGGGCCCCACTAACAGTTCTGTTAACGGAAGATGGATTTTGGTGTTAACTTCCAACTTTTATATTTTTGGGAGGTGTTAAAATAAAAGTTTTTTTTGGGGGGTGTTAAAAAACATTTTCAGCCTTTTGTAAGGTGTTAAAATCCAAAATATCCTTATATAAATGAAAATTGGGGGTTAAATCAAAATAGGGTGCTTTAAGAGCTGATAAAATATAATTTTTCCTTAGTAAAATGAGCACGGCATAAATAAAAAATAAAAAATAAAAAAGGGGCTAATAGATTAAAAATTCAACACTGAATTGAGCAACAATTTGTAGCCCATTATTTATCCATGATGATCACAAATAATAACCCCTGTTTCGGGGTTTTTTGGACTCCCTCGGGATACATGTCGTGAATATGTCCAGAAGGCCGCATACACTTGCAAAACAACGAATATCCCGGTTGACGGAATATTCGCCTCCGACGGTCAAGTCAGTAACTGGGAAACGAAAGTATTTAGAGAGAGAAAGTACAGAGAAATTAGAGCACTTTTATGCCTTTTCTTATGACATGTCTCAATCCACTCTTCCCATTATTAATGATTGGTAAGGCTGTTCGCTGTGCGGTTTTGCATTTTTTCCAAACCGCAACGCAATGCGGTTTGGTGCGGTGCGGTTTAACCACATTTTTTAAAAATTAAAAAAATCTTTTTTTAAACAAAACTTTTGCTTTATTTTGTGATTATAGACTTATAATTTGAATATTAAACTTTTTTTTTTAACCTTAATTACTTAATAGTCAAAGATTACATCATATTTTTTAAGTTCTTTTATATATTTTTTGATAAAATTGGTTTAAAGGTTTGCGGTTTAACAGTGTAAACCACAAACCGCATCAAAGTGTGGTTTGCGGTGCAATTTTGGTCTAAAAGTTTTTGGAAACCGCACCAAATCGCAAAATTGCGGTTTGGTCATTTTATGAAACCGCACCGCAAATTTCAAACCGCAAACCGCACCAGACCGCAAAATTGCGGTTTGATTTGCGATTTGGTGCGATCTAGACCGCAATCTGAACAACCCTAATGATTGGGGTAATTATAGGGTGGGAATGTGTGCCCTTTAGGGTTTGATGACCTAGAATGGTCGGCGCTGATTGGCGGCGCAATCAGGTTAGGACACGTGTCCTAAAAGGGCGTTGTTTTAGCGCTTATCTCGGGAATTGGGCCTCCTGATGTGAGGAGGCCTTCTCTCTTTCAGGTGCTCTTATGTTTTTCCACGTGTTGCCTTCCTACTGGGACACGTGTCGCCCCTTCATTGGGTCACGTGTCACTATACGGTTGGACCATGTGATGGGGTATCTTTACCCTAAACATTTGCCCCTTAGAGGGGGTGGCTCGAACCTCTTGGGCCGCCTTCTTTGAAATTTCATTCGTACACCATCATTCGAGTGTTTGAGTATTTTAGACTATCAGTTAGAAGAGGCGGACTTAATTGTCCGTCTGAATTCCAGAAGCACTTTTTGGGCTAGTGGCCTTCTACCGTCCGACTAATTCCATTTGAGCGCCAGCTTTGGAATCAGCTGGACAGGGGGTGCCACTTGATATTGAGAAAGACACCCGTATTCCTTATACTTTGGGCCAACGGTTCAAATTCGCTGATCTGACCGTTTATTTTGACGAGCCGTTATGATAACCGTACGCCTTCTCCGTCATTATTGACGGAACGGTTTAGTAACCATTTGGGCTTCTAGGTTAACTTTTTGAAAAGGAAACGTTTGGTCTCTTGGGCGGGAAAGATGATTTTACCATTTTGCCCCCATAAATTTTCCTATAAATAGGACTTGTTTGACTTCATAAAAACACTTTCGAATTGTGTGTTTCTAGAGAGGATTCAGAGCTTTTAGAGAGAGAAAGTAACTTTCTTTCCTAATCTAAAAGAGCTTCGACGTGTGTTTGATTTTTCCGTCCGTTTTCTTGAATTTGCCGGTCAATTCTTGGTGTTGTTACTTGACTACTCAAAGAGCTTTAAAATTCAAAATTCAAGTTTTCTACTCGTACAGAGGTAACCGTCTATTTCTTCTTTAGTTTTTTTTTTCATATACTTTTTTTATGTTTTAAACACGAACTAGCACAAAACTCGGATTTGTCCGTATCTCCTCATGAGGTCGGACGTTTGCTTGGGACTAAGGAGTCTAGAGTAGATGGGGCCGACTCCTCTTCTCTTTGGAGCGGCTCCATTTCCAGTGCGTATCAACTCACCCCCACCTATTCTTTTCTGTCCCCGTAGTTGAACATGGCGTGTACAAGAGCTACGTACGACCGAGGTGTGGCGATAAATCGAGATGGCACCCCTACTGATCCCTTTGTCCCCATGAATCGGACTATACAGATGTGGACTTTAGCCGGAGTGTTTGCTCGGTGGTGAAGGTAACTGCCTCCTCGTTTGGGCAGAATGTACAACAGGACCCCTCTTCTCGATCTCCTACCAGGGAGACTAGGGAAAGAGGAGTTAGGGCGTCCGGTCAAAATTTGGATCAACGCCCTCCACGACATATCAGCTCGGCCAGAACAATGTCCGAGCTGCTATCTTCTAAGAGACCTCGTTCCGCAGTTCGGGAGGACGTTGAGTTTGGCAGGGGAAGGTCGTCCGGCTAAAATCCAGGACAACACTTAACCCAAACACACCAGCTCGGCCAGGCCGTCCGGGCTGCGTATCTCTGACAGGCCTTCATCAAATATTCAGGCGGACGTTGCTAACGTGTTTGACCTGCCTCCTCGTGGCGGTCCTCCTCTAGAAAATTAAGTGGACACTGAGGAGAAAAGGAGGGCCAAAGGTAAAGAACCAATGATTCTTGAGGGCAGTGATAGACTAAAGTCGTATCACCTAATCAAAAGTAATTCCTAAAACCACTAACTAATATAGATAGGGAAGTAGGGTCGAATCTACAGAGAAACATGTCTTCCTATTCTTAATTAATTAATATAATCTAAATTATCAAGTAACCAAATTGTTTTGTGAGAATTAAACTAATAACAAAACTGAAACAAATTAAATAAGGGAGGAAAACAATAATAAAAGGCCTAGGGTATAGGTTCACCAATAAATAATAATCCAGGGTAAAACATAATAATCAATCATCACTGCATAGATTAATCAAATCATAAAGGGATTTCGCTACGTATTACGATCACAGAATTAATCTACCGGTATTAAATCGCATATCTCGAATCTTGACTTAACCATTTATAAATTAATCTGCCTATTGAAACTAAGCCTAAACATTAATTCTCATCTCTTGAATCTCGAATCAATTATGCATATCTCATACAATTAAACCTACGCAAATCTAATTGCATATCATTAAATCAATCAATAGGAAATCAACCAAAACATTGACAATCAACAATAATTACCCCGCCATATTAATTATGGATCCCTACAACCCTAGAAATAAAACTACTCGCTCATATTTAAATCTAAACTAAGTAAGTCAATTAAAGAGAGCATAATTAAATCAAAGCAATTAAATTACTGAAAGTAAAGAGGGAAGAAATTGTTACCAAAGTAGATGGAAGTAAAGAATTGCATAAACTAAAAGTGTCGAGAGGGATCAAGAGTATTAACTAAAAGCTTAAAACTAACTAAGAAAGTAAACTAATGAATAAAGTACCGAGAGAGAGAGAGAAAAAGAAGGTCCCAAACTCGCTTAACAAAAGCGAATTTATATTAAACTAAGAAAACCTGAGCTAAAACAAAGATTAAAAGTGCTAAAGGAACTCAGAAACACGCGCCCGGTTGGGCGGAGCTTCGCCCAGCCGGGCACGCCTTTTGATACTTCAGACTACACTCGCGCCCGGTCGGGCACGCGTCAGGGCGAAGCCACTTTTCTTCTATATGTCTCGCTCGGCCGGGGGCGCCTCAGGGCGAGGGCTTGCCCGGTCAGGTGAGCTCTCGGGCAAACATGGACATCTCACTTGGGCTATTTAATTGGCCCAATCTGAATTTCCTCTTGGGTCTTGAAACATGGTCCATTGCCAGGAACTCTTCTTCTTTGCCAAGCCCTTAATCACTGATTTGACGACTCCAATCGGTCTTGGGCTATAAAATATGGTCATAATTCTCCAATGCTCGTAGTGGCTTATCATAAGTCCGATAAAATGCTCTAAATCTGCAATTTTCTATAAAATAGTACCAAAACTACGAAAACACTAGAAAACGCATATGAGTAATAAAAGTGACTCCGAAGAGCCAATAATACTCCTAAAAACGACCAAGGAACGGGGAATAAATATATATATAAAATAGACTTATCAAACTCCCCCAAGCCAAACCTTTGCTTGTTCCTAAGCAAAGCAATGAATAAGTAAACCTTCACCCCAAAAATAATTTAAATCAAGCACAATCGATTTAAGGCAAATCCAACAAATATGCATCAAAGTCAACCAATCAAATCCATCCAACTACTCATCTTCCCTAACAATTTTCAACTAGAGCAAACCACAAGTGTATATGGAATTCAAGACTAGTGCTCACACACTCTTCACTCTTTTATGTGGTGAGTAAAAGATGTACTCGATCGCTCTCCATCCAACCCCTTTAACTGTGAACAATGCCTCCCAACTCACGCACTCGTGTGTTTAAAGACAAACACTCAAACTAATAGTCGACTCGGGATATATTAAATCATTCTTTGCATTGATAAACAACTAATTTCACATTCACACAACTCTATGCACAAAGGTCGGAAGGTCTTTAAAGCTTGTAATGTAAGACTTAGGGTAAAAGGTAGGATAAATTTGGGAAAATGTGAGAGTAAAGCCATGCTTAAGGGAGCCAAATGCTAATTAATAAAACCAAGGTCAAAAACAAATAATGACCAAATCATCTCCAACACAACTCAACTCTTCCAAAAATTCACCAAACATCCAATTATATTAAAATTTCCCAACACTTATAGTTTCACTCATAAAATATAACAATAAGGAAATAGAGTGAATAAACAATCTTTGAACTTTTTTTTTTTTTCTTGAGCAACCTTCAATTAGAACACTTGAACATTGAAACAATTTTTGTTCTTTTGCTCTTTTTTTCCTTTTTATCTTACATTGGAATTTTCAACTTTGAACAATAATATTTCTATTTTTCCAATCACAATATCGAAAGAACAAAATAATAACTTCTCATATTCACCCACATTGTGCAAATTATGTGCACACTACAACTCCCTCACCTCACTAACTAGTAGCTCCCCAAGTCAATCTTGGGACTAGTAACCAATGGGGCTTAAATAGGCTTGTAATGTGGCTAAATAAACAATAAAAGGGCACAAGCAACAACTTGGGTAGCAAGAAGGGAACAAATGTATCTAAAATCGTCTGAAGGCCACCTAAGAGAACAAATGCCTTCGTCCTCCTCAATGTGCATAATAATGAGTCATACAAACATTACCTAAAATTATAAACCACCTCTATGAGCCAAATCTTTTTTTCTCTCTCTAGATTTTGATAGCTTCTCTCACTAAAGTGAGTATTGCTAGTTTTGCCTAGGGTTTGCATATCCCTTCAAGGATATCTTGCGTGATCCTTTATTCTCCAACAAATCCTAATAGACCCTCTAGGTGGGAGGTGATCATCAGATTTCTGGAAGTCTATAGGATTTAATCCACTTTATCTCCATCCAAGGAGGTTAATTACCTCGTTTGTATTAAACTTCTCCATTTCCCACAAAAGGCTTCAACCTTTTCAGCAGCCTACTACTCCTTCAAATATTACAGAAGGCTCTTCGTTTTCCTCAATTAATTCATCTCAGGAAGTTATTGCATTTCGGTTTTTAGTGCAGCTTCAATAGCTAGAGGCGGCTACCTTTGTAGATTCCAATTCATGCTCCCCATGCGTGTATTGTTTCACTTTCCAAGAACTTGAGTTTGGCTATAAATGCTAAGAGTTCAATTCTGGATTGCAACTTCAGTATTAATTCCAACTCTGTCTTAACGTCTCTTCATCCTCCCTCTTGTCCTTTCCTCTTCTTTTAAGACTGTTAGTCTTGTTTTTTCGTCACAAAGTCCCTGTCTTATTATGTTTTTCTCTAATCTGAAATCATGAGCAATAATAGGGAATATCCTAATGCTTATAATGATCATAATGGCCAAAATATGCGAGGGGACCCCTCCTTCCCACCCCTGCAGATTTTAGTATTGATCAGGCCCCTATCAACTACAACTTAAGTGCTATTGGACTGTTCACTGGTCCTCACCCCCCTTCAGTGCATTTCGTTCAACATATTGTCAACTCTCGATGGATCAGAAGGGGAGAGATAAGGTTCATAGATCAGGGCCGTATTTTTTGTTTGAATGTAGAAATGGCCAAGACCTAGAGGGCCTCATTTGGGCTGGCACAACAATCTTTGATGGTAGGATGATTAATATAAGGGGGTATCAAGTTGATCTTGTGCCTGACCAAATGAGCTTTACACTAGCAAGCATTTGGGTCAGAGTTCATGGGCTCCCTTTGGCCTATCTTACCACGAGCTGGGCAAGACAAATTCTAAGGCACGTGGGATATATTGAAGAATTAGACCATGAAGGGAATGAGCTCCCTGTACATGCTGAGCTCAGGGCTCGAATGTTAATTGACTTGCCCATTCCTCTGATTCCTGGGTGCTTCATACCCTTGGAAGGGAATAGAGTGATATGGGTTCACTTGAGATACGAAGGTATCTATAGATTTTGTAAATCTTGTGGGTGTGCAGGGCACGCTACATCTCGTTGCTCTCTCCATGCTGCTGTTGCAAGGAGGAGAGTAAGGAGAAGACTGAACGAGGTGGAAACAGATGGTTTAAGGGTGCTATATGGACCAGCTGAATACCCATTTTATTCAAACTTCATTCGTGGTTTGCCAGACTCGTATAGGTTTCGTAATATCGGTTTGGATCTTCGTCCTCAAGAAATACGAGAAGAACCCTCTTTGTACAGGAGAGTGCAAGGGGAAAATATGGGTTTTGACGAATACCACCCCTATGTTGAGTCCCTATCATCTCATGGGAGTGAAGATAATGAGGGGTTTCATACGGGTGAGGAGGAGTTCTCGAAGGATGATTCTGGATTAGGAGAAGTGGAGGAGGCGATGGTGAGGCCGGAACTTGGGCTATCACCTGGAAGACGCTTGGGATTGAGGGGCGACCTGATCGGTGGACAATAGGTCGTTAGTCTACTATCCTAGATCAAAATTAAAATTTATATCTCTTATCCTAACTCTATCAATTTTACTTTAGATAGCGGTAAGGTAGGGTCGATTCCCAATGAAACGGGGGTTTAGCACAATTAATACGAAATCTAGGATAAATTGCTAGTAACAAAAAAAAGGGTATTGAGATTTGTGTTTGAAGAATCCTAGGGACAAACTAACTACTATTGAGCCTAGAATAAACTAAAAACAATGGAAATAGATTAAACACTCTTAAATGAAAATAAATGGACAAGATTAGAGAGATAACAATAACAAAAGCACTAGGAAAAGGGGGATTCAATCATGAACAAGGAATACTAATGAAAACCAACAAGGAACCAATTCTAGGAGTATAAACTCTACCTAAGATAGTTCATTCT
Source organism: Chenopodium quinoa (assembly GCF_001683475.1). Taxonomy (NCBI): domain Eukaryota; kingdom Viridiplantae; phylum Streptophyta; class Magnoliopsida; order Caryophyllales; family Amaranthaceae; genus Chenopodium; species Chenopodium quinoa. The sequence continues at coordinate 1,262,740 of NW_018745540.1, read as the reverse complement.
CATGCAACTACTCAAGCAAGTGGATGAAATCATTCACACCTAGATTAAATCATTCTCATGCATTCAATCAAGGGCTAGACTCTTGGGATTAGAGGTGCACACACTAACTCCAAGCATATTTTAGCTCAAATCATCAACTCAAGAATAAATCCCAATCAATAATCAATAGATAATCACATACTCATGATTTTCACCCCCTTCCCTAGCTAAAAACCTAAGCTAGAAGGAAGGGAATAGCCATAACAACTAACATAAGAATATATTCAATATCAACACAACCTAACATGATTCTAACTTGAAAGGAAATCAAAGAAACTAATAAAGCTTGAATATTTATGAAAGAAAACTCAAGTAAGAACAATAAAACAAAGAGAGAACCAAAAACTAGAGAAACAAAAGTAAAGATTGATATTATAAAGATGAAAGATTACCAAATCATCAGAGTAGTAGCAACAATCTAGAAGAAAGCTTGAATATTTGATTACAAAGATTGATTCTTGAAGACTAGTGTTTTCTCTCTCTAGAAGACATGTATATTCTCTCTCTAAAAATGATTTTTAAACCAATGGAATAGTGAATGCCTCAAAAACTCAAGCTAAAGACTATTTGTAGTCTTCTACCAAAAAGAAGAAAAAGGGCAAGGGAGAGGGCTCTCCGAATAGGCTCCGCGCCCTCTCCAAGCTGGGTATTAAGTTCGTCAAACCTTGATTGCCGCGCCCGTAGGGGAAAATGCCGCGCCCGCAGGTCTTCTCTGCCGCGCCCGCGGCCCTTTGCTCCGCGCCCGCGGCTTGCCATCTCCACTTTCTTTTGTTGGCAACAGGGCTTTCTTGTCCGCGCCCGCGGCTATGCTCATCAGCGCGCCCTCTCCATTTTGGCATCTCCACTTCCCTGGCAAGCTCCCTTAGCATCTCTACTCGAACTAGTAACCCATGATTCGCCCACGAGTGCTATGAGCTATCAAAGCACACGAAAAGGAGGTAAAAACTAAAAGAAAAGACAAAAGGGAAGGGAAAACACGAGAGGGAGTTAAAGTGACTAAAATCGAGATAAAAGGGGTGAAAAGAGGCATAAACAAGTGACAAATCCGCGGGAAATCTCTAGTGAAAAAGGGTAAAATGGTGGCATAAATGCCACACATCAAAATCCCCCACACTTGCCTCTTGCTTGTCCTCAAGCAAGACAAAGAAAGAAAGATAAATCAAACACCACAAAGACAAACATAATATGTCATGGTTTCGTAAAAACAACATTAGAGATCAAAAGGACAAATGCTTTATTCGGGCTCAACCATGTCAAAAACATCAAAGAATATTAGCTATTCTCAACTACATGATGCATGCACGCCTCAAGATGCTAAAGATTGCAAGAGTCAAGCCTCAACTAAGCATAGAGAACTAGTGAGTCGTCTTCCGCCTTAATCCCCTCTAGAACGGTCCGCGTTCTCCCCACTAGCTTCAAATCGTCCCCCTAGATGGTTCCTCATGATTCCACGAAGGAACCGGAAAAAGATTCATTTTGAGGAGGTAAAAGATCATCCCGACATCTCAACTATGCACGCTCTCTCCTTAGGGTTGAAAACCAACTCCCTCCACCGGTTATTGACCACGCACCCCTAAAGTCTAAGGGTCTTTATTAGGATTATAATGACTCGGCTTCAGGTAGAGGTAGGGAGAACATTTGAAATAGTGGTGGTAAATCCTAAGCGAAGCAAGAGAGTGGCCAATTCTCATGGACAAAACTCAAGAAACAACCACAACTCAAACGGTCTCCCAACATTTCGATTTCATCGCATCCATCGCATCACCACCCCTTATTCAAGTATATACAAAATAAATAATTTTCTCATTTCATTTATATATATATATATATATATGTATGTATGTATGTATGTATGTATGTATGTATGTATGTATGTATGTATGTATGTATGTATGTATGTATGTATGTATGTATGTATGTATGTATGTATGTATGTATGTATGTATGTATGTATGTATGTATGTATGTATGTATGTATGTATGTATGTATGTATGTATGTATGTATGTATGTATATATATGTATGTATTTTTTTTTTTTTGAAACACTCTTTTCCGATCTTCCTTACATATTCAACTCTATAATTACAAACCAATTTCACAAATGATTCATGCTTACATTCATGACACTCTTTCACACTAGCCTCGCAAACCCATTGCTTCACTAACTAAAAGGGTTGGAAACATAGGTCGCTAGGCTTGTAATGAGGTTGAGACAAGAATGGGAAAACATTAGGCTCAAATTGGTTGGCAAGAAGGTTGATGCAAAAAGAAAAATCAAATTTGTAACTAAATAAAAGAGAATATAAACAAAAATGAGAAATGGTGCCCTTTTCCTCCCTCAAAGGTCCGAGGTCACGATCTTGGGAGCTAATAGTCAACACAAGGATTGAAACATGCATAGTTGAGGATCCTAACACGCCGCTCAACAAGTTGATGAAGGCTTGAACAAAGTGAACCTCACAAGGGACGAGAAAAGTAAGCAAACACCAACTAGAGGGATTCAAATCCACTACAGGGAGCAACTCTATCTTACCACATCCCATGAACTAGGGGTTCAAATGCCCTCACAAGTTCTTACCCTTGCTACCTTAACTAAGGCTCGTCTAATTCAATCAACAACAATCTCGAAATGTGCATCTCATCACATAGTTAAGAAAAAGGACAAACATTCTAGGATGCATCATCACGGAGATAGAGTCCAAATGTAGCAAGCAAGTTCCAAAACACAACCATATCATCATTCCATAATTACGCTTATCACACAAAAGGAAGTAGAACAAAAGAAATAGGGAATCAAGAAGGTTCATATAAGAGGCTTAAAGATTCAAATAAATCCCAATCGACATACAAGTGATCGTTCGGTCTCAATACCAACGATCCCAGGTTCCTTGGAACCGCATGCAAACATCCTCGAACCATTTAACTCCTTCCTAAGCTAAATCCTAAACTAAAAACGACACGAGAAGAGAAAAGAAAAGTAAAGGAAAGATCTCACCCATGTCTCTTGAAGAAAGAATAAAGCAACCATGCAATTTACCGTGCCTCCACATGTCGCTTCCAATTTCTTCCAAGCTACAAAAGAGAGAAAAACAAAGAAAAACAAGGCAAGCACTACAAAGCAAAGAAAGTTAGTACTAAAGAGAGAGAAAATCCATGAACTTAATTCTTTGGGTATGACCTGTTTAGGGTGAAAATACCCTAAGACACGTGGCCCAATAAAGGCTTGACACGTGTCTATCTTTCAACGGTCTGCAAAGGCCCAATCCCTTTGCGACACGTGTCCCTTGTACCCTAATTGAGGTACAGTTCTCCCTTACTATAAATAGTAAGGGTAGACCTCATTTATGCAGAACACACATTAATTGCAACCACACAAAAAACAAACAAAGCCCAAACCTACTGAAACGCTCTCGAACCGAGAAGCTTTTATTGTTCTTATTCCACTTCGAAAAGATACTAACTTAATCTTCGGAGGCGGAACTCCCACCCCCATCCGGAGTCTCCGTTACTTGTGCAGGTACAGGCGTAAGAAGGAAGTCTGCTAGGAAATTGTAACTCTCCCGAAGGACATAAAATACCCCCAAACATCTGGCGCCGTCTGTGGGGAGAGTACTTTCTAGATGACGTCTGAGCCTATACTACCTGGTCAAGGCAATCTGCCTACTGGGGAGGTTGAGGTCCATTCGGACCAAGATACAGCCGATAACTATGACTTGGAAGCCTACACTGCTGCGGATGGCTCTTTAAGGACCAAGAACACCCGTTCCAAAGATAAGAGAGAACGGGAAGGGAACCAGGCGGCTCCTAGCAAGCCAACTAGGGGGCCGCTTGGGTTAACCTCTACCGCTGGAGACTCCCCAGTCTCCAGAGATGAGCTCATGAACATGATGATGAGCTTCAAAGGAGAGATCAAAGGCATTCTGGACTATACAGCCGGCCCCCGTAAGGGTCAGGCGGAAGAAAGGCGTCACGGTAAAAAGACAGCCAAAACAGTAAAGGGTAGAGCATCTACCCCGCATCCGAAGTCAAACATGCCGGCTAGGCTCTTTGATTTCTCAAAGATGCATACTCCTATAGATGGAGTCAGAAAGCCCGTCCGGCACATTCAGCCGGATGGAACCAAGAAAGTCTATTCTGACGCCCGGACGCTCATCCAAGATAAAAAGACTCAGCGATCCGAGTCGGCATCAACATCGACCTTTCGAGACTGCTTCAATGCCACCTCAGGAAGGCACTCGAGAACAAACAATGACAGCCGGACGAGCGAGGTTTCCGCTCGATCCGGCCCCCATATGATCCAACCGGCAGTGCATGGAACACCGTATACGCCCTTTGGATCCCCCTATGCACAGGCAGGTATTTTCGGGGGGCAGCATCAGCCGCCCGTCCAGCCTATGGACTGGCAGCTCCGGCTGCTCAACCTTGGGGAACAGCCAACGGCGTTCTCCAGAGAAATCACCGAGATGACCCAGCCGTCTAAAATCAAAAACGTGTTGGTAGGCGCCTACGACGGTACCACCAACCCGGAAGATCACCTCATGGCATACACCAACCTGATGTATTTGCAGGGTTTGGATGACGCCTCATGGTGCCGGTGCTTCCCGGCTACGTTGAAAGGGATTGCTCAACGTTGGTTTGGTAACCTCCCAGCCGGATGCATCAATAATTTCAGGACCTTGGCCTACTGGTTTACGTCCAACTTTTTTATGAACATCCCTGCCAAGAAAACAAGCCTTGATCTAGGGGCAATACAACAGGGTGACAAAGAGGGGCTCCGGTCATATGTCAGGCGGTTTAACCTGATGAGGATCCAAATCCATGGATTGTCTGATGACGTTGCCTATACTGATTTCTTCAAAGGCTTAAAAGATGGATCAACTTTTAAGTTTGACTTGGTTAGGAAGAGGGTCTCCACTCTTCACGAGGCGCTCATGAAGGCGGAGGCCTACATTCAGGCAGTGGAATTGTGTGCTGTTAAACTTCCAACGGATTACAAAAGATCCGATAAAAAAGAGTCGGCCTACCCAGTCGGCCAAAAAGGAAGACAAGAGAAAGGGGGTATGGGCGGCAGACTCATCCGGACAACCTTTCCAGAAAAGGAAGAGGTCGGATCCGTATGTGCCAAAGTACGAGTTCAACAAGGACTGTGCCTCCATTCTCAACGAAGTAAAGGACCGGTTGAATCTTGAAAAACCGTCTCCTATGAAGAGTCCTATTAGCGCCCAGGATAAGAGCAAATATTGTCTTTTTCACGAGGAAATTGGCCACGACACTGAGGGTTGCTTTAGCCTCAGGCGGCTCTTTGACCGACTCGCTGATGAGGGGGCTCTCAAATCTTATCTTTCCAAGTCAAGGGATACTCCTAAACAAGCAAGAGGACCACCCCCAAAGAAGACGGCTACTCAATCGGATACGGATGAGGAAACCATCCTCACCATAGCCGGTGGATTTGCGGGAGGTGGGCCTACCATCCGGGGCACAAAAGACAACATTCGGAAACTGGTCAACTCAGTGGATGAGGGCCAGTCGTCTGAATATTCATTTCCGGAAGTTAACATCTCCGAGAGAGATAGAGGCGAGGTCAGGCGGCCTCATGATGACCCCATAGTCATCGAGTGCAAAATCGCCAATCAAAGAGTTGGCCGGATCTTGATTGATACCGGGAGCTCATCTGACCTCATCAGCTACCGGTGCTTGGAGAAACTCAAGTATAAGCCCAGTAGCATGCATCCGTCCTCATACCCTCTTGTAGGTTTTGGGGGGGGAGTAGTACATCCGGTGGGCATGATTGATCTACCCATCCGGTTCGGAGAGAAAGGTAAGGGCCGGCATATGGTTGTCAAGTTTCTTGTTGTAGAAGAGCTGACTGCCTACAATCTGATTATTGGCCGTCCAACCCTTAACCTCTCAAAGGCAGTCATCATCCCATCTCTAATGTTGATAAAGTTTGAAAGGGATGATGGCACAGTCGGTTCCTTGAGTGGGGACCAAAAGATGGCGAGAGAGTGTTACCTCTCGGACATCAAACCAACGCTTTACACAGGCGGTCAAGAGAAAGAAATTGTTGAACTTGACGACTGTGATCAAAGCTTACCGGCTACAAAGCCAGCCGGTAAAAAGAGGAAGGCGGACCAACTGGCGCCTGTGAAGGAGAAACAATAGCAATCACTCGTACCTGGAATGTAGATAACTTGAAAAAGTACTACTTCTAAGGATTGAAATGTGAAAGCATATAATTTCCATTCATACAATTGTATTTGCACCTGTCTAGTGCAAGAACACAGACGGAAGAACACTTGTTAAAACCACTGCTCCAAAAAGAGCAGTCATCCGGTGACACCCATCCGGGTGAATCACTGGAGAGAACAGCTCCCTTCTGGGTGGAACATTGTTCTAGCGATCTAATAACTCAAACGGCGTTTGTCTAAAACGATTTTGCAGCCGTTAGAAATGATCCTTTGCATCTAGGATTCATCCGGCAAGGACCCAAAAGAGGTCCATCCGGGTGAATCACTGGAGAGAACAGCTCCCTTCTGGGTGGAACATTGTTCTAGCGATCCAATAACTCAAACGGCGTTTGTCTAAAACGATTTTGCAGCCGTTAGAAATGATCCTTTGCATTTAGGATTCATCCGGCAAGGACCCAAAAGAGGTCCATCCGGGTGAATCACTGGAGAGAACAGCTCCCTTCTGGGTGGAACATTGTTCTAGCGATCCAATAACTCAAACGGCATTTGTCAAACAATTTTGCAGCCGTTAGAAATGATCCTTTGCATCTAGCATTCATCCGGCAAGGACCCAAAAGAGGTCCATCCGGAAAAATGAAATTCCTAATGGGCCACCGTAACCACCTAAACGGTTTTACATCCCATCCTATATATAATTGTACCAGACGGGGCAAGGTTAGGTCAGTCACTGACCCCCCATCCGGCTTCCATGAAACGGCTGCCAGTCTACTGTTGGGGTAAACAGGTAGCCATTTCAGGGGCATATTGTGGTATCGCTTCTTCATCCGGCATATATAGAACGGCTGAAATACTTGTAAATGCATAAATAAAAAAAATGCTAATAATAGAGATAGCAAAACCGACTGTGTCGGTTAATAGATTAATATTAATCTAATTGAAATGTTAGCCGGACCCCTGTCCGGGAAAGATACATCGAAAATACACGGCACGCAGGCCGGTAAAAAAAGAAAGAAAATATCAATCTTGCTGTTGCTCTTGTTGCTGAGGCTGCTCCAACCCTTGAGCTTGCCCAACCTGAGTCTCAGCTGTCTGCTCCTGCAACTGCTCCGGCTGGTTTCCCATTGGCACCCCATCCGGCTCTGACCCTAACCCCTTCTCAGCCCACTCGTCGAAAGGAGGGGCAGGAGTGCCGAGTACTCGAGCTTCATAAACTTCAGAAGCATACAAGTAACGGAGGTTGAAATAGTCAAAGTCAGAGTCCGGATGGATGAGGCCCCAAGCCAGCTTCATGCGCTCCTCGCAGTCGGCTTCATTCTCTGTAATCAGGCGGCTGAGTTCCTCGTTCAGCTCCTTTTTGTGGGCCGCCTGAATATTAGTGAGTTGGACAGTCAGCTCGCTGTTCTTCTGGCGGAGGTTGGCATTTTCCTTGTCAGCTCCTTCCAGAGCTCTAAGATTAGCCTGGAGGTCCTTGACCTTAAGCTCAAGTTCATCAACTTTCTTCTTGGCCTCATCCCCAGCCAGCACAGCCTCTTTCAGTAATTCCTCCTGTTGCAACTCCCTCTCTTTAGTTTCCAAATCATATTTAATAGTGTGAAATTGACTAACGTCAATTAGGTCAAGGGCACGCTTCTGAGCGTCTCTTACCTCCTCTTGCTTTTTACGCAAGGGGACTCGGAGCCCGTCCACTCTCAGCATCACCTATGGTACCAACCGGAAAAGGAGTTAGAACTAATGATGATAATTACTACTCATCCGGCAAAAGCAGAGCTTGAGACAAGCATAGGGCATTCGGGTTATTTACCTCAGCAAGAAGAGAGTTGATGCGATCCAGGTTAACCTGGTGTACAGCCGGCACCGCCTCCTTTTCAGAACGGGTCAGAGTCTTGACCATTCTCTTGGCGTATTGGTTGTAGTCGGGCCGGCTGGTAGAGTCATCTGCAAAGGAAGGGTTATCTGTCAGATACTGGGCATATGCGCCGCCTATATTCATGCGGCTGCCAGAGGAGCCCCCAGACTGGCTTGCTTGAGTTTTGACTCTCATATGCCCAAGCGGCCAGGGGGGGGGGTCAAAGGCAGAGGTTTTACCTTGTTCAGGCTGTGGGGTGCCATCCCCCCCAGCCGCATCTGATCCAGATCCCATCCGGGTCTGGCCCGCCGAAGCACTCGGCGTTAGCTGCAGGCTCTTCCCTGCAGTGGTTGGCCTGGCAGGGGCAGACGTCCTCTTTGCAGGACTAGCTTCCAAAGGTGGACCCGACAGCCTTGGAGCTTTTGAAGCCGGCTGGGGTATCACACCAGCCGGTCTTTTGTGCATGCTTGCTAGTGATTTTGGCATGCCTTGGGTTCCACCCTGAAAATAGTCAAAACAAAGCAATCAGTTAGAAACAAAGGCAGCTCATCATATGTCATCCGGTAAGAAATGGAAGAGGTTTTACCCCAGCATTCTTGGCGGCCAGTGCCGCCTTCTTCTCTTCGATTTGCTTCTTTCTCAGCTCAATAGCTGAGAAGGCAGGTGTCTTTTCAGGAGGCACCATTCTTTTAGCTTTACCTGCAAAAAGGGAGATTCGAGTTAGAGCGTGTACGCATAATCAGGCGTCAGAATACCGGATGGGTTAATGAACCTACTCTTTTTAAACATTGAACTTAGATTGCAAAGGGACAAGAAGGACTCGTCCCTGAACCATTCCGGGAGGGGTACCCAGAACTTTGGGACGATGATTTCACTACCGTCCTCCATCAGATGGGTCGTTTTGAGGAAGAGACCCGTCTCCATTATCAAGTCCCAGGCCTCAGACGACACTTTCGGGAGCGTGCATTTTTTGCCCAGCAATGCCGGGTGCTTATTATACCGCCGCAGCCGGTGATTTAGGGAAGTGGAAGGAGAAGAGACGACATAAAATTTGCTCTTCCAGTTGGTCCACTTTGATGGCTTCTCCAAAGTCATCATGTATTCTTGGTTGGTGGTAAGGGTGTACCAGGCATTCCACCCACCCGGAGCCCGGCTGAGGTAATGCATGTGTGCAAAAGCCTCCCAACTGGGGTTCACCTCCTGCAGCTCACATGCGGCAATGTACCCCAAAATATTGACCCAAGAGTTAGGAGTCAATTGCCATACGCCCAAGTCATACCCCAACAATATGTCCTTGATGCAGGGGTGAAGGGGGAACCGGAGGCCTGCTTTGAATGCCGCCTCATAACAGCCGAAAAAATCATCGGCATGGTCCAAGTCGTCCGTCCATACGACGGCTGCATTAACAGGCGGGACTCTTATTTCCCAGTCCTTCCCAACTGGTTTCCTTTTAAAAAGAAAGGCAGGAAGGGTTGCAGTAAGGGTGACCACGTCTCTCGCAGACATGGTCATATCAGTCGGATCCCCCTTAGCCGGCCATTTGTAGGCCTCCTCATCAATAGGCTCAGCCTCCTGTGCAGGGGCTTCAGATTCGGACCCAGACTCTTCTCCAGCAGATTCATCGCCGGATCCTTCGGCATTAGAATCAGAGTCTTCCAATATGCTGTCACCCGGTGTGCTCGGACCGCTCGGGGAATCTTGACGAGTCCCCAGGGTTTCTTCCAAAGGAATTTCACCAGACGGTCCTGCCGTCTGGTCCTCGATTCTGGGATCAGCCGGATCTTCGGCTGCGTCGTCGGACTTGTAATCCGGGTCAACTGCCGTCCATCTTATCCGAGCCATTCTGTCCTGCACATGAACAGAGACGGTCGGATTCGAGGTAGGTGAAGGTTCGCCCAAATACCCCCAGACGGCAGTCCCAGTCCTAGACTCAGCCGTGCCTGGTGACCGCCTGACATCAGTAGTAGGCTGTGCCGAGTGTATAATTGAAGGGTCCATATCCTATCTATGCAACCGGAAAATTAAAAAAAAGAATTGAAACAGGGTGCAGACGGTACCTTTGGAGGTTGAAATTTGCTGAGTTGATTGCTTGAAACCTTCACAGGCGGAAGTCTCCGAATGAGTTTAAAGCTGAAATATACATAGATCAGACGTATTTGATAGAAACTCATTCAAAAGCTCCCCAAGCGGTGGAGTCCCGGATGAGGGTTAGCAGAGATGGACTGGAAATTGCTCAAGCGACCCCCATACGGTTAAAAGCCGGATGGGGGCAATTTGAAACAATGTTTGAGCCAAGGCTGCTCAAATGACCCCCATACGGTTAAATGCCGGATGGGGGCAATTTGAAACAGTTTGAGCCAAGGCTGCTCAAACGACCCCCATACGGTTAAAAGCCGGATGGGGGCTATTTGTATGTTTGAGAAAAAGCTAAAGGCTGCTCAAACAACCCCCATACGGTTAGACGCCGGATGGGGGCAATTTAAACAACGTTTGAGAAAAAGCCAAGGCTGCTCAAACGACCCCCATACGGTTAAAAGCCGGATGGGGGCAATTTGAAACAAAGTTTGAGCCAAGCTCAAACGACCCCCATACGGGTAAAAGCCGGATGGGGGCTATTTGTATGTTTGAGAAAAAGCTAAAGGCTGCTCAGACGACCCCCCTACGGTTAAAAGCCGGATGAGGGCAATTTGAAAAAGTTTGAGCCAAGGCTGCTCAAACGACCCCCATACGGTTAAATGCCGGATGGGGCTATTTGAATGATGTTTGAGAAAAAGCCAGGGCTGCTCAAACTACCCCCATACGGTTAAATGCCGGATGGGGGCAATTTGAATGATGTTTGAGAAAAAGCCAGGGCTGCTCAAACTACCCCCATACGGTTAATTGCTGGATGGGGGCAATTTGAATGATGTTTGAGAAAAAGCCAAGGCTGCTCAAACTACCCCCATACGGTTAAATGCCGGATGGGGCAATTTGAATGATTTGAGAAAAAGCCAAGCGCTCTATACGGTTAAATGCCGGATGGGGGCAATTTGAATGATGTTTGAGAAAAAGCCAAGGCTGCTCAAACTACCCCCATACGGTTAAATGCCGGATGGGGGCAATTTGAATGATGTTTGAGAAAAAGCCAAGGCTGCTCAAACTACCCCCATACGGTTAAATGCCGGATGGGGGCAATTTGAATGATGTTCGAAAGCAAAGGTTGATCAAACCACCCCCATACGGCTAAAGGCCGGATGGGGTTACTTATAACTAGTCAATAAAAACAAAGTTGGCTCAAAGGGGTCCCATGCGGCACAATGCCGGATGGGTGTATATTAAACATCCCAGACGGCAAACCGCCGGATGAGGGGGATTTTTGGACTTGTCCCAAGCCAGCCCCATGCGGCCAAATGCCGGATGAGGGCATTTTAAAACTAGGGAAATATTTCAAAAACCTCACACGAGAAATCCCGGATGAGGTAGGGGTAATTCAGAAATTTTGGACAAAATATACCCAGGCGGCAAAATGCCGAGTGAGGTCCTTAATCTAGGGGCAGAGGGAGAAAGCAGACGGTACCTTACTAAATCCGCACTCAGCCGGAAGGCAGATGTCAAGTTCTTGCGAAAACCGGATGCTCGAAAGTCTTGAAAGAAGCAGCCGGTATCAGAGCTTCTTCTCAGGAAATTTTTGAAAATGTTGAAGAAAATAAAAAGTGCGGAGGAAAGAGGTAGCCACCCTACTTATAGAAAGAGGCAGAAGGCGAACAGTCACCTTCTGCACGAAAATTTGAAATTCAAGAGGGGGGAAGCAGACGAACCGTCACTTACCCCATGCACCCTACGTCTGTCACAGATGACACGTGAGTTTGCCACATCTCACCTGTGAGGGGCAGATGTTTAGGGTGAAAATACCCTAAGACACGTGGCCCAATAAAGGCTTGACACGTGTCTATCTTTCAACGGTCTGCAAAGGCCCAATCCCTTTGCGACACGTGTCCCTTGTACCCTAATTGAGGTACAGTTCTCCCTTACTATAAATAGTAAGGGTAGACCTCATTTATGCAGAACACACATTAATTGCAACCACACAAAAAACAAACAAAGCCCAAACCTACTGAAACGCTCTCGAACCGAGAAGCTTTTATTGTTCTTATTCCACTTCGAAAAGATACTAACTTAATCTTCGGAGGCGGAACTCCCACCCCCATCCGGAGTCTCCGTTACTTGTGCAGGTACAGGCGTAAGAAGGAAGTCTGCTAGGAAATTGTAACTCTCCCGAAGGACATAAAATACCCCCAAACATGACCTACTACCCAAACATACCATCATCATAAAATCATCATCATCATAACATTATCATCATATCATCATCATCATAGAAATGGACATCATAGATACCAAACAACAACAACGCTACCAACGACACTTACACCCAAAACCCCGAAATAGTCCCTTGAGTCCTAGGTGCCTTCCCCCACACTTAAATCAAGCATTCCCTAACACTCTGCTTTGACTCAAACATCCCCCCCCACACTGAAGTAAAGCATCTTCCTCGATGCGGCACAAGGACATGTAATAAAGGGGAGGGACAACAAAGGGAGGGAACAAAAAGAACAAGGGGAAAACTAATGGCCACTAGGCCGGCACCATCGTTATCCGCATTCCAACTGTCATAAGTGAAACCCGAGGGGGGGCCATAGGGGTCCCAACCTCCGGAGTAGCCAGGTGGCCACTCATAATGACCTTTGAAGAGGTCAAGTTGGGATGCGGATAACTGGTCATATGGCTCGGGTTGGACAAGGGGTGCGGGGTGAAAGGGACCAACATAGGGGTAGTTAAGATCACCCCTGTAATCACTCCCACACGAAACCCGGTAATCATAATGACCGGACTCATCGGGGAAATCACGCCTGAGCACATTGGGGTCCGAGGGACCCAGCCAATAGGGGTACGTAGGTTGGTTGTCACCCCCCCAAGATGGCACGGGCCCTTGTTGGGTCGGCACATATGGGTAGTTGACCGGGGGGTGACATCCCCTCTACGTACACTCAAATCATATAAAGCGTTGGTTTGGTAAGAGGAGTGTTGGTGGGAAGCAAACATACCTTGCATGCCGAGTTGCATGCTTTCCATTTAGGCTCTCATTGCCTCTATTTGTTGTTGGTAGTTGGGTTGATGATGTTGTTGTTGTTGCCTTCTTCCTTGTTGTTGTTGTTGTTGTGGGAACTCATCCTCCGCACTTTCATGGCTTTGACCGGACCCTTCTCCCATGACCATTCTTGCACTAGGAAGGACACCCGAATCCTTCTTTACCCACCATGGGTAATTTACCCCTTCCCTCGTGAAGGAGGTGAATTCCGGCTTGGGAAGGAAACAATGGTGTTCATGGGAGACAAGTAAGCTCCAAGTCCGTCCTCGATCCTCGGTATCAGCGATGAATTTCATGGTCTTTAGCTGGTCGAGGTCGAGCCAAATATCACTCCCATCACTCTTCCCCACGGGGGTGCAAGATTCAAGCTTCGCCAAATGCCCCAACTTCTCGGCTATCCGAGTGACCATCCCTCCAAAGTGGATTTCCCCCTTCCTTGTGCCTAAGAGGACGCCTTCAATGAACTTAGTAAATAGAAACCCGAAGTTCATTATATGCCCAATCTTCGGCTGCGTAGCTAGCCATAATATCCGGATTTCCTCAGTTGTAATCTTCCCCAAGTCTTGCTTATTAAAGACCATGTACCCGAGAATTCGATGCAGAAGTCTGATGGCTGGGTGCATAATCTGGCTGGCTAAAGAGTACTTGGAGTTGAAAGCGTCCGTTCTCGAAATGACCTTCCACCAATGAAGAGGCTCATAAGCATGGAGGCCTGCATGCTCGGGGAAGAACATATCGGCATCGGGGTTGAAGTCTTGCAGTTGGTTAAACTGGCGGAGGGTGAAGGTTTCTTTTTTGTTAAAGAGTTGGAAGGAGATGGAGAGATCATTATTCCCTGCGGCATGGCTTTCGAAAGAAGCAAGAAACTCTAGGGTAGGCTCTTTGTAGGTTCGATATGCACTTGACACAAAGGAACCAAGCCCGAGGTTGTTGAATAAGAACCAACAATCCTCGTCTATGCCAAGCTTGGTGGCAGTGGGATGGTGGTAATGCTTGGTTGGTCTCAACTTCCTGTTTAGGAGGTTGTCGTAGATGGGTTTGTGGTTTTTATTGTGGAATTTGAGGGATGGTAGAGGTGGTGGAGCGGTTTGTGTTTGTTCATTTTGTTGGGGGTTTGAGGAGGATGAACCTTGAAGTTCCTTCCCGCTCTTTCTTTTCTTTGAACCAAACACCATTTTTACCACCCAAATATACTACTACCAAGAAATTCTTCTCAACAAGCCACACCAAGATCAACCGCGACAACTTTCGAATCCAATCAAACACCATAAAGAACACCTCCAAGTAATTACCAAGAACAACTCACAACAAAAAAATCTGTATGGAGAGACAATTATCACAAACAACAACTTAAAAATCAATAATGGTCAAGATGATAAATGAGTATATAATAGGAGTACAACCATCAAGAATTTCAACATGCAAAATCACAAACATGAAATTTTCTCAAACAAGCATATACTTCAAATCCAAAGGAAATAAAGAGTAGAAGAGAAATTTATACCAACAGTGAGTTCAAATGAGTACTCCTACTAGCCTTTGAAGAAGAAGAAAAACCCACTCCAAGAACCCTTCAATGGTGGAACCAAATCCTTCATAAGAAGTAGTACCGAGAATTTTGGGTTTTTGATGGTGGAAATTGAGATTTTTGTTGAGAAATTACAAGTAAAGTGATGAAATTTGATGGATTTTGATGATTTTGGAGAGGAATTTGATGAAGAATGGGTTAGGGCTTGGAATGGAGTGAGGAGTAGAAAAAGAAAGAGGGAAAAAAAAACTGATTTGGGTGATTAGAAATTCGGGCATATGGCTGAGAATTCAAGGAGAAGTCGCAACTCTGAAGGGCCGCGGGTTTGTATGCCACACCCGCGGCGTAACCTGTCCGTGCCCGCGGGTTTGTATGCCACACCCGCGGGTCAGGCATTCCAACTTTCTGACATTCTGAACTGCTGACTGCCGCGCCCGCGGAGGAGATATGCATGCCCGCGGTTGTGCCTGTCCGCGCCCGCGGGGGTATATGCCGCGCCCGCGGGGTTCCTGTCCGCGCCCTCTCTCGGGCATCTTACAGGCATCTCCCCTTTCTTTTAAATCCTGAAAGCCTCTTCTCCGCGCCCGCGGGCCTATGGGCCACGCCCGCGGGTCTTCTGTGCGCGCCCTCTCCGGGGTTTCTCCTGGCATCTCCACTTTAAATTCTTCTATTCTCCTTCTCCTCTCCAAGCTCAACTTAATAGATTAAAATCCCAAAGATCCAAGTACCTAATGGAAGAACAAACATACACACAATAAGAGATTAAAGAAAAATCGTCCAAAACTAATCAAACACAAGAAACACAAAATCAAAAGAGTTGAGAACTCGGGTTGCCTCCCGAGAAGCGATTTTTTATAAGGTCATTAGCTTGACCATTCACATTATCTTCAAGAAAGTGGCTTAGGATCCGGCGGATCGAGCCTCATGCACTCAATCATGCCAACTTGATCATTGCAATGGTAGAGCTTTAAACGGTGGCCGTTAACCATGAACTTGTTCCCCTCCGCTTCTAACTCAAAAGACCCGTAAGGAGTAGTCCTCGAAATTGTGAAAGGCCCCAACCACTTGGATTTAAGATTTCCGGGAAACAACCGTAGCCTAGAGTTGAACAACAACACCTTATCTCCAACCTTGAAGCTCTTGTTCCTTATATGTCGGTCGTGCCATCTCTTAGTCCTCTCCTTGTAGAGCCTTGAGTTCTCGTAAGCATCATACCGGAGCTCCTCAAGTTCATTGAGCTTAAGCAATCTCCTCTCACCCGCCAAGGACATGTCCATGTTGAGCTCTTTGATCGCCCACCAAGCCTTATATTCCAACTCAACCGACAAGTGACAAGCCTTCCCATAGACTAACCGGTAGGAGGTCGTGCCAATGGGGATTTTGTATGCCGTCCTTAGAGCCCAAAGCGTGTCATCGAGCTTGAGAGACCAATCTTTTCTAGACTTGTTCACCATCCTCTCAAGAAGGTTTTTGATCTCTCTATTGGACACTTCCACTTGTCCTTGAGTTTGAGGGTGGTAAGGGAGACCAACCTTGTGATGAACCCCGTACCTTTTGAGGAGAGCTTCGAATTGCTTCTTGGCAAAATGAGAACCACCATCGCTGATTAGCACTCTAGGAACCCCAAACCGTGGAAATATGACTTTTTTGATAAGCTTGAGCACCACTTTATGGTCATTGGTGGGGGATGGTATAGCTTCAATCCACTTGGACACGTAGTCCACCGCCACCAAGATATAAAGATTTCCACAAGAAGAGACAAAAGGCCCCATGAAGTCGATACCCCAAACATCGAATGGCTCGACCTCCAAAATGTTTTGTTGAGGCATTGCATCCCTTTTGGTAATGCCACCACTTCTTTGGCATTTGTCACACCGTGAAACGAATTTGTGGGCATCCTTGTGCATTGTTGGCCACCAAAGAAGAGATTGAGAGATCTTTTCCACGGTCTTTTCAACTCCTCCATGCCCTCCACATGGCAATGAGTGGCAATGTTCAAGAACTTTTTCTATCTCATGATCCAGAACACATTTCCGAAAGAGGCCATCTCCACATTGCTTGAACAAATAAGGATCATTCCAAAAATATCTCCTCACTTCCTTGAAAAAAATTTTCTTTTGTTGAGAGGAGAATTCCGGGGGAACGACTCCACATGCTAAATAGTTGGCAATATCCGCGTACCAAGGGCTTGATGCTGACGCCATGGCCATGAGGGTCTCAAACCCTACCTCTTCATCGATAGGCACCTTTTCCTTATTCTCAAAAGGAATTCTAGATAGATGATCCGCCACATAATTCTCCGCTCCCTTTTTATCCCTCATCTCCATGTCAAAGTCTTGGAGCGAAAGAACCCAACGGATGAGACGCGGTTTTGCTTCCTTTTTGGTCATAAGATAGCGGACCGCTGTGTGATCCGTGTAGACTATCACCTTTGAGCATATGAGGTAGGACCGGAACTTATCCATGGCAAAGACAACCACTAGCATTTCCTTCTCCGTTGTGGTATAATTCCTTTGAGCTTCGTCGAGCGTTCTACTTGCATAGTAGATGACACAAGATCTTCCTTCTTTCTTTTGTCCAAGTACAACACCTACTGCAAAATCACTTGCATCGCACATTAGCTCAAAAGGCAAGCTCCAATCCGGAGCTTGCACAACAGGAGAGGAGATGAGGGCTTCCTTAAGCTTTTGGAATGCCTCAAGGCAAGCCTCATCAAAATTGAACACAACTTCCTTTTTGAGTAACTCAGTTAAGGGCTTGGCGATTGATGATTTTTTTTTGATAAACCTCCGGTAGAAACCGGCATGCCCAAGAAAAGCTCTCACTCCCGTGACGGTGGTAGGAGGGGGCAACTTAGCAATCACCGAAACCTTAGCCGAGTCTACTTCAATGCCCTTTTTTGATGCTTTATGGCCTAGGACAATACCTTCCTCGACCATAATATGACATTTTTCCCAATTCAACACTAAACTCGTCTCTTGACACCTTTTCAAAACTTTTTCAAGGTTAATAAGACATGTGTCAAAAGACGAGCCACAAACACTAAAATCATCCATAATATCTTCAATCTCATTTTCAAGCATTTCAGAAAAAATGGAGGGCATGCATCGTTGGAAGGTTGATGGGGCATTGCATAACCCAAAGGGCATTCTTCTGTATGCAAATGTCCCATATGGACATGTAAAAGTAGTTTTCTCTTGATCATTTGGATGGATAGGTAAAAAGCCGGAATATCCATCCAAAAAACAAAAGAAAGCATGATGGGAGAGTCTTTCCAACATTTGGTCCATGAAGGGGAGAGGAAAATGATCTTTCTTAGTGTTTTTGTTCAACTTCTTATAATCAATGCACATCCTCCACCCGGTCACCGTCCGGGTGGAGATTTTCTCTCCTCCTTCTCCCTTGACAATGGTCATTCCACCCTTTTTGGGAACCACGTGAATAGGGCTAACCCACTTGCTATCGGAGATAGCATAGATTATACCCGCCTCGCGCAATTTCAAAATTTCTTTCTTGACAACCTCTTGGAGGTTGGGGTTCAACCTCCTTTGAGGCTCAATAGAGGTGGATTGATCATCCTCAAGGTGAATACAATGCATGCATAAAGAAGGGCTAATACCCTTGATATCATCAATGCTTTACCCTATCACATTTCTATACTTTCTCAAAACAACAATCAATTTTTCCAAATCAAGACCATTAAGGGAATCATTGACAATAATAGGGTATTCCCATTCATTTCCAAGGTAAGCATATTTCAAAGAAGGGGGAAGGGGTTTGAGTTCTACCTTGGGATGAGGCTTAGAACTCTACTCCAATTTTTCCTCCTCATGTTCTAGCTCATCATGCTTAGGATCACTCGCTTCCTCCTCCTTGGATTCTTCAATGGCCATAGCAAACTCCTTTGCTTCTTGAGAGAAGTACTCTTCCTCACATGTGAGAGCTTCAACCATTGGATCTTGAGGACTCATCATAACCCTTCCCAAACGATCTAGCTCTTCATTGACAACATCAGCCCTATAGCACTTCTCAACCATGGGGGTCTTGAGTAGCTTGGAGAATTCAAAGACAATTTTTTTATCGGCTACCTCACATGTAATGGTATTGTTCTTGCAATTGATTACCGCCCCCAAGGTCTTAAGAGCTTCACGACCCAAAATCAAAGGTGTATCCACATCTTCTTCCATATCCATCACTACAAAGTCACAAGGCACATAGATATGCCCAACTTGAATAGGGACATCTTCAAGCTCACCACAAGGTAGCTTCACCGAACGATCGGCCAATTGAATGGTTTTCCTTGTGGGGATCATCTCAATGTTAAGCTTTTGAGCAATGGATAGAGGGATCAAACTAACACTTGCTCCAAGTTCGGCTAAGGCACCCCTAGCTTCCATGTTCCCAATCTTGACCGGCAAGGTGAAGCTTCCCGGATCCTTTTGCTTCTTGGGCATTTTGTGTTGAACAAGTGCACTCACTTGATGGGGAAGAGTGATAAGCTCATCATTGAGCTTCCTTTTGTAGGTGAGAATGTCTTTCAAGAACTTGGAGTATGAGGGCATTTGTGTGACAACCTCAATGAAAGGGAGGTTAATGTGTAAGTTTTTCATCACACTTAGAAACTTTGCAAATTTGTCATTCAATTTTCTCTCCGCAAGCCGACCAGGAAAAGGAACCGGTCCATCAAGATTTCTAGCCTCACTAGAAGTTGAGTATGTCACCACATCCTTAGACTTCTTTTTCTCCATATTCTTCTCTTTCTCATCAACCTTCTCTTCTTCAACTTCTTTATCTTCACTCATCTTCTGTTCTCCTTCCTTCTTTTTCTTGCCATCCTCTTCCTTGGGACCCTCATAAGATGTACCCGATCTCAATGTGATTGCCTTGCAAGAGTCGGGTTTCACAATATCGGAAGGGTTGGTTTGTGATTGTCCGGGCAAAGTGGAAGATGAGTTGAAAGGAACTCTCTCGGCCAATTGTGCTAGTTGTGAATCAACCATCTTGTTATGAGCCTTGACTTCTTGCATTTGTTGATTCATGGCTTGAAGTTGTTGAAGAATTTGAGTTTGAGTAGAATCGGGTTGAGATGCTTGCTCTTGACTCCTTTGAGTCGCTTGACTTTGATTGTGGTATTGGTGTTGATTATTGTGTTGGTTGTTTCTTGGGTAGTTTCCTCTTTGGTTTTGGGTTTGGAATGGAGGTGGGTTTTGATATTGGAGGTTTGAGTTGTATGGTTGTTGAGCTTGTTGATTCCATTGTTGAGGTTGGGTTGCAAATCCGGGTGGTGGTTGTCTCCAAGCTACTCCACTGCCACCTCCCCTAAATCCTTCTTGCCTTGTGTTGTATTCCGCTACATGCTCCGGGCTTAAACCTCCACAATAGGATGTATCATGGTTGGTGCCACCACAATTTTGACAAGAGAAAGAGTTGACTTGGGAAGAGCTCACCCCACTATTGACACTTGTATTCAATTTTGCAAGCCCTTTTGTCAAAAGCTCAATTTGATGTTGCAATTGATCGACTTTCTCCAACTCATACTTCCCACCTTTTTTTGGCGCATTTCTCCTTCTTCCTCCCCAAGAGTAGTTTTTGACTACCTCTTCAATTGTTGCTTCAACTTGATTTTGAGGGACTTTGATCAATTGTCCAGCCGCCCCCGCATCCAAATTAGCTCGAGACATCGGTTCCAAACCATCATAGAAGAACCTCATGAGTAAGCTTTGATTGTATTCATGGTGAGGACATGCTTGCACCAACTCTTTAAACCTCTCCCAAGCTTCACTAAGGCTTTCCTCCGCCTCTTGTTCAAAAGATGCTATCTTCCTCCTCATGTCGGCGGTTTTCTCTTCGGAGATGAACCTTTTCAAAAATGCTTGGACAATTTCCCTCCATGTTGTGAGAGAATTAGGCTTGACTTGCTTGAGCCACTTCTATGCTCTCCCCACAAGAGATTGCCGAAATAGGTGCATCCGAATGTATTCTTGAAAAACTTGGTTGGTTTGTATCATGGCACAAAGTTCAAGAAACCTATCAAGATGCTGAATGGGGTCTTCACTCGGCGAACCCGAGAATTTCTCCGCTTGAACCATTCGAGTGTATTGAGGATGGATGGTGAAGTTAGTTTCCGTGACGGGTAGCAATATCCCACCGGTGAGCTCATAATCCTCCGGATTACCGAACTCACGAAATAAAACATCCGCTTGTGGTCCTGCCATTTCGTCACCTTGGGAATGTGAGGACCAAGAATCACTCTCACTATCAAAGATAGCACCAAAACCTCGTCCCTCTTCTTGATAGAGTCTACGGACATGTCTCAAGGTGCGGTCAATTTCGTGCTCAAGGTTGTGAGTAGGTGGTCCTTGAGATCTTCTTTGCATTCACCAAAGCTAAGCAAACAATTAGCAATGACTAGCAAGTGGAAAAAGAACAAAATAAAAAGCAACAAATCCACTAATAACGCAAATTAAATGTGCAAAACTAGCCGTTTCCCCGGCAACGGCGCCAAAATTTGATCGGTGGATAATAGGTCGTTAGTCTACTATCCTAGATCAAAATTACAATTTATATCTCCTATCCTAACTCTATCAATTTTACTTTAGATAGCGGTAAGGTAGGGTCGATTCCCAAGGAAACGGGGGTTTAGTACAATTAATACGAAATCTAGGATAAATTGCTAGTAACAAAAAAAAGGGTACTGAGATTTGTGTTTGAAGAATCCTAGGGACAAACCAACTACTATTGAGCCTAGAATAAACTAAAAACAATGGAAATAGATTAAACACTCTTAAATGCAAATAAATGGACAAGATTAGAGAGATAACAATAACAAAAGCACTAGGGAGAGGGGGATTCAATCATGAACAAGGAATACTAATGAAAACCAACAAGGAACCAATGCTAGGAGTATAAACTCTACCTAAGATAGTTCATTCTCATGCAACTACTCAAGAAAGTGGATGAAATCATTCACACCTAGATTAAATCATTCTCATGCATTCAATCAAGGGCTAGACTCTTGGGATTAGAGGTGCACACACTAACTCCAAGCATATTTTAGCTCAAATCATCAACTCAAGAATAAATCCCAATCAATAATCAATAGATAATCACATACTCATGATTTTCACCCCCTTCCCTAGCTAAAAACCTAAGCTAGAAGGAAGGGAATAGCCATAACAACTAACATAAGCATATATTCAATATTAACACAACCTAACATGATTCTAACTTGAAAGGAAATCAAAGAAACTAATAAAGCTTGAATATTTATGAAAGAAAACTCAAGTAAGAACAATAAAACAAAGAGAGAACCAAAAACTAGAGAAATAAAAGTAAAGATTGATATTATAAAGATGAAAGATTACCAAATCATCAGAGTAGTAGCAACAATCTAGAAGAAAGCTTGAATATTTGATTACAAAGATTGATTCTTGAAGACTAGTGTTTTCTCTCTCTAGAAGACATGGATATTCTCTCTCTACAAATGATTTTTAAACCAATGGAATAGTGAATGCCTCAAAAACTCAAGCTAAAGACTATTTATAGTCTTCTACCAAAAAGAAGAAAAAGGGCAAGGGAGAGGGCTCTCCGAATAGGCTCCGCGCCCTCTCCAAGCTGGGTATTAAGTTCGTCAAACCCAGATTGCCGCGCCCGCGGCTCGCCATCTCCACTTTCTTTTGTTGGCAACAGGGCTATCCTGTCTGCGCCCGCGGCTATGCACATCAGCGTGCCCTCTTCATTTTGGCATCTCCACTTCCCTGGCAAGCTCCCTTAGCATCTCTACTCGAACTAGTAACCCATGATTCGCCCACTAGTGCTATGAGCTATCAAAACACACGAAAAGGAGCTAAAAACTAAAAGAAAAGACAAAAGGGAAGGGAAAACACGAGAGGGAGTTAAAGTGACTAAAATCGAGATAAAAGGGGTAAAAAGAGGCATAAACAAGTGACAAATCCGGAGGAAATCTCTAGTGAAACAGGGTAAAATGGTGGCATAAATGCCACACATCACGACCCTTATGCTGAATTTACCCATGAAAGGCAATTTATCCCTACTTGGGGTGACTACCTTGGAAGGAACACTACAATGCCTTGCGAGGAACAACAACTAGGGGGGGATCAAGAGGCTCTTGTGAGAAGACAAGAAGGCATAATCCCAATAAGACCCATTGTTATGAGAGGTTCGGCAGCGCATACAATAAGCTCACTGCCTCTACAAACTCAGGCTTTCTTCAAGGGTTCAACATATGAGATTGGGGAGTACTCGGCAGCCCCGCAAAGGGGGAGACAAGGAGGGGGGCCGGGGACAATATTCCATACTTTGGGTATTTCTGAGTGGGCGTCCTCCCCTTTTGGGTTCAAAAGACCTAATGAGATTGTTCATATTAATAGAGGTGGAATACTAGGAACTTAGTGTCCCCAGTTGCTACTTTCACAAACCAGTGGTGGGAAAGCTCACCAATCATGTCAACAAAAAGGCTTGATGATGAAGAACACATAGAGGCTAATGAATATGCGAGCATAATGGAGGCTAGTACGATTCTTTCCTTGGGTATAAGACAAGCGAGAAGGGCGGAGATTCAAAAACTCAACCGAGTTTCAAGAGATGTGACTACTCATTTTCTTCGGCTCTCACTGAAGGATTTAGGGGGACTTCCAAACCTACCTCTAATGGAGTTTGATCCCCCTAATACCCCGGTAACGCACTTAAGCGCTTTTAACTTCATAGAATTTTTTAACTATGATGATGATGCTTGTAACAGGAAACGCATAAGAGAGGCTGTTGGCCACTTGCCACACTCTTGTGATGGAGACTCTGTAAGATACAGTGAAGATGATTTATGAATGGGTTGAAAGAAAGAGAGTGAAAAGGTTCCACAGGTGGTCCGAAAAAGGAGGTTTCTCTATATGGCTTAAGGATGAAAAAGGAGGATGTAGGTTTGCTTCGAAAGCTATCTCTGATCCGGATATGGCCCGGGAAATTGGGGTGGATATTGATGGAGATCTGCGAATGAGGGGAAAGAACAAAAGGCATCAAGAAAACTCTTCATCCTCGTCTGAGATTAATAAGAGGCAGAAAAGTGAGGAAGTTACGTCGGTTTTGAGGGAAGCACATAATGATATGGAAATTGAGATCCAGTTACCTTTTCTAGACTTGATAAGGTTATCACCAGAGGGTGAGGGGGCTGCTCCAAAATAGCCTCCAACAAGGATATGAAGATAGTGGCTTGGAATTGTAGGGGTCTCAATGATCCACACACCCTTGCAATTCCTTATCTTGTGTGCCTCTATCGACTGAAGTTACCTATGTTTTTGTTTATATCGGAAACTAAAATTAATTTTGCTTTAGCAGTGGCTAGATTAAATGGTATCAACCCCACCTCCATTTTTGGTTGAGACTCGGATGGGAGTAGTGGGGGTCTTTTAGTTTTAGGTTGGTCTACTAATGAAGTTGAATGCTTGTATTCCTCCAAAAATTTTATCCTTTGTAAAATATTCAAAATGAATGGAAGCATGAAATATGTACTTTTCTTTTATGGTGAGCCTCTAGTAGAAAATAGGAAAATAATTTGGGAACAACTGTAATGGTTTCTAGAAGAATTCAAAAACGTTCTATTTATAGGAGACTTTAACCAAGTGGAAAGTGGAAGTGATAAACTAGGGGGCTCGACCCGAATTAGAGGTATTGATGCTTTCTTAGACTGGAGATTTAGTAGCAATGTGACGGAAGTTCCTTTTTCGGGACCAAGGTTCACGTGGAGTAATAAAAGAGAAGGTAAATGGAGCATGAATTCCTAGGGGCTAAGACCATATGTAGAACACATATGGGTTCAAAAAAGTTGGAAAAACTCAATCAGGAAGTAGAATCGGCGAAACAGTACTAGAATCAATCACAACAAGAAGGCAGACTCCTGGCTCAATGTTGCGAGAAAACAGGAGCTATCGCGCAGCGACAGCTCTATCGCGTCGCGATAAAGCTGTTGCATGGCGATGGATCTTGTCGTCTCGCAACGGTTCCTGCGCGTCACGGCAGTTTTCTTTGTTCTACTGATTTTCCGATTTTCGATGTATCTTTTCGATTCTAGTTGTGAAAGATATTTTCGGCCTTTCCTACGTGTAAAAATCCGATGTTTTTTTGACGCATTTCGGATGGTTTTTCTAATGCGGACCTTTTTATGCTTATGCCACAATGTTAATCAAAATTACGCACATGAATATGTAGAATATTTTAAGTCTCATCCACTCAGTTAGGAATCGAAATACAAATCCTCCTCAGCGGAGTCGCCAAAAACAATAGGGAATTTTTCAAATATCAACCTTGAGCCCCATTGTGATCATGCTTTTAGTCATGGTGGCGTCCAAAGGGAAAGAAGCTAGAGATAAAAGAGTCGCCAACAAGTTTTAGGAACTTGTAAACTGTTCACGAGAGTGAAGGTTACACCCTATTCACGATCACGGAGATCGCTAACTCTATAGTGGTCCGTAACCATGACTAGATATTCGGGGATTATGGTACGAATCCAACCTAAAAATGATTGAACTCACCCTAAATCGGCCTCTACTTAATTATTATGATATTTATGTGCGCTTTTCGATCAACATACACACATCAAATTAGCCCTAAACCTATTTAATCTACGTTGGTTGATTATCAATGCACAAATAAATCTATAATTGACGATCACTTGAATTAAAATCATATTAGCCTAAAGTAAATTATTAATTATCTTTTTAAGTGTGATTCCAAGTACAAATAACCATTAAACCTGCAAGAAGGGGCGTGATCAAGTAATAATAATAAATCATTATCATAATCAAAACACACTACTAAAATAACATGAAAAGAAACCCCCTAAAATTGGCCTAAGAAACCACTTTAGAGGGGGTCTTAAGCTCAGTGGTCTCTTAAGTTAAGAAACCACCTTTTATGGGGGGTTTGTTTGCTCAACTTTAGAAACCCCTTTTTTGACAGAAAGGGTTTCTTAAATACATCTAAGTAGATTTTTCAAAGCATTAAAGGAACACCCTTTTTTCAGAAAAGGGGTTTCGTATATTATACATAAGAGACCACTTTCTTAATAGGGGGTCTCTTAGATGTGTTCGTATTTTAAAAAAAACAATTATATACAGCAATACTCGTATATATGATAGCTATACCACAAATTCAATTTCATGCATGCCTTTCGTAGGATAAGTCGGCTACAAATCTCACTTAATTAATACTACAAGCTCAAACAAGAAAGAATCATATAATTAATTTTATTGTTTTAGAATTTACTACTATAAAATTAGATACATAATAAAAAAAACTTTTACAATAACTAATTATCCAAAACCACTAAACAACTGACGATTGTATCCAAACAAAAATTGATATACTTCCATCATGCCTTTAGATTCTTTGAATTCATTTGATGAATGACAATATCAACGTACAACACACACAAAATTAACCAAATTAATCAATAAATCGAAGGTTACAACAAGTAACATGATTTTTTAAAAACCGAACTTAAAATTAATTAAAAAAAGATAAAAAAAATTTGGAATGGAATATAAAAAAAAATATGCAGAGTAGTATTAACAGTTTCGAAAAAAGATTAAATTTAAAATTAAAATTAGACTCAATACTAACGACAATTGAAATAAAAAAAGTTTAAAATAAAATTACATCATCTCAAACCAATAATGAATAGCATATCTTAATCCGAATATATGTAAAAGTCAAATATAAAAACGAAAATAAAATTTCAAATTATGAGCAGATCTTAAGCAAAGTTTATTGAAAACACTAATAGAAAAACTAAAAATGATAATCGAAGAAAAAAACGATCGTATAAGAACCCCAAAAAAGAGATCTAAAACAATAAGAAATATATAAACAGATAAAAAAATGTTGAAAATCATAATTTAAGACCAGATCATTAAAAAATTTAAACAGAAATAAGATAACAAGTTCAAAAAAAAATTAATGAAATTCTAAAGTAAGATATGTTAGAAATGATGACTAAAAACAAAATTAAAGGAAAAAAATCAAAATGAATTTTTGAAGAAAAAAAAACTGATGAAAAAATGAATCAGAAAAATAATTCTTATTCTTACCTTTGATTGCTCCCTTAAATTCTACACTGATGAGAAAATGCTCAAGATCTACATGTTTGAATAGAAAGCTAAGATAGAGGAGGCTTCTATGGAGGAAAAAGAGAGGAAATGTATGTAGTGTTTATGTGGGGAGGGTTCAATGGACGGAAGAGAGAGAAAGAAGAAAAGAATAAAAGGGGGCAGCTGATATGGGAGAAATGGAGGATAGTTAGGGTTAGTGGGGGAGCTGATATAAGAAACCCCTTTTCATAAGAAACCATTTTTCTTTAAAAGGGGTTTCAATAGTAGTAAATTTGTCGAAATAAATAAGAACCATTTTTCTGTAAAAAGGGTTTCTTATATTCATGTATAAGAGACCCCTTATCTGATAAAATAGGTTTCTTTCTTTAAGAAACCCCTTATTTGATAAAAGGGGTTTCTTATTAGTGATTCTTTTGGCCAAATATGTAGTAGTGACATGATTAAAACATGATTAATAGCAAGATCCTAGGCATGATACTAAACAGATTAATAACAAACCCTAGCATGTCACTAATAAAAATCATAATCAAAGCATTAGCCTAAACATAATACTAGAAACCATGGTATTAAAAATATTAATTAACACCCTAAGCATGATACTAGGAATTAAAAACAACATCCTAACATGATTCTAGGAATTAAAAGAATAGCATCCTAAGCATGATTTCTATATCAAAGGAATAAATAAGTAATCGAATTACTTACTTTGATACCTCGTATCTCTTTCTATCAAAACAATAAACACGTTATTAACTTCAAGAAAGATTAAATCAAATAAAGTAAATCAAATAATAATTGAAATATAGATGGATTTGAGACCGAACCCTCAAAACTACCAAACTTTCACGTCGAGGTCGAAGGCAACCTCGAGTATAGTTAGGAGTATTCGAAGCTCGTGACGGAAGTATGATGTGTGATTAGGGAAAAGTATAAAGGATGTGTTGGGATGCGTTTAGGCTAAGGCTTAGAGAGAGGGAGTTAGATGATGATTGTTAGTGAATGAAAACAGAGTAAAACGACCTCTATTTATAAGGAAAAACGAGGGTCAAAGGATCATAAAAAAGTCAGACTTCGAATCGGAGTAAAACGGGATCCATCGCAGCGCGACAGGCTTATCGCGACGCGATGGTGCTTTCGCTCAGCAATGGTTTTGGAAGATAGAATCCGTACGGAATCTGACTTCCAATCAAATTGGGTTAATCTAATTTCCATACGTATTCCAATTTTATCAGAATTAAAATTATTGAAAAACAAGTGTTTTATCCGATGTAAAATTCTTAAGTCTTTATCTTTTCAAAAACTATATAAATTAGAACCTTCTAGAAGATTCTAGAAGTTATTAATAAATCTTAAGGGATTTAGGATAAAAAACAATGTTCTAGAAGATCCTAGAAGCTTCTAATAAATCCTAATTGGTTTAGGAATGAGGTCAAGGTTAATGGACCCTCCACATGATCATTGGGTCGCAAGTAAGGCTCGGTTTAGTATTTTGGCCATAACTTCTTCGTTATAACTCGGATTTGGGCTTATAGTATATCGTTGGAAAGCTCTTTTCAAACCCCATCCAAATAAACAATAATTAGACTAGAAATATGGACCAAAATAGATTGGTTTGGACGTTTTTATAAAGAGAACATGAAATGAATGATTTTAAGGACACTAAATGAATGATATTGAATTAAAACATTTTAGGCAAGGCTAAAGGAAATTTCACGAGACTCTTCAACTCTTTACATAACTCAATAATTAAAGACGTGAAAGGTACTCATCACTAGGTTTGGTTTTTGGGGAGACATAATCAAGTGTTTACACTTAGAAATCTTAGAAAAGTCCTTCACGAAATGCCTATAAATACCCTGCTAAACCTAAGAAACTTCTAATGTCAGACACCGTCTTTGGCGTAGGCCATCCCTTCACTGCCTCAATCTTTGCTGGATCTACTTCTACCCCATCCTTGGATATGAAGTGACACAGAAATGTTACCTTCTCTAACCAAAACTCACACTTGGAAAACTTTGCATAGAGCTTGTTCTCCCTTAAAGTTTGTAAAACTGCCCTCAAATGTTCTACATGTTCCTCCTTATTCTTTGAATACACCAATATATCGTCTATAAACACTATGATAAACATGTCCAAGAATGGATGGAACACCATATTCATCAATTCCATAAAGATTGCTGGAGCATTCGTCAATCCAAATGGCATTACTGTGAACTCGTAATGTCCATATACCTTGTTCTGAATGCAGTCTTGGGAATATCTTCGTCTATGATCCTCAACTTATGGTATCCAAACCTCAAAACAATCTTAGAAAACACATATGCGCCCCTTAATTGGTCAAATAGGTCATCAACCCTTAGTAATGGGTACTTGTTCTTTATGGTGACCTTATTTAACTCCCTATAGCCAATATATAACCTCTTACTTCCATTCTTTTTCTTAACAAACAATACTAGAGCTCCCAAGGCGACGCACTTGGTCTAATGTACCCCTTTTCTAGTAAATCCTGTAGTTGCTCCTTTAACTCACTCATTTCTGCAGGTTCCATTCGATATGGTGCCTTTGAAATTGGTGATGTCCCTAGGACCAACTCTATTGTGAAATCAATTGCTCTCTTAGGTGGCATTCCTGGAATCTCTTTTGGGAACACATGTAGAAACTCATTCACCAATTCTATGTCCTCAGGCTTAGCCGTCTCTTCATGGTTCAAGTTCCTTACACTAAAAAATACACTGGATGTCCCTTCTTAATATACTTAGCCAACTTCATCATTGAGATGATCCTTGGAAACTTTGCTTCTCCATGCTTACAATGTGTTACCAATTCCCTCTCAGCTGTACTTAACTGTACTTTCTGTGATCGACAACGAATCTCCGCACTATACTTGCTCAAGCAATCCATTCCCAAGATGATATCGAATTCACTCAACCCAAATTCAATGAGATTAGACAAAAACACCTTTCCTTTGATCTTTAATGGCGCATCCTTAAAGGATTTGGTACACTGCACTACCCCTCCTGTAGGAATAACTAAATGTACATCTATGACATCTACGGTTTTCAAACAGTGCGATAGCTTTGCAAAAATGGCTTTTGAAATGAAAGAAAAAGTTGCACCAAAATCAAGCAAAACTTTAACAGGATTAGAATTAATAGAAGAAGTACCAGTAATCAGCTCATGCCTACTTATTACATTCTGTTTTCCTGGAGGTCCACTTTTCACTTGACCATTTCTGTTATTGTTGCTTTTCATCCCATTTTGCTGTTGCCCTTTGTTCCCTGCATAGTTGTTGTTCCCTTGAAAATTCCTTTGAGCCCCTTCTTGATTATTGCTCTCTTTGATTCGGTTAGAATCTTTGGAGAAGCACTCATACTCCCTTTGTCCTAACTTGTTGCCAGCACGACAAGTAATCAAGTTACCCTTACAGTCTTTACCAAGGTGATTATTTTTGCACCTTTTACTAAAATAACGCCTTCCATCCTTATTATTTCCCTGGTTAGTGTTCTTAGGCCCTCCATTGAAACTTCGTCCACCCTGAAAATCGTTATTGTGAAAGTTATTGTTGTTGTTGAAGTTGTTGTTGTGGTGGTATTTCTATTTCTTAAAATTGTTCTGCTTACCTTGAAGGTTTCATGAGTTCTGTCCCATTTCTTTTCTATTTTTCTTCCTTTCACCTCAGCTAATTCCTTCTTTTTCTTCAATTCTAAAGCATTAAGGTGTGCAGACCTTCCATAAACTTCATCAAAGGTTTCGAACACTTGTCCACACAGCTTTAGTTGAAGATCAGTGGTCAATCCACTCTTAAAATTCCTAGCTTTCACTTATTTCTGTAGCAACAAACTATTTGGCAAACCTTGACAGCTTAGTAAACTTGGTATAATACTCAGTGACTGACATATCTTCCATTGCTAGGTTAGAAAATTCCTCAGCTTTCTGTTTTTGTAGGAAACTAGGGTAAAACTTGTCCCTAATTTTCATTTGAACAAAGTCCAATTGAAACTAGGTAGTGCCTTGATGGTAGCCTCATTTTTTTACCAGCAAAGGTCAACTTCACCCCTGAGATAATAGGTAGCACAACCCATCTTCAAATTTTCTAGACATCTACTGCCCCAAACAGTTTCTTAAACTCCCTTAACCAGCTTTCTAACACTGTTGGGTCTGGTTCGCCTTGATAGGTTGGTGGATTGCTTTGCGCCACCTTGTTGAACAATTCCCCCTAAGCATCCCCATTGTTGGTGATGTTTCATGCTAACTGTTGGGCGACCTTTGCCAACTGCCTTACAACCTCACTCAGCTCACTTCCTTCATTATTGTTCCCACTTCCTCCCGTCATCTTTCTTCTCCTGATTTAAAACAAGGGGTCTTTATTAATTATGGTCATGGTTAGCTCTCATGTTAGACACCCATCTAACTAACTTATACCATTCATACACACACATTTAATTTAAGCTAACAAATTGAGGTTGTAAAATTACAACTCCCAAATTTTGTAGCTTGATCAACCAAATTTTGATTGCTAACCAACCATGCATTTAATAAATAATAAATAAAAATATTTCCCATGGTTCCCTAGAGTTTAGAAATGAATTATTGGAATATTTGAGTAAGAAATGGCTCCTTGGAGTAGTGATATGAAATGAATGATTTGGAAATGAAATGAATGATTTGGCAGTAAAATGAATCATTTAACAAGGAAATGAATATAAATTTTATTGATGAAAAAGAAAATGGCAGGAAAATAAAATGAAATGAGTTCGAATAACCTATGCAACTCAATAGGTTTATTGACTCACCGTGGCCATGCCACTTATTACTTTACTAGAAAATGAAAAAATTATAACTGCAATGACACTAAGACTCCTAAAAGAAATGAAACTACAAAAATCTAGTCCTTTAAGACATTGTCCTTCTTTTCCTTTGATTGTTTGTAGCTTCCAGGATCGAATTAAGAGTCATCTTCCTCCTCCATCGGTTCAGGTGTTTCTTTTGCTGTACATGAATAAACTCTTCATTTTCCTCATCGTCAGTTTAAATGGTCAATAATGATTGGAGTTAGGGTGGATTTGGATTTGAGATTTCCATAATGGATTTATCAATAGTATGGTTACTCTCATCCATTAGCTCTTCTTCCTCTTGCCCTCCATTTGGTCCTGCTTGATTACCTTGTGGAGGGGAAGAATTTTCCTGATTAATTACTAGTGGAAGGGGAATAATTCCCTACTGGGTTATCATAGTAGTAATTTGGATATAGAACATGTAAACGTTCGTTGTGATGTTTCTCAACTCGAACGAGGTAAGAAATCAAGTATTTGTAGTCAGGGTACCACTGTCCATAATAAACTTTGTTTTTGGAGTAATTGGGGATGTCCCCGGGTAAGTAGAAATCAGCAAATTTTGCTTTGACAGCAATATATGGGGATTCGTCAAGAAGACAATGAACTATCATGGCTGAAACATGATTAGGAAGGTCATACTTCTTGTCTCCTAAGACAATAGAAATGAATTTTCTTGACATAGTCAAATGGATGTTCAAAATCTTTCTTAATTAATTAGGGTACCAATTTGAGAGTTTTTGTTAGGAAAGATCGGTATCCTGTAAAGGAAAAGACTTAGAAAAGCATTTCCTTCCCAAAGAAAAAAAAATAACACAGGTTTTGCACGAATTTAGGTTCAATGTTCAATCAAACAATCTTCCTATTTCTAACCACATAATTTTATGCTTTCACATCATTCAAATCACATGATCAACATCACAACCTAAACATTAATGCATATAAGAACATGAATAATTCTAAATTATATGCGCCAAATTCTTTCCTAACCAAGCTCATAAACATGCTTTTAAAGCTTTTAACACATAATTCATACCTAAATCCCTTAATGATTCTTACTCCTATTCAAGGTAGTCATTGACTTTCTTTAAAACTCCATTGACTTTAAAACTACCTTTTATAAAATAATTATGCCCCAAAGTTTCTAAATAATGAAATAAAATATTTCCAAACCAATTAAATAAATAAAATGGATGTTTAGATAAAAGAAAACCTTTTTTAATTATTGAAATACCGTAAATAATTCATTTCAAATGATTTAAATACTTCATAAAATAATGTTTTAATTTAATATACGTATAAAAATACTAGGTATTTCAATTTGTCGTCCTTTGATACTATCTCCCGACCCATGAAATTTCAGACATGGTCTCAACTTGATAGTTTCTAAGTGTTTTTGGAGCTTAATAGCTTAAGCATGCCCTTGCCCTTAGACTCAATATGCCTTGGACTTCGTTCGTCCAAATTTGTGGATGGATGAATTGAGTAGCAATCTGACCATTGCGGCTGAGTTGCATAGCCGGGAGAGACCATGTTAGGCTTTTCTCCCGGTGTTTCGTGCTTGCCCTTTTCTAGGGCCAAGTTGCTTAGCTGGGATAGACCTTGTTAGGTTTTTCTCCCAGCCTTTCAGCCTTGCACCATTTAGGGGTCCAGTTGCTATGTTGTGAGCAACCATCGTTTTGGTTTTGCATGGCATTTCTACGCGGTATTAGTTAGTCGTACACAACTTTATTGGCAATAATTTGAAAGTAAAAAATTAAGTAATAATGTTTGACTTTCATTAGCTCTGTCAAAATTACATTGTTTTGGCCGTACAGATTTAGTTATACGGCTCAGTTGCTAGACCTAGTTGTATTTACAACTTTTTGGCTAAGTACAAAAAACTTTATACATAATATTTCTTAAGATTGTCCGCATTCCACGTACGAGGAATAGGACGATCGTCCAAGGCATCGAGACAGTAAGTACCATCTCGTACCTATTCACCAATTCTGTAGGGCCTTTCCCAATCAGGGGTTAACTTGCTGTCTTCCTTTGCTCGGCCTACCACTTTCATTTTCCTTAAAACTAGGTCCCCCATCTTAAGCGGCCGCTTTGACACTTTTCGATTATATGTCCTTGTCATCCTTAGACGATATATTTCGTGTCTTAGCGCCGCATTGCCCCTAGCTTTTGGAAGAAAGTTTATGGTAGTCTTCATGGCCTTCCAATAGGCCGGTTCATCATGTAACATCACCCGAAGAGTGGGCTCGTACGTTTCAATTGGGAGCACGGCCTCAGAACCATACACAAGAAAGAATGGGGATTCTTCTCTAGAACCTTTTACTATTATCCGAATAGACCATAACACATTAACCAACTCATCAGCCCATAGGCCGCCTGCTTTCTCAAGCTTCCGCTTGATGCCATTGGAAACTAACTTGTTATACGCCTCAACCTGGCCGTTAGCTTTTGTTCGGCTAACCGAAGCAAAGCAACGTGCAATGCCCTGGTCACTAAGCCAATCTCAAAGATGGTCGGTCTCGAATTGTGGCTCATTGTCGAACACCAAAACATGTGATTAAGTTGCGGACACATCTTTCCATTTAATGCCTTGGACAACCTCAACCTCCACCCACTTGGTAAAGTAATCAACTGCCACCAAAACATACTGCCGCTGCCCTGATGCTGGAGTGTAAGGCCCTAAGATGTCCATGGCCCATTTGGAAAACGGATGTGGACTACTTATGGCCGACAAACTATTTGCCGGACGGTGTATGAGGGTTGCAAATCTCTGACATTTATCACATTTTTTCACCACTTCCATGGCGTTTGAATTCATGCTCGGCCAAAAATACACAAGATAGGCCACCTTTTCAGCTAATGCTCGTTTGCCTATATGTGATCCGCAATGCCCTGATGGAGGTCGTCTAGCACTTCATACCGCTGCTCGGGCGTAACACACTTTAAGTATGGTTTAACAAATGAGTTTTTTGAACAAGTCTACCCCTTGAGTTCAAACCATGCCACCTTTTTATTCATCTTCTAAGTCTCCTTCGGGTCGTCTAGAAGAACTCCATCTTTGAGATAGGAGATAATTATGTCCATCCATGTGGAGCTTCGGTCAATGGTTTGAACGTGCTCGGCATCAATGCTCCGCTTCTCCTTAACTTCCCAAAACATAGATCTCGGAGTACCACATGATGTCGAGGAGGCTAATTTTGACAGGGTGTCCGCCTGATTGTTCCCGAACCGAGGGACTTGTTGCAGCGTGAAATGATTTATGCCCTAGGCTTCTTCTTTTACCATCTGAAGGTACTTCATCATTACCGGCTCCCTAGACTCGTAGTCACCTTTCACTTGGCTGACTATCAGCTGAGAGTCCGAACAAGCATCAATTTTTGTTGCCCCTGCTGCCTTACACATTCTAAGGTCGGCTAGAAGGGCTTCGTAGTAAGCTTCGTTGTTAGAAGCTTGAAACTTGAACCTCATAGAATACTCAAACTTATCTCCTTCCGGAGATATACAAATCATACCAGCACCGCAGCCACTCACTATTGAACTCCCATTGACAAACACCATATCTGATCCCCTACCGCCTGCTTGTACGGTCTCATCGTTTCAGCCAAAAAATCCGTAGAGGCTTGACCCTTGATTGCCTTTCTGGGTTCGAATAAAATATCAAACCCTCTCACCTTTAGAGCCCATTAAGTATTCGTCCACTAGCCTCAAGTGTTGTGAATGACTTCTTCAACTGTTGGTCCGTGTAGACCACAATTGAATGAGCAAGAAAGTATGGCCTTAGCTTCTTTGATGCCATAAAAAGTGCCAAGCCAAACTTCTCAATGGGTGGGTACCAAAGTTCGGCATTGTGCAACAATGGATTAAGAAATACACGGGGATCTGGTTGTCGTCCCTTTCAGCAAGTAGGACGACACTTAGAGAGTGATCATAAATTACAAGATACATGTATAGTTTTTCATCTTTGATCGGACTAAGAAACCGAGGGAAGGTATGCAAGTGATTCTTCGACTAAATAAAGGATTTCTTGGCCTCTTCAGTCCACTCAAACATAGCATTTTTCTTCATGGTTTGGAAAAAATAAATACAAATCCCTTGAACGTGACATAAACCGTCCAAGTACTGCTAAGCAGTCGGTCAGCCTCTATACTTCTTTTATGGTTCTAGGAGATTTCATATCTAAGACCCCCTTGATCTTCTCAAGGTTAGCTTCGATGCCGCGTTGATCGATAAAAAATCCTAAAAATTTGCCGGACTCAACACCAAAGACACACTTCTTTAGATTTAACATCATCTTATGCTGCCTGAGTTTGATAAATGTTTCTCGGAGGTCACTCAAATGGCCGACCGAGTTCTTTGATTTAAAAATCGTATCATTAATGTAAGCCTCCATATTCCGGTCGTACTGGTCTCTGATGACCGTATTCACAAGTCTTTGAAATCTGGCTGGGGCATTCCTTAAGCTATTTTCTCTTGATCTTTTTCCCACAAAGGGAAATAGTGAAATCCAGAATAGGCGTCCATGAAACTCATTAAGGCATGCCTGGTCGTTGAATCGACTAGGCGGTTAATTTTAGGCAAGAGAAAGCTGTCCTTTGGACATGCCTTGTTGTGGTTGGTGTAATCAACACACATCCGCTAAGTTCCATTCGGCTTCTTGACAAAAACTACATTAGCCACCCAATCAAGGTAGTAACATTACCGAATGAAACCTACGTCTAACAATTTCATTACCTCGGTCGCGGTCGCCTGATTCCTTTCTTTACCATCATTTCTCTTCTTCTGCCGGATAAGCTTAATGGCTAGGTTGACTGCCACCTTGTGTACGACCAGGTCTGGGCTTATACCCTGTATCTCATGAACTTCAAAAGCAAAAAAATCCTTGAACTCTCTTATCAAATTTACCAAGTCATCTCCAAGCAAGTCTATAGCCATAGTGCCAACCTAGACCGTCTGATCAGGTTATCCCGGGTCCAACAGTATGTCTTATGATCGCCGGTCGGCTGCGGCCTTAACTCTTTTCACCGGCCAACTGTCATTAATTGCTATGCCAGCTCCTTCTTGATTAACTTGCGCTTTTTGCCAACCTATTGTGCTTGGAGTGACCCTCCTTCCGAGTTTTGCTCGAACGCCCTGCTATGTCCGAGTGATGTGGACTTCCCAGTCAGTTGATTACACTCTTTTGCCATTACTTGGTCTCCCTGAATGGAGCTTATTTTCCCGTTCGACCGCTCAAACTACATCAACATTGAGTGAGGGACAATTACCGTTGTTACTCAATTCAGAGTCGGACGACTAATGATAACATTATAGCCGGTAAGCTCTTTAACATTTAGGTAGCGGACGACCATGTCCCTCCCTTCTTTTCTCAGACCAAAGCGAACAGGCAGGTCTATCTGTCCCACTAGATGGATAACGCTTCCTCCAAAACCAACTAACGGATGGGAGATATCTTTCAGAGCATCCTTTGGAAACTTCAAAATTTTCAAGCAAGCAAGGCTGATTATGTCGGATGAGCTACTTGTGTCTAACAACACTAGTCCAACCTTGACATGTTCCATGTGCATCACTTCCCACATTAGCCTAGTTTCTTGCTTAATTACTTTAATGGTTAGGCCGCCTGCAGCAAAACCGCCTGAGATGACGGCCACAAACCCTGTGTCCGTGCTATTCTCATCCTCATCATCTTTTTTCTTCTCCTTCTTCTTCTTGGATTTGTTGTCCATCTGAGAGTAAGTGAACTTAGACTTCAGCACATACGAGTTGAGCATGCCCTTCTCGGCCAGCTTGTTTAACAACGGTTTTAGGTTATTGCATTTGTTCGTATCATGCCTTATATCCTTGTGGTAATGACAATACTTGTTTTTTTTTCTGATACTAGGCCGGCCCCCTCAAAGGCTGGGGTTTCAGGAACTCGAACTTTCCCTTGATTTCCATCAGAATAAAATAACAGTCTTTGTTGTACTCATATTAGGGTTCGTACATTTTAGCTTTCTTGGACTTGGTCTGTTAGCAGTCCGCCACCCAGACTTCTTTTCTTTTGTTGTTTCCTTCTGTGTTTTTTCCGGCCGAGTCTTGCTGAGAAGAGGGTTTCTTCTCAGCGCCCTTGGCCGGCTCTTCTGCTTTTGTAAGTGAACAGAAATCAGCTGCATCAATATTTGATTCGGCCTCCCGCAGAACACCTTCGTATGTCTGAATCTTTTGCCTGATCAGATCAAACTTAAAACCATTGTGCCTTAATACTCAAAGAAACTCCGAGTAGGCCATTTCATCTGGCAAATTTTGAATTTGCGCTTTCTCCATGTTAAACCTCTAGACGTACGAACGCAGCCCTCCTTCTTTCCTTGGACAATGGTTACCAAGTTAAGACTAGTCTTCCATGGTGGTATGTTGTAGGAGAAGTTTCCAACCAACAACAAACTAAGAGTTGTAAAACAATTTATACATTCGGCCGGTAGACTGTTGAACCAGTCTTGAGCCACACCTTTGAGAGTGGTCAGGAAGCATTTTCACCAAGTGGCATCATCCACATTTTGCATGTACATCATGTTTCTATACAAAGAGATATGCTCTTCAGGGTTGCCCGTACTATCATAGGCACCCACAAGCACACTCTTCACCTTTGCTGGGTAGGGAGAGTTGAGAATTTCTTGAGAAAACGGAGGCGGCTTGTCACCTAGAGTCAAAAAGTGCATTTTCCAATCAATAGGCTAAGATTGGGCTGCTGGTCCGGCCATGTAAGCTACCTGGTCCTACGGTCGACCATATTGCCCGTACCGCCCGTACACTTGGGGAGTAGGCGACAGATTTGCACCATAGTTATGGGGAACTTGAAACTGAGCTGGTTGAGATAAAGGAATTGGAGTTTGAGTATGGTGAGCTTGACTCCTACTGGTCCTAGCCGAGCTGGTAGGGTATGGTGTGGCAATTCATCCGGCATGGTGGGAAGTAGTAGGATTAGGCCTGCTCTTGCCGTTTGTGCCGAAGATAGTCTCAGGCATCCTTAAAGTGCTGGGACGACTCATTTCGCTTCCTTAGATGTTGCCTAGTATGCCCCCCAACCGACTTCGATTTCTAAAGCAGTTTCGACAAGTTCATCCGAGGCACCCTAGGGGACCTCGGCTGCCTTCTGAGCGAGGTAGCTCCCGCATCCTCAATATTAGCCGCCTTGCCATGGGGTTTCTTTTTGTAGCTTTCTCCCTCATTTCTTAGCGACTGCCTAGAAAAAGAGGGTATCCAGCCCTTAAACTCCTTTCGAAGCTTGGCCAAAGCACCCTACAAAGAGCCGGCCGTCAAAGGAGGATCCTCGGCCTCATGAAACGAGGCGGTTAGAGGATCATTGTTGTTGATAGTAACCTCAATATTCTCTACATGTTCTTCCTGACTAGGACCGGGTGTCTGACCATCATTAGCCATTTCAGAATTGTGTCCCCATAGACGCCGCTAAATATTTTGGGGTTTTTTGGAATCCATCGGGATACAGGTCTTTAATATGTCTAGAAAGCCGCATACACCTGCAAAACAATGAATATTCCGTTTGATGGAATATTAGCCTCCGGCGATCAAGTTAGTGATCAGATAACGAATATATTTAGAGAGAGAAAGTGGAGAGAAGTTGGAGCAATTTAATATGCCTTGATTGATATGTCTCAATCCACCCCTTCCATCATAAATGATTGGGGTATTTATAGGGCTTGGAATGTGTGCATTCTAGGGTTGGTGCCCTAAAAAGGAGTGCACTGATTGGCGGCGCAATCAGGTAGAGACACGTGTCTCTTGGGGCCCGTTATGGCACTTTCCTTGGGAATTAGGATTCTAGAGGTAATGGAGGCCTTTTCCCTTTGGTGCTCTCATGCTTCCACGTGTCATCTTCTTATTAGGACACGTGTTGCACTTTTACAAGGCCACGCGTCGCCTTTGGATTGGACCACGTGTTGGGGTAATTTTTACCCTAAACAAGTTCCATATACGTGATAGATCGCATAATTTTGAGATTGCCTACACCGATTCTAAAAGTAAATTACAAAAAGCAAATCAAGTTTTAAATTCAAATTCAACATCAAAAGAGTCTAGAGAACGCGCATATTTCAAAGCCAAATAAAAAAACAAAGTTAAAAGTGAGAAATGCAATATTATGCAAATGCATAATTGCACATCTCGGGGGCTTATTTCGAGTTTTGAGCCTTTTATCTTTTCATAACAATCTAAGTTAACCACATTACAATCCTAAAAGTCCCCTTTGAGGTGAACACAACTTGTGTGAACTGTGAAGTTCGATTAGAGCTACGTTGGCTTGATTCCTGTTTTTCCTTTTCTAATTACCCAATACCAAATGCCCTTATAATATTTAAGATATATTGATGACACTAAAATATAATTACAAGGTGAGTTAAATACGAGTTTGGGTCGCACTCATAATTAAGGCCTTGTTTGGTTCACCTTATTTTTACTGATCTGATCTAGTCTAGTCTGGTCTGGTCTGATCTGATCTGATTTTCTAATTTGACAAAATTTTGACCTTAAGTGTACGATAATCTATAAGGAAAAAATATATCAAGTTGGATCTTGTTAGATTCGTAATAATGTGTAGTTTATTAATATGTAATTTTCACAATTTTTTTCATTACGAAATTAAGAATATTTAGCGATAAAAAACCTTACATAAAACGATGTTCTGATCTGAACTTATTTTTTTTGAAATAAGTAAAAATAAGTTGAACTAAACAAGGCCTAAGAGAGAGTCCACTTCACAGGAACAAAGGAGGTTCCATCCCAAAACCACATGACAATCAGAGGAGTATCCCCTTAACCTTATAAAGTGTTTAACTCTCTCTTCTTTTCTCTATGTGGGACACTTACATGTGTTATTTGGGAAGTTTGTACTTCAACATTCTCCTTTATATGTGATGTTTTATGGGCTAGAGTGCATTAATTTCCACTACCCTTCACCTGGACCCACTAAATTTGGCCTATGTACTCATTATTCAAGTCATTAGAGGTCCCTTACCGTGGGTCTGACTCTGATACCATGTTAAATACGAGTTTGGGCCGCACTCATAACTAAGAAAGAGTCCACTCCAAAACCATATGCCAATGCCAGGAGTTGCCCCTTAGACTTATAAAGTGTTTAACTCTCTCTTCTTTTCTCTATGTGGGACACTTAAATGTGTTGTTTGAGAAGTTTATATTTCAACAAACCAAAAAAAAAAAATTATATTTAATATTGTAAGTGGCTATCTAATAATATTTTTGAACATACCACCGTACCCTAAGTAACAAGAATTACAACAAATTGTATGAAATTTATTTAAAAAGATATTAAAAAGATCTATAGCCATTCAATGGTATAATTATTATTGTGAAATTAAAATTTGAACAATTCTTTAGAGTTTAATGGTATTAATGCATCAATATTAAGGTGTAAAGAATAGATAATGAATCAAATATTTTACGAAAAAGCTAATTACCTTGGTTGTATACTTTGTATTAATTGATATGCTAGATTGTCAATATTCTCTAAATAATATTCTATGATTTAAGTAAATAAATAATAAATAAATTAAATAAAAACTAGTATTATGTGAGTTCGGATTCACAATGATCAATATAAGCTATTGAACATTTTATATAAGTTTTTAAACATCTAAATTTTTTATATTTGATTAGTTAAAATTCTGACATTTTACGTAAGATTTTTTAAGTTTCATACAAGTTATTGGACATGTTGTACATTATTTTTTGAGTGATGAGTGCAATCACAGTAAAATAGAATCAACCAAAACTGTGTAAATAATCTAATAATATGAAATTCATCAACAACAAAATTTCAAATTGTGTTTTTAACCAATTTCATGCACTGTGATATGTAAATTAGAATGATGGAATATTTATTGCATCAGTGATTGATTAAACATTTTTATATGATTAATCAAAAAGATCAAATGTAGAAATATTGATTATATTGTGAAAGGTTTGTATAAATCGGGGTAGCAAAGTTGCTTTAAAAAAAAAAGAAAAAAAAAATCGGGGTAGCAAAGAGCATGCATGAAAATCACATTTGTCTTTTGGTTGCTATAATATTAGTAGTGAAAGATGAAAAACTTGATCAATTATGAAAAATTTACTACGCATATAACTGCTAACATTATTAAGTTAAAAAGGAATAGAAAACATAAAATTGAAGCGATAGATAAATGAGAGTTCCTAAATGTCACATTATTGAAAATGCCCTATAAATGTCACATATTAGAAAATACCCTATAAAAGTCCCCAAAGAAAATTATTTCACTAAGGTTTTTTATTTTTATTTTTATTTTTTTCTTAGTTATGAATCAATTATTTTTTTCATTAGACAATCAATCAAATATAGTTGATGATTCAACCTTTAAAGTAATTTTTGTATATATGTTAGAAAAAGTTATAATTAGGAGGCCCTCCTTTTGGATGGTAAACCTAATTTATCAATATGAAGAATCCAAAGGAGTTATGGGCTACTATTACAATTAGTGCACCACTGTAGTATATACAAGGTGACCTATAGTAGATATCGATCCAAAAAAATTTACAGTTCTGTTTTTTTCTCTGAAATTAATCCATACATGATACATGTAAGGTTTGTATTATATGTATACTGTTGATTATTTTAAAACTAATAAAAGTAAGGAT
Source organism: Chenopodium quinoa (assembly GCF_001683475.1). Lineage (NCBI taxonomy): Eukaryota > Viridiplantae > Streptophyta > Magnoliopsida > Caryophyllales > Amaranthaceae > Chenopodium > Chenopodium quinoa. Next base: position 1,220,391 of record NW_018745540.1, on the reverse strand, counting down.
AATTTGAAAATTTTAAGAGAACACCACTACCTTATCACTTCACTTATATTATACTCCGTACCTAATAATTTAATTAATTAGAAAAGATATGGTTTGCATGCTCATGTGCCATGTCCTATCTATTGTACGACTTTGTAGTGCAAGTGAGCAACATACTACATAGGCATCCACGTACATACCTAATTCACATGATAATAAAGTCACTTCGAATTGACTTCATCGATCTATCAAGTGTAATTACATGTTGCACGTTCATATTAGCTTGCATTGATTATATTCTAATGTCTTCAAAGCACCTTCCCTGTTTAAGCAACTTAATCTCCGGCAAATCAGCACCATCTTCTGTTAAATAAATACCTAATGGTTGACTTGCGATAGTATTATTTTAGCATAACTCCGATCTAGAACACATTATTGTGACCTTATTGACTATATATATTGTCACCAATATTAAAAAAACCTTATCATTAAAAAAATAAAGTACTGTACTTAAAAGAGACCTTGAGTCCTTGAGGTTAGGTCACTTGGAAGTTTGGTTGTGCAATCAAGTGAGCATGTGACTGTAATTAAGAAAATAACTCGTAATAACCTTTTTCCTAAATTGTTTTGTTTTATTTTTTTGGCTACATATTATCGTTTAATGATACAAAGGATCTTGACCACAATTCGACAATTATGGTTTTTTGCCCAATATTTGCCGCTCATGAACTTAGGAGTAGAGGAGAGAATAAGGGTTTTCCTATTGATAAACATCTTTAGTTGGTATAGTAGGTATTCAAACTCAAAACTTATATGATTTGAAGTATGAATTTTATCAAGTAAGTCCAGCCTTACTTGATACATATTCATATTAAATAATAACCATAGTCTACTACATAGCTCATGGCTTTGGAAATATTCAAATGTAAACACATTCGTAAATTAGTAGATGAACAAAAAAAATTGTAATCCGTCATTTGAAAAAGTATCACTGAAATTTAATTTTATCGAAATCCCTTTGTCGTGTAGTACGTCCATGTTTCTTTTTGATGCAATGTAGTACGTACATCTAGTACTGTCAAAAACCGAACCGAACTGGTCAAACCGAACCGATTCAAATCGATCCGAATGAGAACCGAACCGATTAAAAACCGATTTTTTGAAATCGAAAACTGACCCGAACCGCATTTTAGTAAACCCGAAACCAAACCGATCCGAGTAACGTTAAACCGTTTAAGAACCGAACCAAATCTAAACCGAACTGAAAGGAAACCGAACAGAAAATGAACCAAACCGTTTCTAACCCGAAACCGTTTGAACTGGCACAAACACCGTTTACACCGAACCGTTAACAAACTGCAAACCGTTTACACAGAACCGTTTATAAACCGAACCGCTTATAAACCGAACTGTTTATGAACCGAATCGCTTATAAATCGAACCGTTTACAAACCACTTATAACAACTCATCAAATCATGATTATGACACTATTAACTAAATGATCAAATAAAAAGCAAATAATAATCTGATAGTAAAACAATAATACATTAATGCACTAAACTTTTATAATCTACTTCGTAATAAACTAGTAAGATCAGTATGACTAAACTTGAAACATAACATGATATGTATTTACAAAATTAATGAGAATTTGCATATAATATGATGCCTCAATATGAAGTGATGAAGGCTCACCTTGATATAAAACTTGTTAACCAGCAAAAGGTTATAAAGTAGTATAAAATTTCAAACCAAAACTGTTTAATTGCCCGAATCCAAACGACTCGATAAAAAACCGATTTTTTGAAATAAAAAACAGACCCGAACCGTAATTTAGTAAACCTGAAATAAACCGATCCAAATAATGTTAAATCGTAAAAGAACCAAACCCGTTAACGAACCGAACCAGTTATAAACCGAACTAAAATAAAACCGAACCAAAAATGAACCGAACCGTTTCTAACCCGAAACTGTTTGAACCGGGATAAAAACCGTTTACACTGAACCGTTAACAAACCGCAACCCGTCCGTACCGAACCTTTTACTACCCGGACTGTTTACAACCGGACCGTTTACAACACGAACCGAATTTAAACCGGGATACCATTTACACCGAACCGTTAACAAACCGCAACCCGTCTGCACCAAACCGTTTACTACCCGGACCGTTTACAACCAGAACCGAATTTAAACCGTTCAAGAATAAGCCGAAACCGAATCGAACCGATAATTATTTAAACCGAACTGAAACCGACCCGTCAGACATTTGAACCGATTTCAAACCGACCCGATTTCAAACCGAATCGAAACTGAACTGTCAAACCGTTTTGACAGTACTACGTACATCAGTACATGTTACTTCTGTTAGATACTCTTAATTTTGTACTTCATTCATGTACATCTTTAACAAGTTTTACATATATTACATTTAGAAAAATAAATTGTTCATTTCACACTATAAATACTCATGATATCTTTCATTACTTTTAATGTTATGTGCTTTAATTAGTGATCTGAGTGAAGGTGTTGTCCCACATTGAAGGAGTATAAAAGTAAAAGTGAAGAGGAATATTGGAATGTGTATCCCACATTGAAGAAAAGATAAAGTCGTACTCACTTTATAAAGCTAAGGGACTACTCCCCTCATTGTGATATGGTTTTGAGGTGGAACTCTTTGATCGTATCAAGTGAACATTCGTGACAGGTAAGTCCTAGACCCGTTTGTCAATTACCAATTTTACCGTTACTTACAATCTTGTGCGGCATTACACATTGCATGTTGTTTAAGGTCCACGTATTATCATTTACCAAAAAGTTAAATATCCTTTGAATTTGTAGGTGGTTCAAACTTTTCCCGTGGTGTTATGCTGGATCACCAACGCTTAAAATCTTGAACTACGTGTTGAAGACGATATGTCAATTATTTCGAGATGAAGGGAAGAAATATAATCAATGAATGAAACTCTTTATCATTAGGATTGCTTCACATATTTTACGAGGATCGATTTAGTAAGGGCTACATATAAAAAGCTAAAAATGAAAAAACACAAATAAAAACATAACATTAAATACACTGATTTACGCTACAAACTTTCATATGTGGCTGGCCAGAGAGAGAAAACTTGTACGTGGTGTAGGATTATAAAAAAAAAAAAAAAAAAAATTGTGGCTGGCCACACTCTTTTCTTCTTTTCTTCTTCTCCGTCAAATCTCTCAAAACCCTCCTAACTGAATATTCCATTTCTACCTTAGTGATTCCTACTCCTATTCAAGGTAGTCATTGACTTTCTTTAAAACTCCATTGACTTTAAAACTTCCTTTTATAAAATAATAATTATGCCCCAAAGTTTCTAAATAATAAAATAAAATATTTCCAAAGCAATTAAATAAATAAAAATGGATGTTTAGATAAAATAAAACCTTTTTGAATTATTGAAGTACCGTAAATAATTCATTTCGAATGATTTAAATACTTCATAAAATAATGTTTTAATTTAATATATGTATAAAAATACTGAGTATTACAATTTGTCGTCCTTTGATACTATCTCTTAGACGTACCCATGAAATTTCAGACATGGTCTCAACCTGATAGTTTCTAAGTGTTAGTAGAGCTTAATAGCTTAAGTATGCCCTTACCCTTAGACTCAAAATGCCTTGGACTTCGTTCGTCCAACTTTGTGGCTGGATGAATTGAGTAGCAATCTGACCATTGCGGCCGAGTTGCATAGCCGGGAGAGACCATGTTAGGCTTTTCTCCCGGTGTTTTGCGCTTGCCCTTTTCTAGGGCCAAGTTGCTTAGCTGGGATAGACCTTGTTAGATTTTTGTCCCAGCCTTGCACCGTTTAAGGGTCCAGTTGCTATGTTGTGAGCAACCATCGTTTTGGTTTTGCATGGCATTTCTACGCGGTATTAGTTAGTCTAACACAACTTTATTGGCAATAATTTGAAAGTAAAAAATTAAGTAATAATGTTTGACTTTTCATTAGCTCTGTCAAAATTACATTGTTCTGGCCATACGGCTTTAGTTATACGGCTCGGTTGCTAGACCTAGTTGTATTTACAACTTTTTTTCTAAGTACAAAAAACTTTATACATAATATTTCTTAAGATTGTTCGCATTCCACGTACGAGGAATAGGACGGTCGTCCAAGGCTTCGAGACGGTAAGTACCATCTCGTACCTCTTCACTGATTCGGTAGGCCCTTCCCAATTAGGGTTTAACTTGCCGTCTTCCTTTGCTTGGCCTACCAGTTTCATTTTCCTTAATACCAGGTCCCCCATCTTAAGGGCCTCGTTAACACTTTTCGATTATATGCCTTTGTCATCCTTAGACGATATATTTCGTGTCTTAGCGCCGCATTGCCCCTAGCTTCTGGGAGAAAGTTTATGGCAGTCTTCATGGCCTCCCAATTGACCGATTCATCATATAACATCACCCGAAGAGTGGGCTCGTACATTTCAATTGGGAGCATGGCCTCAGAACCATAGATAAGAAAGAATGGGGTTTCTTCTGTAGGAACCTTTTACTATTATCCGAATAGACCATAACACATTAACCAACTCATCAGCCCATAGGCCGCCTGCTTTCTCAAGATTCCGCTTGATGCCATTGGAAACTAACTTGTTATACGCCTCATCCTGGCCATTAGCTTTTGGTCGGCCAACCAAAGCAAAGCAATGTGCAATGCCCTGGTCGCTAAGCCAATCTCTAAGATGGTCTGTCTCGAACTGTGGCCCATTGTCGAACACCAAAACGTGTGATTACGTTGCGGACACATCTTTCCATTTAATACCTCGGATAACCTCGGCCTCCACCCACTTGGTAAAGTAATCAAATGCCACCAAAACATACGGCCGCTGCCCTAATGCTGGAGTGTAAGGCCCTAAGATGTCCATGGCCCATTTGGAAAAAGGATGTGGACTACTTATGGCCTACAAACTAATTGCCGGACGGTGTATGAGGGTTGCAAATCTCTGGCACTTATCACATTTTTTCACCACTTCTGTTTAGGGTAAAAATACCCCATTCGTGTGGTCCAATTAGGCGCTGATACGTGTCAACATCAGAAGGGTTCTAATAGGACCAATCCCTCGGTGACATGTGTCACCCTGACCCATGAAAGGAGAACTGATCTCCTTTCACTATAAATAGAGGAAAGTCCTCATTTATTGCACATTAAGGCACCTTCATAAATACATACACAAAAATCTGAGCAATATTAATTGCAGAATCTCCCGGAATCCGAGAGACCATCTTCTTTCCGCACTTTTACACACTCAGACGTATTCTAAATTGATCGTCGGAGGCGGAACCCCAACCCACCGGGGTCTCCGTGCTTTTGCAAATACAGGCAGTCGGCTACTGGTTCTGGTGTTGTAACTCTCCCGCGGGACACATCAAAAAACCCAAAAACAACTTCCATGGCGAAAAAATGTGATCCACAATGCCTTGATCGAGGTCGTCTAGCACTTCATACCCCTGCTCGGGCGTAACACACTTTAAGTATGGTTTAACAAATGATTTTTTGAACAAGTCTACCCCTTGAGTTCAAACCATGTCGCGTTTTTCTTCGTCTTCTAACTGTCCTTCGGGTCGTCCAGAAGAACTCTATCTTTGAGATAGGAGATAATTCTGTCCATCCATGTGGAGCTTCGGTCAATGGTTTGAACGTGCTCGGCATCAATGCTCCGCTTCTCCTTAACTTCCCAGAACATAGATCTCGGAGTACCACATGATGCCGAGGAGGCTAATTTGGACAGGGTGTCCGCCTGATTGTTCTTAGACCGAGGGACTTGTTGCATCGTGAAATGATTTAATTAGACCCTTAGCTTCTTCTTTTACCATCTGAAGGTACTTCATCATTACCAGCTCCCTAGACTCGTAGTCACTTGTCACTTGGCTGACTATCAGCTAAGAGTCCGAACAAGCATCAATTTTTGTTGCCCTTGCCTCCTTACACATTCTAAGGCCGGCTAGAAGGGCTTCGTAGTAAGCTTCGTTGTTAGAAGCTTGAAACTGGAACCTCAAAGCATACTCAAACTTATCTCCTTCCGGAGATAGACAAATAATACCAACACCGCAGCCAGTCACTATTGCACTCCCATCGACAAACACTTTCCATATCTAATCCCCTGCCGCCTGCTTGTCAGGTCACATCAATTCAGCTAAAAAATCTGTAGAGGCTTGACCCTTGATTGCCTTTCTGGGTTTGAATGAAATATCAAACCCTCTCATCTTTAGAGCCCATTTAAGTATTCGGCCATTAGCCTCAAGTGTTGTGAATGACTTCTTCAACTGTTGGTCCGTGTAGACCGCAATTGAATGAGCAAGAAAGTATGGCCTTAGCTTCTTTGATGCGATAAAAAGTGCCAAGCCGAACTTCTCAATGGGTGGGTACCTAATTTTGGCATTGTGCAACACATGGATGATGAAATACACAGGGATCTGGTGGTCGTCCCTTTAAGCAAGTAGGATGACACTTAGAGAGTGATTAGAAATTGCAAGATACATGTATAGTTTTTCATCTTTGATCGGACTAACAAACCGAGGGAAGGTATGTAATTGATTCTTTAACTAAATAAAGGCTTCCTCCGCCTCTTCAGTCCACTCAAACATAGCATTTTTCTTCATGGTTTGGATAAAATAGCAATACTTATCCTTTGAATGTGACAGAAACCGTCCAAGTACGGCTAAACAGTTGGTCAGCCTTTGTACTTCTTTTATGGTTCTGGGCGATTTCATATCTAAGACCTCCTGGATCTTCTAAGGGTTAGCTTCGATGCCATGTTGATCGATGAAAAATCCTAAAAATTTTCAGAACTCAACACCAAAGACACACTTCTTTAGATTTAACATCATCTTATGCTGCCTGAGTTCGATAAATGTTTCTCAGAGGTCACTCAAATGGCCGACAGACTTCTTTGATTTAACAATCATATCATCAATGTAAGCCTCCATATTCCGGCCGATCTGGTCTCTGAAGAGTGTATTCACAAGTCTTTGAAATGTGGTTGGGGAATTCCTTAAGCCGAACGGCATGACATTGTAGCAATACAACCCCTGCTCAGTCAAAAAAGCTATTTTCTCTTTATCTTTTTCCCACAAAGGGATATAGTGAAATCTAGAATAGGGGTCCATAAAACTCATCAAGGCATGTCCGGTCGTTGAATCGACTAGGCGGTTAATTTTAGGCAAGGGAAAGCTGTCCTTTGGACATGCCTTGTTGAGGTTGGTGTAATCAACACACATTCGCCAAGTTCCATTTGGCTTCTTGACCAAAACTACATTAGCCACCCAATCAATGTAGTAACATCACCGAATGAAACCTACGTCTAGCAATGTCTTTACTTCGGCCGCGGTCACCTGATTCCTTTCTTTACCATGATTTCTCTTTTTCTGTCGGATAGGCTTAATGGCTAGGTTGACAACCAGCTTGTGTACGGCCAGGTCAGGGCTTATACCCGGCATCTCATGAACTTCAAAAGCAAACACATCCTTGAACTTTCTTAGAAAATTTACCAAGTCATCTCCAAGCAAGTCTATAGCCATAGTGCCAACCTAGACCGTCTGATCAGATTGGCCCGGGTCCAACAGTATGTCTTATGATCGCCGGTCAGCTGCGGCCTTAACTCTTTTCACCGGCCAACTGTCATTAATTGCTATGCCAACTCCTTCTTGATTAACTTGCGCTTTTTGCCGACCTATTGTGCTTGGAGTGACCCTCCTTCCGAGTTTTGCTCGAACGCCCTGCTATGTCCGAGTGATGTGGACTTCCCAGCCAGTTGATTACACTCTTTTGCCATTACTTGGTCTCCCTGAATGGAGCTTATTTTCCCGTTCGACCGCTCAAACTACATCAACATTGAGTGAGGGACAATTACCGTTGTTACTCAATTCAGAGTCGGACATTCTAAATTTTTTATATTTGATTAGTTAAAATTCAGACATTTTATGTAAGATTTTTTAAGTTTCATACAAATTATTGGACATGTTGTTCATCATTTTTTGAGTGATGAGTGCAATCACAGTAAAATAGAATCAACCAAAACTGTGAAAATAATCTAATAATATGAAATTCATCAACAACAAAATTTCAAATTGTGTTTTTAACCAATTTCATGCACTGTGATATGTAAATTAGAATGATGGAATATTTATTGCATCAGTGATTGATTAAACATTTTTATATTAATTAATCAAAAAGATCAAATGTAGAAATATTGATTATATTGTGAAAGGGTTGTATAAATCGGGGTAGCAAAGAGCATGCATGAAAATCACATTTGTCTTTTGGTTGCTATAAAATTAGTAATGAATGATGAAAAACTTGATCAATTATGAAAAATTTGCTACACGTATATAATTGCTAACATTATTAAGTTAAAAAGGAATTGAAAACATATTGAAGCGATAGATAAATGAGAGTTCCTAAATGTCACATTATTGAAAATGCCCTATAAATGTCACATATTAGAAAATACCCTATAGAAGTCCCTAAAGAAAGTTATTTCATTAAGGTTTTTTATTTTATTTTTTTAATTTTTTTTAGTTATGAATCAATTATTTTTTCATTAGACAATCAATCAAATATAGTTGATAATTCAACCTTTTAAGTAATTTCTGTACATATGTTAAAAAAAGTTATAATTAGGAGGCTCTCCTTTTGGATGGTAAACCTAATTTATCAATATGAAGAATCCAAAGGAGTTAAGAGCTACTATTACAATTAGTGCACCAGTGTAGTATATACGAGGTGACCTATAGTAGATATCGATCCAAAAAATTTACAGTTTTGTTTTTTTCTCTGAAATCAATTTATATATGATACATGTAAGGTTTGTATTGTATGTATATTGTTGATTATTGTAAAACTAATAAAAGTAAGGATAATTTGAACATTTTAAGAGAACACCACTACCTTATCACTTCACTTTACTTATATTATACTTCGTACGTAATAATTTAATTAATTAGAAAAGATATGGTTTGCATGCTCATGTGCCATGTCCTATCTATTGTACGACTTTGTAGTGCAAGTTTGAAACATACTACATAAGTACATAGGCATCCACGTACATACCTAATTCACATGATATTAAAGTCACTTCGAATTGACTTCATCGATCTATCATGTGTAATTACATATTGCACGTTCATATTAGCTTGCATTGATTATATTCTAATGTCTTCAAAGCACCTTCCCTGTTTAAGCAACTTAATCTCCGGCAAATCGGCACCATCTTCTGTTAAATAAATACGTAATGGTTGACTAGCGATAGTATTATTTTAGCATAACTCCGATCTAGAACACATTATTGTGACCTTATTTAGATAATAAGTAGTACTATATATATTGTCATCAATATTAAAGAAGACCTTATCATTAAAAAAATAAACGTACTGTACTTAAAAGAGACCTTGAGCCATTGAGGTTAGGTCACTTGGTGGTTTGGTTGTGCAATCATGTGAGCATGTGACTGTAATTAAGAAAATTACTCGTAATAACCTTTTTTCTAAATTGTTTTGTTTTAATTTTTTGGCTACATATTATCGTCTAACGATACAAAGGATCTTGACCACAATTCTACAATTATGGTTTTTTTGTCCAATATTTGCCGCTCATGAACTTGGGAGTAGAGGGGAAAATAAGGGTTTTCCTATTGATAAACATCCTTAGTTGGTATAGTAGGTATTCGAACTCAAAACTTATATGATTTGAAGTATTAATTTTTTCAAGAAAGTCAAGCCTTACTTGATTCATGTTTATATTAAATAATAACCATAGTATACTACATAGCTCATGGCTTTGGAAATATCCAAATGTAAACACATTCGTAAATTAGTAGATGAACAAAAATAATTGTAATCCGTCATTTGAAAAAGTATTACTGAAATTTAATTTTATTGAAATCCCTTTGTCGTGTAGTACGTACATGTTCCTTTTTCATGCAATGTAGTACGTACATCGGTACATGTTACTTCTGTTAGATACTCTTAATTTTGTACTTCATTCATGTACATCTTTAACAAGTTTTACGTATATTACATTTAGAAAAATAAATAGTTCATTTCACACTATAAATACTCATGATATCTTTCAATACTTTTAATGTTATGTGCTTTAATTAGTGATCCGAGTGAAAGTGTTGTCCCACATTAAAAGAGTATAAAAGTGAAAGTGAAGAGGAATATTGGGATGTGTATCCCACATTGAAGAAAAGATAAAGTCGTACTCACTTTATAAAGCTAAGGGGCTACTCCCCTCATTGCCATATAGTTTTGAGGTGGAACCTCTTTGGTCGTATCAAGTGAACATTCGTGACAGGTAAGTTCTAGACCCGTTTATCAATTAACAATTTACCATTACTTACAATCTTGTGCGGCATTACACATTATATGTTGTTTAAAGGTACAAATGATGTATTATCATTTACCAAAAAGTTAAATACCCTTTGAATTTGTAGGTGGTTCAAACTTTTCCCGTGGTGTTATGCTGGATCACCAATGATTAAAATCTTGAACTACGTGTTCAAGACAATATGTCAATTATTTCGAGATGAAGGGAAGAAATATGATCAATGAATGAAACTATTTATCATAAGGATTGATTCACATGTTTTACGAGGATCGATTTAGTAAGGGCTACATATAAAAAGCTAAAAATGAAAAACGCAAATAAAAACATATCATTAAATACACTGATTTACGTCACAAATTTCATATGTGGCTGGCCAGAGAGAGAAAGAGAAAGAGAAGAATTGTACGTGGTGTAGGATTATAAATAAAAAATAAAAAATTGTGGCTGGCCACAGAGTCTTCTCTCTCCTCTTTTCTTCTTCTCCATCAAATCTCATACCAATTTCTTCAATCAACTCTTCAAACCCTGGAATTTTAATTTCGCTTATTCCTCAAAATCAATTACAATTTTTCGACAAATCAAGGCGTCTCCCGATGAATCAGAGGTAAAAATTAGGGTTTCTTGCAAAAATCTGGATTGAATTTAGGCGTTTTTGCGGATGAATTGGTGACCTCCGCCGTCGTCTTTGTCTTCTTTGTGGTGAATTGCATATTTGAAGGAGATCGCTGAATTGCAAAATCAATTTCAAAGCTATAAACCCTAACATTTCCCCCAAATTTCAACAGATTCGGGTACAAATTGGAGATTTGAAGGAGATTGCGGTGGCTGAACTGGTAGCTGGAGGCGCGCGGCTGATCGTGATGGTCGCTGGAGGCGTGCGGCTTGGTGCGCTAGATGCTTGATTGTTGTGGTGGTTGGAATTGGTGGTTTGGTGGCTGCTTTAGCGGTGGAATTGGTGGTTAGGTCAGGGGTTACTAACTCGATCAGGTGTTACTAGGTCGGTCAGGTGTTACTAGGTCAGTGAGGGGTTACTTGTGTGTTAGCTGGCCAAACCGTGTGGCCAGCCACGCATAAAACCTGCTGGATTTACGCGTGATTTTGTCTTATATTCCTAAATTAATATCAAATTAGGAAAGATCTTACATGTTTATTTATAACCCTAATGACTACATGATAGCATTACCCTTTAATTATATATATCATATCTGCCTCAACTCAGTTTCAAATCACCAAAAGAGTCAACTACATACCTACAGAGTACAAGCTAATCAACGTTTGATAACATGGTTTGAAAAAAAAAAAAAAAAAAAAAAAAAAAAAAAAAAAACCCGAGTATACATATATTTTCGTTGTATAAACAAATCATTATGTAGGAAATAAAAGTCGTCGGTACTCATACATCCCTATATAATCTATTGCTAATTACTCACTAAACCATCCACAACCAAAGTGTTGAACTTCATATTGTGTGTTGTCGTTGCATACGACAATTAACACTCATCTACTTCCATTTTCATTCTCTATTTGGTAATTAAGCATGGAATCGAAGTTGGAACCGGAATTAGGTGTTGGCCGTGCTGTTAAAACAAAGGGTAAAAAGACCATCAAAACTCGAATCTTGAATGTTATCAAAAAAAAGAAAAGAAACATTAAGAAGTTTTTTGGGCGCAAAGACAACACTACCAGCATCAAAGGAGGTGCCACGACCTCTAGTGATGTCCGTCAAGTCAACAACAACATCAAAGGAGGTGGCACCTCTAATAAGGATGTTGTCCGAGCTAGAAACCAAGCTGATACCAGCATAACTGAAGTCGTCATCCCTGCTTCATCCTTAGAACCAACTACATTTGATAATGTTACTACATCAACTCCATCAAAAGAGGAGTCCAAGCTACATAAGAATAATAAGCGTCCAAGAGATGAGATTGAGCCAACTATCAGCAGCACCTCAGACATTAGTAGCCCAAAAACGCCCTTACAGGACGGTGAGAAGCTAAAGAGCAAGCAACTCAATCAAGGATCAGGGCCGTGGTCAGGGTCAGGATTGTGGTCAGAGTCAAGGTCAACTCGATCAAGCATAAGTCCGGCTGATATCCACCCAGGAATATGCTCGCCGGTAAGGAAGAGATCCAAAATAGCTGTATATGGCACCGCCGAGAGCGCAACCAAAGCTTCATCTGACAAGAAGAGAAAGCAACCCGAGGACTAAAGTCCGTACTTGAAGTTGGGGATCGATATTCGTCCCTACTTTCCTCGTTTCATTTTTTCCAGCTTTTTCAAGAAATAACGTTGATTTATTTCAAGTTTATTTGATGATCGATGTAGACCATGTAGTAAAGTTTCGATCGTTTCTAAACTTACTATACTGTCACTTAATTAACATTTTGTTAATGGAGTGTAAACGTGTAAGGTTTTGAATGTCATTTGTCATTCCATTTTTGCCAATGCATTACTTCGTATAATGGAAATACTGAGAGATCGATTATTAGACATTCCTTGTAAGAATAATAAACCTAATTTACAATTCTGCACTATTCATACATTAGCTTTGACTATGATTTCTTTTAATGTATTGAAATTATATTTTATCAATTAAAGGAAAATTTGTCAATTGTAGTCTTTTAAAGTATTTACTTTGTCACTTATAATCATTTAAAATATAAATTGCAAATTACAGCCCACAAAATATTACTCCCTTCATTTTTTTTATTTGCATCACTTTTCTTTTATGGGTGTTTTTTTTTAAAATGCATCACTTCTATGTTTGGTAACTTTATACTATATTTTCTCATTTCTCTCTCTTACTTTAAACCCCACTCAAATTATTTTATCATTTCTCTATCTTCCATAGTCCCCACTTAAATAATAAAAATATATATCCTCTCTCACATATTTTCTCTTTTATGGTCCTCATCTTACTTTTACTATAATAATTTATTCACCCCCACTCACAATATTATATTACTTTCTTAAAACCCCGTGCATTCCCAAGTGATGCAAATAAAATAAAAAATAAAAAAACGGAGGGAGTAGCTACTAACTTATTGATTGACACCAAACCTTATTTTTCGTCCTAACTAACCCAAAATGACATCTGACTGTTAAATTGTGACTCGAAATCTAGTAGGGCTGACTTTGAATCCAGATATCTCTCAAACTACAAGTGATTTTGAGGTGATTCAAGTTGGAGGTGATAGCTTGGTGCAAGATCTTTCGTAGATATGTCATATGCCCAATTCCGATAAGAAACGAGAAAGTTATGGCCATTTTAAGAAAATATAACGAAACTGGAAAATTGTGACGAGCAGGCGAGCTGTGGGCGAGTGAGCTATAGCTCGGCCCTTTGAAGACTTGCGGCAGGCTTGAGCTAGCTGCCGAGCTATAGCGCAATAGTTCGGTTCTTCTAGGATAATTTATGGGATATTTCCTAAAATTATATCTTTTCTATGACGGTTATTTGAGTATAATTGGGGAACAATTTAGGGTTTTATTAGGGTTTCCTTGTGTTATAAAAGGACCCTTTAGTTGATCAATTAGATTATACCTTTTGAGCCATTAGATTTAGGACTCCTTGTATATTCTCTCGTTCTTCTTCCATTATAGTGAAGAAGCTCTCGAATCCCCTACATGTGGATGTAGGTCTAATTTGACCGAACTGTTGGGTTTTATGGTGTACGAACAGCGCGCGGAACCAAAACCCGCACAAGGACCACATGCATAAATTAAAACATGCATAAAATTATAAAACAATAAACACATAATAGAGAGAGAGATATTGATGAGGGAAAAGACGTTCACACCCTTGAAGTGTGTTTTTCACCTAGCACAAACACGAACCCACGAACGGAGCTAGAGCCTCAAATGAGACTCCTCCAACGAGGTCCACCCGCGCGCCCAAACTTTGGCTGATATTACCGGCTAGGGTAATATTAACACTACTAACAAGAGGATCTCTTTATAAAGTTTTTCTCAATGGAGATGCCTTTTATAGAGTTCAACTCTTGCAATTAATTCCCAAGGCAAGCTTAGGTATTTATAGGAGAGACATCTCCCATCCCATTGAAATCTTTCAATGTGGGACTTTGCAAAGTTGAGAAGAGCTAGCGTTTAATTTAATTCTAAATTATATTAAAAGCAAGGAACAAATAATCAAACAACAAGTGCCAAGCACATGGGAGGGGTTAGGTGAGGACCACAATGGCCTCCTTGTTCCCCAAGCCACCAAACCCTCCAATCACACGCGGCCAGCTGGCCCAATGCCTTGAGCACCAAGGCCGACCTTTGCGGACTGCCTTGTGCTCTCGGCTAGGCTGACCTTGCGCGGCCCATCACAACACAGCAGGTCTCGCATACTTGCGGGACGCTGCTGCTGCTGCCATCGCAAGCCTAGGCTGCTGCTGCTTGCTAGCCGCAGCATACACAAGCAAGGCCTGGCTAGCAAGGCTAGTTGCTCGGACCTTACTTGCGACGCCTGTGCGCCACGCACTTGGCCAGTAGGCCCTAGCTAGCCTACGCATGTGGCTTGCTAGGCTTGCGGCAACATCAAGCTAGCCTAGCCCTCGCACAGCTAGGCCGATGCAAGGCTAAGACTATACACTTTGACTAATTTTTTGTTGTTTGACTTATTTGCACGTCTCATTAGTTCTCGGAATTGACTTGACGTTTCAACGTTTGGCTTCGACGCACTAAGCTTGGAATCCGACAGCGGAGTACGTATCCTCTTGTTTGACGTATTAAGACCTTTGACTTTATTCGTCGCCTTAGTTCGGTTGCACGCTTGGGTGTGACTCGTTGGGTTCAGTTAAAGGAAAGCTATAAGATTAATATAACTAATCTCACTGATCGGAGATGGCCTCTAGCCCGACTTTCCGATCACTTGACTTCACTGAATAATTAACTCCGTAATTGATTATGAACCCTCTATCAGAATAATACACTTGTTCGAATGACACCATTCCTTTCAGTCTCCCACTTGTCCTTCTGGACAAGTGTGCAGTATGTGTAATGCCCTTTCATATGTTGTTTAATGCCTCTTCATGACCTATAAGGTAAGATTTATCGTCATCTTTATTACGTCCAGAAGTGTTTCTTGAAATTCCGAGTTCGATTGTCAAGTACAGATGATTTCTAAAATCCATTTGAGCACAGCCATGCATTTTCACAGTCTCGCTCTTTAAGAGGCCTTATAAAATACAAAGACATGTTTCCTATTGTTAATAAGAGGACATTCCCAATCTTATATTGATAAGCTTCTCTTACTAAGAGACCTAGTTGCCCTAGTGTCGCCTTTATTAGCCCCTTTTACGGCAGACGTTTGACAACATCAAAACAGACTAGTGCTCAAACAAGCGAACTTACAATACTCATGGTTGAGGAAAAGGTACCGATAGCAATAATGAGAAAATATACTTATGACGATGTTAAATCTCTTAAAGTATTCTCATAGGTCATTTCGGTATGGTTCCAAACTAATACTTGTGCAAATGATTTATGACGTTCATGTCCTCATTAGTCGTCCAACCTTCAAATGACCTTGATTAGGGATAATTTCGATATGATATTCAATGTTCACTTAATAGGTGTTTTTTAACTTAAGACATTGTCTTGATACCCTATTTTGAATATTGTCAGATCGAATGGACTCATTATTTAATTCTAAACCACAACTAAATAGGTCATGGAATAATAATTTACAGAAATGTCTTTTCTTTCTTTGAGAAGCATTCTCAAAAGGTTTACTTTACCAATCGTTGGAAACATTATAATTTGATTAAAAATTCTTCATATATATGTGCAAAGTATAACCATTCATCAAGATAACATAATAAGCTTTGAAATGCATGCAAACTAGCAATTTCAATTAACTTATTAACATTTTATTCACATTCATAAGTTTGTCCCATTTTTGCGAGAATAAAACGATTCCAAGATCCCAAAAATCAATAAGTGATTAAGCATGCTTTGGCTTGTCTTAACACTTATTATTTTAAGGTAAGCAATCTAATTGCTAATATTTCCAAACTACTCTTGGTTTGACACATTGTCGCAGCTAATGCTTTCTTAACGATTATCTCTTTTGCCACGACATCTAAGGACTCTTTAATGATAACGTTGAGTTTAACCAGAACTAACGCGTATACCTAGTATACCTTACTTCCCAAAAAAAGTGGTAATGCCTTGCTTTAGCATAGCCCATTTCCTACTCTTGAGAGAGAGAGAGAGAGGAAGGAAAAGACGTTCATACCCTTGAAGCGTGTTTTCCACCTAGAAAGAACACGAACCCACAAACTGAGCTAGAGCCTCAAATGCGACTCCTCCAACAAGGTCCACCCGAGTGCCCAAACTCTGGTGAATATTACCGGCTAGGGTAATATTAACACTACTAACAAGAGGATCTCTTTATAAGGTTTTCTCAATGGAGATGCCTTTTATAGAGTTAAACTCTTGCAATTAATTCCCAAGGCAAGCTTGGGTATTTATAGGAGAGGCATCTCCAATCCCATTGAAATCTTTCAATGTGGGACTTTGCAAAGTTGTGAAAAGCTAGCTTTTAATTTAATTTAAATTTAATTAAAAGCAAGGAAAAAATAATCAAACAACAAGTGGGAAGCACATGTGAAGGGTTAGGTGAGTGTTGAGTTTTGCGTTGTCCGACACCGTGCGAAAACAAAATTCGATAACCGGATCACATGCATAATAATTACAACATAAACAAAAGCATGCAAATAAACACAAACACAAGAGAAGGAAGAGAGAAGAGAGAGAGAACACCAGTACATTTTTTATCTATTGCAACCCCCAAATCCGTTGCATTAGGCGTCAAAATCCGTGGCATTAGGCCTAATGCAACGGCCATGTACCGTGGCATCTGCTGGCGTTGCAGTAGGTCTAATACAACGGCATATGACACCTAATGCCACGGCATCAATGATTTGTGGCGTTAGATCAATATCTGATGCAACGACAACATTATTGCCGTCGCATTAGCTATAATACCTAATGTCATGGTTTCCTATACCTAATGCTACGGTGCATATACCTAATGCCACGGTTCCCTATACCTAATGCATGCCACACAATGCATATAATAATAATAATAATAATAATAATAATAATAATAATAATAATAATAATAATAATAATAATAATAATAATAATAATAATAATAATAATTGTAATAATAATTGTAATAATAATAATAATAATAATAGTAATAATAATAATAATAATTGTAATAATAATTGTAATAATAATAATAAATGTAATAATAATAATAATAAGAATAATAATAATAATAATAGTAATAATAATAATAATAATAATAATAGTAATAATAATAATAACATAATAGTAATAATAATAATAATAATAGTAATAATAATAATAATAATAATCATAATAATAGTAATAATAATAGTAATAGTAGTAATAGTAATAATAATAATAATAATAATAATAATAATAATAATAATACAATTAAAGTCGGAATTTTCAAAAAAAAAAAAAAAGGAATAGGATTTTATTAATATGAGTTCAAAGTTTGTACATTGTTATCTATAAGGAGAATTACAAAATTAAATTATCACTAGTTAAACTAAGAAAAAAAAATTAAAAGTTAAAACTAAATCATTTTGTCCGCCAAACAATATTTTCGGCAATTCTTTGGACCGCATTATCATTTATTTCTCTTGCTTCTCCAATTTCTCGTAAAGCAGTTCGTGAAGCATATTCTTCAACTTCAGTATTATCCACCTCTAGTACTGTAAAATCAACAATATTTTGATTAGTCTGTGTTAAATTATGTAAATCTCCTTGATTTGAGTGATATCCATTGAACACTTATTACCAGTTAAGAGAAGGTGTTTGAACGCGAAAAAAGGCGACGCTTCTACATGACACAAGTGCATATGAAAGAAAATGTCTAATCGTTGAAAATAATTTGAAACAGTAGTATTAGGACTAAAATGGCATAATTACACATCATTTATCGTTTGCTGACGATATGCCACAATACCAAGAGCTTAACCATGTGTGGATTCAAAATATCAGAAAATATCGTATAACTACGATTTATAATTGAATGAACTAATCGGTAGATCTATGAGATTTAATGGAGGGAATACGATACATAATTATCAGAGTTGGAACCAAGGCAATTTCAGAACAGGAAGAGGCAAATAACTGTTCTGAGAGTTACTTGTGAATACTACAAGACAAGACAGCTACTGAACAACTCATGAATACATATTAGATAATAGAAACTACTAGCCGATTGGTCATCCGTGTGAAATTTACGCATATACTTTAACATCTCTAGTTGCTGCAAGGAAAATTCATGTGGCACTCAGCAATAATTACTCACAGCCATTGAAAGTGTTAATTGAACTCTACATGTGCTTGTAAATCATGTTGATTGTGCATTTTTTTTAGCAAATTCTTCTTCCCCGAGCTCAGCTTCATCACAGGCTATCTCTTCCTTGCAATTTACACCTTATCAAATCTCCAAATTCAGATTCATGGTACGTAGAAATTGTCACAATCGATAGAATGGGCACTAGCATAGAAGAAAGTAAAAACAAGGCTAAGAATTGCTAGGTAGAGAAGTTTCTAATGTCCCCGACTTTGCTACATGTATCAGCCACCACGAGAACGATGCTAAAGGCATGAATCAGTCTATAGAATTCAAAAAATATAACTTCTTCCTAGATTATGTGAGTAGGAAAAATTTAAGGGAGCGATTTTACTCCTATGAGCTAGCAGATAAGTAAATGTGAGCCAACAAAGCCACCACAAAAATTATTTAACAGAGCTATTATACAAATATAACAGGTTATCAACTTCACTAAGAGAAAGAAAGTAACAACAAAAAGTTAAATATGCAAGATTTACTTCATTATCCCCCTTCACATACTGCAGTATAAGACCCTAGCCCCTAGATCAGCAAAATCCAAGGAATTCAACAAATAATAAGTTAGCTTGGACAAGATACTCATAACTAGATCACTATTTAGTGATTCTGAAGTACAAAAAGGGAAACAAAAAAAAAAAAAAAAAAAAAAACTCACTTAGCCACAAATCCTTAGAAGCGAATCATCAAGTTCTGGTCATTCTCATATGCCATATTCACTTTTCCCAGACAACCAATCCCAAAGCTAGGATCTGCAATATTACATAAATAAAAGTTAC
Source organism: Chenopodium quinoa (assembly GCF_001683475.1). NCBI lineage: Eukaryota > Viridiplantae > Streptophyta > Magnoliopsida > Caryophyllales > Amaranthaceae > Chenopodium > Chenopodium quinoa. The sequence goes on along the minus strand of NW_018745540.1, from coordinate 1,200,864 downwards.
ATCAAAGAAACTTTTAATTTAAAAAACGATACATAATTCACAAGCAAGAGTCTGAAACTACATCAGAGAGAAAAAGGGCAGGCACAAGTAATTAGCTTGTACTTTCAAATTATACTATATCCTATAAAAAACATGATTTCTTGCATACTGTGGCCATCAGTGCTCATATAATGATGCATAATGATAGATTAACCTAAAAAAAACTCCTATGTCGAAGATACAAATCACATCTAGAAGACCCTACAAGGACTTGAGCACAAAGTTTTCTAAATCCAATCATGCAATGGGTAGTTTTCTTTTATGACACTAAGTGTATACCATTAACACTACACTGATAGTTCTAAGTTCTAACGCTTTCTATTCATGGTAAAAAGGGCCTCTTATGAGTTGTAGACCAATCTAAGCCATCTTTACAAGTTTACACATGGAGGAACAAGCACGGGGACAAGAATCAACAAGTCACGAAACATTTCCAGTGAACACAAGATAAAGCAATCAAAATCACACAACCTAGCAACAATAGTTAATAAGACTCGTAAATCCCCCAAAATTAGACGTAAATCTGAAATCAAATAAATCAAAGCCTAAACATGGACTTGTTTTTTGGCAGATTTTTCTGTTTCCTGATGAATGCAGAAGAGATGAATTAGAGAAGAGCGAGAAAGAATAAAAAGGAGAGATAAAGAGAGAAGGCTTAATCAAAGATCAGGGCACGAAGCTAGAGTTTGAGCGACGTTAGTTCAGCAACTCTCCACCACCACCATCAATTAAAAATCGAACTCACCATCGCTGCTCTACACCACCACCAACAGTTACAAATCGAAACCCTAGAAATAAAAAAAAATCAAAAATTTGAACTAGTAATTATGCAAAGGAACCCGAAATTTGAAATTTAAAGAGGAAAGTTTAAAGAAGCTCATACCATAAACACCAATCAAAACCCTAAAAATCGAACCGCACCGTAGTTATCACTCGCGACCACCATCACCACCGTGACCATCAGTGAATGAGGAGGGAGAAGAAAGAGAGAGAATTTAATTTGTGAGCGACGGTGGTTGTGGATGTGGTTGCGGATGCGGCGATGGTTGCCTTCGTCTTTTAGGAAGAGAAGAGGGAGAAGGAGACAAATAGAGAGGAGAGAGAAATGAGGTGGTGAGATCTGTGGAGAGTGAACGAGATTACGAGAGAGATGAGAAAAATATAATAACGGAGTATTCAATATCATTGTTGTGGCAATAGCCTTTCCGGTCATTGTATTAGTACACCTAATGCAACGGCTTCTTAAAGCCGTTGCGTTAGCTCCACCTTTTGATGTACAAAGTTTATGTCGTTGTATTAGGCTTATCTAATGCAACGGTAATAAAATGAGTCGTTGCACTAGCTCTTTTTTAGCCATTGCATTTGATTAAAAATGTAGTAGTGGAAGAGAGAAAGAATACTCACCCTAGAAGTGTGCTTCGCTCAACCGATGAGCTCGGACTTGAAAGATTCAAGTTCCGCAAGTGCGAGAACCTCCGACGGCTCACACCCTCGCTACCAAACCATAACTGGTCCCTACCCCGCAGCTTAAACGGGGCTAGACCAAAATAACTTAGAGTTTACGAACAAAGGTTTTCTCGCTTTTGGAGATCCCTTAGAGTTCACCAACTCACGTTAAGTTCCTAATCCCAAATGATTAGTATTTATAGGGAATTGTTCCCAAGAATTCTCATCATCTTTCAATGTAGGATAGTTGGTAAAAAGCAAAATTTAGATTTAATTTAATTCTAAATTAAATTTAAATCCATGAAACAATAATCAAATGATAAGTGTCATCACACAAAAAGGGAGTAGGTGGGAGGACCACCTTGACCTTGGAGAACAAGGCAAGGGGCTGCCCCACCCACTTCGATCAGCTAGGGCAGCAAGGCCAGCCTTGCTGGCAGCCTTTCGCCATAAGGCTAGGCTTGCTAGCCCTTAGCCGCAAGCCCATGCACAAGCCCATGCGCCTACCGCAAGCGAGAAGCAGCAGCGTCGCAAGCTCTGGTTGCTTGCTACGCAAGCCCGGCTTAGGCTGCCATGGCAAGCACTAGGCTGCCCCAGCCAGCCCACACGCAACGGCCAGTCTAGTTGGGCCTTGCGATGGCTGCAGTGGCTTGGTGCTTTGGTGCTTGTAGCCCCTGGCCACTTGCCTTTGATCTGAGGCATGGTTAGGGCTCGTGTTATCCTTGCAATTTTAGCACACGATACGTCATTTGATTATTTTTCTTGTCTTCGTCGATTCCTAAAATCGACTCAACGCACGACGCTCGGTTTCGACGTTCTAAGCTCGGAATCTGACGTCTTAGTTCGTAAAATCTCTATCGACATATTTAATCTTTCAGATTAATTCGTTGCTTCGGTTCGGTTACACAATTGGGTGTGACTCGATGGGTTCAGTCAAGATTAAGCTGTAATATTAATTATACATCAATATTACTGATCGGAAGCGGCGTCCAACTAGGCATTCTGATCACTTGACCTCACTGAATAATTAGTTTTCTAATTAATTTCGAACCCTCTATCGGAATAATACAGTTGTTCGAAAGACACCATTCCTTTCAATCTCCCACTTGTCCTTCCAAAAAAGTGTGTTGTTTGTGTATAGCTTGTTTCCAATGTCACTTAATATCTCTTCGTGGACTATAAGGTAAGATTTTTCGTCATCCTTATTACATCCAGAAGTGTTTCTCGATTTTCGAGTTTGATTTTCAATAAGCAGATGATTTCTAAAATCCATCTGAGCACGACCATGCATTTTCACAGTCTCGCTCTTCGAGAGGCCTTGTAAACAACAAAGACATGTTCCCTACTATTAATAAGGAAAAATTCCCAGTCTTGCATTGTCATCCTCCCTTACTAAGAGGCCCTAGCCACCCAAGTGTTGCCTTTATAATCCCTTTGTACGGCAGACGTTTGACAACATCAAAACGGACTAGTACTCAAACAAGAGACTAACAATACTCATGGTCGAGGAAAGAGGTTTCGATAGCCATAATGAGTAACATACTTAAGACGTTCGCTAAATATGTTAGAGTAAACTTAAACCCTTACCCTACCTAATGCTACCTAGACCCTTACCTTACCCGGACACATAAGGTCTAAAATAATATGACCCATGTATACCTGTATTTTAGAGTAGGATTATCCGACAAGGTCTAGGTAGGTTGGTAGATAGGGTCCTGATTCCATTGTCACCCTAAGTTGTGGTGCATTGATCAAAGCAAGACGAGATAATAAAACATAAAGTAAATTAAACAGACTCTCAAAAGAAAAATCATTATTATATTAAAAAAAATGACTGATAGAGAGGGGGGGGGGGAGGAGAACAAACAAGTTATTGGTGTCTAAGGAATGAAATCAAACAAGAGAAAATACCAGGGAGTAGGGAAGAAGAAGAAGTACAGGAAATCCCCAGTAAAAAAAACATGTATTCTTTGCGCTGGCCACTTCGTATGGTCGCTTGTTAAAAATGAAATAACCTATAACACTAACAAAATAACCCCTATAATATACTAACTGAGTATTTATTGAGTAACTTTTAAACAATAAAGTATCCCTTATAACACTAGCAAAGTAATCTCTATATATTACTAACTTAACCCCTATATATAAACCTAACCGGATAACCTTATAACACTAACCGAGAAATCGCATGGTAACCAACCACATATAAAAGTTAGCGTTAAAAATGGCTAATTAAGGGTGAAATTTTTCCGGAAAATAAACTTGAAGAATAAACTTAAAGTTAGGGTTAAAAAAATTCAAGGCAAATTAATAGGATAACATCAAGGTTGACTAGATCCTATTTGGTATAATAAGGTTTGTTAAGCTTATGATATTTGGCTTTTTGGCTGGCATAGTTGCACAAATTTAGTCTTTAGAGAATATTAATAAAGAATGAGGGGGAAGAAAAAGACAAACCTTAACTCCGAATAATCCGTAGTAAGCTTCCCATCCTTAACTTTTAAGTCATGAGAACTAAGCCTTACTTAATCTCATCGATCTTGTGAATAGTTGGTATCTAGTAATACTACAAAAGACTACTTCAGAGTTTTCACTCTTCGTATATTTGAAGTGTTCTGATCTATTCGATCTAGACCAAAGTTGACTTGGATTAAATAATACTTCATATATTAAAAAAGCAACATTGTTAATTTAGTAGCCATTAGTCATTAATGAGTATTTATAGAAATCAGTGGTTTGGAGGGTCGTGAATTATCAAGGCAAAAGCATAATTAATCATCATCATTACCTACTTAATAAAACAAAAATCAGCAAATTTAATTGATCTTCACTCTTCAGTCAAGTAACAAGTGAAGTAAGAAAAATAATGTTGAAAACTCCACAGCCTACTCCTCCAGATTCATTGAACCAGGCACATATAAGTAACGACGTCATCGTTTCAATTCCGACATTGAGTTTTCCTTCGAATGATGATGATCCACCACAAAGTGAGTAAACTTATATCTTCCTCTGTCATTTCCAATCCAACTTCTTTTGGAATCAATAAATTTCGACAAATTTTGATGATTGTTACTTTATTTTTGTTGATTTGTACAATTTTTACTCCCTTTATCTTTAATTGTTTGCTTAATTTTTGATTCAAAGTTCAACAAATTGATTATGGATTGACATTGATTTGTAATAAAAAGTACAGTATCTTGACAGATTTGTTGGGATGCAATGTATATATTGATATTATTTTTTTTAGCAATAAACCATATATGCATGGCCAAACATGATTTTTTAAGACTGAAAATATATACATTTACACTGTTTTGTTCATCTTCTTGCACTTTCATGCACCATTTTTTTTTAGAAATCATTTGTCTTAATATTTGTGCTAATGGGGTTTTAAAAGGAAACTAATAATCTTTCCTTTGGGTTTTTAACTCAAAACAATCTCACATTTTCGAAATTTGGAAACAATTATACCTTTGAACTCTATTTATTCATAATTTTTTTACCTTTTTTTTTTTTTTTTACATTTTTTTTTTTTAAATTTTTCTTCAATCTCTCATCTCCACCTTAGCACACCACCATAACCACCACCACCCTATAAGCACCACAACATCACCACCTTAACTCCACCCCACCACCTTCATTCTCTCTCCTAACCTCGACCACCCCACCACAGCTAACCACAACCCCAGCAATCCTGAAACCCGACCACCCGCATCCACCCACAAAACCCCCCGCCCTAACTCCAACCATCCTGAAACCCCGACCACCCCTGCCAACTTGAAACCCGACCACCCCAGCCACCCACGAAACCCGCCCCCTAAACCCTCCCCCTATTTCTTCTTCAATTTGAATTGGCTGCTCCAACTTGGGCTTGATCCCCTGCTTCAAACACCATCAAAACCATCATCAATCTTCATCATTGAATCACCACCGTTCATCATCATCGGAAATCGGCATCGTCAAATCACCACCGTTCGGTCGAACCATGGGTATGGTCGACCGAACTTTGAGATAGGTTCTTTGGGTGAAATTGAATTTGCTTGGTTCGATCGAACAAATCCTCAATTCGCCCAAACCTCATTAATTTCTTGCTTTCCTCTGTTTTTTATTGGGCGGCAATGGTGGTTTGTGATAAGGGTAAGGGAGTGATTGGTGTTATTATTTGTATAGGTATGTAAATATAGATTATTATTTGTGAAGTAAAGATAATATATTCTAAAAAGCTGATCATTATGATTATGGCGCGTAACATAACTTTCAATTTTCTCAAAACATTAAATCTCCTCTTGAGGAAGTCCGCAGATTTCATGCCAATAATTATAATGGGTGGTTCCTAGAGGCGCCTCCACAAGGCGCATGGTACATCCGTTACCAAAAAAAATGAAAATAAAAAATAAAAAAAATATTTCCGTTTTCTGTTGTCAGTTTTCAAAATTATTATGATTTTAATAAATTAACTAATTTTTGATTCATTGTATGTCATATATCATATGACAATGAAAAACCATAAACCATAAAACTGAAAACCACAACAATACAGAACGAACCCTAAGTTTAAAGACTCAAAATTGCATGTTCTTTAAAAATTAGTAGTATGTTATTTCTTTTTTTTTTTTTTTTTTTTTCTTAAAGAATGAAAGGCTGGATGTACCAAGCCCCCTCCACCTTAAAATTATCACAATAATTACTCTCATTATCAATGACAACAATAATAAGTGTCCATTTTTACCGCATATACTCCCTATGTCCCTTATTTTTTGCCTCATTTGACTTTTACGGTCTCCAATACACGTATATCTCCATTTCTATACGCGTAAAAATTATAAAAATTTGATATTAATAAACTATACAATGAGACAATTCTAACAAGATCTCACATGAATATATTATCACTTATACATCAACGAGAATTCATGGTCAAAGTTTTAAAAGTTTGACCCCATATTTTTGCAATGGGGCAAAAATTAAGGGACGGAGGGAGTATATTGTAAGATTTAAAAGTACCAATAGTCTCTATTGGTTTTTTAAGATCTTTAAAGTATCAACAGACACTTATTATTGTTATAAATAACAAGACTAATTATTGATTTAGACAACCTCCTCTTCTCTTAACCTTAATGCAAATGATTTAAAATACTTTTTTTGACAGGAAAGGTATTTTACTCCCTTCGTTTCAATTAGGTAGTCTCATTTTGACTTTGCACGGTCTTTAAGATGCACCTTTCACTATTATTATTTTTAATTACTACCTTTTTTTTTTAAATGCATCACTTGGTGATGCGCAGAGTTTTTAAGAGAGTAATATAATATTTTGACTAGGTGAATAATTTATTATAGTAAAAGTAAGATAGGGACAATAAAATAGAAACCATGTGAGAGCAACTCTAATGGTTGTAGCTAGGGACTTGCTTGCAATTTTTAAAAACCTCTAGCTAGTAGCTTGACCATTTGAGCTGAAAAATACAATTATTGAAAAAAAAAAGTTTCCAAAACTGTAGGAGATTAATATAATAAATAATTAAATTTATAAAGCTAATTGAGAAAGTCAAGCTTATTTAATTAGCAAGCTAATAGCTAACCATTGGGGACTTTGGGGTACAAAATAGCTAAAAAGAAGGTTAGCTTAATATCATATCATATGTGGCATGACAAGCTAATTTAACAATTAGCTTACCATTGGAAATGCTCTTGAGAGAGTAGATATTTTTGCTCTATATTATTTAAGTGGGGACTATGGGGAAGAGAGAAATGATAAAATAATTTAAATGATGTTTAAAGTAAGAGAGAATTAATAAAATATAGTATAAAGTTATCAAATATAGAAGTTATGCATTAAAAAAGCACCCATAAAAGAAAAGTGATGCATTTAAAACAAAAACGAAGAGAGTATATATTAACAAAAATTATAAAAAAAATTGATATTACAAAACCAAAGTTTTTATATAATTATTATTTTCATTTTAAGTAAAAAAAGTGAAGAGAGACCAAAGGACGTTCCATCCCAAAACCATATGACAATGAAGGAAGCATCCCCTTAGCCTAATAAAGTGGACACAACTTTCTTATTTCTTTAACGTTGGATACACTTCTCAACACTTTTACACTCTTTCAATATGGGACAACACTTTCACTTAGACGTGGATTTGCTCATGGGCTCAGTAGTTGAAGTTAGTGATACACTAACACTTTGTTTGGATAGAAGGAAATGACAAGAAAAGAAAGGGAGAGAAAGGGAGGGGGGATAAACTCTCTTGTACGGGTAAAGGATTGGGGAAAGGAAGGGATCTATTTTCCTTCTCTCTTCAATAAGCATAATCTCTCTAAAATTAGAGAGATTTGGAGAGAAAATGGAGCTCACCTCCCCCTCTCTTTTTTCTCTCTTCCCTTCCTCTTCTATCCCTCCCCTTCCTTTCTTTCCTTGTTTCTTATCCAAACAAAGCATAAGTAAATATTTTAAGCTACAGATGAGTATATAAAAGCTGATGTTATGAATTAAGCAATATTGGTTTCTTGTACTGCAATAGCGCATTATAGGATTTGTAACTATGTACAGTGACATTAACACTGTCTGCTCTTTCTAGGCCAAAAACAGGAGGAAAAAATAACAAAAGAAGATTTGTTGCACAATGGAGTGCCTCTCTATCAAGCTGCTCTGGATGGTGACTGGGAGAAGGCGGAAATGATTTTCAAAGTAGATAACAAGTGGATGACTGCAAAAATCACAAAACACGGAGACACAGCTCTTCACATTGCAGCAGCAGCAATGCACCTTGATTTTGTAAAAAAACTGGCACGCCGTATGCATGATAACAATGTTGATCTAACTTCAACTAACATACATAACAATACGGCCTTTTGCAATGCTGCAGCATCCGGAAATGTTGAGATTGCAGAGGTGATGGTGGGGTATAATGAAGAGCTACCAAATATTAGAGGTGCTGGAAAAAAAAAATTGACTCCTCTTCATATGGCGATTGTTTATGGGAAAAGAGAGATGGTGAAGTACCTTAAGAAGGTAACAGATCACAAAAGGCTGACAGATAAGGATCGTATTCAGCTGCTTACCAGTGCCATAGAAGCTGGTTTGTATGGTATCTGACCATTTACACTCTCTTTGCATCTTGCTCACTATTTAAAGTGTTTATTTTCATCGAGGCTATCATCAATTCATTACTTGCTGAAATATGCTCAATTTAAGTGCAGATACAGCACTTTATTTCATACAGCAGTATCCAGAGTTGGCACTCGAGAGGAACTCAAAGGATGAGACTGTGCTGCACACCCTTGCTGCTCAAAGGCCTATACGGAACAGCACTCACGACCAAAATCCATTGGGGAAACTTCTGGAAAGATGTTTGTTTTGCACTCTTACCTGTTCAACTAATCATCATTCCTCTTGTTCCATATCTCATTTCATTTATATTGTTCATCTTTTAATTTCAGGGATGAACGTGCGTAATGAAGAAAGAAAGCAGGAGCAGGCAGATGCACAGGATGCAATTAAAGTGACGGAGATAGCCTGGAAAAAAGTCATCGAAGAAGATGAAGATATGGTCTCAGATCTTGTTAATAGACCATGGCGACTATTGTTTGTCGCGGCCAAAATGGGGAATGCTGACTTCCTAAGAACACTAATTTATATTTATCCTGATGTAATTTGGAAAGTTGATGAAAAAAATAGAACTATATTTCATATTGCTGTTGAATATCGACACGAGGAGATCTTCAAGCTCATACATGAGTTTGGAAGCATAAAAGATCTCATTGCTAGTTACAGGGATCAGGAAGAAAATAACATGCTGCATTTAGCTGCTAAGTTGGCACCTGCTGATAGACTCAACTGCGTCTCAGGTGCGGCTTTACAAATGCAACGAGAATTATTGTGGTTTGAGGTTATTATTCTGACTACTCTTTCCATTTTTTTTTTTTTTTTTTATGAAAGAGACTACTCTTTCCATTGCACTTTGTTTTGTTTCAACATTTTGCTTCTGTTTCGACTAGAATTAACATCATCAATTCCTGATAGGCTGTCAAGAAAGTTGTCCAACCCCAATATGCTTCAGCTAAAAATTACGTAAAAAAGATCGCCCAAGATGACAAGAACAGAGGTGAGTCTATAAAGAATGAGAATAGAAGCGAATCCACCCAAAACAATGTATCTGAACATGATGAGGATACTAGTCAATTGAGAATGACCCCCCAAGCTTTATTTACTAAAGAGCACGAGGACCTACGGTTATCTGGAGAAGCGTGGATGAAGAAAACAGCAGAATCATGTACTCTAGTGGCAACACTCATTACAACGGTAATTTTTACAGCGGCTTTCACCTTACCCGGTGGTAATAATCAAAATAACGGATCTCCAATTTTGTTAAATCAAGTATGTTTCAAGGTCTTTGCAATATTCAATGCAGTTGCATTGTTTGCTTCCTCTACTTCCATCATCTTGTTTCTGTCAATCCTGACATCGCGATATGCAGAAAAAGACTTTCTTGAGGTACTGCCTTGCAAACTTATGGCTGGCCTAACATTTTTATTCGTCTCCATAGCATCTATGATGGCTGCTTCCACTGCTACATTCTTCATCACCTTTCTACACAATCCGATATGGATTCCAGCACCTTTACCTGTACTAGCAGCTGTCCCAGTTGTGCTATTTCTTCACCAGCAATCTCCTCTTTTGTGGGATATATATAGTTCAAAAAATAAATCATGGACATTGATTCAGCCAAGTGACAATCGAACGCTTTTCTGGAGTAGTAAAAGTCCGAAAATAATGAATAACAAGGAGGAGAAAACATGTTATTTCAATTGGAGAAGACTGCATAATAAGTTGGAGTAGATTTCATGGTGTTGCATCTTTGTCTGCTGTTCCATTTTTCTTTAGAAATGTTGCATTTTTTATCCTAAACTTTATTTTTTTTCGTTTAGATTTTTGCAAAATTATTAATGTGTCTAGAAACTTTATACTTTAATTTTTTAATTATTATAATGGACTTTTAAATTACATTTTTCATGAGACTTCTATATTTAATTTCAATTACCCTCATTAAAAACCGAGTACAGTTCGGATATTATCTAGTAATTTAATAAACTCTTACCTGCCAAAAAGATGACATTTGCAAATTAGGTAATTTTCATCATTTGGACATTTTTAGAAAAAAAATTCTCTTGCTTATGGCACATGCACTTGGCGAGTCCAGTATAGACGCCCAAAGGCTGATGTGCAGCGCGTGTTCAACACACGTCTAGATGGCCAGGTGTACCTAGAAATACAGGCACACCCAGGACATGGTTAGAATTTGAAGAGCATACTTGGATCTGGATAGTTGATACTATCAGGCAAAGACAGAGGAAAGAACACAAAGTTGCACAAGACAAAAAAGTTGCAACTAAACGATTGATTCAATTATTTATTCTTCAGAAATATGTAAGGATCATATAATTCAGTGCGATTCCTAATATAACAATACTTACACGAAGGGGTAACTAACTAACAAACTACTTTACAGACAATTTCACAGGATGCAAAACCAGAACGTAACAACTGCTACAATGCCACTTAAGATGCACATCTTATCAATTCGACTTTCATTTCGCATCTTCTCCTCCTTTATTTCACTTCGAACTCGAGAATACAAATTACAAGACTCAAGAACTTCACTATAGTTCCTGCTCTTCCTGCAGCTCAATGCCTTTTTCAGCACCATCAGACTGTTTCTTCCATTAACATGAAAACCTTCCATGTCTTCCAACTGCATGCTCACTTGGGTCAGCTCGAGGTTTACACAACCACTAGCAGTATCATTAACCATTCTAAATTTCACTACAAGGATGCATTCTACAGCTTGACAGGGGAGGATATCTTCAGCAGGGAGAACAGACCCAAATCGTACTAGGAAATCCTTATCACTAGGCCAATGCCTCTGAACTCCTAGGGGGATAAAACTCGATACATTGGCCGCTTGCTTAACCTTTGTATTTACAATGATCCAACTAAGTCTTAACCTATCTTGGAGCTCCATCCAGAGCTTTCCTTCTTTTCTTTCATTATCTACAGATTCAATTAAGGGCAAACCATCTTCCCCTGTAATGATAACTTTCCTTATGTTGCCATTGACGTCTGAATTGCCAAGGTCGATGTGGAATGGTGCATTATAGAACCAACGGCCAAGAGCATCCGATTCAGAAATACCCCAAAGGACTTTTGAGAAAATTGGCTTGTCCTTGTATCTTATATCAACAAGTGAAACCAAATCAGATGGTGTGAGGCTCTCATATTCTTCTAAATCTTCATAATAGTCTGCTTCTGACCATTCTTCAGGGTATTCCAGAAAGGAATCTAATGGAACCAAAGCTAAGTCTTTATTAACAATGAGAGGGTAAGAGTCTGCATAGAACTTTCTAAACCCACCCATAGATCTAATCAGGGTCCTCACATCATCCCGCTTAATAGAAGGCCACAGGGAATTGCAAACATTTTCCCATATTCTCTCCTCTTTTGAGATAGAGGAGAATGATGCACAGGTGCAGGCTGCAGTAGCTAAAGTTGCCCCATCAAGGCGTCTTAATATATCATAAAAAATGTCACTGCTTAGCGGACATATGCTTTCTGCTTGAACTGACATTTTTAATGTCCTGCCATCTATAATTTTGACCAGATAAACAAACAACAAAAACAAAATGAGAAAAGGATTGACTGGTTATTACTGTATTGCATAATAAATCTTCAAAAAAACTATACAACCATAAAACAATGAAAAATACAGATTACCTTCAGGTAGCATAAGAACACATGAGCAGAATCATGATCACCATGATTTACCAATAGTTGATGACTAATATATAGATTTATAACGTTTTTAACTGAAGAGAATCTTCTGTTTCGATCACTTGTGGTTATTTGCTTATCAGTTGCCAGAATTAGAAACAGAGTGAAAATGAAGAGTCCTTGAAACCATGCAAGCCAGACAAGCAAAGCACCACAAATTCTGTAATTTCTATTTATATCATCGGCCATTACATTAAAGTAACTTCTTACAATATTGATCAGCATAACATCAACTATAAGCAACCAATACATCCTAGCATGCCAACTGAATGATTCCACTTTATTTTGGCAGTTTTTACACCACAATAGTGCAAAATACAATCATGTATACCTTACTAGCAGGGAGTGTTTTGTTGGAAGAATTACTTAGTCTGAACAATACACATACAAGTGATACAACATACAAGCCAAATAGTGCAAAATACAATCATGTATACCTTACTAGCAGAGAGTGTTTTGTTGGAAGAATTACTTAGTCTGAGCAATACACATACAAGTGATACAACATACAAGCCAAAGTACATTAAACTGAAGTCTGAAGAGTGAACTGATTGTTTGAAACCCCCTAAGATGATCCCTTTAGATCATAGTGCAAAATACAACCATGTATACCTTGCTAGATATCGTGTATGTTTTTCACTGATACCAAGTATTTTTTCCAAACAAGTTAGGCACCTTAGAGCATCTCGGATGGTATACAAAAAGGAACTGCTTGCAAATTAAATTAAATTGTAAGCATGTAGCTTACCATTGGAGTGACAATATTGATTTAGCTAGATCAAGCAACCTTGCTCAAACAAGCTACGTTGCTTGATTTTTCAAATAAAACTTTATCCACTTATAATATGACATGTGTATGATAAAAACTACTTTATTTATTTATTTATTTTTCAAAGCTACAATATTCTATTGCTCACCATTGGAGCATTTTGTAGCTTAAGAATATACTAGCTTACAGTATGAATGTACCAAGGTAAGCTACAAGCCCTTGTAGCTTACCATTGGAGATTTGGAGATGCTCTTATCTACAGTTTTGCATCTAAAATTTTCTAAAAGCCAGTTCATGCCTCGCCAGTTTTTTGGAAGTCATGTGTGGAGGGAGGGAAAGCCCCATGGTACACTCTTGTGATGTAAATAGAGAATTGAAGAAGATGCAATTATAAGTTGCCACTCTTATAATGAACGATAATTATTGACCCATAAAAGCCACACCAATCTACTTATGACTTGAATAATTGATTAAAAACTAAGAACGCTAGATGGCATATTGCATGAAATATTTGAATCAAGCAATTTAATTCTAATATCACTTTTTTATTGATGACCAAAAACCAATACTAGTATTTTGGTAGTTACATTACAAAAACACCCAATTAGAGGGAGAAACTATATCTGCAAAGGCATAATAATTACATCGTATTACTTTCAGATGGGAATGCAAATTTGCTTTTCTTTCACACCCAGCAAAGTATAGATTTTATCAACTTGTTCTGCTTTATAATAATAGTTACATGAGCTAGAACTTGAATGCAGCATCAAATAAAACAAGGTATGTCTGTATTCTACAATTATGAGAATCCTACAAACTCTTCCCTCCATGTTACCCCTCAACTAAGAGATTTCCTTCATCATTTAAGAAAAAGAGGTGAGATAAAGTCAGTCTTTTGGTAATTTTTTCTATACATCTGTGAAATCTGAAAATTTATAAAGCAAGGCTCAATATACGTGGGTGATTATGTTTAAGGCCAAAATTGAAATACAAAGACTAGATGTTTAAGGCACACTTGAAAATCTTTTTACCAAAAGATTAAAAGCAACTTAGACTTCTTAAATCTTCGTCAAGAAAAGAAAAGGAAAGAGTCAGCTGAGATCGTATAAGTACACTTGAATTCCTCTAACAACAAGAGATAAATTTCTTCCTACAACCCAATAATTGATGACACCACTTACAACAATCTATGGAAAGGCCACAATCAATGAATCAACTACTCCTACTTCTCTTAATGATACAATGTTAAAAAGCTGCCTAACACAAACAAGCAAACAGACATGAGCAACACAACAAGGCATAAATAACCCGAGAAAAATTGTGTTTCGACTAGCAAGCCTTAATGTGTGAAATATATCAGACACTCAAACAGCTATGTTTACTTGGGTATGATTCTTGAACAATAAGTTCAACACCTTATCAGAACCTAAGAATGGACCCTCTTTAGCAAACTACAAACTGCAATTCATATAATATCCAACGTTAACCCTGTATGAATCCTGTCATAACCAAGGCAAGCAAGGCGAATAAGAATTCCAATTCTAACTTACCAAAAAATGGATACTAAAGGCAATCATCACCTTAACCCAGGAGATTTTGACTTAATTATCCAATAAATTCACAACTTATCCAAAATTTATGTTCATAAATACTTAACTACAAGTGTGTAACTTTGAAATTACATACATTTTCTCAAATTTCATCCATGAAAAATTGGCATCTATTCTCTGACAAACAAATGAAGTAATAGTTAATGTACTCCCCCCCATCCCATAATACAGTTCCTGTTTGCGGTTTTTCACGGTATTTAAGAAATAGGAGGAGAAAGTGAATAAAGTATAATAATAAAAGTGAAAAATACAATTATAAATAAAAGTTAAAGAGAGAAAGTGGAAAAAAGTAATTATAATGAATAAAGTTAAAAAAGTGAGGATGTAATGGTCTATACATATTATCTGAAAAATAGAAATAAGAACAATATTTTGACTCTCCAAAATAAGAAAATAGGAAATATATTATGAAACGGAAAGAGTAATACTCAAAAGGTAGAACAAAAAAGCATTACATCATCTTTACTAAAGACCGAAAATGGTTCAACGACCATAGTTCATGCAGCTGACCCCATCTAATTTGTTATTGAAAACACCATTTAAAAAAAAAAAAAAAAAAAAAAAAAAAAAAAAAAAAAAAAAAAACTTCAATCTCTGAAGCAAATACTTCAATTTTTAAAGAGCATATTCATGTACGAAACATCCAGCTAATAAAAATGTTAAATTCCCATATTACAAAAACTCAAAAATCAGAATAATTATAATAGAACAAAATATATTATCAAAGATGATAAAATTGGAGAAAAAGAAGAGCAAACACACCTATAATTGGCAGAAATTCTGAAATAATTCGTGAGGTATAATTGGAAAATGTGCCCAAGTTAACAATCACGAAGAACTCTTCAAATTTAAGCCAGAAAAATGAGCTTTTAAATGAGTTCCTTCAGAAAATTCAAAATGTGGGGTGGATTTGGATTGATATCACGCGAGGTATTTTTGTTCTGTGATATTTATATTTACATTTTATGGTTCAAAAAATAATTAATGAAGGACATATGATATTATTGGAATGAACAAGTGCAATGAGATAAAGGAGTGATTATAGAAATGTGGTTTGGTGGGAGTCAATTCAACACTATAATTATCAATGTGGTATTTGACGTATAAGCAACTTTGATTATTATATAAGATTTTTTAGATTTGGCACTATGTTTAGGTAGTAAGTAATGGCCATTAATTATAGAGCCGACACATGAAGAAAATACTAAGTAGAAGGTTATGTAGTTGTACTATTTCAAATCAACTGATATTTTCTCCTAGACTTTAGCCTTTATTGTATATTTTGAAGGGGCTTTCATCGGATTTCACCGGTGGAAAGCCTTAATCGTTTGTTTCTTTTAAGTTTTTTTTAATTTTTAGGTTATGAAAATGTTTCCCTCGAAAGAAAGAGTTTATTTCCCTCAGAAGACAAGGTTTTTCGATCTCTTTCGAAAAAAGAGGTTTTTCAAACTCCTTCGAAAGACAAGGTGTAATTTGTGTTTGATAAGATCTCTAGTATTACGGGGCTACGATTGATTATTGCTCGAATTCGCGTTACAAAATCATCAAGAAATTTTATCCTCACAAATATTGAAGCGTTGACGAATCCACTCAAAAAGTTGTATGAGACAACGAATCGAGAATATGTCGAATTGTTATATTTATGTATTTGGATTCTTAGCATTTCTCCGATTAATTTTTGTTTGATTTTGGTAAATCTTTTTTCATTATCGTTATTTATCAATTGTAGTTGTCGTATGACTTTAATTAATGAAATTGTGTCCTTTTGGACTTCTTTAAAAAAAGAATAAAAAAAATCAAGTGATATTTTTGGAGGGGTAGAATTTTTTTTTTTTTAATACAAAAGGAAAATTTGTCTAGTCGAAAAAAAAATTAAAGGAAAAATTATTTATAAGGGATTAAATTGAAATTGAAATAGCATAAATTATATTTTACCACTAATAAGTAACGTTATAGATTATATTTTTCGGCTGATAAATTAATTAATATGTTACAAAATGGAATTAAAATAACATAAATTATGTTTAGGCTGATAAGTGACATCATAATTAGGTTGATTCCCCGATGGGTGAAGGTCATAATTGTGCAAATTAATCATTGGGTAAAAATTAACAATATTTTTAATGGCATTGTGTAAATTTTTGAAAAAGATTAACTAAATTTGGTATCATTTTATTTATGAAATTATGTTGATATCTTTTAAATTTTATCAAGACTAATAGAAAAAACAACATTATAAACTTATATTTTCTCTATGTGTCAGCCGTCTTATTAATTAATGAATCTAAATTTTAATGAAAATTTAGCTTCATATGAATCAATTAGAGTAATATTGTAAATATCAAATTAAGAGGTGATTGAAGTTCTATCACAAATATTAACATAATTCTTTGGACAATAGCTTTAGGAATCGTGATATTAATCAAAGTGACCTCCTAATCTTAGATTTATGTTATTAATTGAGCATGTGCAAACCAGCCTAGTCTAACTTTGTTGTTTGATTTGCCAATGACTCTTATATTATATTCAAATCAAAACAGATTTAACGTCACCATTGAGTTCATTTCTCATGACCGTTGGTCACATAAAATGGAGTCATGTTACGTTATTTTTTCCAACAAACTTTCGAGTTACCTGAAAATAAAAACACTCTTGGAAATTTCAAAATCTGCCTCTCCAAAGACTTCGCACAAACTGAAAAAAAAAGTAACCGATATATGACACTTCCCTGGATGACCCTAGCACACGTGTGACTCCCCGATAGGCGGATTGTTTTAAAGAAACAAGAAAAAAGAAAAAAAGACAGTGCTGCATTGTGTGGTGTCATGCAGGAAGACCGAAAAAAGGGAAGCATACCCGTGCTCGTGCCGGTGGTTCGGTTTGCCGAGCCCTTACACATAAAGAAAACACCAAGTTTCTCACTTAATTCCCTTTTTTTTTTTCTTTTTTTTTTTCTTTTTTTTTTATTATTTTTTTTTTATGCAGAGATTAGTTTCTAAGAATAGAATAAATGAATAGATCATTAAATGTCCACGTTTTAGTTATTATGCAAAGATATGGCTGACATTACACTCAGAAAACAAAATCATCTTGGATAGCCGGCTTACACCTTATTCAATTCGTAGGTCCTAAACAATTGATATTTGATAGCATAATTCATTGAACTATTTCTACTGAGTACTACTTTTATTTTCCTGAAATAAGATACAAGGAAATTGTGCACGTCGATCTTATTACAAGACCATATATTATCTAGTAGGAAAAACAAGGTTTTCAATTCAAAAGAAGGTTGATATCTTGATTTGACGGTGTGAAGTTGAGTAACGCAAAAGACAATACAAATAAATTAATACTTCTCCATTTGAAACTTTTCAGCTCATTTTAAATATAATCCCTTTGTATTTAATTACTTGCTGCTCTATTTCTTTTGGGAATGTATGTCAATGCAAATCTTTAATTAGTAATATTTTTAATTCAAAATAAATATAAATTATAACAATTGAAAATTATTAATCTATTCATTGAGACGATTCTAACAAGTATCCACAAAATTATATGTTTTCTTATGTATAAATCACAAACATTAGTCAAAATAGGTCAAATGAATAATGCACATGGAGCAAGTAATAAAATCGGTTTTTTCACCAAATACCCATGAGTTTTATTGTCTACTCACCATATACCCCTGAATTTTTTTAAATTCATTATATACCCCCAAGTTTTTACAAAAATACACCATATACTTTTGATGGCTAATGATTGTTAACTTCGTCGGTCATTAGGGTTAATTTTGACCTGTAACCACCCTAAATACATTCCCCTACCCCGGAACCACCCACATTCCTTTTTCCCACCTCCAAAATCACCCCAAATTTTCTTTTATCATCCTCAAAATCAATCATACGGATATGGTTATGGAGATTTGGAGTGGTTTCGGGGGTTGGAGAAAGGAGAGAAATTGGTTTCGGGGATGGGGGGAGGGATCTAAGGTGGTTTTGATGCATAATTAACCAAATTCCACCCACCTTGTTGTGATTAGGGGTATATGGTGAATTTTTGTAACAACTCAGGGATAGATGGTGAATTTGAAATTTTTCAGGAGTATATGGTGAATAAACAAAAAACTCAGGGATATATGATGAAAAATTCGGTAATAAAATACGAAGGAGTACTTTTTTAACTCAATATTGATTCGTATAGAAAAACTTTACAAAAATAGTTTATAATTAAAAAAATATATAAATATATAAAAAAAATAATAATAATTAAAAAAAAAAAGATGAGTTTAAAGTAAAGTAAGTGGATGCATGTATTGGAAATAAAGAATACAGTAAGAGTGTGTATGAAAATAAGTAAATATTGTGGCGTAAAAAAAAATTAATAAGCGTGCCAAAATGGAATAGAGAAGTAGGTGTCATCTTATATATTGTCATACCACTCATACCACATCATCTTCTCAAACTATGCTCATTCACCTAATTCCAAGCTATTTTTGCTTCAATGGTTGCCTACTTGTCAATTAATTGTTTTCAAAGCTAATTAATTCTACTGAAAAAAAATTGCTTAACTAAACAAGATGTGCAACAATATTAAAATATCTATTAGCTTATCATGTTAAATATTTGCAAGCAAGTTACTTCCACCAAGCAATGGAGTTGCTCAACTTGCATAACTTCTTATACACTTTCTCTATTTCTTAATACATGCAACAAGGTGACTACATTATACAGTTATTGATGTATGCATGTAATGAGAAATAATACAAGGTGTTTCCGGGTTTTTGATGTCCTACGGGAGAGTTACAATTCCGGGACTGGTATCCTTGCGTCTGTACCTGCAAAATAACGGAGACTCCGGGTGGTGGGAGCTCTGTCTCCGACGATCAAGTTAGTACTTGTATGTGGAGTAAAAAAGGTGTGGAAAGTAAAGGGCGATCTGGTTCCTCTAGGGGAGGAGTAGTCAGGAAGTGCAATTAATTGCTAAGTCAGGTTTAGCAATCAGAAAGCACGTGTGTTTAGGTTTCTCTAGGTGAGAGTAATTAATCCTAAATAGTCTTAAATGGAGGCTTAATTACTGTATTTATAGCCTCGGGATGTGTGCCCAATATTAGGTTTAGGTCAACCTAGCGCTGATTGGGCCTTTCTCGGAAACCGGGCCTTGATGGTCGTTCTCCTAGTGGGCAGATAACAGGCCACGTGGCGTGGCGCGATTGGTCCATGCTGGACTGATTGCTGCTTGACACGTGTCAAGTCCTTGCTGGTCCAGGTGGCGGACACATGGCAGGACCTGATTGGTCCACATGTCAGACAGTGATTGGACGGGAAAAATCCCCTAATCATTTGCCCCTCACAGGTGGCACGTGACTGGTCACATGTCACCTGTGACAGGTGTCGGCCTGCAACAGGCGACGGTCTGCTACACGTGTCGGCCTGTGATAGGCCGAGAGTTTTTCCCGCCTTATTTCAAATTTGGAAGTGACCCTTCGCATTCTCATTTTACCCTATATAAGGGCTTGTTGACCAAGTCTTTTGTTCACATTTTGCGAATTTTGCAAGAGAACTCTCGGACCCCTAAACTTGAGCTCTGATTTTTTGGACGACTGATTTTACTAACTGCCTGCTTTTATTAGACGCCTGTTCGACCAAGCTCTTTCTCAGAACTTAAGTTTCAGGTAACCGTTTGTTTCTTTATCCTTTCTGTTTTTCTTTTTTTTTTTTTTTTTTTTGAAAATGAGACCCCAAAAGCATCCGGCACGGCCTAGGTTAGCAATCAGTCGGTCACCCGGGACGGCTGAGTCTAGGACTAGGGGTGCCGACTGCCCTGCAGTACTTCAATCTTTGCGCAAGTCCCGGAATCCAACTGTCTTTGTATCTATGCAGGACAGTATGACAAGAACCAAAAGAACAAAGAGGATTGAAAACTCTGATGGCTCTTCATTTCGGGTCCAACTTAGTGAGCTATCAGACCAGACGCCTGATACCGCTGGTACCCCAGGTGACTCTGTCACGAGGGGCTCTAAGGAGGGGGTTAAGGTGGCCCCTTCTAATGCTTTTTTTGACCTAGCTGGTCAGCAGTCGGCTCCTTCTGAAGAAGAGGGGTCGGCCCCCTCAGGGAGAGGGGAGTCGGACTCTTTTGATAGTGAGTCCAAATCCAGCTCTTCAAGCCATCTTTCACCAAGCTCGGAAGAAAGGCATTCTCGCTTACATGAGGCGAGACTATCTCATTCAGTCGAAAAAGGGGTCGACAGGTCATAACTATCCGCCTCTCATAGGGAATTGAACACCCCTTATTAATGTCACGTCCCAAAAGGTCGAATCAAGGCCATGAAGGAGCGAATAGGGACTTTTCTAACGGACCATGTGATGGGTCCGAACTTTAATTTATTTGTGCCAAATGCTGAAGATACAGTCGTTTGGCCCGCTGGGTCTAGTTACGGGGACGCCTGTTTTGGGTGCTATGAGGCGACCATTAAGGCTGGACTCCGATTTCCCCTGCATCCGGCAGTTCAACAAATCCTTGACGGGTACGAGGTGGGGCTTTGGCAGTTAGCTCCAAACTCCTGGTTCAACATCATTGGCTATGTAGCTGGATGTGAAATGCATGGGGTGGACCCCAATTTTGAGGCGTTCACCCATATGAACTATTTAAGCCGGACCCCCAAAGCAAGCGGTATCGGCTGGTACCAAATAACAAGCCACAAGGGCTATTTGATGACTAGGGGGAAGGAAAATAAGTGGAAAGATTGGAGAAACACTTTCTTCCTCGTCTCCAGTCCCGACAAACTTCTGAGCAAACGATACAACAGGTGGAATAGGGATCCGCTTCTTCTTGTAGGCGGCCCTAGCATGCCGCCTGTTCCTCGTCAAGCAAGGGAAGTGATCCTTGACCGAGGACTCTTCAAAGTAGAGATTAGGGCCAACTCTACTACTGGGGTACTGGAGCAGGTGCCTTTAAACTGCGTTCCCAAATTTAAATGGCTTTACGACGAGTATTTCTTAGCCGCCTGTGGCCTAAGCAGTCGGGCTCCCAAAGGTAGTCGGCTCCTTGTGCTTTTATATGCATCATTTGATTTGTTTAAGTTTTTTTCTAACTCTTTGCTGTGCATATTTGCAGCCGAAGCTATGGACCACATTTTCGCATCCAAGAAGGCGACTTCCCTTCTATGGACCTCCATTATGAGCCTCAAGTGGCCATCCTGCCAAGGAGACGCCCAAGGTGAGCTCTGATCTTTCTAGTTTTTCTCTGAAATCCTCTTTTTGCCAGTATTAAATTTCTATGCTTTTGCAGACGGGCTCGTCCAAAAAAACCCTCTTCCTCCCAGCAGTTGGACTCAAAGGTTCGGAAACAGACGGCTGGGAGTACGCCTGGTTTTGCCAG
Organism: Chenopodium quinoa; assembly: GCF_001683475.1. Classification (NCBI taxonomy): domain Eukaryota; kingdom Viridiplantae; phylum Streptophyta; class Magnoliopsida; order Caryophyllales; family Amaranthaceae; genus Chenopodium; species Chenopodium quinoa. The sequence continues at coordinate 1,178,792 of NW_018745540.1, read as the reverse complement.
GAAGCAAGCGGTTGAAAAACAACCGCGCACCCCACAAAGTGGGGGAAAACAAACGCAGGTCCCAAGGGACAGCCGGCCTCCAAGAGGTATAACCGGCTTCCTCGGTCCCTGTTTGATTTTTCTTACTTTGATATTCTTTCTTTTGTTCTAATTTTTTGTTTCGGAATACAGGTGGCCATCAAGAACAGACTTGGTCCAAATGGCCAAGTCTATGGTGAAAGTCATCCCTCTAGTGGAGAGGGATGCGGTCAAGGGAGTCGGCACCCTTGACCTCGATGGAATCATGGGTCTCCTCTCTGAGGTATACTTAGCATTTTTGTAATGTTAATGACTTTGCCTGCCGCCTGTTTTTACAAATCTGACGCATGGTGCTCTTTTTCAGACTATGCTTTGTGTACACGGCCTCCGTAGGCCGATTAGTGCCAAAAACAAAGAGGTAAAAGCTTCCAAAGCCATGGCCGCCTCTAACTTTAACAAGGCAATGTTTCAAATTGCCCAAAATGAAATTTTGACAATTGATATTCTTTATTATCAGGCGGCCACCACTTCAGAGATCAAAGACAAGTTGGAGGCGGCCAATAAACAGAACCAAGAGCGGGAGAAGACGGTCAAAAGCCTCCAAGACGAGTTGCAGCCACTTAAGAACATTGCCCATAAGGCTAAAAGTCTCCAGAAGTCTTTGGACAAGGTTAAGGAGCGCTTGGAGAAGCAGGAGGCGGCCATCACTGAAGAGCTTAAGGCCAAGGCTGAGACCGAGAAGCTGGCTTTGGCTCAGGCCATGATGGAGGACTCGGTCAATATTATGAAGATAACCTGGTCGGCCCTCTTCCCAAAAGCTAACTATGCCAAATGGGATTCCAAGTTCACCGCCTGTACTGAAGAGTACAATAGAAGAATCATGCAGCAGGCGGCTAACGAGGACGAAAGAGAGGAGGAGGAGGAGGCGGCCAGCTCCAGCTCAGGCGAGGATGAGGAGATGGTCGACCAGCCAACGGAGGCGGATGTTCCTAAGGATCCTGCCCCTGAAAACGAGTCAAACAAAGAGGATGCCTTGAAGGATTCGGCGCCCATAATTGAGCTCGATCAGACAGCAGTTGACTCTGAAGCCCCTCCCAATGTTTAAAGCTTTTATTTTTTCAATTTTTCTCTGGCCTATGTGTCGTTTGTCTGTGAATTTTCTTTACCCGACCATGGGGTCGGGGTTATGAATATTTTGCCGGTCTTCATGGCCGGCTGTTTTATTATGAAGCTGGCGACCACTTTTTGGTCGTCTTTGATTACTGAATCTTGTTTATGCTTATCTGCTTGATATCTGCTTGAATGCCAAACTGACTGTTTTAGCTTGTAATCTGTTTCTTGGAATGATCAAAATGTTGAAAACTTTGCGAGTTGAAAATTTTGCGAGTAAGCGAGGTTTATCAGGTGCCGACTACTCACGATGTCGACTGCTTATATGCCCCTGGGCGACTTGTTGTCTTTGTTCCAGATTGGCAACTAGTCGGCCATGAAACCAGTCGGACCCCCAACGCATTTTTTAGCAAATACGTTAGGTCTCTTAACTTTTGGTAGTTTGAAGGGAACAGGCTGCTTGTTGTTAGGCCGCCTGTTTGATTAAGTAGGAATAGTGTTCTTGAGCCCCTGTCTGCCAAAAAACAGTCGACTATCGAACTTTTTGGATCCATACTTTTGTTTGAGTAGTAGGGTAACCAGGCGGCGGAAGCCGGCTAGTCCCCTTAATTCACCAAGTTTTGCTTGGCTATTAACTCAAAGGTTGTTAACCTAATAGGAATAGTGGTTTGAGTACCTCTGTTTGCTAAAAAAGAGGCGGACTACTCATACCTTTTAGGTTCCATACTAAGTTTGAGAGAGTGATTATGAGTTAACATTGGAGTTTACGCAGTCTTCGTCACTCCAGCTTAAGTAGTAGAGGTACCAGGCGCCGGAGGCCGGCTGGTCCCCTTGATTCGCCAATGTTTGTTGGCTATTAACTCAAGAGGTACCCCCTGTATTTATCCCAAGTAGTACAGGCGGTCATCCAACTCGGATATCAACTGCTAGCTCTGGCTCGGTTAGTGGTAGAGTTATCCTTGTCTCGGTTGTAAACGGCTACGTGGTTGTCCTTGGGGACAGTTATTTAGGGGTCGTGTGTTTAGTTTATAGAGCATTATTCCACCCAAAAGGGAGCTGCTCTCTGTGACGAATCTCATCCGGAGGGATGTCGCCGGACGCCTGCTATGATGTTGGGACAGGTTGTATTAGTTTAATTTTAAGAGAGGATTAGTCGGCAAGGCGCCTGAGCTGATCATCCGGCCATAGGCCTCGTTTAGTTCATGGTGAACAAAGGCGCTAAGTTATCTTAAACTACAAGTATAGGGGAGTAGCCGACTGTAAAGTTATAGGCGGCATGCCCCTCTGAAACAGTACAAAGTGAAGAAAGTGGAGAATAGCCGATTGTTTGTCCATTCGGCATGCCCCTCAATTGGTGCAAACTGGAGAGTAGCCGACTGCTAATAGAGCAGGTGGCATGCCTCTCTATTTATTTATAATATAAATGAAGCAAATTTGCAAGTTTTATTAGTTGCTCTCAGCAATTACATCATTAAAAAATGATATTTCTTTAAATTATCAACATTCCAAGTTCTAGGTAGGGGTTGGCCGTCTGGTGTTTCTAGGCGGTAGGTGCCGTCCCTAACCTCTTCAAAGATTTGGTAGGGTTCCTCCCAGTTGGGAGTTAATTTGCCCAACTTATTGGCCCTACCAACTGCTTCCATCTTTCGTAGTACAAAGTCCCCCACTTTGAGTAGATGCCTGTGTACCCTTTTGTTATATGCCCTTGTCATCCTTAGGCGGTAGATCTCATGGAGTAGGGCTACATTGTCCCTACGTTCTAGGAGTGAATCCAATTCCAGGCGCATGGATTCCCAATTTGCTTCTTCGTCATACAACATTATACGAAGAGTCGGCTCGTAGTGTTCAATTGGCAGAACAGCTTCTGCCCCATAAGTTAGGAGGAATGGAGTTTCTCCAGTTGCCCCTTTTTCAATCGTCCTGATGGCCTAGAGAACATGCGGTAGTTCGTTTGCCCATAGGCCGCCTGCTCGTTCATTCTTCTTTTGGATACCGTCTGAGATGATTTTATTGAAAGCTTCCACTTGGTCGTTTGCTTGTGGTTAGCCGACTGATGAAAAGCAGTGAGAGATACCTTGGTCTCCCAGCCAGTTTTTGAGAACAGGCGTCTCAAACTGGGGACCATTATCAAAAACCATAGACATGGGTACCCCAAATCGAGTGATGAGATTCTTCCATATGAAGGAGATGACGTCCTTGGTCTTAATACCCTTAACTGCTTCTGCCTCCACCCACTTAGTGAAGTAGTCGACTGCAACCAAAATGTACCTCCTGCCGCCTGTTGCAGGCATATAGGGCCCTAGGATATCCATGCCCCACTTAGCAAATGGTATAGGACTATGGACGGTCGTGAGGTCAGTGGCCGGACGATGGATTAACCTGCCAAACCTTTGACACTTGTCACATTTTTTCACCATCTCCATGGCGTCTGCTTCCAATGTAGGCCAAAAGCAACCTTGCTGCCTTGCTCTTTGAGCAAGCGACCTGCCGCCTACGTGAGAAGCGCAGTACCCTGAGTGTAGATCTTCTAAGACCTCTCGTCCTTTTTCTAGGGTAACACATTTTAAGAGGGGCTGAAGGTAGCCCTTCTTAAAGAGTTCTCCCTTGCACATCTCAAAGTTGGATGCCCGTCTTTTCAGTAGGGCCGCCCGGGAGTGATCACTCGGTAAGGTGCCGGCTGTTAAATAGGCTCGGATGTCATCCATCCAAGTCGAGCTTCTATCAAGGATTCCAATAGGTTCTTCCTCAATGCTTCGCTTCTCCATAACTTACCAGAATACGGTCCTTGGAGTATCACAGGAGGCCGAGGATGCCAGTTTAGAGAGGGCGTCCGCTTGGTTATTCTCGGACCTAGGTACTTGAGTTAGATGAAATTCCTCAAGTGATCTAGCCGCTTATCTTACCGCCTGTAAATATTTAATCATGGCCGGATGGGTGGCTTCATAATCACCATTGTATTGAATTACTATCAGTTGTGAGTCTGAACAGGCGGCTATCTTCCTTGCCCTAGCCGCCTTGCACATGTGGATGCCAGCCAGCAAACCTTCGTACTCTGCCTCGTTGTTCGAGGCTTGGAAGTTGAATCTTAGAGCATACTCATACCTATCGCCTTCGGGCGACTGACATATGATGCATGCTCCACAACCATTCATAGTGGAGCTCCCGTCCACATAGACCTTCCAGACTTGGTCTGGAATTGTGGAATCAGAAGGCCGAGTCATTTCTACTATGAAGTTAGCAAATGCTTGCCCCTTCACTGCTTTTCTTGGCTCGAATGTGATTTCAAGGCTCTGTATTTCTATCGCCCATTTGATCATTCGGCCTGACGACTCCATGGTTGTCAGGGGCCGCTTGATCGGCTGGTCTGTGTATACCACGACTGGATGCGCCAAAAAATAGGGCTTCAACTTTCTAACTGCCATGAAGAGGGCAAGGCCAATTTTTTCAACCGAGGGTATCTTAACTTGGCATTATTCAAGACGTGACTGACAAAATAGACCGAGAGCTGGCAACCGTCCCTCACAGCAAGGAGGACATCACTTAGAGCATGGTCAGACACTACTTAAGGCAAAGGGCTGACCAGCCTTGGTAAGGAGTGCAAGTGTTCTTTCAGCTTTTGGTAAGCCGCCTCAACATCCGGCCCCCATTCAAACATTACTTTCTTTTTTATTGCCTGAAAGAAGTAGAGGCACTTGTCGCCTGCCCGGCTGAGAAATCTCCCAAGGGCCGCCAGACAACCTGTTAATTTCTGGACCTCTCGGACAGTGCGGGGCGACTGCATGTTTATGACTGCCTGCACCTTCTCAGGGTTAGCCTCTATACCCCTTTGATTGATAAGAAATCCGAGGAACTTCCCAGACTCAACTCTTAAAACACACTTCTTGGGATTGAGCATGACATGGTGCCGCCTGAGTGTGGTGAATGTTTCTCGGAGGTCCGCCAACTGGTTTGTCTGGAGTTTGGATTTCACAATCATATCATCTATGTACGCCTCGACATTCTTCTTAGACTGATACATTCATTGGTTTCATGACCAATGTCCTCATGGAAGTGATAGTATTTACTTTGGTTCCGATTGCTGACAGAACCCTTCATAGCGGCCGGCTTCTCAATTGAGATCTGGTCCCTGATTTCATTGAGGATGGCATGGCTATCCTTGTTAAACTCATACTTGGGAGAGTATGGTTTAAATTCCTTCTTCTTTTTCTGAGACGGTTGTTCAGAGGAGTCGGCCGTCCATACTTCTTTTCTCTTTTTCTCTTCCTTATTGGCCGACTGCTTTGGCCGGCTTTCTCTTTTGTCGGACTTTTTGTGGTTCGACTGCTTTCCAACATTACAGAGGTCAGTTGCCTGAATGTAGGCGTCCGCCTCCATCATTGCTTCTTGGAGGGTGGTCACCCTCTTTCTGAAGAGGTCGAATTTAAAGTTCGACCCGTCCTTCAGACCTTTGAAAAAGTCTGTATAGGCTACTTCATCAGGTAGTCCTTGTATCTGAATTCTCATCAGATTAAACTGTTTGATGTAAGAGCGCAATCCCTCCTTCTCTCCCTGCTGTATGGCCCCCAAATCAAGGGTGGTCTTCTTAGCAGGAATGTTCATTGCGAAGTTTGATGTGAACAAGTAGGCGAGGGTCTTGAAATTGTTGCCAAACCCGGCCGACAAGTTGCCAAACCATTGTTGGGCGAGTCCCTTCAGTGTGGCCGGGAAACATTTGCACCATGTGGTGTCATTCAACCCTTGGAGGTACATAAGGTTGGTGTATGCCATCATGTGATCTTCTGGGTTGGTAGTTCCATCATATGCCCCTACCATCACATTTTTTATTTTGGCCGGCTAGGCGGCCTCTATTATTTCCTTAGAGAAGGCGGATGGCTGCTCTCCAAGCTTGAGCAACCTAAGTTGCCAGTCCAAAGGCTGGACATTCCTTGCCGCCTGTCCTCCAAAAAGTGTAGGCTGCATGAAATATTGGGACTGCGGGACGTATGGTTGAGAACATACGGGGCCGCCTGATGCTTCTAGGAAGCTGAACGAAAGGAGGCTCCGGGCGTCTGGCTCTCATAATTTGACTTATAATACCTCAGGGAGGTATTATGTAGGCTGTCTTGGAAATCAGAAGTAGAGGCCGACTCTAACAGTCGGTCATTCCTCTTCTGCTCAAGCAGCTTTCGAGCATCAGAGTATGTTTTCTTCGACCTGTCCGGCTGAACATAACGGATGGGCTTTCTCTTCCCTGGAGAGGGAAAGTGATACTTAGTTAGGTCGATCACTGGTTCCTCCCCTGCCCTAGGCTTAGGGTAAGGAGTCGCCTCCCGATCCTTTACAAGCTTCTTCCTCCCAGATTGGGAGGGTCTTCTGGCCGACTGTTCCTTTGGTGGAATTGTCATACTTTTGTTGATTAGATCCTGGATCTCCCCCTTGAAACTATTCATGAAGGTCATGAGTTCGTTTCTAGTGATGGGGCCAGATCCCTCGGCCGCCTGTTGATGATCAAGCGGCTGGCCGGCTGGTTTACTAGATCCAGCCAGGTAGTCCTCCCGTTCCTTCCTTTCGGAGGGACGGGTGCGTCGAGCTCTTAAGGACCCGTTAGAGGCCGTATGAGTCTCGACTTCAATTTCATTATCGGTGTCCTGGTCTGTCTGAACCAGGGGATCGTCCATGGGACGCTTGTCACTTAAAATCGGTACAGACTGTGATTCCATCTCGAAAGTACTCTCCCCACAGACGACGCCAAAATGTTTCGGGGTTTTTGATGTCCTGCTGGAGAGTTACAATTCTGGGATTGGTATCCTTGCGTCTGTACCAACAAAACAACGGAGACTCCGGGTGGTGGGAGCTCCGCCTCCGACGATCAAGGTAGTACTTGTATGTGGAGTACCCAATATTGTAGCCTCGGGATGCGTGCCCAATATTAGGTTTAGGTCAACCTAGGGCTGATTGGGCCTTTCTCGGAAACCAGGCCTTGGTGGCCGTTCTCCTAGTGGGCAGATAGCAGGCCACGTGGCGTGGCGCGATTGGTCCATGCTGGACTGATTGTTGCTTGACACGTGTCAGGTCCTTGCTGGTCCAAGTAGCGGACACATGGCAGGACCTGATTGGTCCACGTGGTAGACAGTGATTGGACGGGGAAAATCCCCTAGTCACAAGGTGTTTCGAGTGTTTTTAGTCCCTCGAGAGAGTTACAATACTGGGAATGAGCGCCTGACTTCTGTACCTGCAAAACCACGAAACTCCGGCTGGGTGGAGTTCCGCCTCCGAAGATCAAGTTAGTATGATTCCGGATGAGTAAACGTGCGGAAAGTAATTAGGTGTTTCTCACTGATTCAGAGAGATTCCGCAATTGATATTGCTCGGGATTTGTATGTGTATTTGTGAATGTTAATAAATGAGGATGATTCCTCTATTTATAGAAGATGAGAGTCTGCTCCCCCATTGGGGGTTCAATGCCACATGGCATCCTCTGATTGGATCCCTTAGGGCCTGTATGAGGGTGACACGTGTCAGGTCCTCATTGGGCCACGTGGTAGGGGTAATTTTTACCCCAAACATTTGCCCCTCACAAGTGTGACGTGGTCTGCCACGTGGCAGTTGTGACACTTGTCACCATACGGAAGAGCGATGGTTCGCCTTTTTCCCTCCATTTTTTGAATTTGAAACTGAAGGGGGGAAGGTGACGGTTCACCTTCTGGGATTTCCTATAAATAGGAACCTCCCTCCTCTCATTCCTCACTTTGCCAATCTTGAGAGAGAAATTATTTGAGAGAAAAAGAGAGAACTCCTGATCCCGCCTGCTTTTTCTTGCAAACAACCTTCAACTTCAACTCATCCGGATACCGACTGGGTATTTCTTTGCCCGTCTCACTAAGGTATCCTTCTGACCTTGTCGTCTCTCACATCTTGATTTTTGTTAAAGCTGCAGCCGGTCTCATGCCGTCTAGAGTTTCTTTAAGCAATCCAATGATGATTTGCATCCAGTAGGCCCTTAGCCGGTTTATACCGTTTGGGGCGTCTTTAGGCAATCTCATTGTGAGTTGCACTTATACAATAGTCCCTCAGCCAGTTTACACCGTCTGGGGTATCTTCAAACAATCTCATGGTGGGTTGCATTCAATAGACCCTCAGCCGGTTTACACTGTCTAGGGTATCTTCAAGCAATCTCATGGTGAGTTGCATTCAATAGACCCTCAGCCGGTTTACACCGTCAGGGGTATCTTCAAGCAATCTCATGGTAAGTTGCATTCAATAGACCCTCAGCCGGTTTACACCGTCTGGGGTATCTTTGAATCAGCCTTTTGATTCATTGTTTTAATGGATTCGCAGCTGGTTTTTGCCGTCTGTGGTAGTTTCGTACAATTTCCTTCAAAAGTTGCCTATAATAGTCCTCAGCCGGTTTATACCGTCTGGGGTTCTTTGGACAAACTTTCATAAAACTCCAGACTACTAATTTTATGTAACTACCACAACCGGTTTCTTCTGCCTGTGGTATCTTTGGGCAACATTGGTAATTAACCTTGCTTTCTTTTGCCAATTTGCAGTCTGTTCAAAGTGTTAACCGTCTGGGGTATCTTTGGTTAACAATCTCCAACTTCTTTCACCAACAACTTCTTTCAACTACAAGGTAACGCCTTTGTTCCTTGCTTTTTTCGAGGTTTTTAAACTTTCCTGGCTGTAAATATCGTTAGAATAATGGGCTCACCCAACACACACACGGCACACCACGATTTAGAGGTCAGCCGGTCTCCCGGTACGGCTGAGTCTAGGACTGGGGATGCCGCCTTTGGGTACTAGGACTCTCCTTGTTCATCTCCAAAACAAACCGTCTCTGTCTCTGTGCAGGACGCAATGGCTCAAACTAGGAAAACAACCGTTGATCCAGAGTATAGAGGGAAAACCTCTGAAGAATTACCGCCTGACTCTAATTAGGCTAAGATGACAAGGGGATCTCCGCATGGCACCCCAAGCACTCCCAGTGATGGAATACTGGGGTTGGGTCAGGAAGGCGGTGAAGATGCCGCCTCTCCATCCAGGGTTGAATAGGAAAACCCTTTAGAGAACGCGATCGGTGGAGAGTCCGCCTCCTCATCCAGCTCAGAGCAAAGCGGAAGTAGCAGCAGCCTTCTCACGCCGGATGTTGATAGTGAGGAGGAGGAGAGGCCCACATGGAATAATAAGGGCGACCCTCTCCTTATCGCCGTCTCTGCCAAAGATAGGGCCAGCATGGCCGAAACTTGGAGAACTTCGTCAAAATTTGCCTCTTGGAGCAGATTGGAAAATTATAGTGCCGCCTGAGATGGGCACTATAGTCTAGGAAGATGATCAGCCAAACTCAATCGGGTATTTCGACTGCTACGAGGCGGCGTTTCTAGCCGGTCTCTAAGGCCATTCTTCGAGGGTATGGTCTGGGTATTTGGCAGTTAACCCCTAAAACCTGGGTTAACATTTTGGGCTACATTGCCACCTGCGAGATGCAGAACATTAACCCCGGCTGGGAGGCCTTTGCCCACATGCATTACTTGAGTAGAATCCCAGGCGGGTGGAGAGCCTGGTATACACTGACCACCTACCCCCAGTACTTGATGACCCTAGACAAGCCGTCCAAGTGGTCAGACTGGAAGAATAGGTTTTATCTGGTTTCTGCTCCCACCAAGGAGGAAAACCGGGAGTATAGGATATACAACCAGAAGCCAGACCTTCTGGGGTACAAATGCAAAAAACCTCATGTCCCGGATGAGGACTACGAGAGAACAATAGAGGCAAAGTTTTTTGAACATACCACAACCACCCTCTCCAATGGGGAATTAATAAGTGTGCCCAGGAACTGGGTACCAAAGAACGAATTCCTTCGTGATGAGGCGTTGTTGTCCGCCTGTAAGCTTAGTACTCAGTTTAAGAAACGTAGGTCGCGCTATTGCTTGATCCTGTTTTGCCGTTTGTAAATAATTTATGCTTTAACTATCATTCTTCTAACCGGATGAGTTCTTTTTTGCAGTGCGAGCTTTAGCCATATTGCCTGCTGACAAAACACCGGCTAAGTCCGCTGCTGAGATCCGCAAGGCAAATGCGGAGAAGAAATTTGCTGCCCAGGCGGAAAAAAATAAGGTATATTGCTTTTCCTTTTCTTTTTCCTTCATTTTCCGTTTGACTTCTTGCCGGCTGACCTTTTGTGCGTTATTTCAGGATGGGAGCAAGGTGCCCCGCTCCCTTACAAAGCTAATAAGGCCCTGGCCGGGAGAGGAGTCGGCCACTCAAAATAAGGCGAGGAAGACTTCCTCCTAGACAGTTCCCAGCCGGCTAACGGTTAGGGGTAAAACTGTCAAAAACACAGGCCTGGGGTTCGATCTTACCCCCAGGCAGCCAGATGTCCCAGAGGCATCAAAGGGGACGGCGCCTCCTAGGGCATCCGACGCCTCGGTACTGGCTGAGGGCAGTCATGACCCTCGCCCAATATCACAAGGTACAATAGATCCTTTCAACCCTTCTTTGCTGGGCAAGCCCATGTGAGTCAAGTCGTACTCCCAGCTCCAGCCAGAAGACTCTGCAGTCGGAAGTCAGTAGGAGGGAAGTATGTTTCCTTCTCACCATCTTTTTGTGGTGCAGATCTCTCCCCTCGCTGGCCGGATGTACAACAGTACGCCCGAGCCATGCTGAAGGCCGTCCCCAAAGAGGAGAAGGAGGCGATCCCAAGGATCAACACCTTCAATGCCGACCGGGTCATGGCCGGCCTGGCTGAGGTATGAATTCTTTCAACTGAATATCTTCAAGTTATTATGCCGTCTGACCCCTTTTAACACCGCTTGGGCCTTTGCAGTCAATGCTTCGCGTGGAGGGGCTCAAGAAAGCTTACGCCCGCAAGCAAGAGGAGGTAAGATGAGCTAAACGGGATGCGTCCAATTCTCATAACGTTGCCCAATATTCCATGATTATGCATGAATTGAAAACTAAAGGCATAATCATGCAACAGGCAGACTCCATCAAAACTCTTCAGAAATCCCTCAATGAAGCCAACACCAGGATTCACAATCTCCAGGCGCCGAAGGAAAATGCTGAGGCGAAAGTGAAGAAGGCGTCGGATTCTCTCAAACTCCTGGACCTAACCAGGAAGGAGAATTATTCGCTGCTGACTGAAAACGTCCGCCTAAAAAAGGAGGCGGCTTCGGCCAGTCAGAACTTCCAAACCACCCTGCAAGCAGAACAGAGCCGGCTCATTGAGGATAATGAGCAAGATTGCGCCAACCGCATGCAATTGGCTTGGTCCCTGGTACATTCAGAAACGGAATATGCCGTCTGGGAACTTGCCTACAAATATGCCGATCTTGCCATTGAGGCCCTAGAGTCAAACCAGCCGGCTCCAGAGCCTTATGAAGAGTGGGCGCTGAAGCATATCAAAGCCATGCAGGCGGAGATTGGCTCAGGCAGAGGGGATGAGCACCAAACTGAAGAGCAAGGAGAGATCGCCCCCATTCCCGCCTCGGAGACCGCCTCCAAGGACCCGGCTCAGCCTTAAGCTTTTATATTAATTCAACTTTTCCGGCCTGCGTGCCGTGTATTTCATGTATCACTTTCACCGGAAAAGGGTCCGGCTAACACTTGAACAAAATTTCTTATTTATATATAAATGCGCCGACTGGGTCGGTTTGCTTTGTCATTTTCAATTTAATTTTTGCAACTTTTGAATTTTTGCTTTGTGATATGTCGGATGTATTAGCTATGTATGCCCTTGATGGTTGGTTGCTTAGCTGCTAAGTCTAAGCAGGCAACCGTCCATAGTTATCCGGATAAATGAACAGGTTTGTCTGGCTGCATACAGGCGGCCTAGGACCGGACGTATGCTCTTCAAACCCTTGTTAAGTATGAGGCAAGGTCTAGCCTTGTTTCTGACGTCGTAGCCGGCAGTAATGCTTTCTTGTAAAAGCCGGTTACGCACTGAGGTATAGGTTGCCGCCTTTATTGCCTTGGGGCAATAGTCAGGCGGATGCTGAGGTCAACAGTGTCTGACCTTACGCATGGGGCTTGAGCCGGCTGGGGTGATTTTGGGCAAAAGCCGGCTGATGATTAATGTCGGAACCACCATCTGTATTGCGTTGGAGCAATAACCGGTTGTGACTTATGATGTAATTTTCCGGCGGTATTGCCTTGGGGTAATAGCTGGTTATAATTTTTAAGATATGAATTTGAAGTCAACAGGGTTGAACTTCAGCATGGAAGCGGGGGCCGGCTGTGGTGCTTTTGGGCAAAACCCGGCTACTTAACAAGATTTAATTCACCGTCTGTATTGCCTTGGGGAAATAACCGGGTGTATCTTGTTTGCGATTGGTCATTCAAACGGTCATGAGATTAACCTAACCGGTTAAAGCCGTTTGAGTTTTTGACGCATAGAACAATGTACCACCCAAAAGGGAGATGTTCTCTTCGACAAATTCACCCGGATGGGCGTCGTCGGATGCCTGCTCATTGTTAGAGCAGGCGGTTTAAAATATATTGGCCTTGGGCCTTTTAGAGAGCTAAGTTAAGTACTTAGCCCTAATGCCTGGTTGTGCATTGCACCAGGGACTTGGAAGGTGCCTGGTTGTGCATTGCACATAGGACTTAGAAGGTGTCCGGCTGTGCATTGCACATGGGACTTTATACAAAAATAATTGAAATAAAGTATTCTTTTCATTCATATACTCTATTTACAAAAAGTATTTACAATCTCCTTAAAAGTAGTACTTTATCAAGTTATCTACATTCCAGGTTCTGGCTAACTGCCTGCCGTCTAGTGTTTCCAGGCGATAGTTGCCGCCTCTGACTTCTTCAAAAATCCGGTAGGGGCCTTTCCAATTGGGGGTTAGTTTTCCTTGTTCATTTGCCCTACCGGTTGCCTCCATTTTTCGTAACACAAAGTCCCCCACTTTGAGGGGCCGCTTGTGTACTCTTTTGTTATAAGCCCTTGTCATTCTCAGACGGTATATCTCATGACGCAAGACGGCGTTGCCCCTGCGTTCCGGGAGTTAATCCAATGCTAGACGCATGGCCTCCCAATTAGCCTCTTCGTCATAGAGCATGACTCAGAGTGTTGGCTCATAAAGTTCAATTGGCAGGACGGCTTCAGTGTCGTATGTCATGAGAAATGGGGTTTCACCGGTTTCCCCCTTTTCAGTAGTCCTGATGGCCCAAAGGACGTGAGGTAACTCATCCGCCAAAGACCACCGGCTCTTTCAATCTTCTTTTTTATGTCGTCTGAGATGAGCTTGTTAAAAGCTTCAACTTGACCGTTTGCCTGGGGCCGGCCAACAGATGCGAAGTAATGCGAGATCCCCTGATCTCCCAACTAATCCTTGAGGGCAGACGTCTCAAACCGGGTGATGATGTTCCTCCAAATGAAGGAGATAACATCCTTTGTCTTGATGCCTTTAACCGCCTCTGCCTCGATCCATTAGGTGAAGTAGTCTACAACCACCAGAATATATCTTCTGCCGCCTGTGGCAGGCGTATAAGGACCTAAGATGTCCATCCCCCATTTTGCAAATGGAACTGGGTTGTAGATAGCCGTCAGGTCTGTTGCCGGACGGTGCATGAGCCGGCCAAACCTCTGGCACTTGTCACATTTCTTCACCAACTCCATGGCGTCTGCCTCAAGGGTGGGCCAAAAGTAGCCTTGCCGCCTGGCCCTCTTTGCTAGAGTCCTGCCGCCTATATGTGACGCACAAAAGCTCGCATGTAGGTCCTCTAGCACTTCTTTTCCCCTTTTTGGGGTAACCCACTTCAGCAACGGCTGGAGGTAACCCTTTCTGAAGAGTTCTCCCTTGTACATTTCAAAGCTCAAAGCTCGCTTTTTTAGTGCTGCCGCTTCTGAACGGGCATCCGACAAAGTGTCGTCTACCAAATAATCCCGGATGGGGTCCATCCAGGTAGAGATCGATCAAGAATTCATATGGGATCATGTTCAATACTTCTATTTTCCATGACCTCCCAAAAGACTGATCTAGGCGTATCACAAGTGGCGGATGAGGCCAGTTTAGACAAAGCATCCGCCTGATTGTTTTCTGACCGGGGCACCTGACTTAGATAAAATTCGTCAACTGTACCCGCCTCGTCCTTGACCGCCTGAAGGTATTTGGTCATTGCCGGATGGGTGGCCTCGAAGTCACCATTGAATTGGCTAACAATCAGTTAAGAATCAGAACAGGCGTCAACCTTTCTTGCCCCTACCGCCTTACACATGCGTAGACCGGCTGACAGGGCCTCATACTCAGCTTCATTATTTGAAGCTTGAAACTTGAACCGTAGTGCATACTCGTATGTGTCTCCCTCCGGAGACTTGCATATTACGCCTGCACCACAGCTGTTCAAGGTAGAACTTCCGTCTACGAATAACTTCCAAACTTGGTCAGAATTCTCCGGCTGTGCCGGCCTAGTCATTTCAACAATGAAGTCGGCAAACGCCTGACCTTTCACTGCCCGCCTAGATTCGAAAGTTATCTCCAGGATTTGCATTTCAACAACCCATTTGATCATTCTGTCGGATGACTCTATAGTAGTCATTGGACGCTTGAGTGGCTGACCCGTATAGACAATCACCGGATGAGCCAAGAAGTAGGGCTTCAACCGCTTGACTTCTTTGTAAAGAGCCAGCCCAAATTTTTCGATCATTGGGTACCGGAGCTCGGCATTTCTGAGTATATGGCTGATGAAATACACCGGGAGCTGTTTGCCGTCTCTCTCAGCAAGGAGAACAACACTAAGGGAGTGATCTGAGATGGTTAGGTACATGTAGAGAACCTCCTTAGGCAGGGGGCTCACTAGCCTTGGTAAAGAATGCAAGTGTTGCTTTAACCTCTGAAATGCCGCCTCAGCCTCTTCTCCCCATTCAAATCTAGACCTCTTCCTGATTGCTTGGAAGAAGTAAAGGCACTTGTCACCTGACCGGCTGAGGAATCTTCCTAAGGCCGCCAGGCAACCGGTTAATTTCTGGGCCTCCTTGATGGTGCGAGGAGACTTCATGTCAATCACCGCCTGGACCTGTTCCGAATTGGCCTCTATGCCTCTTTGATCAATCAGAAATCCGCGAAACTTCCCAGACTCAATACCAAAGACACACTTGTTGGGATTAAGCATGACCTTATGCCGCCTGAGGGTGGTGAAGGTTTCTCGGAGGTCGGTTAGGTGGTCCGTCTGAAGCTTGGATTTGACTATCATGTCATCAATATACGCCTCTACATTCCTTCCAATTTGACTGATAAAAACGGTGTTGATCATTCTTTAGAAGGTAGCAAGCGCATTCTTCAACCTAAACGACATCACCGTGTAGCAGTACAACCCCTGATCAGTGACGAAGGTCGTCTTCTCCTGATCCTTATTCCATAGGGGAATCTGATGGAAGCCTGAGTAGGCGTCCATGAAGCTCATCAAGGCATGGCTGGCTGTGGAGTCAACCAGACTGTCGATCTTAGGAAGCGGGTAGCTATCTTTCGGACATGCCTTGTTCAGATCTGTATAATCTACACACATCCGCCATGTACCATTCGGCTTCTTGACAAGAACAACATTTGCTACCCAATCCGGGTAGTAGCATTGCCGAATGAACCCAGCATCCAGGAGCTTTTTGACCTCAGCGGCTGCCGCCTGAGACCTCTCCTCGCCATGATCCCTCTTCTTTTTCCTAACCGGCTTCATTTTAGGATCGACGGCTAGCTTGTGCACGGCTAGATCCAGGCTGACACCTGGCATCTCCTCCACTTCAAAGGCGAATATGTCTTTGAACTCACTCAGAAGTTGGAGCAAGTCTGCCCCCAACTTTTCAAAAGCAACTGTCCCAACCTTGACTATTCTGTTAGGGCGGCTGTCGTCTAGGACGACGTCAATGCTCTCACCAGCCGGCTGGGGTCGGGATTCATCCGGCCTTTCACCGGCTAGTGATTGCTATTTTGTTTGTCTGGCGGGGGCCAATTGGTCCGCCTTTCGCTTTTTACCGACTGCCTTGGGAGCAGGCGCGGCGTCCTTGTCATCGAGGTCAGTGGGTTCCTCGTTATGACCGTTTTCCGTAGCAGTCGGCCTGACGTCTGAGAGGTAGCATTCCCTAGACGTCTTTTGGTCCCCGCGCAAGGCACCGACTGACCCGTCATCCCTCTCAAATTTAATCATCATGAGGGATGGGATGATGACTGACTTGGACTCGTTAAGGGTAGGACGGCCCAGTATGAGATTGTAGGCGGTTAATTCCTCGACCACCAATAACTTGACGACCATGTGCCGCCCTTCCCCCTTCTCTCCTAGCCGGATGGGTAGGTCAATCCAACCCACCGGATGCACCACTCCTCCCCCAAAGCCGACTAGGGGGTGAGGAGCCTTGTGCATACTGCTAGGCTTGTACTTGAGCTTTGTCAAGCACTGGTAGCTGATCAGGTCAGACGAGCTTCCTCTATCAATTAAGATCCGGCCAACTCGCTGGTTGGCAACCTTGCATTCGATGACAATGGGGTCATCGTGGGGCCGCCTGACCATTCCCCTATCCTTCTCAGAGATGAAGACCTCAGGGAAGGTGTCTTTCGATGCCTAGCCCTCATCCTCTAGGTTGGACAATTTCCAGATGTTATCCTTGGTACCCCGAATGGTAGGCCCTCCACTTGCAAAGCCGCCTGCTATAGTGAAGATGTGCTCTTCATTAGTTTCAGGGCTAGCAGCCGGCTTCTTAAACGGTTGTCCACCGCCTGATTTGGGGTTGCCCTTGGACTTCACTAGGTAGGATATCAAATCCCCCTTGTGGCCAGACGGTCCAATAGCCGCCTGAGGCTATAGAAACCATTGGTGTCGTGGCCGACATCCTCGTGGAACTGGCAGTACTTGCTTTTGTCCCTATTCTTGACAGAGCTCTTCATTGCAGCCAGTTTCTCAATTGTCAACCGGTCTTTTATCTCCATGAGGATGGAGGAGTAGTCTTGTTGAACTCGTACTTGGGGATGTACGGTTCCAACTTTCTTTGTTTCTTCTGGGACGGCTGACCAGTGCGATCTCCGCCCAGACTTCTTTTCTTTTCTTCTCTTCCTTCTTGGCCGGCTGAGTAGGCCGGCTGTCTCTCTTGTCGGACCGCTTGGGTTCTGATGGGTGCTTGATGGCGTAGAGTTCAGTTGCCTGTATATAGGCCTCAGCCTCCATCAGCGCCTCCTGGGAGGGTAGCTACCCTCTTACGGACCAGGTCAAATTTGAAAGTTGACCCATCCTTCAGACCCTTAAAGAAGTCTGTATATGCAACTTCGTCACACAGCCCCTGAATCTGAATTCTCATCAGATTGAACCGCCTGACATAGGATCGAAGTCCCTCCTTGTCAACCCTGCTAGATAGTCCCTAGGTCGAGACTTGTCTTTTTGGCAGGGATGTTCATTGAGAAGTTGGACGCAAACATGTATGCAAGCGTCTTAAAGTTATTGATGCACCCAGCTGGCAGGTTGCGAAACCATCGTTGGGCTATTCCCTTCAATGTAGCCGGGAAGCATCTGCACCAGGCGGTGTCATCCAACCCCTGTAGGTACATGAGGTTGGTATATGCCATAAGGTGGTCTTCCGGGTTAGTGGTACCGTCGTAGGTACCGACCAACATATTTTTAACCTTGGCCGGCTGTGTCGCCTCGGTTATTTCCCGGGAGAAAGCCGAAGGCTGTTCCCCATGGTTTAGCAGCCGGAGCTGCCAGTCCATAGGCTGGACCCCTGGTATGTCGCCTGACCCCCAAAAGGGGCCGATTGCATGAATGGAGATCCATAAGGCGCGTATGGCTGTTGGGGCACATACGGAGCCTGCTGGATAACATGAGGGCCAGTACGTGCGGACATGCTGCGTGACTGACTCCCTAGTTGCGTCTCCGAACGCTTCATTGAAGCATTTTGAAAACTGTCTGAGTAGGTCAACGTGGAGGCCGACTGAGACATGCTCTGACTTCACTTCTCCTGGATGAACATCCGGGTGTCAGAGAAAGTCTTCTTTGACCCATCTGGCTGTGTATGCCGGATGGCCTTCCTTTGCCCTAATTCAGGGAAACGAAGTTTGGATAGGTCAATCAGGGGCCCGTCCGTCCCCTTGGGTTTGGGGTGAGGAGTAGGCACCCGGTCTTTGATTTGCTTTTTCTCGGAGGGAGAAGGCTTCTTCGCCGACTGACCCTTGTTTGAGCTAATTGACTTCTTGATAATGTCCTTTATTTCCCCTTTGAAACTTGTCATGAACTTCATGAACTCGTCTCTGGTGACGAGGGCAGCACCCTCCACTGCCTGGGTTTGTCCAGCAGGCTTGCCGCCTGGGTTGCTAGGACCAACTTTATCGTGGCCCCGTTCCCTTGTTTCCTTGGAACGGGTGCGCCTAGAACGGAATGACCCGTCTGGGGCCATATAGGTTTCGACTTTGTAGTCGTCATCACTGCCACTTTCATGGTCCGTGTGGACCTCAGGGTCAGCCGTGGGCCGGCTGCCCTCTGCATTCGGTATAGTGTCGGATGCCATCTCAGTAGTACTCTCCCCACAGACGGCGCCAAATATTTCGAGTGTTTTTAGTCCCTCGGGAGAGTTACAATACTGGGAATGAGCGCTTGACTTCTGTACCTGCAAAACCACGAAACTCCGGTTGGGTGGAGTTCCGCCACCGAAGATCAAGTTAGTATGATTCCGGATGAGTAAACGTGCGGAAAGTAATTAGGTGTTTCTCACTGATTCAGAGAGATTCCGCAATTAATATTGCTCGGGATTTGTATGTATATTTGTGAATGTCAATAAATAAGGATGATTCCTCATTTTATAGCAGATGAGAATCTGCTCCCCCATTAGGGGTTCAATGCCACGTGGCATCCTCTAATTGGATCCCTTAGGACCTGTATGAGGGTGACACGTGTCACCTCCTCATTAGGCCACGTGGCAGGGGTAATTTTTACCCCAAACACAAGGGATTTGTTAAACATCGCCCACAAATTACTACATAAAGCCCACAAAATACACTTGGTTTGACACTTTTGCCCATTTGTGAACTCTTACCAAAAACGAAAAATTCTGACATCGAAAAATGTGGAGCCGTACGGGTCCCCACGGGAGACCGGAGAGCCGAGGGACGCCAAAGAGCCGTCGTCGTCGCAGCAAAACGAGGTAAAACATCGTCGTTTTAACGGTATGACGGCCGGCATCAGGCTGGACCACCACCTTCATGGTCGTGGCGCCTAGCCAGGACGCCGGTTCCATGGCGGTGGCGCCTGGCTAGGACGCCGGCACCGTGGGAGTGGCGCCTGGCCAGGATGCCGGAACCGTGGTGGTGGCTTCCAGGCTAGGCGCCACTCCCACGGTGCCGGCGTCCTGGCCAGGCGCCACTCCCACGGTGCCGGCGTCCTAGCCAGGCGCCACTGCCATGGTGGTGGTGGTCCAACCAGGCCCCACTGCCTATTACCTTTTTTAAAAAAAAAAATTTGTTTTTTTTTGTTTTTTTTATAAATTTGATGAATTGAAATTGTAAAAAAAAAAATGTTTTATTTGAAATTATGTTTTAAATATTTGTTAATAAATTTATTTTATAATTTTGTATGTGGAAATTAGATTTTTTTTTTTGTTTATAAATTTGATAAATTTAAACTGTAAAAAAAATGTATAATTTGAAATTATGTTTTATATATTTGTTACTAGATTTATTTTATAATTTTGCATGTGAAATTAGATTTGTGTTAATAATTTACAAAAAAATTAAATATGTTTTAATTTTGTATGTGTATGAATACTTTTACACATAATTATGTTTTGATTTTGTATGTGTATGAATACTTTTATAAATGATTATGTTTTAATTTTGTATGTGTATGAATACTGTTATACATAATTATGTTTTTAATTTTGTGTTAATTATGTGTAAATATATAAATTAAATGTATTATGCGTTAAATATTGAAATGAAATTTACAATTTAAAAATGTAGATATTAATTATGTGTTAATGTTGTGTTAAATGTATTAATTTACGCTTTATATAATTATATGTATTTAAATATAATATCTAATTGATGCAGGATTATGGTGGAGACGGAAATGATTACATTGGGATATTTGTACATGATGGTCCCTTCGAAGATGCTCAACAAGCGATTGATTGGGCTAAACAGGTTGCAATTACTTCTGGTTTTTGCTTGGTAGTAACAACTCTTAAATCTCAATGGGATGGTAGAATGGATCGCATTTTGAGATGCGACTTTATCGCAAAAGAGAAGAAAGAGATTTCAGTACAACCATTCGGTTTGATACAAAACGGAAAGGTTGTGGGTGTTGAGTTCAGAGTAAAGGTTCGGCAACTAGAGAGTCGTGAAGGTCGGGAAGTGAAGGGTTACTCTAAATGGGGATATCACAACCATGAGATGATAGTATATGAAGTGGGTCATCGACAGTTGAGCGGCTTAAGTCCTGCTGCAAAACTGGTTGTCAAAGAAATGAGTGATGCTCAAGTGAAGCCTGCTAAAATATTAGCATATGTGCTAGAGAAATTTCCTAAAGACCAGCCAAACCAAAGACACATCTACAACGTCAGACAGAAACTGAGGTTTGAACGATCAGAGGGAAGGAACTCTATACAACAGCTTCTACACCAGGCACAAGCACGTGGTTACCTGTTCTGGTATGATTCTGATGAAGATACAGCGGAGGTGACTCATCTATTCCTTTTGCATCCTGATTGTGCTGATATGATCAAGTCTTGGCCATCTGTGATTTTGATCGATTCAACCTACAAGACAAATAAGTACAGGTTCCCACTGGTTGAGATGATTGGGATGACTCCAACGAACCAGAACTTTCTGATTGGTCATGCAGTCATCAAGGATGAGACGGCTACGAGTTATTAATGGGTCTTGGAGAAGCTGAGAAACTACATCGGCCCTAATGTTCAGCCATCAGCCATCGTCAGTGATTGTGAGGGAGGTCTCTTTGCCCCCATAGCAGAGTTGTTTCCACAATCGAAGCACTTGTTGTGCACATGGCACATAAACAACTGTGTGAAAGTGAAAGCCTACAACCTTTTCAACAAGAATTTAGAAATGGCAGAGAGATTGGTGAATGGTAAGCGGCGAAAGATCCTACAAGCTACCACAGGGGCAGAGTAATCGAGCCCTGGCTAACTTCAGATATTCGTACCAATGGTGTCCGGTAGTGGTTAACTATGTGATGCAGCAGTGGACACCTCACAGGGAAAAGTTTGTCAAATATTGGACAAACCAAGTACTTCATTTTGGAAACACTACAACATGTAGAGTTGAGAGTGCTCATAGAGCTATGAAGGACTAGAATGATTCTTCCACCGCTGCTCTGGATACACTGTTCGAGAGAATAAACAAGGCAATTGAAACTCAAAGAACGGCATCAAGAACTCTCTAGAGGACTCTAGGCGGCGACATGGTACGATGCATAGCCATTTCATATTTAAGATTCTACATGGGCGTGTGTCACACTACTACTTGGGGTTGATTCTAACCGAGCACAACAGGATGAGGGAGTTGGCTGATGAAGTGGATGTTCGGTGTGGATGTGCTATATCAGTAACTCATGGATTACCTTGCGCATGCACCATTCACCGCGTAATTACCCAAGATAGGACGTCGTTACATGTTGATCAGGTTCATCCATTTTGGCGGACGCTCGTTATTGGTGAGCATGTAGATACGCAGACGGTCGACCATGAACAGGAGTAGTTGGAGCAGTTTCATTCAATGTATGACTGAGTGTCCTCCAGTCATCCTTCCATTATTCGTGATGCTACTCACGTACTTCATGACATGTTCAACACGTCTTGCTTAGATCACGAGGAACCTGAAGGGGTCGAGCGACCTAGAGGTCGCCAACGGCGGAACAGGAGTGCGTTTGAGTACATTTGTGGTCGTGGTCGTGGTCATGGTCGTACATCGTCATCCAGTCGTAGCCAGTCTTCTTCGTCTGTGAATATCCCCCGCACTGGTACAATAGCTTACCGTAATTTACGTTTTATAATGGTTTTGAGTTTACTGCTGACTTGTTAACTGTGTTTATTGATATGTTCAACAGGAAGATTTGATATTGATCAGTTTCCATACAAGGACAGGATACCTAACATCATCATGTCATACTTGGACGGGTGGAATGATGTGGTTGGAGATGGTAACTGCGGATTCCGGGTCGTGGCTGATGTGTTTCAAATGGGCGAAGACAACTACGGTTTAGTGCGTCAGTTGATGTACAGTGAAATTGCCTCTAACCGAGATGTTTATCGTCATGTGTACCAGGACGGCTTGGATAGTGCTCTGCGGCGTATCTAGTGGAGAGGAGGACCTTGCGGTCAAAATCACTATTTCGACGCGCCACTAGATCTCTTTGCCGTTGCGAACATTTACAAGTGTGCAGTAATGCTTTTCGGGCTGGGATTGCATAGTCGAGCTTATTATCCTTGTACCACGGTTCTCCCTTCGTCTTCGCGTGAGACCGTCACTACACCGGTCAGAGAGTTAGCTATTGCATTTCTTGGGTCGTCATACAAACATTTCATCCGATTGGACCTGTCATCCGATTTTCCTGTCCCACCGATCATACCTCAGTGGTACGACATTCGCACAGAAAGCGTACAGGGTTGGGATGCGCTGTATCATGACCGGATCTATCAATAGAACACCCTAGCAGCTTTTCAGTTTTTCATTGGTACACTATTTCTATGTAGCTATTGCATTTTTGCGTTGCTTATTATCCTCGTATGTACTGTTGACTACATTTATATCTTGCATGCATACTTTGCGCGTTACAAACTAAAAAGATAATGTCAAATGTTATAAACTAAAACGATAATTTCAAATGTTAAAAACTAAAACGATAATTTCAAATGTTAAAAACTAAAACGATAATTTTAAATTCTGCAAACTACAAAGATAATGTCCTATTTTACAAACTATTATGATAATGTAAAAAATGTTCAACAAATAAAATGCCAAAAACATCAGTAATCCCTCTTTGCCGCCGACTCCCAATGCGCAAGGGTCTGTTCCAACTCATCAACAGCAGCTCTCCCTGCTGCACTCATGTTGTCCCTCTCCAGAGAGAGTTTTTATACGCCTTGCATTATCTTTCCCATCCACTACACACAACAAAAAATAAAACATGAAATTGAATAACAATATATAACACTTTAAAAAAACACAACAATAAATTTTTGTTCAGACATACCGCATCTGCGGCAGTTGGCGGTGGCATATCATGATCATCGGCGTCGTCGCCATGGTCGAGGTCTCTAATCAACCTTGGGTGCGAATACCGGTTGTACCATTCCATGTTGTTGGTCACACATGGGAGGCACCCCAGTAGGCGGCCTCTGCAGCTCCGCAGTCCATAAGCGGGCAACCATCGGGAACTGCTCCCACGTGGCAATCATGCTATCCGATCATTGGACGACGTACTCCTTCAACGATGCAGATCGGACCGCCTTACTCGGCCATGCCGGTGGAGGAGGGACAACTTGGAAGAATCCAAGCTGGAAAACACAGCGCTGGGTCATGTACGCCTCCACGATCTCACGATACTGTATGAGTCTCGTGTAGAGGGTCCTGGGTACCCTATTACTAGGGTTCTGGCCGAAGGCATCCAGTTCACCTGCACATAATTTTTCAAATTAGTAAGATTCATATAATAAATGCATTATAGTACAAATTTAGAAATAATGTATACACTTTACCTTTAAGGGGGACATCCTGTCAAGCGATAACCGTATCGATCGGAGGTGATCAACGGACTTCTTCTCCAACCGCAGACTCCAAGCACAGGCACGGGGCATCCCATCACCAATAGGAATCGGGTCACGATGTGGTCGAAATGCAGGAAAATACTCGCATATCCAGGTCTGCAATAAAGTCAGACATCCAGTGATACCTGCCACGTCAGCCCGACTCGAAAATCCTAGTTGGCGATACACATACGCCAACGTACCCGACCCCCAAGAAAACTGGCCAACTCTGTCGGGCTCACACGCATCAACTATGTCGCGTGGCCTGAGCTTGTTTCCACTCTTATCCGGAAACAAGGTACACTCGAGGAGAAGAAAAACATAAGCAGCCAGTTGTGCGTCGTGCGTTCTACGTGCACCGGGGTGCAAACAACGCTGCAAGACGGATGCGATCTTCACACCGCCGTGGTCCCAAACACCAAGCGCCCTGGTGTACAGCGCAGCCCTGTCCACCGCCAACAGCTCCGCCAGCAAATCTGCCTGATCCGCATCAGTCACAAACAGAAAGGCGTTTACCCTCTGCGCGAATCCCAAGAATGGCCTCGACGTCATGCAACATGGTCGTCATCTCACTGAATGGAAGGTGGAAAGATTTCGTGTCCGGCTGTCATCGCTCAACGAAAGTCGTGATCAGCGTCCAGTCAATCTTATCGTGCATGGTGGCAGGAAGGTGATTCAC
The DNA here is from genome assembly GCF_001683475.1 of Chenopodium quinoa. Lineage (NCBI taxonomy): Eukaryota > Viridiplantae > Streptophyta > Magnoliopsida > Caryophyllales > Amaranthaceae > Chenopodium > Chenopodium quinoa. The sequence continues at coordinate 1,154,268 of NW_018745540.1, read as the reverse complement.
CCCAGTGCCCTGCAGTCGCTCGAACATCTCGCTCTCCACCGGCCAAGACTCAGCCCATCTGCTCAAAAACGGTACATGTCTTTTCCCGGGTTTGGCATTTCAAAATGCCCGTCACCAAACCCCTCTCCTGGTCCTCCCAGATACTGGTAGCTATGTGTCCTAGAAAGCTAGGAATCACACTCCCGTCTACAGTCCCCCCAGGCACCTCACCCTTAACCACCCAAGAATCATTAACGGCCCTCGACCGTTTTCTGCTTGCCCCAGACACGGTGGACGCAGATGATGTGCCAGATTTACTAACAAACCTACCATCCCTACCCTTACGCACATCTACCCTATGCATCTCATACATGTCATCTAGCCTCTGACTGAATGGACCGTAATCATCATATGGTCCACTCCCATCGTCCACATCCTCATATGCGCCCTCCTCCTCCTCCTCCTCATCATCATCATCATCTTCATCCTCATCCCGATGGTGAACCCGTTCTCTACGAGCCGAGGCCGAAATACCACGGGATCTAAGATGTTTGGGCCCCGAGCTCTCCATCGAGTAGTTTCCACTTCTAATAAGGTCTAGATTCTTCCCCGCACCTTGGCGAAAATGCGACACCTTAAAAAAATTAAAAAAATGTATACACAAAAAAAAATTATAAGAAAAATAACTACCAAAAACCAAATCAAATAAACTAAAAAAATACTAGCAAAGTAACCTAAAAAAGAAATTAACAGAACACTTAAAATAAATTAAAGAATAAAATACACACAAACAAAGAAAAAAAAAACCAACACATACAAAATATATGTAAACATAAAAGAAAAATTAAAAAAAATAAACTAAACGAAAACATTATCAACTAAACAGAAAAATGTACTAACAAATTGCAATAACAAATATAATAAAAAAAAAGTACAAAACAAACATACAAAGAAATGTAAAGGACATATAAACGTAAAAAAAATACAACAAAATTGAAAAAAAAATTATAAAAATAAACAACAAAATATACAAAAACAAACAAAAAAAAAATTCTGATATTTAAAAAAAAAAAAAAAAACTTAAAAAAACATAAAACAAAAACAAAATTTTAACTGCAAAAAAACTTTACTGAAAAAAACAAAAAACATAAATAAAAAAAAATAAACAAAATAAAAAAAATCTGATTTTCAAAAATAAAAACTTAAAAAAACAAAAAACAAAAAAATTCTAATTTCAAAAAAAAAAAAAACACTGATTTTCAAAAAAAATAGCAATAAAAAAACTAAAAAACAAAAAAAAAATAGCGGGGCGTATGGGGAGGACGCCACGCCGGTGGCGGCGGCGCCACATCCAAACGCCAAAACCGTGGCGGCGGCGTCCAACCCAGCCGCCAGTGCCGTGGTTTCGGCGTCTGCTTCTGGCGCCACCACCACCGGCTGGGCGTCCTGGCCATGCGCCCCTCCTTTGACGACAGTTTTTAATATTTTTTTTTTTTGAAAAAAAGCCTACCTTTCCACCGTGAGACCTCCTTCCCTCCGCCGCCGCCGCCGCCGCTAATTCCTTGCCTTGCCGCCTCGACATTGCCGTACTTTTTTTTTTTGGGTGATGAGAGAGTGTTTCTTTTTTTTTATTAAGGGCAATAGTGTCAATTCAATGGAAATTTGTGGGCTTTAGTTTGTAATTTGTAGGCGATGTTTAGCAATCCACTAATACAAATGGAGGACTCTATACTAATATATGTATTTAAAAAAAAATTAGGATCCAAGAGAGTATTTGTACCATTTGAAACACTTATAATTTTGTAGTATTTTCTTTCAATTCTTTTATGTTTTTCTTGTTTTCTATATTCTCTAATTTCCACAAGGTATTGCCGTATTGACAAGATGATAACAATATTACAATTTCTAACAACTTAAAAAAATAAAAGATAAATATATAAAAACAAATGTGTGTGGTCCAAACTATATCTTAAGTTTAATTTCAAAAAGAACTTAGAATACAAAAATCAACAATGTCCATGTTTGCAATTATGTATTAGATTTGGTGGTAGGCATCAATGGGACTTTAATAGAATTTTTTCTTTTCTTTTTTTTTTTTTTTTTTTTTGATGAAAATAATAGATTTGGATAGGTTAACTAAATCATTATATTATCATGACTTCATTTAAGCCTTTGTTTGACCCCTTAGTATTAAGTATCATAAGATGTTGATGTCTCACAAATTTTAGTAGAAAATATATTAAAACTTGTTGAAGTTATCTACTCGATGAAACTAATGTAATCTATGTCTTCAGATTGTGTTCGTGATATATATGAGGCTGATTTGATAGAGGTGGCTGCTGCTGCTCATCACTAGTTATGCCATGATCTTCTCTATGAATGGTTGTTGTTTTTGGGTTCATTGGGATGTTGGGGTTGCAGTCTCAGAAAGAGCCGCATTTGTACACCAGTATAGCCTTTCTCATAGGCCATTTTTTGTGCAGCATCAATTTTTTTTGTATAAATTATTTGATGCTAGTTGTAATTATAACATTGGCTTTAGCCTTTTAATATAGGAAAAATTCATGGGAATAATCCCACTTTTAGACCGTTCGTTTTTAATAATCTCACCTTTGAGAAATTTTTAAATAATCCCACCTTTGAGCCACGATCTTTTTTAATGGTCCCAACTGGTCATGTAACCTGTTATTAACAGGTTACATGACACGTGGCGGCCTGTGATTGGTTTAAAAAAAAAGTTAAAAAAATCAATTAAAAAAAATAAAAAAAACTTAACCCTCCTCCTTCCCCAGTCACCGCTTCCCCCCTCCTTGGCCCGCCCTCCCTTCCCCATGGATTCCTCATCCATGGATTCCGGTGGCCCGTTCCTTCCCTTCCCCTACCAAATCCAACCAACCCACCCCTGACCACCACCTTCTTCCATGGCCACCACCACACCAACCTCACCCCCGTCGTCTGAGATGCAACCCCAGTAGGCAACAACCCCACCCTTTGCCACCCACAAGCCGAAATTTCCCAAATCCGACCACCCACCCCCTTCCCCTCCCAAATCCGACCACCCACCCCCTTCCCCTCCTAGATTTGACCACCATCTCGTTCCCCTACAAAATTTGATCAGACCAGACCTTCGACCTACGATTTCCCCTTCGACCTTCGTCCTTGATGGTTTCATCGGAAATGGCGGTGGATTGAGGAATGAGGGGAGAGAAGAAGAAGAGATCGAAAATGGGGATTGATTTTTCTGGGAAGAAGAAGAGAGAGAATGAAGGAGAAGGGGGCTGGGGGTTCATGGTGGCTGGGTTCGGGGTGGGGGGTTTAGGGTGGTGGTTATGGTGGGGATGGGGCTGGGTTTCGGATGGGGGTTTGGGGGTGGTGGTAATGGTAATGGTAGGGGTGGCTGGGTTCTGGGTGGGGTTTTTTTTTTTAATTTTTTTTTTAATTTTTTTTACCAATTAAGAATCGACACGTGTAAATTAAACTTTTAAAAAAAAAAATTACCTTCTCAATCGGTTTCAGGTAAAATGGAACCAATAAAAAAGATCGGGGCCCAAAGGTAGGATTATTTAAAAATTTCTCAAAGGTGGAATTAGTAAAAACGAACGGCCCAAAGGTGGGATATTCCCATGAATTTTTCATATAAGTATCTCTCTTTGTTTGTGTAAAAAAAAAATGTAATCTAGGTCTCCTAATCCTAATCATTGCATGGATTAATGAATTGACCACCAAGCACTTTCGAGCTGAAATCATTTGTTCATGTCAATTACCAATTACTCTAGTAATGTTGTATAACTTTCTATTAATATTTGGTCCATAAGACTTATTATAATTCCGTCTTATTTTCCCATGATGAATTTCATTCCTACTGTCAATCATCTTAAAAATCACTTCGTAAATAGTAATCAATATCCAAATTAAAAATAAAAAGTTGGTAAAATTAATCCCAACTTTTGGTCATTCACTTTTATAATCCCAAACTCCCAAGTAACTTTGGATTATTATAAATTTATCCGAACTTTGGTGGTTAGTCACTTTAGTTAGTCCCAATTGGTAACAGGCTAACTCAATATGTGTCGACAGATAATTAGGTTGATTTTAGTTAATTAGGTTTATTTTCAATTATGCTTGATTTTAGTTAATTAGGGTTTTATGTGTAAGTGTTCTGCTCTTATTTTAGTTTCATTTGCCTTATTGATTGTTGTAGCAATCACAATTTATCTAAAATGCTTATATTTAGGATCCTTCAGTGATTCATATGGGGAAGATATTGCTGAGACTGATTCGGAGAGCAGTGACTATGATTTTAAAGATGTTTCAGAGGATGAATTTCTTAATGGCGATGATGATACCATGTTCCCACCTTCACCTGTACCAAAAGTGGAGGTATAGTTTTTTGCTTTTGAGACCTTTTGTTCATCAATGCATGCACATATTTTGCCCTGTTTCAATCCCATTCCCTTTCCATTCCTGTTTCTTGTATTCTAAAGAGTTGTGGTGCTTTCTCTTCTATCACCTGGTTGTTTTAGTAAAGCTAGTATAAATATTGTTTGTAGTTGGAAGCTTCAACAAACGAGGAATTAAATCTGAGATTCACATGTTTAATCTATCTTCTAAGATCTTATGTCGTGTGATGAATATTCTTTTACTGGTAATTATTCTTTCAATTTTGCTATTATTCTCTTAAAATTTCTTAATTGATTACTCACATTGATTGTTCTAGTTGCTAATTGATTATTCTTTCAATTTTGCTATTATTCTCTCAAAGTTTGTCGCATTGAATCAATTTTAGTTAATTGATTACTCACATTTAGACCTGACAATCTTGACCCAGACCCAATGACCCGACCGGAATAACCCGACCCATGACCCGAAATCGACCCGAAAACAGTGATCCGAAATTGACACGAAACCCGAATCAATCCGACCCAGCCCATACCCGACCCGAAGTGGAATTGACCCGAAACCCGAAATTAAATGACCCGACCCGAAGTTGACCCAAGACTCGAAATGACCCGACCCAAAGTTGACCCGAGACCCGAAATTGACCTGAGACCCGAAGTGACCCGAGAGTCCGAGACCCGAAGTTGACTTGACCTTAACTTGAATTAATTGACCCAAATAGACCAGAAACCCAAAGTAACCCGAACTAAGATTACCTTATACCTGAAATGACCAGAATCTATTTAAGCTAACGATTTGATCTGAGCAAACCAAAATAGAAAATAACCGCAATCCAACTGACTTAATTTTTTTTTTTAATTTGTAATGTGTAACAGTGTAAGTAATTTACATATTTTGAGCATTACTTTTCTCGAATTCTTCGGCCTTTTCTCTTTATAAGTTATTAAAAATTCGTAAAAAGATTGAAATTTAACGACTATTCTACGGAGTTTGTCCGTAAGATTGAGAAAAAATTTACTAAAGCTTGAAATAAAAGTCACAATTCTCACAAGTGTAGAAAAAAAAATAGTACAATAATAATGCATACATAATGTTCAATACCAAATGAAATTACAAAATATTCTAAATAATTATACTCCAATATTCGACTCTTAAAATTGTTGACAATTAACACTTGGAGCCGCCACCCAATCCACATAAGAACCAAAAAATCCATCATCCTCATTTGCTATATAAATATAAAAACAATAATATAAACAAATACACTATAATTGCAAAAATAAAGAAACAAGAATGCAGGAATATGAATATACATATTTAAACTGAATAACTTTTTGTTTTTATAAATATAAACATCAATATATAATGCATGATAATGATCTTATATTCAATCAAAAAGTAATATTCATTTATTACATTAGTTTAGTTGTTTAATTAAGTAGTAGATAGATACAAGCATATTTGCATAACTGCAATACTTCATAATTCATTAGTTCATAATACACTAATAGTGATGAGACATCCTATGAAGTAATTTAAACCGGAGAGTCGGAGACTGGGCTATTAAGTAGCCCGAAAAAGGTTTAATCTAATCTTATCAAGTTTGAATTTGAGATCAAATTACCTTGAATAGGAAAAACCTTGTTATGAGTTTCGTTCGAAAAAAATTAATTGGAATCGGATAGGTTTATAATAATGTTGTTAATCAACTTTATAATAAAGTTTTGTGTGGTTTTCCACCCTTATGTTTAAGTACTTGATCACATTTACTATTATACATTAAAGCATGTAATTTTAAGAACTAATTACAACCGAGTTTAAGTTGACTTGTTTGAATTCCTAATTAACAATAAATTTTTTATCGAACGAAGCATGTTATAACCAATTTTTGATTGAATCGGTCACAAAAATTAAATTGAGTATATGTTGGCTGGTTTGACCTCCTAATTTGCAATTTATCAGTAAATTTAATTTCAAACGAAGCATGTCATAACATATATCTGATCGAATCAGTTAAGAAAAGTTCACAGTGCGAGTAACTATACTTGGTGACTTGACGTCCATCCGCGCTACTACTCTTTAAGTCTTTATTAGAAAAAAAATATATAGTCTTGTTGCTCTTGTGTCATTGTGTGTACTTGTTGAAATCGCCACCACAATAAATATTTTAAGAATATTCAATTGGTAAAATTCTATAATGTAAATTACTGATAATTATAATAGGAAGTCTATTATTGATCAATTTCCTGCACGGCAAGCCTGCATACATGTATCAATGTATGTCCAGTTAAAATTAATGGAGCACTTTAAAAAACATAGATTATATTATAGATTATTATAAGAATAATACAAAGAAATTATTACAACAGTGAACAGTGAACAGTGACAATGATAATAAGAATATTAAAACAATGGTCAATAAAAGAGTGAGGTATAACTCAATTAGTTAGAGTTTCCCTCTTAGTTTCAGGAGATCCTGAAATTGATATTCAATCCAACACTAAAAAAAAACAAGGTCAATTAAAGTGTAATAATTACTATATGAGTATATTCCATGAAAAAAGAAGGCTTAATAAATATAGTGAGTTTCTCGTCAAAAAATAAATTAATATATATACAGAGTTGAGTTTAACCCAATGCATCGACTCGAATATGACCCGACCCGAAGTTGACCCAAAATTTGAACCCAAAAATTGGCCTGACCCGAACTCGACCCGACCCAAACTCGACCCAAAGTGCTGACCCGATACCCGACCCGACCCGAAATCAACCCGAAATCCGAAATGACCTGACCCGACCCGAACTTGACCCAAATTTGACCCGACCCAAAATGACCCGACCCATACCTGACCCGAATGACCCATTTGCCAGGTAGTCACATTGATTGCTCTAGTTGTTAATTGATTTTTGGTAGTTCATAGTGTGATTTAGTCAAAATTAATAATAGCTAATTATTTTCTTAGTGTAAATTTTAATGAGCAAGAGAAAGCATCAAATGTTAATGAGTAGCAGAAGTTATCTTATGATAAGGAGAAGTAGGAGAAGTTATCTGATGACAAGGGGGAGCAGGAGAAGTTATCTGATGACAAGGAGGAGAAGGAGAAATTATCTGATGATAATTACCTTATTTTTATAAAATAATGACTTCTATATAAATGTGGTCAATGTTATCAAAATTGATGTAATTACCTTATTTTTATATATAGTGACCTTCATTATTTTTATATATAGTGGCATCAATATAAATGTGGCCAAAAATTGATATATTTACCTTATTTTGGTATATAATGACCTCTAAGTAAATATTGTAAAAATTGATATAATTACCTTATTTTTATATATAGTGACCTCGGTATAAATGTCATCAAAATTAATATAACTTGATATAATTACCTTATTTTTGTATATAGTGACCTTTGGGTTGTTTCACACCATCAGATTATCTAGTGAACATTCAATGGCTAAGATTGCTTGTTTTTAGTTTTCACCATAAGCTCTGTTTTCAGCAGAACCTCCCCGTATATATATATATATATATATATATATATATATATATATATATATATATATATATATATATATATATATAATGATTGTCGTACTTGACGATATTGGACATAATAATCATAGTTGACAACTCGAGGAGTTTTTTTATTTTCACAATGCAATAGTACATAATTGTCATCGTTGAAAATGTTTGAACGTAACAATCGAAGATGATATTCCAAGTAGTGTAGCCCATAAATACACTCAACTTGCTCAACCAAACACAAGTTTGACTACCGCAATAGCAGAAGGCAAGTCTTCCAATTACGCAAACAAAAATAATACTACTGAAACAAGCCACATTTATAATATAATGCTGTAATACAATAGGCAAGCCCTGGCTAAAACCCGAAATCCATGGTCATCCGATGTCTCTGGTCATCCATAACCTATAACCAAACTTTAGGCGATTGCAAAGTAAACTTTAAATTATGTGCTTTGCTAATATTGTTTAAGAACTTACCAACTCGCAACTATTGGACTACAAAGAGTATTCAGTGCACCAGTTACATCCATCAACTGGAAAAAGAAAGGAGACTATACGATTCAACAGTACATGCAGTAGTCACTAATCAAAAGAGAGCATACATGGTTTCAATATTCACCTTCATTTAGCTCCACAAACTAAAAATGCGAGTGGCCGCTGCTTGCTGGTTTACAAATGTATGGACCTGAAAAATGAAAATGAAACCTGAAATTATTGTGTCTGAGACATTAGTTTACAACTGCAACACATGGACAATTGGACATAACCCCATCTATTCCAGCTTTTAGCTCCTCTCATTAGTCATTAGGCATGCATTCAGGGATAAGCATGGTTTCATTGACCATTCATATGTTCATGCGCAACTTGTAATCATAACAGTCTTTTTAATTCCCTAATTACAGGATCTACAAGATTAAGACTTAAGAGCTAGTTTGTTTCCCTAGGCTACCAAGTAAGAAATTAAGATAAATTACATGGCTCCTTAACAATTGGAAGAAAGGTAAACATGTGAGAAACGTGAGATTGCTACTTCACAGGCTTGTCAGGGACAGAAAACAAGACGGCCTAAACTCAGCTTTTAAAGTCCAAGATTAATCGAGTATGTATCTAACAGGGAGTTCCAGATGCATACAATTTTACCCTTAGGCCATAACCAAAGAACACTTGGGAAAGACAAATCGGCCTTTTCTCTACTTTATAAAGGAAAGTAGCATAAGATAGTAAGTGGTAAATTAAACATGATAAGTGTAGTAAAAATCAGTATTAGTAATACATTTAAGAATGGACTAGGGAGATACAAGCCTATGCCTCCATGTCTAATTGATAACAGTAATGAAGGTTCAAGCATCGAGAATGGGAGCGAAGTTCCTGCAAGAGACTATCCTACCACTTATCTTGCTGAAGTGGAATCCGTAGGTTCTACTGAAAATGACCTCATGTCTCTTGAAAGGTTCAGTCTATTCCCACACCTACTACCTTCAAGTTCTCTGCCACGTCAAGGAAACATAAAGACCGCACACGACAAAGATGAAGAATAAGAAAGGTAAAATGTATCCCAAGTATTGTTTTTGCAGTCTAAGAAGTGCAAAGGAACAAGCTTTGCGCATCCTATGACTAGTATCTGTGATGGGATTTGCCAATCCCCATATTTGGACAGCTTAGCAGGTCATGAATGTTGTAATCCCATCCCCCGATGTTGTTCTTGTGTTCGTATGGTTAAGACAGTTAGACTCGAATGTGTCATTTGTAGTCTCGAGTCGGATGGGAGCTAGCCTCTTTTTTCCACTTTGTAAAATTACAAAAATAAATAAAATTTACATAATAGCCTTCAATTCATCATTTTCATAATTTTACAAAAAGTTCAAACATAAAGCTTATATGGCATTATATTCAATCCTTGTTGTTTACAGTATTTCATATCTTTCACCTTCACAATCATAAAAATTTTGCAACAAACAGATATGTCATCACTCAACAATGAAAATTCCAAATCAATTAAATCGCACTTCACCACCAAAAAGTACTGGCTGTTACAACAGCTCTTTTAAGTTTAACCTTTAAGGCTTGTCAGGGACTGTATGAAATATCACATCAAAGTTTGCAACAAACATTGTCAAAATTTCAAAATTTTACAAGTAACAGATTTTGAATTGAAAATATTTAAGGTAAGGTTATTCTGGAAAGTTGAAACATCAGGGTTACTTCAGAAATATTGTTCTATATGAACATGCCACAAGATTACGCTAAATTTTTTAAGATTTTTCAGTTAAATGTGTATCCTTCCATAAAACATATTAAGCTTTGAACTGTAGGCTGCCTGCTGCTTCACACAAAACATCTTCTGTTGGTCTGAGATCTGAGTTTAAAGCAATCAGAGAGCCAGAGTAGGTAAAGAACTATTGACTGTAAACCTAGAAGTCCTAGTCAGAAGATGCTTGCAATTCAATTTAGGCTAGGACTATTATGTGAAGAATTTTTTATCTGAGTTTGGCTTTATAGTTCTTTAGCTGCAACTAATAGTGGTTTGATTTGCATGCAGTGAAACATATGACTTAGGAACCCCTACAACAAGGAACTCCTACTTTATCTTGGAGATCGAAGAAACAGTTGGATCAATTTCCTTGTGCTACATTGAATTTATGTGGTAGTACTAAAGAGAGTTAAGGTGGTAGTTGGTGGTACCATGAATAGTTGTGGTGGCACAATTTTGAGGTGGTAATTCAAAGATTATGGTGTCATTCAAGGATATTGTAATGGTTTGGATGAGAAAAGGTAGATGATTTTTCTGGTGCTACATTGGATCGATGCAGTAGTACTAACTATTAAAGAGAAAAGTGGGTGAAATGGATAGTTGTGGTGGCAAATTTTTGAGGTTGTACTTCAAACGATTCTGGTGTTACCCTAGGATATTCTAGTGGTTGAAATCAGCAATTTTTTACCAAGAGATCAACCTATCAACCCTTCTTTGCAACCCCTTCCCAGAGACTAGGTAGTTGATTTTCCAAGGCTTGTTTCTAGATAATTCTATGTTCTAGATGTCAACAAATGTTTAATGTTCAGCTACTTTCAGAGTACTCTTTGCTGTTCAACAATCAACATTGATAAAATTTATGTTTGATTATCAGATGTTAAAATGAAGGAAAAAGAGAACAGTCTACCAGAGGTGACCAAAAGGTGTGAAAATAATAGATTATTGCCTCTATTCCAATTTAGGTGTAAATTATTATCTCCGTTTCAGTTATCATATTTCTAGCCTAAATTAAACTATAAGCTGATAACTAGTTCTTACAAAGTGTGTATTTCATTACTTAATATGGTCAGCACTCAGTGGTGAATTGATAAATTGAACAAGGCCTACTTACTTTCAATCATACAAGGTGATGACTGTTGTTTGAATTTAAGGAGCTTATTGCAGCCATACAAATTAGATATTAACCAAAATTCCAACAAGAAGATGAAAGTCACATTTTTTCAACATAGTAGCTGATGCAATCGTTGAGCCAAATTTCTAACTGCAATTATTGAGAAAGAAGAGGCAGCACCAATCCCTACCTTATAAAAAGTTTAAGAAAACTCTTATGAATAGTGCATGGACAATTTTATCTCTTAAAATGTTCTTTTACATATTTACCCCCTTTTGATCTCAAAAGTTATAATTGGTCTCTTGAATTCCCTAAATTAATTTTAAAAGTTATGTTTATTTCAATATTTAAATCCATTGTTTACTCTCTCTATTTCTTTTTGTTTTAATTTTCCTATTTAGAATTTATTAGACATTTATATGTCTACATCAAACTCAATATCTTTTTACCGTTTAATCATTAAATCAAAGTAGCTCAACTAAAGTTTAGAACATTGCACAAATACACAACATCCAACACATATATCGTCTATAAGCAAATAGTTTTAATAAAATGGAAAAATTGTCAAAAACAACCTTTTAAAGTGACCACTTTATCAAAAACAACCTTATAAAAAAAAAATTTGTTACTTCTTATTACAAAATTTATTTGTCAAATACAACCTAAACCTACTTTCCGGCATTGACCATAGCGTGCTTGTCACATGACTCTTTTGCTAACTGCACCCCATTCCCCTCCAAATTCCTACTTAAAAAGTCATGCTCTCTCATTTTCTCAATTTCATCCTTTGTCTTCAACAAAGTTTCGAGGATTAATTACCAACAAAAACTAATTGTTTCTGCAATTTAAAGTCTTTAACCAAGTAATTCCTCAATTTTGAACTAGGTATTGTGCTTCTCCTCCTTAAATGTATAGAAATCATTTTGAAAATCGGGTATTATTGAAAATTAGGGTTTTTTTTCCCCAAATATTTTCAATTCGATATAATTGACGAGCGATTTATCAATTATGCAGTAGCCATGGTTTATGTGAAGGATATCAAATATTCAAATGTGCTTTTGTGGTCGCCCTGAACCTCCTAGACGATGATGCAAGTTTCCTCTTCCCTTTGTTTTTAACCATGGTAGAAAACGTAAAAAAAATAAAATAAAAAATAAAAAATAAAAAAACTATCATAGAGGAAAGTTTGTATGACTTGCATCAATAAATTGTTACAGTATTTGGGAAGTCTTCATTAATGGAGCTTGTAACTGCATAGATGAGTTGCAAAGTGAATGACGAACACTAATTTTTGTCTCCAAATTGAGGGAGTTAAAGAACAAGGGTTTCATACTTTTATGTGAGTGATTTGGAGGGAAAAAAACATAAGAGGTCATGTGACAAGCACACTATGGTCAATGTGGAAAATCAGAGGATCAACGCCCGAAAGTAGGTTTAGGTTGTCTTTGACAAATAAATTTTGTAATCAAGTCTGAAGTAACAAAAAAAAAAAATTTATAAGGTTGCTTTTGATAAAGTGGTCACTTTAAAAGGTTATTTTTGACAATTTTTCCTAATAAAATATTACACAAACAGGCATAGGGCATAAAGAATATCGGTAATAATTCTTCTCAAAAGGCTAGCTAGCGTTGGAATCCCTAGTAAGTGAAAAAGCTTGAATAATCACTTTGTTCAAGTAAATAAAGATGGAACCTATTCAGCTCCAATTGGGTTTATATCACTAGTGAAAAGTTTAGGGTCTGTTTGGCACTGATTTGGTTTTCAGTTGTTCGTTTTATTTTTCCCAATTAAAAAACAAAACGCGTTTGGCAAATTCATTTTTAAAAACAAGTTTCCTCCAGTTTTTACAAAACCACAACTGAAAACTAGAAACCACTTTTTATTGTTTTGTCGTTTTATAAAACAAGATAAAGCAAAACCTCCTCTTTTCCATCTTTGTTCTCTATTCATCAGCCATGCGAGACCGATTAGACCACTACTGTAAAATTTCTCACCGGAAAAGGTTAGTCTACAGCGAACAAACGTAACCCCAATACTGAATTCGACGAGCCTTCAATTATTTCTCTCGCCAATCGAACTATTTCAGGTTCTAGTTTTCAATCCTAAATCTACTTCTTCGGATCTTTTCAATTTCTACGTTGCACAGAAAATCAATTTACAAATAGTGATATTGGTATTTAAAAAAAATATGGGATTAAAGTTTCAGAAGCTGTGCATCACATGTTTCTATTGTGATTATTCTAATTTGTAAATGCTTATTGAAATTGTGAATAAATTTGATTATTCTTTTTATTTTCGTTTTTTCAATTTTTAATTTGGTGATAAGAATTAAGAAATCTACCATAAACACTCAAGCCTAACAAGGAATTGAAAAATTATAGCAGCAAGTTGGATGAGTGAATGAAAGCTTAGGTGGTTAGGAGGAGGGAGAGAACAATGTGTGGGTTGATATAGATGATGACAATGTTGTCATGAAGAATAAGAGTCGGCCTGAAACTCTGAAAGGTTTTTTTTTTTTTTTTCTTTTGTGGGGGGGGGGGGGGGGTGTGGGTTAAGAGATGCTCTGAAGTACAATAAGAAATACGAGTAGTTTTTATTATGTTTTAAAAAACAAAAAAAATACGAAGTAAAACCAAATCAGTTTTGTGTTTTGTAAAAACTAAAAACATAAAATGGTACTAATTGAGGAATCATATCAAACCTTTTCTAAAGGTAACACAAAACAAATAAAATTCACAACAATGCTTAGAAAGGAATTCAAAATACAAAGCGGTTTTATTCTACATTCAAGCAAAACTTGTTTCGGGAACTGAAATACAAGTCATATCATAGCTTAGCCAAACAAACTATCATCATAGTAATGGCTATCATTTATCCCTTCATTATCTCATCTAGTTTCATCCCATTAGATATTTTCCAATCAAACTAAACACACCATGTAAATAATGCCGGTCAGGATATCTTATTAGAGTGCTCATAATTTCACATCCCCTCGCAATAAACTAGTTCCTCATCAAACAATTTCATTTAAATGAGTCATTGTTACTAAAAGCTCGAATAATCAATCTCGCGACTTATCTAATCTTACATTGGTAAGGTTATTGGTGGCAGTCCATATTCATCCTTCACCCACAATTTAATTTTGTTTCAACAGACATTATAATCAAACTAAGGTCACAAAGTGTAAAATGTGAAGGCATCTATCTCTACCATCAACAACCTCTTATATCACAAATGACCAAAATTTATATTCAATATGCAAATATACATTACAAACATCCATCAACCAAATTCAGGAAAAATAGATAATTTGGGAAAAAAAAAAATAAAAATACAAAAATTGATCAAAAAAACCTTAGAATTGTACAAATTAATCCAGAATATACGAATTGAGCAAGTACATAAAAAACATTAACCCAATTAAAAGAAGAGAAAAAGAGAATTATACCTTTAAAAGAGAAATGCAAGTTCAATCGCGAAGAGTGGAAGATGAATCATCAGGAAAATCAAAGGATTGTTCTTGATCTGGGTGTTGTTGTTGAGTTTTAGAGTGGTGTAATTGAGATTCAATTTCGAGAGTTCGTTGAGCTTTTTCTAAAAATGGTCTGAAGCCGAGTTGCAAGGATAAGTAACCAAAAGCGAGTGCACCGAGAACTACTAAGCCAGACCTCATGGCGTTCATCGTCGACCTTTCTCTCATTTTCTCTCTCATTTCTTCTTTTTGGATGAAAATGTAGCGCAGGGACAAAGAGTGAAAGAGGGGTGTTGAATTTTAATAAATCTTTTGTAGGCTACAAGGAAATGTTCAGCTGTTTATCACCCAAAAAAAGTTAGGAAGTGCTTCGATTTGCGTGACATGAGTTAACAGTAAGTTCACCGTCTGCTTGTATAATGTATATGTGAGTTACCGATTTACCGTGTTAAAGTTTCCAAAACGTTGGTTATAACCTAGAGAAGTCAATAGTAATGAGTATTTTATTTTTTTTTTTTTTTTTTTTTTTGGACAAAAGCAAAAGAAAATAGTAATGAGTTACTGCATATAAAAAAACAAAAAAAAAAAGTATAGCTACTCTAGGGCCTTAATTTTGGTAATTATCGAAGTAACAATTTAATGTACTTATGTTAAGAAAAAATAGAATTCATTAGGTAGTAAGACTAGTAACACCATGTTAGGATGTATGGAAACGAGTCAAGAACATTGAAGTTAAGGGGGAAGGGGGAATGAAAATGTGCTGAACAGTGGTCACATTGAATAGTTGGGTGAACTGCTAAACGTCGCTCCCATTTTACCAAGGATCGCTCCCATTTTGACATGAAAGGACGATATTGCTCTTTCTATAACTTGGACTATATAATGCTCCACTATGACACGTATGGGCATTTTAATATTATTTCCGACCACATTCGATCCACCACTTAGTAACACATGGTTAAAAAAAATTCCCGAGCTCACCACATCCGACCCCACGACATCCAACCCAAAATTCCCGAGCCCACCACCAAAAATCCGATTTTTTTTTTAAAAAAAAATTATTAAGTTTTAGCGACGGGTTTAGGACGATGGACGACGACAACGATCGTACACCGGAGGCAACGTCGGAGGATTCTGTAAGTCCTCGTATTTTATTTTATTTTTTTTAAAATGAAAACTTCCGCCCAAAATTTCCGAATCCACCGTGGTGGATCCGTTTAATATTTCCGGATCCACCATGGTAGATCCGGAAATTCTGGGCGGATGTCTGTTTTTTTGTTTTTATTTTTTTTTTTATTTTTTTGTATTGTATTGATTAATTAATCAATTTTTTTTTTTTGAAACCAATTAATCAAATTTATTAATATAATCTTTATATTATTATTATAATTTTTATTGTGATTATTATTATTTTTGTGATAATTTGAATAATTAGTATTAGTTAATGTTGTGATATTAGTTAATGTTAGTTAATATTAGTTAATGTTGTATTATTGGTTAATATTAGTTAATGTTGTGATATTAGTTAATGTGATAATATTAGTTAATGTTGTGATATTACACTACACGAAAAGAGCAAATTGATAACGGTTCAAACCCCCCCAAAGGCAACGGTTTTGAGCCGTTGAGTATTTGAGGGTTGTCAAATCCCAAAATAATTCCCAACGGTTCAAAACCGCTGCCAACTCAAGCAATTGGCAACGGTTAACCGTTGCCATTGACCATGGCGCCATTTTTCTTTTATGTTATTAAAAATAATTGGCAACGGTTAACCGTTGCCAATTGCTTGAGTTGACAACGGTTAACCGTTGCCAAATACAATGGCGCGCTTTTTTTTTTTTTTTAAATATTGGCAACGGTTAACCGTTGCCATTGACCCGTAATTTTTTTTTTTTTTTGGCTGCAATATAGACCTGTTTTTTTTTTTGCTGCAATATTATTATTATTATAATATTAATAGTATTAATAATAATAATTATTATTATAATATTAATATTAATATTAATAATAATAATTTATTAATATTATAATAGTAATAATAATAATAATAATAATAATAATAATTATGATAATAGTAACAATAATTAGTATTATTAATAACAAAACATAAATAATAATAACAATCGCAAGAGATGATATAAATTAGAAAAATGTTTCATGTATAGTACATAATTAGTAAGCTAAGGCTAGGATTGATATAGTAGCTAGCTAGTAAACGATATTTACAAATTAAATGTGATGTAGGTCGCCAACATCTCCCAAATTACATAGAGTTCCTCGCTCGTGTATGGCTGTCCCGTTTGCCCCTTGCAAAACTTAGAATACACAAAACGTGAGTTAGTAGAAGTGAATTAATAATAATTGGGGTTAGTTAAATGTGACTAATGCTTGAGATTACAAGAAAAGAGCAAGTAAGTAGTTTTGGGACACAATTTCAACTAAAATGGCTCAAGTAAGCCCATTTTGGCTACTATGATGCCTATTTTCTATAATTCTTGTCTATTGAAATCATAACTAGTTAAAACATGACATTATTACTTAGTTATATGTGACTAAGGAATGAAATTACAAGAAAATAGCTATATGAGGGTTTAGGTCGCATTTTCGATCAACATAGCCCAAGTAAGGCCATTTTGGCTTCTATGATGCCTATTTTCTATAATTCTTGTCTATTGAACTCATAACTAGTTAAGACATGTCATTATCACTTAGTTATAGGTGACTAATGCTTGAGATTACAAGAAAAGAGCAAGTAAGAGGTTTTAGGACGCAATTTCAACCAAAATGGCTCAAGTAAGGCCATTTTGGCTACTAGGATGCCTATGTTCTATATTTCTTGTCTATTGAACTCATAACTTTTTAAAACATATCATAATCACTTAGTTATAGGTGACTAATGCTTGAGATTACAAGAAAAGAGCAAGTAAGTGGTTTTGGGACGCAATTTCAACCAAAATGGCTCAAGTAAGGCCATTTTGGCTACTATGATGCCTATTTTCTATAATTCTTGTCTATTGAACTCATAACTAGTTAAAACATGTCATTATCACTTAGTTATAGGTGACTAATGCTTGAGATTACAAGAAAAGAGCAAGTAAGAGGTTTTGGGACGCAATTTAAACCAAAAAGTCTCAAGTAAGGCCATTTTGGCTTCTATGATGCCTATTTTCTAAAATTCTTGTCTATTGAACTCATAACTAGTTAAAAAATGTCATTATCACTTAGTTATAGGTGACTAATGCTTGAGATTACAAGAAAATAGCAAGTAAGAGGTTTTGGGACGCAATTTCAACCAAAATGGCTCAAGTAAGGCCATTTTGGCTACTAGGATGCCTATTTTCTATAATTGTTGTCTATTGAACTCATAACTAGTTAAAACATATCATTATCACTTAGTTATAGGTGACTAATGCTTGAGATTACAAGAAAAGAGCAAGTAAGAGGTTTTGGGACGCAATTTCAACCAAAATGGCTCAAGTAAGGCCATTTTGGCTACTAGGATGCCTATTTTCTATATTTCTTTTCTATTGAACTCATAGCTAGTTAAAACATGTCATTATCACTTAGTTATATGTGACTAATGCTTGAGATTACAAGAAAAGAGCAAGTAAGAGGTTTTGGGACGCAATTTCAACCAAAATGGCTCAAGTAAGGCCATTTTGGCTACTAGGATGCATATTTTCTATAATTCTTGTCTATTGAACTCATAACTAGTTAAAACATGTCAAAATCACTTAGTTATAGGTGACTAATGCTTGAGATTACAAGAAAAGAGCAAGTAAGTGATTTTGGGACGCAATTTCAACCAAAATGGCTCAAGTAAGGTTATTTTGGCTACTAGGATGCCTATTTTCTATAATTCTTGTCTATTAAACTCATAACTAGTTAAAACATGTCATTATCACTTAGTTATAGGTTACTAATGCTTGGGATTACAATAAAAGAGCAAGTAAGAGGTTTTGGGACGCAATTTCAACCAAAATGGCTCAAGTAAGGCCATTTTGGCTACTAGGATGCCTATTTTCTATATTTCTTTTCTATTGAACTCATAGCTAGTTAAAACATGTAATTATCACTTAGTTATATGTGACTAATGCTTGAGATTACAAGAAAAGAGCAAGTAAGAGGTTTTGGGACGCAATTTCAACCAAAATGGCTCAAGTAAGGCCATTTTGGCTACTAGGATGCATATTTTCTATAATTCTTGTCTATTGAACTCATAACTAGTTAAAACATGTCATAATCACTTAGTTATAGGTGACTAATGCTTGAGATTACAAGAAAATAGCAAGTAAGTGGTTTTGGGACGCAATTTCAACCAAAATGGCATACCTCTTCAAGCTGACGTGTGTCTGTACAATGACTCATCACTATGTCATACATGAATCTCATCACGTATAGGCCACAGTCAACTCCGTTTTCCTGTTGTGTGCACTAGCATGAGGAACAAAGCACATGAATCATAATGCATAGCAAATAAGCAACATCTTAAGCATTGTCAAGTAAGAAAATCACAACATCATGAGTGAATTACCTTGGGTGCTTTCCATGTAGGACCTCGAGGAGATCGAGGATTTATCTTCTTCATGGTACTACAAAAAATCAAAGTAATAAGTTCAAATTTGACTAGTATAATCAATACATATGAGTTAAGATATGAAAATGAATAACTAGAAGTGAACCATACATCCATCCACGATCCTTCTCCATTAAGTAAATTGTCTCTAAACATGGCAACATATTACGAATAATGATGTATAATTGCTACATCTACTATATATATAAATCAATTCAAACACACACCATGCATATAACTTTCATATACATACACAAATGAATATATGCTTCCAAAGGGTCCTTATCACTCCAACCTAACCCATCCTTGAACGTTTACTCTCACTAGTGAATGTATGACAACTTTCCAATTTTAAGGAAAATCCGGCAGAATTTCCCCCTAGTTCTCCAAGTACACGACGTAGGTAATTACTTACCCACATATGTACCCAGAGAACATGGTGATCGAGGAAATGGTAAGCCAAGATGTTCCTTAAAATCGAAAAAAAAAGACATACATTCACCACCTAAGTGAGAGTAAACGTTCAAGAACAGTCCCAACCGGGGACTATTCAAGACTTTCTCCTAATGAGAAAGCCTTGAACGGGTATCTAGGCATATGATGATGCAAGCATTTCATATATTTATTGTTGTATTTAGTTTGTCATTATATAATACACAAGTCTAATAGCTAGCATGAAAAAACTTTTATTAAAACAATAATAAAGAGAAAGAAATATTTATAGCTTAGAGAAGTTTATAATTCATACCAATACTGGATGTACTCTTTCTAACTTCCCACATTGAGCTAAATATGTAGTCTTCAAGCTAAACTTGAACTTCAATTCACATATGAATCTATAAAAACGCAAAAAGAAAAAACAAAACAA
Organism: Chenopodium quinoa; assembly: GCF_001683475.1. NCBI lineage: Eukaryota > Viridiplantae > Streptophyta > Magnoliopsida > Caryophyllales > Amaranthaceae > Chenopodium > Chenopodium quinoa. Next base: position 1,134,081 of record NW_018745540.1, on the reverse strand, counting down.
AAAACAAAAGTTAGTAAGTATGTATGAGAAATGGAAAAAAAATACAAATAGGGGCATATGATTAAGGAATGAGAGAGAAAATGGTTGTATGACTAGCAAATCAAATCCTTAAAAAAAAATTTTCCTTCAATATTATTTCAACACAATGTCCACATTCTAAATGATGGCATAATTCCAAATAAAAGAAAGCTTGTGACATTCTTAAATATCCAAGGTCTTCATGAACAAAAATACAAACAAGCCACCACATATTATCCAAGTTGAAATGTACCTAAACTGGCGCCTTAGACTAACCATGACAAGAAGCTAGGTCGTTGTGGAGGGGGAGCAATGCACGTCTATTGACAAACCCTAGATTACAATAAAATTATAATTACTAAATTGAAAACCAAATCCTCAAAAAACTCAAGAGTACTAAGGAATTCATCAATGGAGTAAGTAAAACCTAATTTGCTAGCTACTTACCTTGAAGCTGCTTCAATGGAGGAGAGATGGGTATGGAGTACGAAGGTCCAGTATCTGCTTCAATGGAGGTGAGAAAGCTCACACAACCCTTCAACGGAGGTGAGAAAGCTCGCACAACCCTTCAATGGAGATGGAGGGAGAAGAGAAGAGGGATTGCGTGGTAGTTGAAGACAAAACGAATTGAAGGAATGAGGAAGAAAGACGTTGTCTTCAATGAAGAGGGGAGATGAGTTGAATGAAGAGGAGGGGAAATTGTCTTCAATGGAGGTACCTCGCACCAGGCCACTTCAATGGAGGAACAAAGAGGGGAGCAAGTTGAATAAAGAAGGAGGAGGGAAAACGCAGAAGGTTTTTTTTTTTTTTGCAATTGAATGAAGACGATGAACAGTGGAAGAGTAGGGAAAACCCGCAATTTTTTTTTAAATTTTGCAACGGTTAACCGTTGCCAAACCTTTACGTTTTATTTTATTTATTTTTTTTTAAAAAAAACGCAGTTGGCAACGGTTAACTGTTGCCAATGTTAATCATTTTTTAAAAAAAAAAAAAAAAAATTGGCAACGGTTAACCGTTGCCAACTCTGATATTTAAAATGGCGCTCACTTAAGTTGGCAACGGTTTTCATGAACCGTTGCCATAGGGGGGTTGCCTATTTCTTTTATTCTACTAGTGTTAGTTAATATTAGTTAATAATAGTTTATTAGTTAATGTTGTGATATTAGTTAATATTTGTTTCGGGGTTTTTTGATGTCCTGCGGGAGAGTTACAATTCCGAGACTGGAACCGGACGCCTGTACCTGCAAAACAAACGGAGACTCCGAGTGATTGGAGTTCCGCCTCCAACGGTCAAGTTAGAACTTGTTTAAGGAGTAATTAATGCGGAAAGGTAAAATGTGTTTCTCTAGGTGAGTGTAATTAATGCGGAAAGGTAAAATGTGTTTCTCTAGGTGAGAGTAATTAATGAGCGTAATCCCGTTTAATGAGGATTAATGAAGGTATTTATAACCTTGGGAAGCGTGTCAATCCTAGGTTTAGGTTAACCCCTTGCTGATTGGGCTTCCCTTGGAAGTTGGGCCTAGGTGGCCGGTTTTTCCATTAGGCATGGAGGATGCCATGTGTCGTGACATAATAGGTCCTTGGTGGACAAATAGGCGCGTGCCATGTGGCAGGCTCTGACAAGTCCAACTGGAGGACACTTGGCAGAACCTGATTGGCCCACGTGGCGCACTCCGATTGGTGGGAGAAAAATCCCTTAATCATTTGCCCCTCACAGGTGGCACGTGACTGGTGATATGTCACCTGTGACAGGTGTCGGCTTGTAACAGGCGACGGCCTGCTACAGGTGTCGTTTGGTGAAAGGCCGGGAGTTTTTCCCGCTCATTTTTTCGAATATGAAGAGTGTCCCTTCAACTTCTTCTATTGCCTATATAAGGGCATGTTGACTTCACATTTGTTCACACTTGAGAACTTTTTAAGAAAACACTCGGACCCCTGAACCTACTCTGACATTTTGGACATTTCCAGCCTACCGTCTGTTCTGACAAGCCGGCTGATATTCAGATTACTTTCCAGATCTTCGTCAACTTCTCAATCGTTCACGTAACCTTCTTTTCTCTCATTCTTTTACATTTCTTTATTTTTTTTCTTTTTTGAAATGGCACCTCGGAAGCACACGACACGACCTAGGTTAGTGATCAGCCGGAGACCGGGGACGGCTGAGTCTAGGACTAGGAGTGCCGCCTTGTAGGGTTTCGTAGTGACCCGACACTACGCGGAAGGAAACCCACCAAGACCCGCCCCTTAATTAAAGCAATTAATCAAGCATAATAAACTTAATCAACCAAGATTAAGGACAAGAATTATACCTTTGACGCGTGCTTCGCTCCTAAAGAGCTCTTACTTCAAAATCCCGAAAAGACGAGATCTCCGACGGATCGTACCCTCGACCCGACCCGAGCGTCCTAAGTCTTGAAGGTTAGTCAAGACCCGGACAAAATAACTATGAGTTTTACGAATCAAAGGTTTACTCTTTTCTAGAGTTGCCTTTTTAATTCCACTCAAGGTTGTATTCTCAAAATCCCAACCAAGTGGGTATTTATAGAGAATGGGGACTTGAAACCCCTTTTCATGATCAATGTAGGATCATGTGCAATTGCAATAATTTATTTATTTCTAAAATAAATAATTATGCAAAACAATCACAAGCCAACAAGTGGCAAAAGGAGAGAATGGGTTAGGTGAGGACCATATCCCATGGGGGGACCATTGCCTTGCTCCCCAAGGGAAGCTTGGTGGCTTTGGTCCCCACTCCCCTTTCAAACCGCCACTTGCAAGGCAGCTGGGCTGGCAGCCACCTGGCGCTTCCAGCACGCACAGCCAGCTAGCTTCCTTGGCTGGCGCACCAAGCATCACGCACCAATTTGCCCAGCGCCCCTATCGCACGCACATCATGCATCGCCCAGCTAGCACTTGCTGGGCATCGCTGGCGCTGGTGCCTTGCTATCGCAGGCATACGCACATACATATGCGTGGTGCTGCCTCGCTGCTATCGCAGGCACACACGCACGCATATGCGTGGTGCTGCCTTGCCATCGCATGCGCAGCCATGCATCGCCCAACTAGTACTTGCTGAGCATCGCTGATGCTGGCCCTCGTATCCCACACATTGGTTGGTCGCACATCCCTCGCATCAGCCATGCGCCATGCACCAGCCATGCGCCACGCACCACGCACTGCCAGCCCACACGCATCAATGCGCCTGTGGTGCGAGGCTGCTTGTGCGAGGCCTGTCATCACGCTGGCGTGCAGTCTCTCGCATGTGCTGCGATGCTTGGTGCTGCCATGCAAAGGCTAGCACTCAAGCACACGCACATGGCGCGCAATTGCCAGGCAGCCAACCATGCCAGCACTTGGTGTTTGCGATGGTGCTGCCATGCCAGGCACGCACGCACGCAGCACCTAGTGCTTGCGATGGTGCGCCTGTTGCTGCCATGGCCTGCGATAGGCGCCACATGCACCCAGGCACCACACTAGCATGCTTGCTAGCAGCTATGGGCTACCTGGTGCCTGTGTGGCCTGCGATGGCTGCCATGCGCACCTAGGCACCCATGCTAGCTTGCGATGGGCTGCCAGGGTGCGCCTAGGCTGCGATGGTGCCTAGCACACCATGGTGCGCCTAGCACACACATGGTGCACCTAGGCATGCTATGAGCTAGCCTAGCCTAGCTACGGCTACGCTCATACTTGTTGCTTGTGATTTTGCGACGCTTGGTATCGACGCCCTAGGCTCGATTTCCGACGTCTGTATTCGTAAAACTTTGTCGACTCATTAAATCCTTTCGGATTAATTCGACGTCTCGGATCGGAGATTCGATTGGGTTCGACCCGAAGGGTTCAGTTAAGATTAAGTTGTAATATCAATTGTACCTTGATAAAACTGATCGGAAGCGGCCTCCACCTAGGCATTCCGATCACTTGACCTCACTGAAGAATTACCTCTGTAATAATTTTGAACCCTCTATCGGAATAATACACTTGCTGGAAGGACACCATTCCTTTCAATCTCCCACTTGTCCTTCCGGACAAGTGTGCATATTGTGTATAGCTCATTTCCTTTGTCACTTAATGTTTCTTCGTGAACTATAAGTTAAGATTCTTTGTCATCCTTATTATGTTCAGAAGTGTTTCTCGATCTCCGAGTTTGACTGTCAAATAAACAGATGATTTCTAAAATCCATCTGAGCATGGCCATGCATTTTACAGTCTCACTCTTCGAGCGGCCTTTTAAACAAAAAAACATATTCCCTATTGTTAGTAGGGGGACAATCCCAGTCTTGTATTGTAAGTTCTTCTTACTAAGAGGACATAGACTCCCGAGTGTTCCCGTTATGATCCCCAGTTACGGCAGACGTTAGGAAACATCAAAGAGCCTAGTACTCAAACAAGAAAACTTCACAGTACTCATGGTCTGAGGAAATAAGTTCCGATAGCCATAATGAGAAAAGTACTTATGACAAAATTTAATATTCTTAAAGTACTCTCATAGGTCTTATCCAGTACAGTTCTAAACTATACCTGTGCAAATGATTTATGACTGTCACGTCCTCGCAGCACAAGAAACGGTGCTGTAAATCATACTACACACTAATCTATTGTGGTCATCAATCATCCATCTGTTAGATGACCTCGATTAGGGATACTTTTCGATTTAATATTCAATGTCCACTTAACAGGTGTTTCTTTATCCAAGACATGGTCTTGATACCCTGTTTTGAATATTTCCGTAAATCGAATGGACTCATTATTTAATTCTAAACCACAATTAAATAGTAATGGAGTGAATGATAATTTTGCATAAAAATTAATTACTCCATTAATGAATGGTTTTAGTACAGTGTCTTACATTAAATCAACCCTGTTTAATTAAAACACTTGTACAGGGAATATCAAAGCCAGTCTCCAACATGCTTGATTCCCATTGCCTCAACGTGTTTGTTGTGTTTCACTTGAGGCAAAGCTTTAGTCAAAGGATCGACCACATTATCATCCGTGCCGATCTTACAAATTCTGATTTCACCTTCGGATTTCCATTCCCTTATCATGTGAAATCGCCGTTGCACGTGTTTGACCTTCTGGTGTTCTCTCGGCTCTCTGGCCTGAGCGATAGCTCCATTATTATCACAATAAAGGTCTATCGGTCCCTTAATTGAGGGTACAACACCAAGTTCACTAATGAACTTGCGAATCCAAACAGCTTCCTTGGCTGCTTCCGAAGCGGCCAAGTACTCGGCTTCAGTTGTAGAGTCTGCAGTGGTGCTCTGCTTGGCACTCTTCCAGCTGAACGCTCCTCCATTCAGACAGAATACATAACCCGTCTATGACTTGAAGTCGTCTTTGTCAGTCTGGAAGCTAGCGTCGGTGTAACCTTCAACAACCAGTTCTTTGTGGCCTCCATACACCAGGAATTTATCCTTGTTCCTTTTCAGGTACTTAAGGATGTTTTTTGCTGCAGTCCAATGCGCCTCTCCTGGGTTCGATTGGTATCGACTCGTTGCACTCAGGGCATACGATACATCCGGCCTTGTACATATCATGGCATACATGATCGATCCGATTAGCGAAGCATATGGGATCAGATTCATTCTTTCTCGCTCAACAGGTGTCTGTGGACACTGTTTCTTGCTGAGAGTTATGCCATGGGACATGGGTAAATGCCTTCTTTTGGCATTTTCCATGTTGAATCGAGCCAGTACCTTATCAATGTAAGTACTCTGGCTTAATCCAATCATCCTCTTAGATCTATCCCTGTATATCTTGATGCCCAATATGTACTATGCCTCTCCTAAGTCCTTCATTGAAAAGCACTTTCCCAACCAGCCCTTTACGGACTCCAACAATTTTGTGCTGTTTCCAATGAGCAGTATGTCATCGACATACAGGACTAGGAATGCAATATCACTCCCACTGACCTTCTTGTATACACAAGACTCATCTGGATTCTTGATAAAACCAAACTTGCTGATGGCTTCATCAAATCGCAGATTCCAACTCCTGCTGGCTTGCTTTAGTCCATAAATGGACTTCTTCAGCTTGCAAACCTTTCCAGCGTTGCCTGGATCGACAAAACCCTCTGGCTGTGTCATATACACAGTTTCTTCCAAAATCCCATTAAGGAAGGCGGTTTTGACATCCATTTGCCATATTTCGTAATTGTAATATGCAACAATCGCTAGGATAATCCGGACGGACTTGTGCATTGCAACTGGTGAAAAAGTTTCGTCATAGTCAATCCCGTGGACTTGTCTATAACCTTTTGCCACCAGTCTAGCTTTGTATACCGATACATTTCCATCTTTGTCTGTCTTCACTTTGAAGATCCATTTGCATCCAATGGGTGTATAACCCTCGGGCAAATTCACCAAGTCCCAGACTTGATTTTCAGACATGGAGTCCATCTCGGATTTCATGGCCTCTAGCCATTTTGCAGAGTCGGGGCTCGTCATAGCTTTCTTGTATGTCGCCGGCTCATCACCATCCATAACTAGGATGTCCTGATCATCAGTTAAGACAATACCGAGGTATCTGTCTGGTTGAGATCTTTGCCGTTGCGACCTACGTAGGGTAATCGGTTGAGCATTTACATTGTCTGTTTGACTCTGACCAATCTTCTCAGATGCTTCCAAAGTATCTAGATTGTCAGTTTTGTCAGGTTGACATTGTTGCTCGTCCTCTCGAACTTCATCGAGTTCAATTTTCCTCCCACTTGTCATTTTGGAAAGGTGATCCTTCTCCAAAAAGACACCATCACGAGCAACAAATACTTTGTTCTCGGATTTATTGTAGAAGTAATACCCTTTGGTTTCTTTTGGATATCCCACAAAGAAACACTTATCCGATTTGGGGTGAAGTTTGTCCGAAATTAATCGCTTGACATATGCTTCGCATCCCCAAATCTTGAGAAAAGACAACCTAGGAGGTTTCTTAGTCCATAATTCATATAAAGTCTTTTCAACAGCTTTTGACGGAGCTCTATTCAGTGTTAGTGCTGCTGTTTGTAGCGCATGTCCCCAAAACGAGATAGGGAGTTCACTAAGACCCATCATTGACCGAACCATGTCTAACAAAGTCCGATTCCTCCGTTCGGACACTCCGTTCCATTGAGGAGTTCCAGGATGTGTCAACTCTGAAAGAATGCCACATTCTTTCAAGTGATCGTCGAATTCATGGCTCAAATATTCGCCACCTCGATCCGATCGAAGTGCTTTAATTTTCTTGCCAAGTTGATTTTCAACCTCTTTCTGAAATTCTTTGAACTTTTCAAAGGATTCAGATTTATTCGACATTAAGTAGATATAGCCATATCTACTATAATCGTCGGTGAAGGTGATGAAATATCGGTAACCTTGCCTTGCAGGTGTGCTCATAGGTCCACATACATCCGTGTGTATTAGACCTAATAAGTCACTTGCCGTTTCTCCCAACTTGGAGAATGGCTGTTTGATCATCTTGCCTAATAAGCATCCTTCGCAATTTTCAAACGACTCTAAGTCGAATGAGTCAAGAACACCTTCTTGAAGAAGTTTCTTGATGCGTTTGATGTTAATGTGGCCAAGACGACAATGCCACAAGTAGGTTTGATTCGACTCGATGGTCTTAGCTTAGTGGTATCATCCTTTTGTCATATGTAAAACATGCAATTTAATTGAACATAAATTTGTAAACTTGAAACAACAATTGTCAAAAGTCTTACATTCGAGATTCCTAGGTGTCCAACACCATGGATCATAATATGTTCAAAGCATGATAAAACTAGGAATAGTTTTAATTACATGTCACAGACAAAACAGTGCATGCAAGCACGACCGAAAAACCATCTTCGTCGTCTTTTGTCCATGCACCAACACTTGATAAGATTCTCACTTGGTCCCTGAAAAGGCGACATTAAGTGAGTCACACTTGGTATCCAATACCTTATGATAAGCTTAATCCACAAGTGTAAGGAAGATACCTGAGGTGGTCGGAGTGATCCCCTCTTCCTTGATGAGCATGCATTCCCTCTTGTAATGGCCTTGCATGCCACAATGGAAGCATCTCATCTTTGCCTTAACCTTATTGAACTCCTTCTTCTTAGCTCTCAAGGGCCTTTTGGTCATTCCATAGGCAGTGGCTTGGCTAAGTAGTTGCACCACCTCCTTGAGGGAGTGTGTCTCCTTTCTCGCAGCGATATGCACTCTAAGTGCATCATAGCCCGAGTGAAGTGAAGCAAGCAAGATATGCCCCGCCTTCTCATCTTCCAATGGAATTCCGAGAAGCTGCATGTGCTTGAAGAGCCTAGTCATACCAAGCACATGAGGTTGGAAGGGCATGCCTGGTCTCAATTTAGCATTGTAGACCTTGGTCCAAAGCCGTTGCCTTTCCTTAGCAAGACACCCAACATTTGGTGGCTTAATTCTCATGTTTGAAAGTGACCTGGTCAAGTCAAACACGAGTCCATCAAAGTTGCCATTGTCACTCTTGGTGACTCTTACATTGACAACGTCCTCAAGTGCTTTGAGGAACATGTCCGGAAGGTAGGAGGAAAGAGTTTCTTTCCAGTCTTCCGGGATGGAATTTGCCATGAGTCGTGAGACCCTTTTGCAATTGGAAGACCATTCTTCATGAGCCTCGTCGGTCTTGATCCCTTTAGAAAAGAAGCTTGAAATGGGAGTATCAAGAGTATACTCCAAGGAACAATTCCGGAGAGTTTTCCTAAGTTCCTCTTCCCATTCCTTAAAGTTGACCAAGTTTAAGGGAAATGCCAACTTTTCGGGGAGTTCCGGGCACATTTGGTTGTTGTTCGATTTACTTGCAGACATTGTTCTACAATTGAAAGAATTTGAAATGAAAAACCATTCATACATCAATAAGTTGAATTTTAAAGCGTTCATGCATTTATTCACACTTATTGAACATTTTATCCACGCATTTTAAGATTGTCCCTTATGGGCGAGAATAAAATGATTCCGAGATCCCAAAGATCAAGAAATGGATAAGCATGCTTTGGCTTGTCTTAACCATTAAATATCTTAAGGTAAGCAATCCAATTGCTAATAGCTCCAAGCTACTCTCGGTTTGATAAAATGTCGCATCTAATGCATACTTGACATTTTATCTCTTTTGCCACGACATCTAAGGACTCCTTACTGATATCGTTGAGCTTAACCAAGACAACTTGTATACCTAGTATACCTTACGTTCCTAGGGAAGTAGTGATGCCTCGCTTTGGCGTAATCCATCACGTACGCGCATTAGTTCGGTAAGTGTTGTCCTTGGAATGGCAAATTTTAGCTCAATATTATTAAGGGACCTAGGGTTTCTATGTTGGTTGATTTAAGTGAACTTAACTAATCATCGCAACATCATAGAAATCCTAGACATGCATCTAGCAAACATATATATAATAACAATATATAAGGCATAAAAAATAGATGCATATGGCAACTAGCATGACCCCTTGGAATCTTCAATTTCCATGGGTCTTCATCTTGGCTCGTCTTCCTCGAAACGCCGTCTTGAGACTTCTTAGCTAAAATGAAATAAAAGAAGCTAGCTAGAACAACTAAGATTAATCTAAATAGTACAAAAATACTTAACGGTTCACATACCGTATTTAGATTTACAAAAATACATAACGGAACGCAGTCTGTATTTTCTATCCTAGTCGGGCCCCACTAGTTGCCATTTTCAAACAACCTGTTTTGAAAGCAATTTTAATTCACCCGTTCACTATTTGTGAACGGCCCATGCAATTTTACGAAATACACAATTAAACACGCAAAACTAGTAACTAACTTAGGTCGTTAATCCAATTAACGCGCCTAATTAAAACTAGTCAAAGTGGTTTAATCCATTATTTCTAAACGCAAAATGCTAACGCATTTAATTAAGCTCCCACTAAATTCCGCATCCGTACTTAATTAATCCGATTAATTAAGTCGGCATAACCCGTAATTTGTCAAAATTTTGCAAAATCAAAATCGAGGTTTTTAGCCTCGTTAAAATAAATAATTAAAATTATTAACACGGGAAAAATCGCAAAATCATAGCTCAACGTTAAGAAAAATCACCCAACAAAGCCCTTGGTGGGTGCGCACCATGGCTGCTAGGCAGCCCATGGCATGGCGCCATGGTGCGTGGTTGAGGCCTGTTGTGCCTAGCAAGCAGCGCCTCAAGCCCCAGCTGCTAGGCAGCATGCTTCGCATGCTTGCTAGCACGCTGGTGCCTGCGAGCATCTGGCCTGCTGGGCAGGCGCATCATGATGCTCGTGGTGCGCTGGCTGATGCTTGCTGCCCTGCTGCCCAGCAGCTTGCTTCGCAAGCCAACCCAACCACCCCACGCACCCCTGCCATGCATCCCAGCCACACATACACAGCGCATAGCAGCATCAAGCCTCACCCTTGTGCGCACCATAGGCAGCCACATGTGGGCTGCTAGGCAGCCCGGCTAGCCTTGGTGGCACTTGGGTGTGTGGCCTTGATTTGCATGCTATGACTCGGGATTTTAATCCCGATTTACGTGTGACATGAATTAATTCCAAATTATATTTTAGAATTAATTTTAGGGAAAATAAAATAAAATAAGGCAACCTTTAAGTCTAACTTAAACAAATTTTATTTTAATTGGTGCACAAGCCCAAATTTATCCAAAATTTCAATTTTGAACAAAATTAGGTCAAACATTATGCTTAAAATAAAATGAGCTATGTCCAAAATTAATCTTGCCAATGTGCAAATTAATCATGGATTTGACAAAAGGGAGTTGGAAAGATAAATCAATCATCCAATGATAAAAATTTTCCAACTTGCATACTTGTGTAAAATACCAAGATTACATCTTCCAATATGAAGATTAATCAAATTTTACTCACAAGTAATTGAACTTAATGGATTTTAATCATGCAAAATATGAAAAAATCCAAACTTTGTTCAACATGGAATTTAGGGTTAGGGTTCCAATCATTTAAACACTTAAAGATTAGAACTTTAACAACACTTGGGAACTTAAAATACAAAATCACAACAAGTTTTCACACCTTATTGCAATTTATTTGCAAAATTGTGAAAACAAGTTTATGTGATAACTTGGTATATCAACTTAAGCACTAAAAAACACTCCATTATTATGCTCAAGGATATTTCAAAACCAGTAGATTAGTGATGCAAATGTGCATTTAATCTAACCTTGTAATGCTTGCATTAATCAAGGCTTAAAAAGAATTAAAACTTTCGTTGAAAAACCCCAGAAAAAATGGGTTACTAGTTCGAATTTGGCTTCTGGACAACCCTAGAAGAGTTGAAACAGTTCCAGAATGTCGATTCCACCCAAAAATCACTATTTTTGAGCCAAAATCTAGGTTCAACAGCCAAATCGATAATAAAATAGAGTTTTAAAAATTAATTAAAACGAGCATCTAATCTAATTAGATGAACATGAACCAGAAAAATAAATTCTTTAAAACACCTCAATTAAACAATAATTGCAAAAATTAAAAGGAGCGTGGCTCCGATACCGTTGTAGGGTTTCGTAGTGACCCGACAATACGCGGAAGGAAACCCACCAAGACCCGCCCCTTAATTAAAGCAATTAATCAAGCATAATAAACTTAATCAAACAAGATTAAGGACAAGAATTATACCTTTGACGCGTGCTTCGCTCCTAAAGAGCTCTTACCTCAAAATCCCGAAAAGACGAGATCTCCGACGGATCGTACCCTCGACCCGACCCGAGCGTCCTAAGTCTTGAAGGTTAGTCAAGACCCGGACAAAATAACTATGAGTTTTACGAATCAAAGGTTTACTCTTTTCTAGAGTTGCCTTTTTAATTCCACTCAAGGTTGTATTCTCAAAATCCCAACCAAGTGGGTATTTATAGAGAATGGGGACTTGAAACCCCTTTTCATGATCAATGTGGGATCATGTGCAATTGCAATAATTTATTTATTTCTAAAATAATAATTATGCAAAACAATCACAAGCCAACAAGTGGAAAAAGGAGAGAATGGGTTAGGTGAGGACCATATCCCATGGGGGACCATTGCCTTGCTCCCCAAGGGAAGCTTGGTGGCTTTGGTCCCCACTCCCCTTTCAAACCGCCACTTGCAAGGCAGCTGCTGGCAGCCACCTGGCGCTGCCAGCACGCACAGCCAGCTAGCTTGCTTGGCTGGCGCACCAAGCATCACGCACCAATTTGCCCAGCGCCCCTATCGCACACACAACATGCATCGCCCAGCTAGCACTTGCTGGGCATCGCTGGCGCTAGTGCCTTGCTATCGCAGGCATACGCACATACATATGCGTGGTGCTGCCTCGCCGCTATCGCAGGCACACACGCACGCATATGCGTGGTGCTGCCTTGCCATCGCATGCGCAGCCATGCATCGCCCAGCTAGTACTTGCTGGGCATCGCTGATGCTGACCCTCGCACCCCACGCATTGGCTGGTCGTACATCCCTCGCATCAGCCATGCGCCATGCACCAGCCATGCGCCACGCACCATGCACTGCGAGCCCACACGCATCAATGCGCCTGTGGTGCGAGGCTGCTTGTGCGAGGCCTGGCATCACGCTGGCGCGCAGCCTCTCGCATGTGCTGCGATGCTTGGTGCTGCCATGCATAGGCTAGCACCCAAGCACACGCCATTGGCGCGCCATTGCCAGGCAGCCAACCATGCCAGCACTTGGTGCTTGCGATGGTGCTGCCATGCCAGGCACGCACGCACGCAGCACCTTGTGCTTGCGATGGTGCGCATGTTGCTGCCATGGCCTGCGATAGCCCCACATGCACCCAGGCACCACGCTAGCATGCTTGCTAGCTGTTATGGGCTGCCTGGTGCCTGTGTGGCCTGCGATGGCTACCATGCGCACCTAGGCACCCATGCTAGCTTGCGATGGGCTGCCAGGGTGCGCCTAGGCTGCGATGGTGCCTTTCACACCATGGTGCGCCTAGCACACACATGGTGCACCTAGGCATGCTATGAGCTAGCCTAGCCTAGCTACGGCTACGCTCATACTTGTTGCTTGTGATTTTGCGACGCTCGGTATCGACGCCCTAGGCTCGATTTCCGACGTCTGTATTCGTAAAACTCTGTCGACTCATTAAATCCTTTCGGATTAATTCGACGTCTCGGATCGGAAATTTGATTGGGTTCGACCCGAAGGGTTCAGTTAAGATTAAGCTGTAATATCAATTGTACCTTAATATTACTGATCGGAAGCGGCCTCCACCTAGGCATTCTGATCACTTGACCTCACTGAAGAATTACCTCTGTAATAATTCTGAACCCTCTATCGGAATAATACACTTGCTGGAAGGACACCATTCCTTTCACGCCTACCCCTTTTCGAACCCATCTTTGCCCTTTATATAAAGTCCGACCGTCTCTGTGTCTATGCAGAACATAATGGCCAGAACAAAAAGAACTGCCAGGATCACCAATTCGGATGGCTCCTCCTTCCAGGTGCCAATTAGTGAAACATCTGACCAAACGCCAGAGTTGAAGTGAACCAACGCGGCTTGGCTGCCGACAGCTCTGAGGGAGGGATCATGGTGGTCCCTTCCCATTTTACCGTAGACATGTCTACGTATTCTCCCGCTCCTACTGAAGGAGAGGAGGCGGGCCGCTCAGGGAGAGGGGAGGAGTCGTCCTCTTCGGACTCTTCAGAAGACGAGTCCGACTCTAGTTCTTCTGGTCACCTTTCTCTCGACGCAGAGGAGAGGCACAACCGCCTACAAGAGGCGAGGCTTTCTCATTCAGTAGATAAGGGGGACAATTGGGCGGAGCCATCCGCCACTTATAGAGAGCAGAACACCCCTTACTACTGCACTGTTCCAAAAGGCCGAATCAAGGTCGTGCAAGAGAAAGTGGGCAGCTTCGTAGCGGACCATGTAATGGGCCATGGCTTTCTATTTTTTGTGCCAGATCCGGAAGACACATTCGTCTGGCCGGCTGGGACCAGTTATGATAGCGCCTGCTTTGGCTGCTATGAGGCGGCCAGTAGAGTTGGGCTGCGTTTCTCCTTACATCCGGCTGTTCAGCGAATCCTTGACGGATATGAGTTGGGGTTATGGCAGTTAGCCCCAAATTCCTAGTTCAACGTTCTCGGCTATGTAGCCGGGTGTGAAATGTATGGGGTAGAGCCAAATTTCGAGGCATTCGCCCATATGAACTATCTCAGCCGGACCCCTAAAGCAGGCGGTACCGGCTGGTACCAATTGACGAGCCACAAAGGCTACCTCATGACAAGAGGTAAAGAAAACAAATGGAAGGATTGGAGAAGCACCTTCCTCATTATTGAGAGTTCAGACAAGGAGCTGAACCAACGCTTTAATAGGTGGAACAAAGACCCGCCTCTTCTTGCAGGCGGTCGCAGCATGCCGCCTGTTCCCCTCAAAGCTAAAAAAGAGATCCTGGACTGAGTACTCTTTAAAGTAGAGACCAGGGTCGACTCTACTACAGGGGTACGAGAGCAAGTACCCCTACACTGCGTCCCGAGCTACAAATGGCTCTATGACGAGTACTTCCTGGCCGCTTGTGGCCTCAGTAGTCGGTGCTCTAGAGGTAGCCGACCTGTCGAATACGTACTTTTGTGGAAATTATTTTATGAACTTTCCTAACTTTCGCATTCATTTATGCAACGGAAGCCATGAGCAAAATAACCGCCTCCAAAACAGCGGCTGCTATGTTGCGAGCATCCATCATGCAACAACACTCATCAGCTGACTCTCCCATCAAGGAGACGCCCTTAGTGAGTTCCCAGCTTTCGCCTCTCCCTTTTTTTGTTGAAAGGTTGGGTTTATACACATATTAACCATTTGTATTTTTTTTTTTTTTTTTTTTTTTTTGTAGACAGGCACACCAAGAACTTCCTCCTCCCAACAGCCGGACCCCAAAACCCGGAAGACGATTGTGGCGAGTTCGCCTGGTTCTGCCAGGAAACAAGCGGCTACTGACAAACAGCCGGCCACTCCTTCTCAAACTCCCAGCAGGCCGCCTAGAAGTATGAAACTGCCCTTCTAGATTTTGACCTACTTTTATTTTACTTTATCTAAAATTCCTGTTCACTCTTGATGTATTCGGCCCTCAAGAACCGGACCTGGTCGAAGTGGCCAAGTCCATGATCAAAGCCGTCCCTCCAGCAGAGAGAGACGCGGTCAGGGGTGTCGGCACCCTTGACCTAGATGGAATTGTAGGGCTCCTTGCTGAGGTATACTTAGCGTAATTTTGTTGTTTAATTCCAGGACGCCTGTTTTTCATTTGAAATCTGACGCCTGTTTTCTTTTATTCAGTCCCTACTCCGAGTAAACGGCCTTCGCAAACCCATTAGTGCGAAGAACAAAGAGGTAAAGGCTGCTAAAGCCATAACCGCCTCTAACTATGATAAGGCAATGTTTCAAATTGCCCAAAATGAAATTTTGACAAATGATATTCTTAATTATCAGGCGCAGGCCACTTCTGCTATTAGGACTGAGTTGGAGGCGGCCAAGAAGAGAAACAATGAGTTGGAGGCGACCATCCAGAACCTCAAAGCCGAGCTGAGGCCTCTTAGGCAAAAGATGTCCCAATACGACACCTTGGAGAAATCCTTGGAGCGTGTCAAGGAACGCCTTGTAACCTAGGAGAAGAGCCTCACTAAAGAGCTCTCGGCCAAGGCTGAGCAAGAGAAGAAGGATTTGGTTTGAGACATGATGGAGGACTCGGCCCAAATCTAGCGCATGACCTGGAGTCGCCTCTTTCCAAATGCCGACTTTGCTTCTTGGGAAAAACAATTTCGCCAATGCTCTGAAACGTATAACCAAGAAGTCCTAGCGGCTGCTGAGAATGAGGCGCTAGAGGAGGAGGCGGAGGAGCCGATAGTGACCTTGGTGCCGATTGGGGCAGATGCGTCTAAAAAGGGTGCAGCTGATGCCGAGACAAGCAAGAAGAATGCTTCTCAGAAGCAGGCGTCTCCTGCTGATCAGGCGGCTGTTGTTGTTGAAGATCTGCCCCCATCTTAAAATTATGTCTTCTTTTTTCTTCGGCTTGCGTGCCGTCTGTTCCTGTATCTCTTTTTACCCGGCCAAGGGGGTCGGAGTCTTTGAATATTTTGCCGGTCTTTATGGCCGGCTTATTTTTGTGTCTTTACCCGGCCAGGGGGCCGGGGTCTTGAATATTTATGCCGGTCTTTATGGCCGACTGTTAATGGAATTTCGGCGACCATCTTTTTAGGTCGCCTTAGCTGCCAAATTTTGAATTCCGCTGTTTTATTTTTGCTAAGTGTCGAAACTCTGATATCCGCTTGCATGTTATACCGACTTTTTTGTATGGTCGATAGTTGTAGACAGGTACAATGTAGGAGCTGCCTATGCCCCTGGACGACTGATTGTCTATTTCCAGGCTAGGCGATCAGTCGGCCATTTATCCAACCGGTCTCTAACGTATCTTGATGACTGGTTCCCCTTTAGACAGGCGGTTCCGTCATATTTTTTTGAAATTCGCTAAGTAGGAGAGTGATTATTCGCTTGCCATGGTTATTGTTTAAGTAGTAGAGGCACTAAGCGGCATAGGCCGGCTAGCCCCCTTGCCAAATTTTGTTGGATTTTTACTCAAGGTGTGATAACTTAGTAAGAACAGGCGATCTATGAAAACCTTTTTCAATTTCAAACCAAGTTTTAAGGAGTGACTATAAGTAAACATGAACGTCACTTAGTCGCCGCCACTATTGTTTGAGTAGTAGAGGTACCATGCGGCGGAAGCCGATTGGACCCCTTTATTCGCCAATGTTTGTTGGCTATTAACTCAAAAGGTACCGGTTGTACTTATCCCAAGTAGTATAGTCGGTTATCTGACGCGGATGCTAACTGCAAACACTTGTTGGACTAGTGAGAGTTATCCTTGTCTTAGAAACGGCTACGTGGTTGTCTTAGTAGACAGTCGTATAGGTGTCGTGTAATTAATTTATAGAACAATGTTCCACCCAAAAGGGAGCTGCTCTCTGCGACGAATTTCATCCGGATGGATGCCGCCGGACGCCTGCTATGATGTTGGGACAGGTCAGATTGGTTTTAAAGTTGGATCAGCTGGCCTGGCGCCTGGTCTGATCATTTCGGCCATAGGCCTTAGATAGTTCTTGGTGAATTATGTATGGGAGAGTAGCCGGTTGTATAGAAGAAGCGGCATGCCCCTCTTAATTAAACTCGTAAATAAAAATCTTGGAGGGTAGCCGACTGTTTTACCAGTAGGCATGCCCCTCTTAGTACAAAACAAATGAAGTGAAATAGCGAACTTTTATTAGGTAGCTCTCGGCTATTTACATTATTCAAAAATAATACTTTTTGAGATTATCTACATTCCAGGTTCGAGGCAAGGGTTGGCCGTCTGGTGTTTCCAGACGGTAGGGGCCGTCCCGGACTTCTTCATAGATTCGGTAGGGTCCTTCCCAGTTGGGAGTTAATTTGCCGGACTCATTAGCCCTACCGACTGCTTCCATCTTTCTTAGTACAAAGTCCCCCTCTTTGAGTGGACACCTGTGTACTTTTTTGTTATACGATCTGGTCATTCTCAGGCGGTAAATTTCATGGCGCAAGGCTGCATTGCCCCTCCTTTCTGGGAGTGAGTCCAGAGCCAGACACATGGACTCCTAGTTCGCCTCTTCGTCGTATAACATTACTCGAAGAGTCGGCTCGTAGTTTTTAATTGGGAGAACAGCTTTCGCACCATAGGTTAGGAGAAATGGAGTCTCTCCTGTTGACCCTTTTTCAGTCGTCCTAATGGCCCAGAGAGCATGTGGTAGTTCATCTGCCCATAGGCCGCCCGCTCGTTCGATCTTCTTCTTGAGACTGTCTGAGATGATCTTATTGAAAGCTTCTACTTGGTCGTTTGCTTGTGGACGGCCGACTGATGCAAAGTAATGCGAGATACCTTGGTCTCCCAGCCAGTTTTTGAGAACAGGCGTCTCAAATTGGGGACCATTGTCAAAAACCATAGACATGGGCACCCCAAACCGAGTGATGATGTTTTTCCAAATGAATGAAATCACATCCTTTGTTTTGATTCCTTTGACAGCCTCTGCCTCTACCCATTTAGTAAAGTAGTCGACTACAACCAGTATGTACTTCCTACCGCCTGAAGCAGGCGTATAAGGACCCAGATTATCCATGTCCCACTTGGAAAACGGTAGTGGGCTATGGATAGCAGTGAAATCAGTAGTCGGACGGTGTATTAGCTTGCCAAACTTTTGACACTTGTCACATTTTTTCACCATCTCCATTGCATCTGCTTCTAAAGTAGGCCAAAAATAACCCTGCCGCCTTGCCCGTTGGGCAAGCGACCTGCCGCCTATATGAGAAGCGCAGTAACCAGAGTGAAGATCTTCTAGGATCTCTCGTCCTTTTTCTGGAGTAACACACTTCAAGAAGGGTTGGAGGTACCCTCTCTTGTGAAGTTCTCCCTTTATCATTTCAAAACTGGACGCTCGTTTTTTTAGTGTGGCCGCCTGGTGATGATCATCCGGCAAAATGCCGTCTGTTAGATAGGCCCTGATTGGATCCATCCAAGTTGAGCTTCTGTCTAAAATTCCAATAGGGTCTTCCTCAATACTTCTTTTCTCCATAACCTCCCAGAAAATGGTTCGTGGAGTATCACAGGAGGCCGAGGATGCTAACTTTGAGAGAGCATCCGCCTGGTTGTTTTCCGATCTTGGTACTTGAGTCAGATGAAAATCTTCAAGGGATCCGACTGCTTGTCGTACCGCCTGTAAATACTTGATCATTGCCGGATGGGTTGCTTCGTATTCGTCGTTGTACTGACTCACTATCAATTGTGAATCAGAACAGGCGTCTATCTTTCTTGCCCCAGCCGTCTTGCACATGCGGATTCCGGCTAGTAAAGCTTCATATTCTGCCTCGTTGTTCGAGGCTTGAAAATTGAAACGTAGAGCATACTCGTACCTGTCGCCCTCTGGCGACTGACATATGACGCCTGCTCCGCAAACATTTGAGGTGGAGCTCCCGTCCACATATACCTTCTAGACTTGGTCTATAACTTGAGAATCAGGGGGCCGAGTCATTTCTACAATAAAGTCAGCAAAGGCTTGCCCCTTTACTGCTTTTCTAGGCTCGAATGTGACTTCGAGGCTCTGAATTTCTATTGCCCATTTGATCATCCTGCCTGACGACTCCATGGTTGTCAGTGGCCGCTTGATCGGTTGATCTGTATATACAACAACTGCATGTGCCAAGAAATAGGGCTTCAATTTTTTGACGGCCATGAAGAGAGCGAGGCCGAATTTTTCCACTAAGGGATACCTCAACTCGGCATTTTTCAGTACGTGGCTAACAAAGTAGACCGGGAGCTGGCAGCCGTCTCTTTCAGCAAGAAGGACAGCGCTTAGGGCATGGTCAGAAACAGCCAAGTACATGTAAAGCACCTCTTTGGGCAAAGGACTGACCAGCCTCGGCAAGGAATGCAAGTGAACTTTCAATTTTTGGAAGGCCGCCTCAGCATCCGACCCCCATTCAAACCTTACTTCTTCTTTATAGCCTGGAAAAAGTAAAGGCACTTGTTGCCTGATCGGCTGAGAAATCTTCCCAAAGCCGCCAGACAACCTGTTAGCTTCTGAACCTCTCGGACGGTGCGAGGCGACTGCATGTCGATGACCGCCTGCACTTTCTCAGGGTTCGCCTCTATTCCTCTCTGATTGATGAGAAATCCGAGAAATTTACCAGACTCAACCCCAAATACACATTTCTTGGGATTGAGCATGACATGGTGCCGTCTGAGTGTGGTGAATGTTTCTCGGAGGTCCGACTGATGGTCTATCTGAAGCTTGGACTTAACAATCATATCATCAATGTATGCCTCGACGTTCCTCCCAATATGGTCAAAGAATACAGTATTTATCATTCTTTGGAAGGTGGCCGGAGCATTCTTCAGACCAAACGGCATGACCGTGTAGCAATATAGTCCCTGATTAGTGACGAAGGCCGTCTTCTCCTGATCTTTCTTCCACAAAGGAATCTAATGGAAACCAGGGTAGGCGTCCATAAGGCTCATCAAAGCATGGCCGGCTGTTGAGTCGACCAAACTGTCAATTTTGGGCAGAGGATAACTATCCTTGGGGCACGCCTTGTTTAGGTCTGTGTAGTCCACACACATTCGCCAGGTACCATTCGGCTTTTTAACAAGTACAACATTTGCAACCCAATTTGGGAAGTAACATTGCCGAATGAACCCTGCGTCAAGTAGCTTCTTAACTTCGGCGGCTGCCGCCTGACTCCTCTCTTTGCCATGGTTCCGCTTCTTTTTCCTTACCGGCTTCTTTTTCGGATCCACGACCAGTTTATGTACCGTCAGGTCAGGACTGATGCCTGGCATTTCATGAACTTCGAATGCAAAGATGTCTTTGTATTTTTTCAAATGTTGGTGAAAATATTCACCCATAACTCTAAGAGCAGTCGTCCCAACCTTGACTGTTCGGTCAGGGCGTGAGTCGTCCAAGACCAGGTCCATATGCTCACCAGCCGGCTGAGGGCGGAATTCGTCTGACCGCTCCTCTGCCAGTGATTGCTATCTTTTTTCTTTTCTTGCGGCCCCCAACTGGGCAACCTTTCTTTTCTTGCCGTCTTCTTCTTGAGCAGGCGCATCCTCCTTGACAATGTCAAGATCTGCTTTTTCACCACTTGACCCAGTGGCCACCACAGTGGGTTTGATATCCGAGAGGTAGCACTCCCGGGCCATCTTCTGATCTCCCCTTAGGGAGCCGACTGTTCCATCATCCTTCTCAAATTTGAACAACATAAGAGATGGGATAATAACAGCTTTTGAATTATTTAAGGTAGGTCGTCCCAGGATCATGTTGTAGGCCGAGAGTTCCTCAACTACCAGGAACCGGACCACCATGTGACGACCCTTCCCTTTCTCACCCAGGTGGATGGGTAAATCCACTCGCCCTACAAGGTGTAAGACTCCTCCTCCAAACCCTACTAGAGGGTGGGATACCGGATGTATGAAATCAATCTTGTATTTGAGCTTTGACAGACACTTGCTACTGATAAGGTCGGAGGAACTACCGGTATTTATGAGGATTCGGCCAACTCTTTGGTTGGCCACTTTGCATTCAATAACAATGGGTTCATCATGCGGCCCCTTTACCCCTCCTAGATCTTCTTCTGTGATGACAATTTCTGGGAATGAACTTTTGGAGGGTCGTTCTTGGTGAACGGAATTGACATCTAGCCGCCTGATATTGTCTTTATTGCCCCTAATAGTGGGGCCCCCTCCTGAGAAGCCGCCTGCAATTGCGTAGACGACTGCATCATCTGTATCAGAACTATCGGCCTCTTGATTCTTTTTGGCCGACTGCTTATTCTTTGAGGAAGTATTCCCCTTAGACTTCTTGACATAGGAGTCAAGGTCGCCTTGTTCAGCCAGGCGGTCTAGGTAGCGCATGAGACTGATACATTCGTTGGTTTCATGACCAACGTCTTCATGATAATAGCAGAATTTATCTTGGTTCCGATTGCTCGCAGAACCCTTCATGGGGGCCGGCTTCTCAATTGAGATCCGGCCCTTGATTTCTTTGAGGATAGCTTGACTATCCTTATTGAACGCATACTTTGGAGAGTATGGTTTGAACTCTTTCTTCTTTTTCTGGGTCGGCTGTTTAGAGGAATCGGCTGCCCATACCTCTTTTCTCTTTTTATCATCTTTATTGGCCGACTGCTTTGGTAGGCCTTCTTTTTTGTCGGACCTCCTTCCGTCCGACTGCTTTCCAGTACTACAGAGATCAGTCGCCTGTATATAGGCTTCTGCTTCAATCAAGGCTTCTTGAAGAGTCGCAACCCTCTTTCGAACCAGGTCAAACTTGAAGGTCGACCCTTCCTTGAGACCTCTAAAAAAGTCAGTGTAGGCCACCTCATCCAGTAGCCCTTGAATCTGTATCCTCATCAGGTTGAACCGCCTGATGTATGAATGGAGCCCCTCCTTCTCGCCCTGCTGAATCGTCCCTAAATCAAGAGTCGTCTTCTTTGCAGGTATGTTCATGGCAAAGTAGGAGGTGAATAAGTAAGCAAGCGTCCTGAAGTTGTTCACACAACCAGTCGGCAGGTTGTCGAACCATTGCTGTGCGATTCCTTTGAGAGTCGCTGGGAAACACTTGCACCAAGTGGGATCATCCAACCCTTGGAGATACATTAGGTTGGTGAATGCCATCAAATGGTCTTCAAGGTTAGCAGTGCCGTCATAGGCGCCTACTAGCACATTTTTAACTTTGGCCGGCTGAGCGGCTTCAGTAATTTCCTTAGAGAAAGCAGACGGTTGTTCTCCAAGTCTTAGCAACCTTAGTTGCCAGTCCAAAGGCTGGACATTTTTTGCCGCCTGTCCTCCAGACAGAGGTGGCTGCAGAAAATATTGTTGTTGCGGTACAAATGGTAAGTTTGGTACCGCTTGTTCGTTATGAAATCCAGACCGACGGGAGGTACCGTCTGTCTGACTCTCATGATTTGACTGAGTATACCTCATAGAGGTATTGTGCAAACTATCTTGGAAATCTGAAGTGGAGGCCGACTCTAACAGTCGGTCGTTCTTCTTCTGCTCTAGCAGTAGCCGAGCGTCTGAGTATGTTTTTTTTGACCCGTCCGCCTGTATATGACGAACGGGCTTCCTCTTCCCTGGTGTGGGAAAACGGTACTTCGTGAAGTCAAGCACAGGCGGCTCCCACTTCCTAGAGTTAGGATGCAGGGTCGCCTCTCGTCCTTGAACAGGTTTCCTTCTTCCTGAATGGGAAGGCTTTTTAGCCGACTGCTCCTTAGACAGAGCAGGCGTCTTCTTGTTGATCAGTTCTTGGATCTCCCCCTTGAAGCCCCTCA
Organism: Chenopodium quinoa; assembly: GCF_001683475.1. Taxonomy (NCBI): domain Eukaryota; kingdom Viridiplantae; phylum Streptophyta; class Magnoliopsida; order Caryophyllales; family Amaranthaceae; genus Chenopodium; species Chenopodium quinoa. Next base: position 1,111,240 of record NW_018745540.1, on the reverse strand, counting down.
TGAAGGTCATGAGTTCGTTTCTTGTAATGGGAGCAGACCCTCCAGTCGCCTGCTGCTGATCAGGCGGTGTGCCGACTGGATTACTGGGTCCAGTTTGGTGATCTACCCGTTCTTTCCTTTCGGTGTGACGGGTACGTCGGGCCCTTAGGGTTCCGTCTGAGGCTGTGTGTGTTTCAACCTCAACCTCATTCTCAGTATCATGATCTGAGTGGACTTGAGGGTCGTCCAGTGGACGCCTCTCTTCCGGTACGGACGTTGATGCCATCTCAAAAGTACTCTCCACAGACGGCGCCAAAATGTTTCGGGGTTTTTTGATGTCCTACGGGAGAGTTACAATTCCGAGACTGGAACCGGACGCCTGTACCTGCAAAACAAACGGAGACTTCGAGTGATTGGAGTTCCGCCTCCAACGGTCAAGTTAGAACTTGTTTAAGGAGTAATTAATGCGGAAAGGTAAAATGTGTTTCTCTAGGTGAGAGTAATTAATGAGCGTAATCCCGTTTAATGAGGATTAATGAAGGTATTTATAACCTTGGGAAGCGTGCCAATCCTAGGTTTAGGTTAACCCCTTGCTGATTGGGCTTCCCTTGGAAGTTGGGCCTAGGTGGCCGGTTTTTCCATTAGGCATGGAGGATGCCACGTGTCGTGACATAATAGGTCCTTGGTGGACAAATAGGCGCGTGCCACATGGCAGGCTTTGACAGGTCCAACTTGGCAGAACCTGATTGGCCCACGTGGCGTACTCTGATTGGTGGGAGCAAAATCCCTTAATCAATATTAGTTAATAATAGTTTATTAGTTAATGTTGTGATATTAGTTAATGTTGGTTTATTTATTTTTTGCTTATTATTAGTGTTTTAAATATATTATTGTGATCAATCTTATTATTTAACTTGTGATTAGTGATATTATAGTATTATTATTGTTTTATAAATATTGTTATTAATATTATAATAAAAAAAAATATTGGAGAATTTTGTGTGTTTTATTCTATTTTTCATAGGATTTGGAGTCTGAAGACGGCGGTGAGAGATTTTGAGAACGCAATATGAGAGGACACAAAAACCAAAGCTAATGGTTGTCCTTTCTACATCAAGATATATTATGAATTCATCACAGACAATTGGAAGATCCGTGCAAAAAATGATGAAACTAGGACCCATAACCATCCAATGATTGTGTATTAGGAGGGTCATCGTAAAATTAGTGGCTTGAGCCCGGATGCAAAAAAGGTTGTGCGTGACATGACAAAGTCCAAGGTTGCACCGCGTAACATCATGACAACTATTGCAGAGCAATTTCTTGATGATCATCCAAACATCAGACACATTTACAATTGCCGGAATGACTTGAGAACGGAGATGTCTGAAGGCAGAGGAGTTGTTCAGCAATTTCTTCATTTGGTGAGACAAAGTCAGTATATTTACTAGGTCATGGCCGATGACCTCGGTGTTCTACAACATGCATTTATGGTGCACCCAATCACGATAAACATACTACACACATACCCACATGTAATTGGTATGGATTCGACATACAAGACCAGCCGATACAGGATGCTGTTCTTTGAGATAGTAGGTGTAACACCGACAAATCAGAATTTCCTCGTTGGTTATGTGTTCATACGTAACGAGTGCACGACATATCGGTGGGTGTTGCAGAGATTAAGGGAGTTGATTGGGTATGATAAAGAACCATCGCTATTTTTGTCGGACCGTGAACTTGGCCTCTGTGCGGCATTGAGAGAAGTGTTTCCAGGGACGTCGCATTTACTTTGTCGATGACACATTAACAAAGATGTGGAGGTTAGGGTGACTGATATGTTCAAAAATAAGAAGATCGGTGCGAGTTTTAAAAATGGCAAATGGAAACGTATCATGGATGCTACAACCGAGGCGGATTATAATGTTGCTATAGATACAATGAAAGCTAGGTGGGCAAGTTATCTGGCAGTGATTACTTACGTTGAGAGAATATGGCTTTGTCATAAAATCAAATTTGTGACATTTTGGAGGAACCAAACTCTTCACTTTGGTAAAACGAGCAATTGTAGAGTTGAGAGCCAACATTCGGAAGTGAAGACGTGGTTTGAATCATCGACAGGTTCGATGTTGATGGATAAACATACTACACACATACCCACGAGCCAAGTGTTGATGGATGGGATCAGCAATATGAAGTTAGAAGGTTAATGTTGGATGCATTAATTAGATAGTGAACTCATTTATGTACTTTCACTAAGGTTGAACAGTTGTAACTACGTAATATAGATTAATAAAAGTAATTAAACTAAGTTCCAACAAATATGAAAGTGTCCAGTTCTTACATTACATGTCGAATACAAAGTAATATAAAATAATGAAGACAAGTAATAAAAATGCAACCACTAATACGAATAAAGAGTAATCTACAACCCCATCATCACCTTCCAGTCAACTATCAGCTACTCAGTCATTGCCCTACGCGACATGTTGAGATACTCATCCAGTGCTCTTTGGTGAATCTCTATGGACCGACTCATCCACTGCAAATAAGAAAACAACATATTATAGAGATTACAATTACTGGAAGTCGGATTACTAGTATAATAAAACACAACTACTTACATAATCCGTGTTACTCCTCTCGGGTAGACTGTTACTCCCAGCTGATGAACCCCCAGGAGATAGACGAGGGTGAGAAAATCTATACAGCCACTGCATGTAACCAGGAGCAACCGTCGAAGACCAAGTCTGGTGTGGGTATCTAAAACTACACTAAAAGACGAACCAGGGACAAACCTAATCCACATCACATATGTCATCTCGGTCGGAAATTCCACCCGATACATCTTCTAGTTGGTCGGTCTCTTGGCCTTCTCAGGCTTGATAATGCTCCTTGGAATGTCCTGCACGAATCCAAGTTGTCGAACTACTCGATCAGGCATGTACGACTCAATGATCCTACGGTACTGGATACAGCCAATAAATAAAGTGGGTGGCATGTGTCTTGCAGGATCAACTCCGTACGGGAGCCAGTCAACCTCACGGCCAGTCAGCTCATCCAGTCTAGCACGAAAAGCTAAGAGGCGCTCCATGCTCTTATCAGGGCATCCCGATCCAACATCCCAAGCAATCGCACGAGGGATATTAAGCTCCCTCGTCAAGGTACCCTGTTGAGGCCGAAAGCACTGAAAGTAATCATAAATCACGCTTGCAGAAGCGTGAGACAACGAGCGATCGAATCAACATCTTTTCGTGATGTCGTACCCAACTGCCGATACAAGTAGGCTAGAGTAGCTGAACCCCAAGAGTACTCATTAATCGGAACACCATCAACACAAGCTCGTGGAGGAAGAAAGGATGAGTGCGATTACCACTCTTGTCTAAAAACAATGATCCTCCTAGTACTAACCACATGTATGCAGTATCATGGACACTGAAGGGCCTATGCGCCTCCAAAGTCGTACCAAAAATCCTCTCAGTCAGCACCCCACTACTCTGCCAAATGGTTTTAGTACCGCACTTCTCATTAAGCTCTTCTGTAGACACATCCATGGTAACCGAGCACGCATCCCGTATGACGTCCGTGCTAAGAGTAGTGGAAACCATGGAACCATCAACACGAAGCCCAAGAATATGGTATACATTGTGCATCATGATTGTGATCTCCCCAAATGGCATATGAAATGTGTTCGTATCTGGCTGCCATCTCTCAACAAAAGCAAAAATCAATGGCCAGTCGAGACGCTTAAACATAATCCCAGATAAGTGAGACAGACCACTGTCATAAATCAATTCGAGGTGCTCCTATGCAAGACGACCTTGCCAATTAACCAATTCAGAACAAAACTGTGTCATACTCAAACAGCGCAAAACATTTCGCTCATGCTCGCCCCATATATATGATGCTACATGACCACCGAAACTAGGGATAACAATCCCATCCTCTAGACCACCTGGCATCGGCTGCTGCACTAACCATGTCTCTGCTGAGTTGGTAGTAGGTTGACTCGCTTGACTACTAACAAATCTCCCTTGCTGACCCCTATATACCGTATGATAATCCTGAGGGTCCGACTCTTCGTCTTGATCATCATGACTTGCCCGCTCTTCGTCCTCATCGTCAGATGTAGGCAGTCGTCCACCCGACGAGTACATGGGGCAGCTCCCTTGTGACTGATGCTCTCCCGACCAACTACTAGGAGACCCATATTGCTGCTCATGACGAAGCAGTGCCCTAGTAATTCCTCGATCTGACTCCCTCCTAACAGACGCATTCAAACGTCGTGATATTGCATGACGAGCACCCGAACCCTCAATCTACATTAAATAAGTACAATATCAAATATCAGTAATAATTACGAATATAACTATTTGATTAAAGTTGAACAACAAATATTAATATTCAAAAAAAATAATTTCAGAACAACACCATCACCAACAAAATTATTAATAATAATAAGGACGATAATAGTAAAAGTAATAGTAATAGTAATAGTAATAGTAATAGTAATAGTAATAGTAATAGTAATAGTAATAGTAATAGTAATAGTAATAGTAATAGTAATAGTAATAGTTATAGTAATAGTAATAGTAATAGTAATAGTAATAATAATAATAATAATAATAACAGTAATAATAATAATACAAATATTTCGCGCAACATACTAACAACAACAAAAACAACAACAACAACAGCAACAGCAACAACAACAACAGCAGCAGCAGCAACAACAACAACAACAACAATAATAATAACAATAATAATAATAATAATAATAATAATAATAATAATAATAATATTACTAATAAAAATAATATTACTAATAATAATATATTAATCAGTTTTTTGAAAAAAATTTAATCATGAGAAAAAAAACCTAAAAAAATAGGACTTCCGCATGAAATTTCCGAAAGAACCAAGGAGGATCCGGAAATTTTAGACGGATCCTCCTTGGTTCATCCGAAATTTTTAGGCGGATAGGTAGATCCACCTGAAATTTTCGGATGAACCAAGGAGGATCCGTCTGAAATTTCCGGATCCTCCTTGGTTCATCCGGAAATTTCAGGCGGATGTGTATTGCGATTTTGTTTTTTCAATTTAAATCCATACCTGGTCGCCTCCGGTGCCGCCGCCTCGACCACCGTACGTGACCCGGATTCGCCGCTGGTCCGTCATTGCCGGATTTCTGCTTGCCGCCTTGGATTGGTGGTTGTCAGTGGTGAATTGTGGAAGTTTTACTTTTTTTTTATTATCTTTTTTTTATTTTCAAATTTTACTTAATTTTTTTTTAAAATTTTAGAGAGATAAAATGAGAGTGAAGTATGGGAGTAAAATGTGATTTTGGAAATGAGTGTTGTGAGTGTCGTGAGTATTTATATATGAGGAGTAAATACAGAATCTCAAGCAAAAAATGCGAGCGATGCCTAGTAAAATAGGAGCGACGTTTAACAACCCCTATAAATGGATGTGACACTACAATTAATGATTAGGAATTGGCAATAAGATTAGTAATATGGTTCATATGGGGAAAGTTGAATGTGACAATACAAATATACAATGGTTAATGAGTTACGTAGTGGCACCTTAATTAGTAACATTCTCTATGGCTTAGCAAAATTATTTGAAAAATCGAAAACCCGAAAATCCCGTTCTGATAATCACAACGGTTCGGGTACCCGATCTGATAATTTGTTATCGGGTACGGTTATTGGGTATCATTTTAAAATTAACGGTTACCCGATCCAATCCAATAAACAATTTTTATTTTTTTATTTTTTTCCTACTTAAATCTATTTATCCAAAATCTAAACTCTTACTTTACTTCATAATCAATTCATAATTTAAATGGTTAGTAATATTATTAGTAATTTGGTCATGATCATGTGGTATTATTGTTAATTAGTGTTGAATGATATCATACTAACTAGATTATAAAGTCTAAATTTTCATTACTAGATAACATATTGGGTACCCGATAACCGATCCGAAAATCCAGGTACCCGAACTTATCGTTCGGTTAATGGATATCATATTTAGTGTTATTGGTTATCGGGTACCCGAACCGATAGTATTAACGGTACGGGTACCCGACCCATGCTCACCCCTAGCATTCTCTATGGTATTGTCATAACAAAACAAAAAGCTTTACCATGACTTAGTTTGATATGATAGTGTAAGGGTTTTCGAGAGCATTCGACAAACCACATATGCGAAGGTATTATTTCGACAGATTAGAAATTAGATTTATATTTTATTTTAGAATTAAAAATTCAATTGTCAACTAAGAAAAAGTAACAAATTAGATTTAAGAATTCAAATGCAATGGCCACATAGGTAAAATATAACAAATTGTAATTTAGAATTTAAATTATTTTAAAAAGTAAAAATTATCTTTTGATGTTAGGGAAAATTCAATCGTCACCTAAACAATAGTCTTGAATGAGATTTAATAATATAGGTTAAAAACAAATGAATAGTAATTATTTTTGATATTTTATTTTAGAATTTAAAAAATTCAATGGCCACCTAAGATAAAGTAACGAATGAGATTTAATAATTCAAACTAGGTTAAAATCCTGTGTTGTTAAATATTTTTGACAATAATATTACAAAGTACTACATAAAGTTTATAAAAAATATTCAGAAATATTTCATTTGGGTATATATGGAATATGATTGCCAAACTGAAAAGAAAATATCATAAGGTATAAATAGTTTACTTAAAAATTTTGCAAAAAAAAAAAAAAAAAGAAAGAAAGGCGGGAAAATTTTTCACAAGGCAATGACAAGTGTCATGGAAGAATTTGCTTTTAGTATATATTAATAGATAGAGAGATAGATACATAGATTCAATTGCCACGTAGTTAAAATATAACAAATATACTACGTAGTATATAACTGTACGAGGTTAAATCTAGTATATTATACTCTTTATTATTATGGTAAGTCAAGTATAGTTGAAAATTTTATTCCAAAACTAAACCTATCTTTTTGTGAAATGAGATGATTAAACCGTACATTGAATATATCTCAAATAAAGATGGTCACTGGGCTAATTTAGGTTGTGATTGATTGGGTTTGTTTGGAAGTGGCCTCGACCGAATTAGTAGGGAATTGGGATAGGCTAGGCTTTTCATGAGCTAGATGAAACTAGCTTGCATTTGGTTAAGTCATTGGCTGATTGTGTCGTGTGAGGCTAGGTGGTTGAGTGGTTCACGAGTTGGTAAAGCAAGTTTTGCTCTTTTCTGTAATAAGCATCAGTTTAAGGTTATTCAAGATGGGCTAGGTTTACATCGAGATCAAGTAATCCTTGGGCTTAAATTTTCGTCACACAACCCACCTAACTTGGAAACCTAGCTGTATCAATTTGTTAATGTGTTATACTTGGAATGCAAATTCATTAACCAAAGTAGTTTTAGTGGATCATGATCATTATATCCACCCTCTATCCAAGTGAAATTTATAAATACGTGAACATGTCCATCTTTCTTGGACGCAAGGACAAAAACCATGGAAACGAATTAATAAATTCAAAGGGTATACTAATTAAACTTACTAAGGCCTTGCTCGACAAAATTAGTGGTAGCAAGTAACTTTTAACAGTCAAGTGGTGGGTAGCTATCAGAGTAGTGAGTAGTTGGTAATTAGTAGTGGGTAGAGGTTAGATGTCAAAGTAGTGGTTGATTGTATCAGTATTTGACGAAAGTAACATTTAAAATATTACACGTTGTTTCGATTAAGAGAATTGAAGGGAAAGAAAGAGAAGAGATAAGAAGCTAAGGATTCATCTCTCGATAAATATTACACCTTATGATAGGAGGGAGGGAAGGGAAGGGAAATGGAAGAATTCATTTTTTCTCCAATGTTAGAAAGATTTGGAGGGAAATGTATACTTACCTTATACCTCCTTTTTCATTCCTCCCTCTTCTGTCTTCATCCTTCCCTCCCTTTCTGTTCCACTTTGCTATCCAAACAAACCATTTAAATATAACAATGGGGAGTTTGGTATGAGAAGTGTTGATAAGAAGACCATCCCACCCCGATCTATTATGTACCTTCTATTCACCACTATGTCAAATACTATTGTCAAACAGGCCCTACGTACACTAACCCTGCAAAACCAGCATTAGTCATAACTCAATAGCTATTAAAGGCCCAATATCCAATACACCTTACCTCCCAAACCCCCAAACGGCCAAACCCCAAGCATTCAAAATTCATTCGGAGCAATTGCGAGACGAGTTCAACAAACTTAACCTCCACGACACCAACTCAACCATGGCCGCCAACCCTCTCCGGCGAGCCTCCTTCCCCGAACTCTCACCACCCACCACCGTCAAACCCCCAACCACCACCGCCCTTACCCCGTCAGAATTCCACCACACCATCGCAAAACTCGCCGTCGCACAAATCCTCCGATCAACCGGCTTCAAACACTCCAAATCCTCCGCTCTCAACACCCTTGCTCGCATCACCACCCTCTTCCTCCAATCACTCGCCACTCACGCCGCCAACCACGCCGCCTTCTCCTGCAACCGTACTCAATGCAACATCTTCGACGTCATTCACGCCATTGAACACTTCTCTCTCTCCTTCGGATTTCCTAGTGCTTCCGATATTAACCAACTCCTTCTTGGGTCTAAAACCCTTAATTACCTCGGTTACTTTATCGACGCCATTGATGAAAACCCCCCTTTTCGTCGTAGAATCCCTCGCCGTGGAATTAGCTCTGATTCATCGGTGATTTTTTCTGGGAATGTTGATTTTTCTAAGGGGAAATGTAGAGGTCCTGAGATTCCGAAATGGTTGCCGGAGTTTCCAGTGGTTGAAAGTGTTGATGATGATGGGGTGAATAGTGAGAATAAGGAGGTTTTGTGGGAAGAAAGAAGGTTTGAGTGTCGTCCATTAATGGCGGCGAAGGTTGGGCAGAGTAAGAAAGAGTTTGTGTTGCAGGGTAGGAGAGAGAGAGTGAAATTCAGGTTGAAAGGAAAGAGGAGGAATGTGAAAGTGGGTGGTTTGGATGATTTGGAGTTGCGAAATGGGGTTTGTAGAGGAGGTAAAAGGGTGTGTTTGATTAAAAAGGTTGGTAATAATTGTAGGATTTTCGAAGATGATGATGAAAAGGGTTTCAACATTGGATTGTGAACATAATTCTTTCAATTTATTTGGGGTGAATTGTGAAGATGGATGCTCGAAATCAGTTAGTTTTCGGAGTGGATCGAAATCGATGCCAGTAACTATGTATGTTGCTGATTTTTTGGTATGATTGAGTATGTTTAGTTGGGTTCTATTTGCAGAGCAATTGATAGAGTGTATATACATATATAAATATATTTGATTATAATAGTATGAGATGATGATATATCAATGGGCATTGGGTTTAATTGTTCCCCTTCAATCAAAGTATACCGATTTTGCTGCTTAATGAGAATTATTTTGCTATTGCTGTTGCTATTCTGCAGTTCGTTTCCTTGTTTTCAATTTATTGTTATTCTCAATTTATGAAATTTGCTTGATGCATTTGCGGTATGGTGTTAATATTTACTCTTTATTATGCCTAGTTTAGATTTTAGAATATAAGAAACATATGGAATGAATGTTTCAGCTGTTTAGTGTGGTGTTAGTAATAAGTTGACAGCAGGAACTTAGAAAGTCATTGTTCGTGTTGCATAGAATAGATCTTAGTTATGTCTGTTAGTTGGGAAATTGGATACAATTATAAGCAAGTGGTTCCTTTGAACGACATCTTTATTGTATATAGCTTGACCACTGCTATGGTGATTCGAAGCTGGCCTTGCTGGGTTGCTATCTTCTGTTTGTGTTCAATTGTTGTGAATATGCTATGGAGTATATAAAACTTGTTTGGCTTGGCATTGTGATTTTACCAAACAAGGATCATTACCATTTTATCAACAATCTGGAGATAGAAGTTGAGCATTTCGACTATGATTTTCTGGTGGATGATATTGAGAAGTTCAAGGGGCAATATTATGCTTTAAATCATTCTGGGAAAGATTACTTAATCAATACTGTTGAGTGGTGAATGAAGTGGTAAGACCTATCGCTTTGTTTGGATTATGCTGATAATAACTACAAGGTGTTAGTCAAACATGATGAGGATCTGTACTTTTTTGTTATTGGGGTTTGTACCTATGAGAGAGTTTATAATTTGATAGATATTATTTACTGTGACCAAGATTTGCGCTTATTTGTTAATACTGATCATCTTCCAGGATATGTTTGAAGGAGCACCTAGGCACCTGGAGATTGGTGTGTTGTATATGGATGATAACTATTGTCTGCGAATATCATCTAACCAACACTTGTCTACATTCCCCTTTTGTGGCTATTGTCAGATTTGTGCCCCTCAATGCGGTAAAATCTCAGTATCTAACACATTAATGTTGTAATCTTAATTATTGGAATTAGGATGGCATGTAGGATGATTTGCTCAACGGCTAGTTAGTTTCATCATTGATAGTGTAGGATGTTATCTCTTGATTACTTCATGCCGGATATACAATAGATTTTGTCAAAAAAATATACATAGCCTGAAAGGCTTTAAATTAAGTAATCAGGAACAATAATGTAGTGTAATTTATCAACTTGGGATCAAAACAATGATGTTCACATCGTGAGTGTGGCCATAAATCCTTTTTTAGCTTGTATGTGTTCTTTTGGCTTACATGCTATCAGCATCTTGTTCTAATTCAAGCCTTCAATAGCTAAAATAGTTTTACAGATTTTTAAGCAAAATGCAAAGTCTTTCAGTCCAGCCAGTCTGACTGTCTGAGTGGCCTGAGTACGGTTTTTGAGGGTGAAGAATTGGATTTATGTGGTTTATTTGGTCCAGAATATAGCTCAAAGGAACAAAGTTCTTTAATTTTTCACAACATGAGGATATTCCAGGTTATAGATTCAGAATGTAGCTAAAAGGTGTGGGATTCCTCTGTTTTATATATGGTTCAAATTGATACTCCTGAATCTTGATTAGAAGAATATAGTGCCTGGAATGGTTTTACTCAGTTTTCTCCTCTGAACTCAGGCCAAAACGACCTAGCTCTTGAAGTTTATATACTCATCTGTTTGACTTTCGCAGAGGAGTTGCTTTTTTTTTTTTTTTTTTTTTTTTTTTTTTTTTGTTTTTGTTTTGTTTGGGGTTCCCCTTCACTTAATATTTGGAAATTGATTTGCTTTAGTTTATAGTAATAACAGAATTATGATAAATTGATTCTGGATGTATATTCTCCTTATCAAGCATATTTAAAAGGCATCGCTATTCTGGTGGCTGTCATGCTTTATCTTATGAGAGCTTTTTAGGAAACTAGTATAGTGCTATTTATCTTCTCATGCAGTTTCCTGAAAGCAATGCTTTAGACTAGTTCCCTTTGTTAAAAAGATATTATGCTGGATTCTGAGACAAAAAAAAAGTCCGAGCTTCTAAAAATTGTGTGAACTAGAAGAAAAAAAGGTTCAGCAGAAGAAATGTGTTCGTCATAGCCTAATTTCTTCTACACCATCAATCTTGGAGAAGGGCTTAGCTAGACATGGCAATCTTGACCCAGACCCGATGACTCGAAATTGACCCGACGTGGAGTTGACCCGACCCAAAGTGACCCGATGCCCAAAGTGACCCGATACCCAAAATGACCCGACCCGAATTTGACCCGATACCCGAAATGACCCGACCCGAATTTGACCCGATACCCGAAATGACTCGACTCGAATGGACCCGATACCTGAATTGACCTGGCTTGATTTTAACTCGAATTAATTGACCCGAACATACCCGGAACCCAAAATGACCTGAACTAGAACTACCTTATACGCATAATCTGTGGTTTATACACACGGGTGTACAGTGCTCATCATACACCCGGATAAATAAAAAAAAGGCGGAAAGAATATCCTGTGTTTCATAAAGAACATACATGTATTTGACAAAGAACATGGTTGTATTTGACAAAAACATGCATTACCAAAGAACATAAAGATATAATAAAAAGAACGAGATAAAAGCTTGATAAAATTTTCTGAAAAATTACACATTATTAACGGGAAAAATTTAGAAGTGATAAATAATCGAGTAGGGCCGGGCCATATCATAATTTCTCGTGCTCAAACCCGTAGAAAAGTAGCGGGTTTTCGGGCTTTTTTCGAACCCGGATCGAGTTTTAACTAAAAATGCATTTTTAAGTTTGCCCAAACCCACCCTATTTCAGGCCGGATCGGGTCAGGATGTGAGTCATGCCAATGTTGATCACCTCTTAAAAAATCCTTACCGAAGATATCATTTCCCCAAAAAATAGTTTTCTATCTCTCCAAAAAAAAATTCAACTTCCCATAATAATTTAGTTTTTTTTTTACTCTAACATTATTTTCAATTAAAAATAATTTAAGATTTCAATATCAAATTTCAAAATACCAAATGTTAAAAAGAACATAATTTATATTGTAAAGTACATATAGTTTATACCTAAATAACACACTAATCAAACTCAAAGAATGTGCGATAATAAAAGTAATTTAAATATGACATGATAATAAAAAATAGAATTTGGGCGTCACTACGACCTTAAAGAACATACACGCCAAATTCAAAGAACATACTTTGTATTATTAAACCCAAAAAAAAATATGTTTATCAACATATGTTAAATAACATAAGTTATAATGTAAAGAACATATAATTTTACTCAAAGAACACACTGATCACACTCAAATCACATATTAAAGGTATGTTCTTTGTCAAACATAGGTATGTTCTTTATCAAACACTATATGTTCTTTCCACCTTTTTTTGTTTACCCGGGTGCACCATGAGCATGGTGCACCCGGGTATATTATCTAATTTTCACGCAAAATGACCTAAATCGATTTAAGCCCGTATTACGTGCGTGACCCGAACATGCCCAATCAAAATAGCTTGAACCAAACCGACTTGGTTATTAAAACTTTGTTAGTAATGTGTAACATTGTAAGTGAATAATTTACATATTTTTTGTATTCCTTTTCTTGGTTCTTTTCACCATTGTGTTTAAACTTATAACAAATTGGAAAAACGATTGAAAATTAATGGCCATACTATAAGATCCATACACCAAACTTGTGGAGTTTCACCACAAGATTAATAAAAAGTTGGTAAAATTGCAGTGAATAATTGTATGCAAAAATAAACTTGAAAATCAAGCTCCAAAACATTAGTTCAATAGCAAACTAATGCTAATTAGTCACAACTTTCACAAGTGTTGAAATAAAAGTGGTACAATAATTTCTGCGTCGACATTTACATAACAAAATGTTCTTTAATACAAGTTCTAATTGACAAAGATAGTAACCAAACTTATATTCTAACTACCGCACTCCAATATTCCACACTAAAATTGTTGATATCAAGCACGTGTTTCGGTTGGAGCCCAATCCACATAAGAACCAACAAATTCATCATCTTCATTTGCTACATAAACATAGAAACAAAAATTACTATAAATTTACAAATATAACGTAAAATATATAATTTTAAACCAATAATATAATTAAATACACTATAAGTGCAACAATAAAGGTATACATATGTTTTTTAAAAAAAAGAGCAAAAAATACTTACTTTCATAAGAGAACATCCAACTACAAGTTATTATTAAAGCCTCCACATTTTCAGGAATGTAAGAACTTTTCCATTTATTCAATATTCCACTTCCTATGCTAAAAGTTGATTCCGAAGCAACGGTTGTCAAGGGCACAACCAAAATATCTCTAGCAAAAATGATAGTATCCCTTCTTAAAGCTTCCAATTTTAATTTATAGTAATGAAAAGAGGTGGAACAGAAAAGAGAGAGTGAAGAACAGCGAGAAGCTAAGAAAAGGCAGCTTTAATGAAAGCCATTTCTAAGATAAATATCACTAATTTCATAAACACCAAACCGATAAATACAACCCTAAACAAATTGATACCAACTTACCCAAAATTAATTTAAAAAACCTAATTACAGATAATAATCAAATTTCAGATATAGAAGAAGAAGAAAATTACCTTAGATTTCCCCACAATAAATGACGAAAACACTTGATCCTGAGGTGAAGCAGAATTGGTGAGGATCTAGCTTGGTAAGTGAGATGAGTAAAGAGAGAGAATGGAGTGAAGAACAAGAACGACAAAACAAATTAGGGGTTTTGGTGTTTTGGGTAGAATGCTGCTTTTTTTTTTTTTTTTTTTTTTTTTTTTTTTTCCAGGAAATTTTGGGTGAGTAGATTGCTTTCTGCCTCTCTCTTAGTTAGTGGAGTAATAGAGTATGCTTTTACTTTTTTTTTTGTTTAATTTTTTGTTATTTTTATTTATTTTGGTAAATTTGGAGTAATAGACAAGGAGGGAGTTTTCCCGCTAGTATTTCACTATTTTGGTTCTTTTAAATGAATTTTGCTTTTGGAGGAATGAATTTACCAAAAAAAATTAACCAAGATAAATGCTTTATTCATTATGGTGATAAGTTTCCCTCCTAAATTTTCATTTTTAACTTTTGTTTTTTAATGATAAACATATCTAATTGTAACTTTATATCTGAATGTCTTGCTAATTAAATTTAAAAATTTAATATAGTTTGCAACAATTACCCGACATGTGATCGTCGGTCACTAGACATATTTAAATTTAATTTTTTCTCTTACAAACATACATATAATATGCAACAATGATCGTATATCCTTAACATACTATATAAATAAATTTATTCATTACATTAGATGTAGTCTTGTAAACTATATAAATTATATAATTGAGTAATAGACAAGCAGATAGTAATACGAGCATTGGACAACCTATGAAGTAACCTATACTGAAGACATGCCTTAAACTAAACAATGTTGTTATGATTTTGGCTTGATATAAATAACTGGAATTAGATTGACTGAATAGGTTTTAACAATAAGCTAATAATACCTTAATGGTGTTAATTTCCTTTATTATTACTCAAATCATACAAAAAGTGTTTCTATTGTAACATCGTCTTACATAATAACATGTAATTTTGTAATTCATAAAGAGTTCCACTTAATTAGGAACTAACGCTTAGTCGCTTATTGTTATTGTTACTCACTTTTCTTTTTTTAAGTGCTTAACTGAGACTCTCTTTTTTATTAAAACATCTAAATTGGGATTTCATACTCTAATTATAATTTGAGTTTATAATCAATGTTAGTGATTTACTCAAAAGAAAAAATATAGTCTACTAAACTCTACTTTGTAAATACTTATTGAGATAATGAGATTGTCACATTGAATAGTTGTTAAGATTCAACTGTTTTATTTGTATACTTATTGATGATAACAAAATATTTTTTGTCAAAATTTTGCACGCATCTGCATTATTGCATAAGTGTTTCCAATGAAAATGGAGTACGTAAATTAAAACAAAAGGAGTATAATAATAATAATAATAATAATAATAATAATAATAATAATAATAATAATAATTAATGTTACAATATTCTTGTAATAATGATGACAACAATAACAATGATATTAACACAAACAACTATATTTCCTATAAAAAAAAACTAATAATTAATCCGTATAAAAATTACAAATCTACTAATTTAAGCTTAATTAATTGACTCAAAGTATCAACCCGAAATGACCCGACCCAAAGTCGACCCGACCCGAACTTGACTCGACCCGATCTTGACCCAACACAAACTTGACCCGATATATGGACTCGAAAACTAACCCGACTCAAATTGACTCGACCCGAACTGACCCGACCCGAACTCGACCCGACCCAAAGTATTGACCCGATACCCGACCCGACCAGATAATCTATTAACCCGAACTTAACCCGAAATCCGAAATGATCCGACCCGACCCAAACCCGACCCGAACATTTGCTAACCATAATGACCCGACTCATACCCGACCCGAATGACCCGTTTTCCAAGTATAGGCTTAGCTGAAGGACTATCCTAAGCTGATAGCTTTATCTTATTCATGGTAATTTCATCTCTTCTTAATTGCATTTTGGCAGTAGTGTCTAGTTTGCTTTAGATTTCTCTCATTGGTAATAGGATTTTCCCTCTTAAAACTTAGATTCAACCTGAATGCTATTTTGTGTTTAGGTTTTTTTCTTGTTAAAAAAATACATCCTGTATTATCTATTAGCGATCAGCAACTCTTACACCAATTTGCTTTATATAAGCTATGTGAAAATGTGATACATGGAGCTTATCAATCTCATAAAATAAATAACTCCATACTATATGCGTGTTTGCATCAGTGTGCTTTTCCCCCTTATGGAGAAGTTGCGTCCTGTCCTCATCTCTGTAGGCTTGTTTAAAGGTATAACCTCTGGCGCATAGCTCCTATATTTTTCTTCATCTATAGGATGGAAAAAGCGTGAATAAGTTGAAGTTTAGGCTGGGGTCTTGTACAACTGGCAGTGAAAAGCGTAACGGTGCATGAAAAGTGTAACGGGGATAGGCTGTTGAAAGCGGGAAAATGAAAATTTCCTTAAAAGTAAGCTGTTGACCAAAATAAAAGAAATATTGATTTGAGGAAATGTTACTGGACCACTCCTTTTTCCCAAACCAAATCACCATGAGTAAGGACGCCAGAGGTTTTCCAATCACCAAGCATCTGAACTCGGTTTAACCTCCTAAATGCAGTCGTAGGTCTGTTATGTGAAGGATGAGGACCTTCTCAGAGTTGTTGGGCGTGGATTTAGCTTAAGCGTTGAGTGAAGGATTCGATTTAGGTTGCGCGAAAGAGCTCCAATTCGACGTTGACAATGTAAGTAGTTCTCATTAAATCTAAGTTAATAAATGGTTGTTAAGATGAATGGATTGAAAAATGTACACGCCTGATGTCGATTATTTTCGGTCTTGACAATGTTAGTTAATTAATATCTGAGCAACATATAGTTTAGTATAATTTCGAGTTAGTAAAAGATTATTTAAAATGTATGTTGTTTGGTGTGGAATGTGTGGGTATATAGTCTGTAGAATCAATATTGTTATATAGTAATTAGAATTGAAATCAACTCTAATAATAATGTTCTGCATTGTTTATGGACTGGCATAGATGATTTGATTTGTTTGTGATGTTTTGCCTATTAATTGAAGAATGTGTGTTGTTAAGCAAATTGAAGAATGTGTGTTGTTAAGCATCTGTAAGGTTGTATTGAATCTGTGTATTGAATTTTGGTTATTGTAGGTTATTGTAGGGGTGTGGATTTGATGATACTATTGTAGGGGTGAATGGATTAAATGAAAGGGATGAGGGAGGTGTTGAATTAGGGAATGATGATATAAGTGATGAAGAAGAAGAAGAAGAAGAGGGTGAGGCTGAAGAAAATGAGGAATTCTGCTATGAGGAAGAGGGTGAGGGTGAAGAAAATGGGGAATTCATTTATGAGGAAGAGGTTGAAGATGGTATGGAGTATGAAGATGATGGAACTGTTGGTGGAGATGAAAATGTTAGGGGTTCCTCCTTTGTAACCCCTAAGAAGAAGGTAATGGTTTAGACCTTTGTTGGGGAAGAAGAGGAATTGGAACCATTTGCCATGGGTATGGTCTTTGGTAGTTGGGATGAAGTTGATAGCTATTTCTGGAGGTATGGTAGGCAGAAGGGTTTTGGCATTGTTAGAGCAGCATCTGGTTGGGCCAAGGTGAAGAGCGACTTAGGAAATGGTAAGTTTTGCAAACAGAGAAGGAATGCAAAGTGGACTTGTGAGTTTTATGGTGTACCTTCTAGGAAGCGAAAGGCAGATCCTCTTAAGGAAGGGTTGTTGCAAGATGATGACTCAGTTGTAAAACAGAAAACTAAAAAGTGTCCATGCCCTGTCGAGTTGTATGCTAGTGTGAATCCAGAAGGGAATTGGGTTATCCGCAAGATTATCTTGGAATATAAACGTCACATTGTCACTCCAAGAAAGTCAAGGGACGTGTCCATGTTTCGTAAGCATGAGTTGGTTGTTAAAAATAAGCATTTGGTAAAACAGGCTTGTAATGCCAAGAAGTTTAGGGTGAAAGTTTCATAAATGTATAGTTCTATTGCTCGGGAGAGGAATGAAGTTGATGAGATGACCTTTACACAGAAAGATTTGGAGAATGCAGTTGCTGAGCAAAAGAAATTGGAGTTGACAGAGGGTGATGCTAATGGTATGATTGAGTATTTCCAAAAAATGAGTGCTGACAATCAGAATTTTTTCCACTTATGTATGTAACACCCTAGAAATTCATTTCCTTTAAAATACCTATTTTACCCTTTTAAAATACGAAATAGGAAAATCTAAGACATTCCCGCAACCTGAATACGGCTAAGGCAAATATCAAAGACACACACAGTGGAAGACTATCTTTAAAACCATTCAAAACAAGTCAACTTAAAAAGTCAAACCAAAAGATAGTAAAGTCAAACAAAGTCAACCTACAACTTGGAACCATTGTAGGCCCTTAAAACCAAACAATACTGAAAACCTTTACGTTAGTCTCATGAGCATAATAAAATAAATAATATTCAAATCAAATAAAACACATCATATTCCTATGGAAACTAAGCATGATTCGCTCTTCACTCATGCCCATCATGAAAATACTTCATCACCTGAAAAAGCTTCTCTCTACTTGTCCCCACTATTTGCCATTAGAAATGGGTCGTTGTAGGGTCAAGGTAAAGACAAGGCCAAACAAACATACAACACACAATCAACAATGCTGAGTACATAAGCGTAATAAAAACACACTAACATGCTTTCATCCTATCATCACACAACTTACCTTATTGCACCTGTAAACAAGCATACAAGACACTCAACACTTAACTAGACAAATACAATTGTCCATTTAATTTTGATTACGCATCGAACGGGTTTCCAACCAAATCCCTGCCCCAAATAAATTGAGGTAAACTACACCGGGATCTAACCGGGTAGGAAAATGTCACATGAAGTGACTGGACGTCCCACGCATAAGATAAATACAAAGGAAAATATAGCGTCCTGTACTCTCAGCAGAAGCTATGGTTAAATATAAAACCCCATAACTCCCCCCATATGTTCATACTCAAGGTATATACGTTCCAAGAGTTTTGGTGCGTAATCTCTTTCACTTTACGTTGTTTACATATTTTTAGACTTGGTGATGACTCTCAAACCATGACCCAATCAATCATGATAAATCATTCAAGCAATCAAACATACCAATTTAATTCTTGAATAATAAGTGACCACATAAATTTAATTATTGAACCCTTTTTAATCTACCTCGGTGTCAAAGACACCTTAAACGCATAATGCGCCGCAAATCCTATCCCTCTGTGTTAGAAACACCTTAAGTGCACATAGGCACCGCAATATAATTTATTCCTGTGTACTAAAAAACTTAAATAGCTCCTTCCTCATGCTTATAGCATCAATAAAAATTATATGAACCATAATAAAATTTCCTTTCCATATTCCAACCCAAATTAAACATTTAGTTTAATTAAACATGCTCTCTATCAAGCCAACAATAAAAGTGTGGTTCACACTCAACATGCCAACATAATTTATTCCAATCACCAATTCATCATAAACAATTCATACGTCACAAATCATTTACCAACATCAATCCAATCAACAAATTCCAACCAACAACTATCATGATACTACTTGGAATTAATTAAACAAAGCCTAGCATGCTTCTACATATTCAACTAATTACCAAGTATGCGAACGTACCTTGAATATGATCTCAAAATCGCCACGACTAAATAAAATCACTCACTTGGAAGTCTCCTACAAACCAAAATTATAAAGAGGCATTAATACCTTTTTCACACAAATTTTCAGCAATATATACACTCTTTAAATCACTCATAAACCCTCTAAAATAAGCTGAATTTTAATTTAAAACCCTTATTCTTATTCCCAATTAATGGGTAATTAAAAATCCTTTCAAGAAAATCATAATTATAGCTTATATATAAAAATTCCAGCTTTATTACATCATCTAAAATTGCTGTAATTGTGTTTTAAAATACTTATTTCAATAATTTAAATTACCCGTAAACAATTTCCATCATATTCATAAACTTAGAAACCTAGGGTTTATAATTTGGAGCTTTTTTTTATTAAAAACCAAATCTCAAAATTTATATACATCATACTTAATATCAAACATCATGAAAATCATCACAAAACTCAAAAACAATAATTAGATCAAGGCTAGATTAGGACTTAAAAACAAAAGAATAATTTTTTTTTTGTTCGGCCACCAACTGCCACGACACACGGCCGGGCTACTGCCGCGCTCGCCGGTGCCACCGCGGCTGCTGGCGTGCTTGTTGGTGGCTGCGGTGACCGGCCGGTGGTGTGTGGTGGTGGCTGGCAGTGGTGTGTGTGGGTGGTGATGAAAAAATTAAAATTAAAATAAATAAAGGGGAAGGGGAAAAATTAAGAGAAAAGAGAGAAAATAAGAAGAGAGAGAAAGAGAGTTACCTTTGGGTATTCTTCACCTTTGGCAAAGTTTAATTTGCCCTTGTGATGAGTATTTTCAAGATTATTTTGACTTAAATTCCCTTTTTACCCTTAATGATCCCTTTCCTAGTTAAACTAGTATTTTGACTTTCTTTAAAAACTCATTGACTTTAAAATTTCATTTTATAAAATAATATGCCCCAAAGTTTCCAAATCATGAAATAAAATATTTTCAAGATTATTAAATAATTAAAAATACACTTTTAATTAAAATAATTCTTTTTAAATTAATGAAAAACCATAAATAAATCATTTCGAATTATATAAATACTGTAAGAAATACTTATTTAAATTTAAATACGTATAAAAATACAGGGTATTACAATGTAGGTTTGGGAAGGATGGTGCATTGCAGGATGTTGTATGGGTAGATTCCAGGAATAGGGCTGCGTATGAAGAATTTGGTGACGTTGTATGCTTTGATAGTACGCATTTGACGAACAAATTCTATCTCCCATTTGCTGTGTTTATTGGGGTTAACCATCATGGGCAGAGTATATTATTAGGATGTGCGTTGATTTCTTAGGAGACTGCCGAGACATATGCGTGGGTGTTCAAGACTTGGTTGAATTGCATGGGTGGTAGAGCTCCAACATCCATACCTACGGATCAAGATCCTGCTATTCGGAAAGCTATTCATTTGATCTTGAATCAAATATGTCAGAGGTGGTGCATATGGCACATTCTTTAGACATTTGGTAAGTACCTTGGGAAGTTGGAGAAATGCGAAGCTGTGAAGGCTGAATTGGAAAATATCATTTATGGGAGTGTAGTGCCCGTGGAATTGGATGATCAGTGGATGGATGCTGTTGAGCACTTTCAGTTGCAAGACAACAGTTGGCTTGAAGGTATGATAGTTAATTGCTACTAAAATTCAAATAATGTGAAATATGGATGACTTATAATTAATAAATTATAGAAAGTGTTTAAGTTAGTTTTTGTTATAGAAAGTGAAATATGGATGACTTATAATAATTAATATAGATGACTTGTAATTAATACATTCAGCTTATACAAGGTACTTGGTGTTAGGTGTGCTGCTCGGCCACTGTCCTTGTTATGTAGATGTTTTTTATTTTAGGTGTGCAGGTTGCCCACTGTGCTTGTTATTTCCCAATCATACTTGATAAATTTGTGAAGATGCCATCATATCTGTGCAGGTGTTGGCCATTTTGTTATGAACAAATAGCAGCATGAGTCTGAACTGGTAGTTTATGGAATTTTCTGCTTGTTGTTGTGTTGATAGATCATTTTTGCTACACCTGTTATTACCTTTCTCCCCCTGCTATAGTAAATATTTGTGGTTTCTTCTATGGTGTATGTGGTATGGTTTTAAAATGACGAATCCTTTGTGAGAAATTTTGTTACATTGTTAGGATATCTTGTGAGCAGGTTTGTACTCGGAGAGACATATGTGGGTGCCAGCATACTTAAAACATCTGTTTTGGGCAGGGATGAGAACAACAAAAAGGTCTGAGAGTTTTAATCATTTTTTTAAAGGCTATGTGGACACGAACACCACTTTGTTAGAGTTTGTCCTGTGATATTGTGATGCCATGCAGATTTAAGCCAAATCAGAAAGAGTTGCCGACTCTAATACACGTCGATATGTTTGGGAATTAGCAACAGACTTCCCTGTCGAGGAGGTCTTCCAAAAGTGCTATACGGACGCTAAATTCAAAGAAGTGCAATAGGAGTGTAAAAAATGTTTTTATGTGCATTGTATTGATCAAATTGAAATTTCTGACAAGCTTGTTGAGTTCATTCTTGAAGATCGTTTTTGGATTAAGCCCAAGCATGCGAAGAAGGAGAGTGTAACGAAAATTCGTAGATGTTACAGGTTTATGTATGATAGGAGTTCATTTGAGGCGGCGTGTGACTATAAGAATTTTGAGTTCCATGGAATCATTGGTCGGTATATGATCATTGTGTACGACCTCTCTGGCATAGGTATTATACCGGAGAAATACATTCTTCGTCATTGGAGGAAGGATATCCAAAGGAAGCATACAAGAGTGAAAGTGGCATACCACGATCCTCTTAAGACGGATTAGGTTCGACAGTACCACAACCTTATGGACCTTAGAGTGGAAGAGATAATTGTAATGGTTGAAAAAAAGCGACAAGAGCAAATGGATGCCAATGCTAATGAACTATAGCAGCACGGGGAGGTGAAGATTTGGTACTTACCCCTTCCTCCGTGGCATAGAACAAGGTATCACAGAAGATGACCACTCCGAGCACATATGTACGTGGTATCCCAGGTACCACAACTCCTGTTACTCCAAGTAGTGCTTTTCAGGATAGTTGTGAAAGGTCTATTTCTAATCCTTCAAGTAACATTCCTGATCTACCATTACCTAAGAAAATGAATCACCGGACTACAAATAATAGATATCCATCATGCATAGAAAAAAAAAAAGGAAAAGAAAAAGTTGTAAGAGCCAAAAACGCTGCAAAGAAGCAAGCTGCGGAAAACAACAGCACCACTGTGTCATTATCCAGTCATGAGTTTATCCGGTTCGTTGGAGTGCAAATGAGAGACCTTGATGGTTCCATAGAAAACTACACTTGTACTGGGCATGGTTTTTCATATGATGTGTAAGGACGGTTGTGTGATTTGTGTCTGTAATTGTATAGCATAGTGACTGATTTATGGTTGGAATGTAACCTCGCATATGTACTGTATTTTGACATGATTAGTGGTGTTAAGTAATAATTCTTGTTATGGTAATTACAAGCATAAGTACGCGTAATCAAATGGCACTTAGCCCTTCATAAGTGGTACTTATATGTACCATTATGACTTCTTAATGTGCTACTATTCTAAAATGGTACTTTTCATTATTCCTTGAAATACAGTACTCTGATAAGTTCATTTAACATAAGTGGTACTTTTATGTACCATTATGACTGCATAATGTACTACTATTCTACAATGGTACTTTTCAATATTCCTTGAAATACAGGATTGTTAAATTCATTTGATTTCTAAAGTTCAGTTCCTTTAAAATGTGGGTGAAGTTACTAATCCAAAATAATAGGACTTTGCCCTACATAAGTGGTACTTATCTATGTACCATTATGACTTTGTAATGTACTAATATTCTGAAATGGTATTTTTTTATTACTCTTTGAAATAAATAATAATTCTTGTTATGGTAATTACTGGATTAAATACTCCCAATTAAAGTATTGTTTGGATTACAGTTAACGTACACTACCCAAGTATCATGGTTTCCTTTTTTTTTTTAACAAGTACCGTTTTTTCTTTGTATATGAACAGTGTAGACTTATTTCCCCTAATGTGTTTAGACTTGTGCATTTCTATATACAAGTGTGTTCGACTAATGGTTGGGTATTAGTTTGGATTATAGGAAATTTGGATTTATGTTTATTTTCATTTGGAACACGCCAATATTTTGATTAAGGGTTATGTAATTCACCAATTGAAGTATAGTTTGGATTAAATACATGTACCGTAACAAAATTAACATGACTATTGTTGTACCATGAACTATAGAGTAGCATAATTCAATACTAAAATGGTAATAAAATGTACTAATGGGAAGCTCAATTGTACCATTTTTCCATGAAATTAAATGCAGTAGGGTACCACTATCGGAGAATACTATGATGTAGGGTACCATTCGGAAAATGTGAGCATTGGGACAATGATTTGGCCATTAAAGTAAGTGTAAAAAATTAGCAAAGCCTCAAATTGATTTCTTAGTACGAATTGAATGTAATGAAAACAACAAACAGGTAATTACTCGTAACCGACTCATAAGTCGTAATTGTTATTATACTTAATAATGGTTATTTGATAAGGGTTATAGGTAATGGACTAATAATTAACTCAGTAGTTGTAATTCAATAACTCATATGTAACTGTAAAGATTTGTAGTTGGATTTGCAACTCATAGGTTTGGTCTAAAAGAAATTTTTTTTTTTAAATTATTTTTTTTTATCTATATTCTTCTTTGCTAAGATTACATGTTTCTTTACACATACTACTAATTTAGAAATATATTTAATGTAAACAAAATAATTTGTTGTAAACAAACATTAACATGACCTAATTCTACCACCACAAAGGTAAATATATCTATTAACCGATATATTGGTATAAATATTTTACTACTGGTCCTAATTAGCTTCTACGATGTAAATGTACTATTGATCCCCTGTGCTTTTTGAGTGGTACTTAATTTATACCATTAGGCACTTATATTTCTATAGCGAATATTTCAAACATCAACTTTGAGCCCCATCCAACTACATAATTATTTGACCAGGATTATGGACCAAAATAATCAGGTTTGGACGTTTTATAAAGAGGTCACGAAATGAATGATTTTCAAAGACACAAAATGAGGGATTTTGGGTTTAAAGACACAAAATAACTGATTTTAGATTAAAACGTCTTAGGAAAGGTTAGAAATGGTCAAGGCTAAAGGTACTCATCACGGTTTGGTTTTTGGGGAGACACAATCAGGTGTCTACAAAAGCCCCCACTCTGACTAAGTTTGGAGAAACGTAAGTTTCGAAAACAAAAGTCAAAGTAGATCGATAGGGACGGAGAATGATTTTGAACATTCTGTGATCCTAGATCATTCTTTTTAACGCCGATACCTGCAGAAAAGCATCAGTTCTACAAATAAGGGAGTTAGAAACATGTATCTTGCACCGTCGAGTACATGCATCTTATCAGATCCAATTTGTTTGACATCCTCCACAATGCTTAGTGAACGCCATCGAAGGTTACAGTGCTTCACTATCTTCATTTGCAGTGACAATCTTCCACATCCTAGGGAACATTGCCGAAGGTGACAGTGCTTCGCCAACTTCAATATTGTGGAAATGATTCGCCACGGCAGTGCTTTCGCCGCTGTTGTTGATGTTGTGGCAGTGCTTCGCCACGGCAGTGCTTCGACGTTGTTGTTGATGTTGTGGCAATGCTTCGCTATTTGACAATCTCCACAATGCTTAGGGACACCGTCGAAGACCGCAGTATGTTTCCATCTCCAAATCTGGCCAATGCTTAGACGGGAACAACTAATGCTGACAACCTCCACACCCTAGGGAAAGTCGTCGAAGACCTTAATGCCTAGCGATCCTCAAACCTCGCCAATGCTTAGGCGGGATTAACCAATGCTTAGGTGTAATGAAATGCGCCCATCTAATGCTTAGGTAGACTTGACCAATGCTTAGATGTGATAAACTACGGCCAACCGATGCTTAGGTGGACTTGACCAATGCTTAGGTGTATCAGATATGCACAACCAATGTTTAGGTGTAATATGCTTTGCCGGTGCTTAGGCACGTTTAAGTGTAATGAGCCAATGTTTAGGCGCTTTAATCAAGTATGCTTTCCCAATGTTTAGGCGTACTCAATCAATAAAGTGATCGTAATCAGGCCAATCATCAATCAAAATTGTAATCGGGCCGATTACTAATTGAAGGTGTTCACTCAATGTGTAATCAAAATGTGATTGTAATCAGGCTGATCATCAATCAAATGTGATCGTTTTGCAGGAACCTCCTGATGTGCCACACCAACTATTATCGTTTGGCGCAAGCTTTGTCGCTTCGCGTCAGGGTGTATCGTGTTGCGTCGGATTTGTTGCCCTGCGATAGGTTCTGTCGCGATGCGCTGGAATCGGGTCAGAGCTTTTGAACTCTTTTTTGCTCGTTCGGCTTCGCACTTGTTACTCACGCCTTTTCGCTCATTTGCGCTCAATCAAATTGCCTTTAATCTTTTGTAAAGGTTGCTCGTCCTCTAGGGACTTAGTGTACTTGCATCTATATTTTGGACTATAGGACTTTGCTCATGTTTATAGTTTCCTTGAGGTTGACCCAAGACTTGGTGTTACTTGACTCAATGTGTATGACTCGTGTGTGTAAAATCAACTCAATGTGGTGACACGACATGACTCAATGTGCATGACTCGTGATTGCATTATACAATGATTGTGCTCATGCACTCGAAAATGCAGAAAATCAAAAAATTTCCTTCATTTTTGTGGAGGGTACCGACTTTCTCCCGAAAAGGAAAAGAGGTAAAGTGTGGAAAAAAATGAAGTTTTTGAACTTCCCCTAAAGGAAAAAGATGAAAAGAATGAATCAAGGGAGAGTGCATGTTGAATGAGCATAATCAAGTGTATGCATTGGTCGTTGTATCTCATGGTGCAAGGATTGTAGCATCCTAGACTATCTCAAGTGATGACTCGATAATGAAAGTATTTAGGTAACTTAGGCGCGGAGGCTAAGTACTTCATACTTTGTGATGCAATGATGATTATGAATGAGTGATTCTAAGATGACATGGCATGATTCAAGGTTGTATCAAGATTTCATGACAATGGGTTCCTAAGGGAAGGATTATTTGGCTATATATCTGTGACTTGTGTGAAAGTGACACTAAAGTTGGGCTGCAAAGGCTAAGGGTGTGGAAAAATATTTTGAGAATAGTCAAATGGTGGTGACTTTGAGGCTAGGTAGGCTAATGAAGTAGGGATCAAGCCCTCAAGTCTAGCTCTAAATAGATAAAGGATGAGCATTGGAGATCCCTTGATATGATCATCCATGTATGTGAAAATGAATGATTATTACGACCGCACCCCAATGTGAGGTTGCCTACGTATCCGTTAGGAATTAGGCCGAACTTAGCTCAAGCTGAACCTCACACAAGTGGTACCTCAAGGAGGTCTTTCAAGGGTTGTAACGGGGTTAGGATAAAGGTTTAAGAAGAAGGGTAAAGGCTTAAGACACAAAATAAGACCCAAAATAAGCCCGCAAGGTGTGCAATCTTACATTTGAATCTTTTGTTTTTGTATGCTCGAGGTTTCTCACTTTTGAATTTATTTTCTTGTTTTTTCTTTTTGAGAATTTGTATTTAAATCTTTCTTTTTTTGAATAAGTGTGGGAAATCCCGATCATGCGGTCTATCACTAATTTGACATTATTCATGTTTCTCAGGCACGGTGCCGAGCACTCAATAAGAAATGCAATATAAGACATGTTCATATTAAAGATATTGGAACACTTGCCCTTTTGCACACTTTTATTTCTATTTTGAACCTTTTATCTTTTTGAACTTTCAAAATATTGGTAAATGTCACTCAAGCTTTTGTATTTGGCTTTGATAATTGTGTAAGTTACACACCATCTCCATCCCAAGGTTAGGTAAATGTGGGTTGAAAAAATAAAAGGTCTATCGTTAGAAGAGGCTTTAAGTGGTTTATCAAAAGAGATTGTGTGATGAATGAAAAGGGTAAAGGTAATATGATGTGGCTACAAGGGGTGCCTCAAATCATTGGTATACCTTGTGCTTAGTTCGGTGTGGATTTTTTTTTTTTAGTTCAATGCGATGATCATATGCTAGGAAATAAAATGCTCAGTTTATTGAAATGGAAAGGGTAAAAAAATCGAACTCATTAAATAAATCTAAGAAATGATGGAGGATGCCTATGCTAGACTTATTGGAGAAGGGTTTGAAAAAAGAAGAAGAAAGCATGAAATCTTGGTGAGAAGCTTACATCGTGCTTTGTGTTTTCCTTGACCAAAGGTTGTAGAAAGTGAAACCATGTATATTTTTTGTCAATCACATGACTCGAACTCGATTCAACATGCATAGATAGGGAAAGATCATAATGGATGGGGGGAATGATATGTTTGGGGAAATCATGTAGGAAGAGAGAATGTGGAAAGGTATATGTGTATATGGAAAGTGTGAGGTATATAATGTATAGAAAGTGATGTGAAGGGAAAGGGTGTATTTGTGGAAAGATATGGAAAACTCCGGGAATAGAATGAACCCTCAACTCAAATGACAGAAAGGACGACTCATGCATGGACCTAAGACATGGTCATGGTGTGAAAAAAGTATGTAAAAATTGTGTATTATGACTCGTGAGTCAAAGTGATATGTTTAAGACTCGTGTAATAACCATGTGACTAGACATGAGAACGGTGTGAAAAAAAAAAACGAAGGACTCGAGGACCAAATAGCCGAAAGACTAAAAGATAGACAAACTAACTTGATTAATTTTGTCCAATTTTAATGTTTGTGCTATTTATTAGGTGAAAGTAGTCCATTGACACACGTTAGTCTTAAATAAGATTAAACCACAATCAAAGACAAAGAACACATGTTAAAGTTAGGATTCATGAAAATAAATAAAAAAATCTACAATCTTATTTTATACGAGTTGACACGGATTAGAGGACTAAGAGAAGCAGAAGATTGCCTTAGACTAGCTTGACACGAAAAGAAATTAAAAAAAAAAAAAAAGGTTGGACGCTAAAAAGAACTCCTAAACTTGGATAGGCTGTAGTTTTCAGTCATAACTTTTGATCTATGACTCTGATTGGGACGAAACCAGCGCCAAATGAAAGATAAAACTCTGGGCTACAGATCCATAGGTTGTACGACTTGTAACTCTTTTTATAACTCCGGCTATGACCAAAACAAGTTGACGCTTGTGCAGGATACGAGACTAAAAATCTAGGTTGACTCAAAATAAAAAAAAGAACTATGACTTGACTTAATAAAAAAAAAGAGGGTTAAATAAGAGAAACAAGTCCTTGGTTAGTATGTTTAAAATTTATAAGTTCAAATTAATTAAGCAAAGTCCTTTTAATCATTGGTTAGTTAATTAAGACTTTATTTACAAAAACAAGTTAACACAAGATGTTAGTTTATCACAAGTAAAGTATGCACAAGTAAGGAATGCACAAGTAGTCAGGTAGGTACAACATGATGTAATGAGTTTGAAACCTAATCATGGCTCTAGTTCTCTAAAGTTCGAGGATTATGGTGGTCAAAAGAGGGTCCATGGTTATGAGTCCGGATGCATCGCGCGGAAGCCTTACCTTTGGAAGGGTTGGCGCGTATGGATGGGATCCTGCAAGTTAGACTTGCTTCCATGGTTTGGTGAATTCACAAACTCGGATGTACCCGTCGTTTCACGGAGTGCTCGATTGGGTAGATGAAGCGTGAATTCCCAGGGCTAAAACCATATGTAGAACTGATAGGCCGTCGTCGAGCCTACTAAAATATAAATTCATATCTTGATCTCACTAACTAATAGCGAGGGTAAGAAAGGGTCGAACCCAAGAGAGGCGTTGAATCAACCACCGAGGTACTACCGTTTAATAAAGCTAAATGAAGTCGAAATCGATTTGGTTTTGAGTAACTTCTACTAATTCAATTCAACTAAAGCTAAGAGGAGATTAACAATATTTAGAGGAATCTAAGGTTTGGGTTATACCACTCAACTTCATCACAAATCACGATTAGCATGCAACAATCAAGGTAAATTAAATGGATAAATTAGGGGAAGTCATCTAAGGCACCCAACTACTCTCTCAAACTAGAGGGATTACTTGAATCATGAATACAACCTACTATCGTGGTTATAAAGCATAAAACAAGTGTTAAAGCATAATCATGATGACATAAACATTCCCTTGACCGAAAATTCCTATTCTCATGGAATTTCAAGTCAATTAAGCATAATGGAGCTAAGTCAAGTTCATCTCTCGATCCTTCGTTGAGAAAGCTTGGATAAATAGTTCTAGCAACAGCCATATACAAGAACTGAGCAACTAAACCACTTAAGCTCAACTAATTAACACCCAATAATTACCCAATTATTACATGCAACAAGTAATTAGTGACTACATTGAGGGTTTTACCCAAACCCTAGAAAATTAGACTACTCATAATCCATGGAAATTAAAGCAATTAAACATTTCAAGCAATTCATGAACAAGTTCAAACTAAGGATTAAGCTAATTAACAAAAATCTAAGCATGCAAGAAATAAGCAAGTAATTATCAACAAAGTAGAGAGAAATGGAAGAGAAGAGTAAGGAATAGTTACTATGAAGCTTCAAGGTGAGCAACAATGGTGGAACTTGTTTTCTATAATGATTGAATATGAATATTTCCAAGCTAATAATTGGAATCTAACTAATGATTTGAGAATTTAATGTTCTAAGATTACAAGCTAAGAGAAAAGCACTAAAAACCTTGATAATCCATAAAAATGAGCTCAAAGGGGGTATTTATAAGACCCCCAAATAAAAAGGACGGAGAAAATAAGAATCGGGCTCGACTGTAGGTCGGCACGGACGTGCCAGGTTTGGCACGGACGTGCAGACTAAGACGCACGGATGTGCCGCCCTATGCACGGCTGTGCAGGGCAGGGCAGAAGCTACTGTTTGGGCTGGAAATCATGCACGGGAGTGCCAATTATGACACGGACATGCAACCTCTTTTGCACGGACGTGCCAACTTAAGCACGGTCGTGCAGGCCTTGACAGAAGGTTTTGACTTGCTGTAGCACTCCTGCACGGTTGCGCAGACATGTCCACGGACGTGCTGGGTATCTTGCACGGACGTGACTAAATTTGCACGGACGTGCAGGGCAAGGCAGAAGATCTTATGTTGCTGGAGCACTCTTGCACGGACATGCAAGGCCTGGCACGGCCGTGCAGGCTCTTATAAGCCCTTTTCTTCATCTTTTCTTCGATATTGCTCCTTTCCTTGGCTTCTTTCTACCATCTTCTTGCTTCTAACCTCGGTTTAGTATCCATGGGCTTCATTTGGTCGTCTTTGGACCTAGAATCTCAACAAAAACACTAACAACCCGTGAAGCATAGGATACACAAAAATTGCATAATAATAGAGTAAAAGTGAACCAAAACACAAATTTATCAAGAAAACTAGGTTCAAAAACACCCTAAAATCATAACAAATAGCAAGTTATCAAATCCCCCCAAGCTAAGCTTTTGCTCGTCGGGATGCCTCCCACACATTGTCTATTGTTTGGGCTGGAAATCATACAAATGTATATAAGAAACACATAGTAGACAATGTGTGGGAGGCATCCACAAGTTGACCTCTAAGAAGAGAAAATCAAAAATTTGAGAATTTTGGGGGAATTTTTTGTCCTCCCTTCTTTTCTATGTTTTTCTTTTTTTTTTCAACACTCATTGCCCTCGCCTCTTTTAACTGTGAGTGGCTCTTTCTTTATTCAAAACGCGTGGCTTATTACGCCACTTATTACACATGATACAAATAGAGCTAATTCCCTAATAGAGTTTCATTTCGGGGAGGAGAGGAGGCACATTAAGGGCACAAGAGACCGCAATTTGATTCAAACATATCCCACTTTGGGAAAATTTGACAATATCCTATGCTACACGTGCAATTGAGCATTTATCGGTTTTCGTTTCATATACTCTAATGTAATCAAGATTAATAAACCTCTAAATGACCCCAACTCTTGCACACACCCTTCATATATGGTGGTGGCCTCCAGGTCATGGAGATAGGCATAGGGCCGCCTACTCACCAACCACAAGTAGGGGTGGTTCCCTTCTGCATCCGTGAGCCACTTCATGGCCCTCAATGACTGCATGTCCAACTGTGTTGGCCCTGGGACAATCTCTTCATCTGAAAAATCAAGGTTAAGAGCAACAACAATAGTAGTAATCATGCCACCTATGGTGATGTTGCCGGATCCTGTGGCAACATACTCAAGGTGGTCTACAAACCAAGACCCAACATCCAAGCTAGTGCTACCTTCACTCAAGTGCCAAAGAAAGTAGAGCTCCCTTGTGGACACCACCCCCAAGCTATCCCCCCTAGCAAACGTCGTGTTTGCTATAGTGCACTGAGAAAGTCTGAATGCGGGGTGGATAATGGCGGTGGCCTTATCGGATCTAGGGTTGTACTCAAAAGCCCCCGAGATTCTTCTCCAAAAATCTCCTGCATTATAACCACGGGGTTGTCTATCCTTAGGTCCGATAGTTTCGGTTGTGGGCCACCCAAAATCTTGGTTTACTCTTGCTACAGTCATTTTATGTTGGGTGTTCATGAGTTGGAAAGTTATGTAGCGGGGGGTCCTCGTGGTGTCCCGATGCACATAAAGGGTGGAGAGGAATTCAAGGGTTAGTCTCCTATAGTTTGGGCATGCAATTGTAGCCAAGAACCTAGGTCGGCACCCTCAAACAACATCCTAACATCGTCTCCTACCCCTAGGGCATCGGCTACCTCGTCATCGTAAAACTTAGTGGGCCTAATTAGCCTCCTACTATTCCTAAGGAAGTTGAACGAAAAGGTCGGGTCATTGAAGATTATTCCCATTGTATCCACTTGTGGTGGAGCAACGGGAGAAGGAGGCGATGGGTTCCTAAGTCTAGAGGAGGAAGTGTTTCTTGGGCGGTTTCTTTTTGACATGATTGGTTCTTGTGCAAAGCAATTAAACACGCCACAACAATTCAAATCACCACGCCAAACCCACAAAAGCTCTAGGTTCACCTAGACAACAATTCAAAGCTCAAACAACACCAACAAACACCACACGAATCACGTTGGGGCTCTAAGTTCACCACCTAGGATCAAGTTCAAGCAATCACAAAAATAACCAAGATGGTCTTCACTATTTCAAGTCACAACAATTCAACACCAAACTTTGCAAAACTCATGCATTCATGTCAACAATTCATCACAACAACAACACAACTAAGCTAGCATGCTCTTCATTCACCAAATTAATTCCTACAAATCCTACTCACATACAAACATCCAATTCTCACAAAATTCATAAAGCACTATCAATTTCAACAATGCTTAACATATATCAACTATTATTCACTCACTACCAATTCAAACAACTTTTCAAGTAAAATTAAACACAAAATATCAAGATTTTAAGTATGGAAGTAGTGAATAGAAGGAATGATTATACCGGGTCTAACGTGGGTGTAAAACCCGCAAATGAACCTTTCTAACCTTCATTATGCTTGCTTTATTCTTCTCCTTCAACCAATTGCTTTGATTTTCAATCCACAAGAAAACCCCCAATTTGATTTTTTTGGTTAGAATTTGGGAAATTTGGGTGTTTTTTTGGGTTTAAAGATGGAGAATGGAGTAGTAGTTTGTTAATTTGTTGAAAAGGTGTGAAGATTTTGGTGAATAATGTTGAATTTGGGTGAGGAATTGAGTGTTTGAGGGGTTTAAGTGGAAGAGGAGGAAGGAGTTTAGAGAGAGAGAGGAGAGAGAATCGTGAGATTGAGAGGAGATGAGTGTGAATTTTTTTTTTTTTTGATAAAACCGTGCTGACTACTGCCCTATATTGGGGCTGCACGGACGTGCAGCTCCAGCCAGAATAGCTGCTGGTTCTGTCTTCGAGTGCACGGACATGCTTATTTCTGCACGTCCGTGCCAAATCCCAAATTTCGATCCTTGAACTTCTGGCTGCTTCTGCTCTCATCTGCACGGCCGTGCAGACCTTGTGGTGCATGATTTTAAGTATTTTTTTTTATTACTCCACTTTTTAACAAATACCTACAAAAGATATTTTTTTTTAAAAAAAGGTTAGTAATAATAAAAATAAAACAATTGAAATAATAGTTTATGAGAAAGAATGAGGAACTCGGGTTGCCTCTCGGAAGCGCTTCTTTAACGTCACTAGCTTGACGATATTGCGGGATCAATTGTTAGAGGGGAACATCGGACTCATCAAGGTGAACAACCTTGGCCTCTTTATTCACAAAACCGTCAAAGTATGCCTTTAGCCTTTGGCCATTCACTTTGAACGGTTCACCATTATCATTGGAGTTTTCAATTGCACCATATGGAAACAACTTCTTGACGGTAAAAGGTCCACTCCATCTTGATTTTAGCTTACCCGGAAACAACTTCAACCGGGAATTGAATAGTAAGACCTTGTCACCTTTCTTAAACTCCCTTTTGTTGATATGCTTGTCATGCCAAGCCTTGGTCTTTTCCTTGTAGATCCGTGCATTCTCATATGCATCTTATCTTAGCTCTTCCAAGGCATGGAGGTCAAGCAACCTCTTTTCACCGGCACTTTGAAGGTCAAAGTTCAACGTTTTAATAGCCCAATGAGCGCCACTACTACATTTTTGACCTATTGTAACCCTAAAATCCGTTGCATTAGGCATCAAAATCCGTGGCATTAGGCCTAATGCAACGACCATGTACCGTGGCATCCGATGGCGTTGCAGTAGGTCTAATGCAACGGCATATGACACCTAATGCCACGGCACCAATGATCCGTTGCATTAGATCAACACCTGATGCAACGACAACATTATTGGCGTGGCATTAGCTATAATACCTAATGCCACGGTTTTCTATACCTAATGTCACGGTCTCCTATACCTAATGCCACGGTTCCCTATACCATGATGCCAGTAATTCAAAATCAAAATCTTCTTAAAAAATTCATAATTTATTAATATAAATTAGAAGTTTGTACATTGTTATCTATAAGAAAAATTACTAAATTAGACAGCATAAGCTACAACAAAAACACTACAAAGAAAGCAACAGCTTCTAACTACATCACAGCTAAACTGCAGTAAAGCATCACCACCTAACCCATCATCCAGCAGCAGCACAGCAACACACAGCACTGCACCAGAAAACAGCCCATCCCAACAGCACAGGCCATGATAAGACAACAGAACAACACAAACCAACAGCACATAGCCTGGGAACAGCCACACACAACAAAAGACCTTCACAGCAGCCCAACTGAATAGATGCAGCTAGCAACAGACAGCCCCTAGAGCTACCCAGCCCAGCACATCCAACCTGCAATAGAGAGGAACAGAAGAAACAGATAGCTTCTAGGAAGAAACAACAACCAACACCAAAGAGAACCCCTGTCAAAGCTAAAAAACAGAGAACAAGAGTCACACAGGAATACTATTTTTTAAGAGCTGGAGCCACTTGTAATGATTCCTCCTCCACGAATTATCAATCAGCTGTTGAACTGTACCCACCACCTCAATACAGATTTCTTTGCACAGCTTCAAGGGGATAATAATAGCCTTCTTCCCAAAACGCATGATTTCTAGCAAGCCAAATATGATACACACAGGCATTGAGAGCTGCTAAAACAGTCCTCTTTTGAATCAAATACCCTAACATCCCCTGCCAAAGAATGTTGTAGCATAATTCCTAATTTAAATTTTTTATAGAGATGATAATTTAACACTACCAAATAGAACGTAGAATAATTTCTGCGATAATTTAACTTGACATTTATGCCAAATATACGAAATAGTAAGAAACTAAACAATGTGCAATCCAGAGTAGCCTGATCATATTAGAAAGTCACCCATGACCAATATTCGGACTATAACACAATTTTTACACACAAGGATATTCAAGGTTCAATTAGAAGGAAGCCATAGCACAGTGCTCCTTATGCCACAACATAGAGGGTTGATGATGATTCTGGGACCCTACTATAAAATAAGTACTTATCATTGAAGCTACCAATCAAGACTCATTTAGACTAGAATGACACCATATTTAGATAATAGTATAATAGTACACCTCAAGTAAATGAACTAACCTCACATCGGCAAATGTCACTACCCATCCACGGTCAAGTAAGCTGAGGCGATCTGAGGACCAGCTCTCTCTCTCTCTCTCTCTCTCTCTCTCTCTCTCTCTCTCTCTCTCTCTCTCTCTCTCTCTCTCTCTATATATATATATATATATATATATATATATATATATATATATATATATAGGGGGGGGGGGGGGGGATAATTTTAATGGCCTATTCACTCACTGACAATTTTATTAATTAATCTAAGCTTATTCTCTCATCATCTCTATAAATAAATTATAGATAGATTAATCAGTCTCTAAACTATATTAATCAGTCTCTCATCATCGGACACAACATTCATCATTTCATTGTATGCTCTTTTCCCTTTTGAAGAGCACCATGTCAGGTGAGATCTCCAATTTTTTTTTATGTAAATGGGAAACCTAGGAGTTTCAAGTTTCTAGTATGAAAATTCATCAAGGTGGCCAAGTGGGAGCTTATACACTTGAGCACGGCAGTCACATCGTTACATTATATTATTTCTAGCATTAGAGATTTTGAAACGTTCAAGTTTTCCTGTTGGTAGTATTATTGTTAGTTTAAATTTGGCCAATTGATAAGCATAATCGTTAAATTATACACCTCACATAGATTGGTGGTGACAGATGATATGTAGTAGCTTGTATCATAACTAAACCTACAGCATGTAAGTATTTGATACTCACATGTATCTAAGCTTAATCTATAAGTAATGCCTGCTTCCTTACTTTATACAAACTTGGTACTTCA
This sequence comes from Chenopodium quinoa, assembly GCF_001683475.1. Classification (NCBI taxonomy): domain Eukaryota; kingdom Viridiplantae; phylum Streptophyta; class Magnoliopsida; order Caryophyllales; family Amaranthaceae; genus Chenopodium; species Chenopodium quinoa. The sequence goes on along the minus strand of NW_018745540.1, from coordinate 1,074,574 downwards.
CAATTCCAATCTACTAACATATTTGTTGGTTAAAATGGTATTATTAAATAATTAAAGGACACCATTTTCCGTATTCAAAGTCATGATTTTGCAAGAAGTAAATAAAACTTTAAACCTTCAGACCCTACACTAATTTCCAGCAAACAACTAGCTCAATTTTGATTCAATCCAGATAACTCTCCAGCACTAAATATTGCAAACAGACAATTACCTAATTAAAAGTAGACAGGGGCGTCCACGAAAATGCATTACTGATTCACTTTCCACATTCATATTTTTAATCTAAAGGTGACTGCAAAATAATGTTTGGCTTCATGGTAGACAAAGCTGAACAAATTAGTATGAACTTTCTACACTATATATGAATAACGCGCACCTTATAAAGCAGATTACCAAAATCATTTATATAACAACACCATTAACTTCTGTAATCTCGCAATTATCTACAAAAATCGAGCTATAACTCTACAATTTCAATCTCAATTACTATTTTGCACAATTGCAATTGCATAATCAAATCAAAGGTTTCATATCTTACCAGAAAACCCGACTACACCGCCGTCTTTGCAAAATCAATTTACATTGACATTGTAAAAAGAACTAAACCCTAAAATTGAATTCATGAAACTTGGAATTGATCGAATTTAAGGCAAAGAAAGTCTCAATTCAAGCAATAATGATGATGGAATAGAGAGGAGAAAAAAAAAGGAGAAAGAATTTGAGGATTTACCTCCGGCCAATAACTTATCCGAGCAATAATCAAATGGAACTCTATAATCCAGCAGAAAAATCATAGAAGGTTAGAACGATTTAGGAGATTGCGGGATGAAGAAGATAGATAAAGAGTGGAGGAGGAGAAGAAAAGGTCTAGGGTTTAAACGGAAAGACCGAAAGAGAAGCGCTGAGAATGAAATAAAATTGCCTAAAAAAAAGAAAAAAAAAACACAAAAGCACTAATATCAGGCATGTACTCATAGGTCCGTCGTGTTATACCACTCTAATGCAACGATTTTGAGTTTGCCGTTGTATTAGGGAGTAGCCATTGTGTTAGAATTTGCTATTGCAACGGCTATAAGGTAGTCGTTGCATTAGACTCAGCTATTGCCACGGTCTTGAATATAGCCGTTGCATTAGATCTATTCATGGCGTTGCATTTTATCAAAAATGTAGTAGTGCGCGATGCTCAAGTTCTACCAGCAAATGGCATGATTTCCCATATACAAGCTTGTAAGGTGTGGTACCAATGGGAGTCTTGAATGCGGTGCGGTAGGCCCATAGAGCATCATCTAGCTTCGTAGACCAATCCTTTCTAGACCTATCCACCGTCTTCTCTAAGACCATCTTTATCTCCTGGTTTGAATTCTCGGCTTGACCACTAGTTTGTGGGTGGTAAGCCAATGACACCTTGTGCCTCACATCGTACTTCTCAAGGAGAGATTGGAAGGACCGCTTTGCAAAATGCGAACCTCCATCACTAATGAAGGCACGTGGCACCCCGAACCTTGGGAAAATGACCTTCTTGAAGAGATTGACTACCACCTTAGCATCGTTAGTAGGAAATGCAGCCGCTTTAACCCACTTTGACACGTAATCGACGGCCACAAGAATGAATTTATTCCTCAAAGAGGTCGGGAAAGGCCCCATAAAATCTATGCCCCATACATCAAAAATCTCCAACTCAAGAATGTTGTTCAAGGGCATTTCACTTCTTGAAATGTTGCCGGTTCTTTGACACCGGTCACAAGCTTTCACTACACCCCACACATCTTTGAACATTGTAGGCCAATAGAAACCACATTGTAAGATTTTCGCCAAAGTTTTGTTAGCACTCATATGCCCTCCGCAAGGTGAGGAGTGACACATTGTGATAACACCTTCAATCTCATCATCCGGGACACACCCTCTAAAAAGGCCATTAACACCTTGTTTAAAGATCAAAGGGTTGTCCCAAAAGTATTGGCGAACATCATGAAGAAACTTCCTTTTTTGTTGATAGGTGAGGTCGGGAGGAAGAATAGAGTAAGACAAATAGTTTGCAATGTCCGCAAACCATGGTGCCGGTGCTTGAAGGATAGCAAATAGTTGATCATCCGGAAATGAATCATCAATTGGCAAGTTATCAAGATCACCTACGAAGATAGCCAACCGTGAAAGATGATCGGCCACAACATTTTCGGCACCCTTTTTGTCTCTAATCTCAATATCATAATCTTGCCAGAGCAAGACTCACCAAATCAATCTTGGCTTAGGTTCCTTCTTGGACAAGAGGTACTTCAAGGCCGCATGGTCGGTGAAGACTATGACCTTAGAGCCCAACAAGTAGGACCTAAACTTCTCAATTGCATGAACAATGGCTATAAACTCCTTTTCCGTGGTTGTGTAATTTCTTTGTGCCTCATCCAATATTTTGCTAGTATAATAGATAGCATGGAGCTTCTTGTCCTTCCTTTATCCAAGAACGGACCCAACGGCAAAATTCGCAGCATCACACATAAGCTCAAAAAGAAGCTCCCAATTAGGGGGTTGAATGGTAGGAGCCGAAATTCAAGGCCTCCATCAACCTATCAAATGTTAGCAAACAATCATTAGTAAACACAAAAGGGGCATCTTTTACCAACATTCAGTGAGCGGCTTTGCAATTTCTGAAAAATCCTTTATGAACCGGCGGTAAAAACCCGCATGTCCAAGAAAGCTCCTATCCCCTTAACATTTGTAGGGGGTGGGAGGCGCTCAATTACCTCAATCTTGGCACGGTCTACCTCAATGCCCCTACTAGAATCACATGACCAAAAACAATGCCCTCCTCTACCATGAAATGACATTTTTCCCAATTCAAAACTAAGTTCACCTCTTGACATCTTTTTAACACTTTAATCAAATTCGAAAGACAAGAGTCAAAAGATGAACCAAAAACAGAAAAGTCATCCATGAATACCTCAATTGATGATTCAAGCATGTCAGAAAAGATAGACATCATACACCTTTGAAATGTGGAAGGTGCATTACAAAGTCCAAATGGCATCCTTCGATATGCAAAGGTGCCAAAAGGACACGTGAATGTAGTCTTCTCTTGATCCTCGGGTTTGATTGAGATTTGAAAGAATCCCGAGTATCCATCCAACAAGCAAAATGACTATGTGATGCTAGTCTTTCCAATATTTGATCAATGAAGGGGAGTGGGAAGTGGTCTTTCCAGGTGGATTTATTCAATTTTCGATAATCAATGCACATCCTCCACCCGGTGACCGACCTCATAGAAATGGTCTCACCCTTATCATTTTTGATGATGGTCATGCCACCCTTTTTAGGCACAACTTGAACCGGGCTAACCCACTTAGATAGGGTAGATTATGCCCGCCTCAAGAAGTTTTAAAACTTCTTTTTTCACCACTTCCTTCATGTTGGGATTGAGCCTTCTTTGGTGCTCAATCGAGGAAGCATGATCATCATCAAGTATAATTTTATGCATGCATATGGTGGGACTTATCCCCTTAATGTCATCAATTTTTTACCCAATGGCATCTCTATACTCCCTTAAAACAACTAGGAGTTTCTCAAGAAAGGTGTCATCGAGCTTAGCATTGATAATAACGGGATAACTCTCAATATAATCAAGAAAAGCATATTTAAGTAGAGGGGGAAGGGGTTTAAGTTCAACCTTAGGAGGAGGCGTAGTCCTCTCCTCTTTTGCTTCCACGTTAAGCACTTCAAATTTCATCACATCGTGGACCAAAGTTTGGTTGAGTAAGAGATCATACCCCTTTGCTTCTTCACCCTCCTCAACTAAGCTTCTTGTTAGGGTATCTTGTAAAGGATCTCTTTTATACAATCTTTCTCGGAACTCTTCTAAGTCCCTCTCCAATGTGTCAATTCTATGAACCTCATCAATCAATGGCTTCTCTAAAGTTTGTGAGAATGAAAATGAAAGTTTATCATCTCCCCATTCAAAGTCAATCTTCCTTCCTTCATATCAATCACCACTCCCGCAGTGTTCAAAGTGGTCTCCACAAAATGAGGGGTACTCTTGTATCTTCTTCCATCTCCATTACCACAAAATCACATGGCACAAATACTCTTCCAACTTGAATCGGCATATCTTCAAGAATCCCTAAAGGTAGCCCAACCATGCGGTCGGATAATTGTAAGGACATTCTTGCTTGTTTCAAGTCTCCAACTTTCTAGCTCTTTGCAATAGAATAGGGCATCAAGCTCACACTTGCATCCATAGCTTCCAAATCTCCAATTTTCACCGGTATTGCATAGCTACCGGGGTCACCAAGCTTTTGGGGAAGCTTGTTTTGAATGATGGCACTCACCTCCTTAGGAAGGGAGATGGTTGCACTCTCTTCAAGCCTACTCTTGTTGGATAGAAGATCCTTCAAAAATTTTGCATAGGTAGGCATTTGTGACATAGCATGAAGAAAGGGGATGTTCACCTGAAGTCCTCTCATGACTTCACAAAATTTTGAAAACTTTTCATTCAACTTCTTCTCTACAATTCTATGAGGAAATGGAATAGGGGGCTTATATACTCTCATAGGGGGCTTTTCTATTCTTTCTTCATCTCCCTCATCTTTCTTTGTGGCTCCCTCATCACTCTTTTGTTGCTCTTTTCTCTCAACTTCAACTACTTCATTTTCGATATCATCCTCACTTCTCACCACAACTCCCTCATCTCTCTTTTGTGGCTCCTCCCACTCATAACCGGACCCTCATAACCTCTTCCCGATCTCAAAGTAATAGCCTTAGCTTGCTCCTTTGCGTTCACTACCGTTGAGCTTGGAAAGTGACCACTAGGATTGAAGGATGAACTTCCAACTTGTTGTGCATTTTGAGCCAATTGGCTCTCCATTATCTTATTGTAAGCTTTAAGTTGTTGGATGTTTGCATTCATATCCGCATTGCTCCTTATTTGTTGTGTCATGAAAGTTTCGAGAACGGATTCAAGGCTAGTCTTTTGAGGAGGTGGAGGAGGAGGAGTGGGTTGGTTATATTGTGATCTTTGTTGGTTTTGATCCCTTTGATTAGAGTGGCGGTATATGGAGCTTGTTAATTTTGAGAATGGGGTTGGTTGTAGTGGTTTTGAGGTTGGTTTTGATTTTGGTTGTAGTTTTTTTGAGGGGGGCCTTGGTTGTGTTGCTTCCATCCCGTGTTTTGTTGGGGTTTACAACTTTGATTGTAGGATTGGGAGTATTGCTCATTTCTTTGCCCAATTGCTGCCGCTTGCTCTTAATTTGTTGAGTTGCAATAGGAGGACAAGTGATCATTTCCTCCACAAGTCTCACAAGACATGACTTGTGAAGAAGAGCTTGAGGGTGTGAGGGTGGCTTGATCTAGCTTGTGAGCTAGCATATCGAACTTTGATGTAATAAGATCTATTGCACTAAGATCATGAATTATGCCCTTCTTTGTTTGAGGTTGCCTTCGATCACCTCCATATGAATAATGCTTAGCCACTTCCTCAATCATCTTATATGCATCATCCACCGATAGCTTTTTGAGGCTACCACCAACCCCGGAATCAAGGTTAGCCCTTGAAATAGGAGTAAGACCGTCATAGAAGCTTTGTACAATGATCCATGATGTAAAACCATGGTGGGAGAATTTCCTTGTGTAATCTTTGAAACGCTCCCAAGCTTCACTCAATGTTTCATCAATGTCTTGATTGAAATTGGTGATCTTTCTTCTTAATTTGGCGGTCTTTTCTGAAGGACAATACTTTCCAAGAAAGGCTCTAGTGACTTCGTCCCATGTACTCAATGATCCCTCTTCAACAGTTCTCAACCAATGCTTTGCTTTATCACGGAGGGAGAATTGAAACATGTGCATACGGATGAACTCTTCCGAAATGTTGTTTTTCTTATGGTTTTACAAAACTCAAGAAATTTGTCCAAATGAGCAAAAGGACACTCATGAGGACTACCTCCGAATTGATCGCTTTGAATCATACAGATGATTTGAGGTGAAAGCTCGAAGTTGTTTGCATTAGTGGTGGGGAGACGTATGCCACTCCAAAGTTGGAATGCGTTGGGGTGGTCATAGTCTCGTAGCAGAGGTTGTGGAGGATTCTGTCCCATGTTATCTTCTTCTTTAGTTCTAAATATCTCTTCCGGATCGGAATCCGAATATACAATGGAGAACTCGGGTGTGTCGTGCAAAAGTCTCCTCACGTTTCTCAAAGTCTTATTTAGCTTTGGATCAACGGGAATAAGCGGTGATTGCTTACTCTATCGTGTCATGCAAAGTCAAACAAAGCTAAGAAAAACGATAGCAATGACTATCACAAGTTAAACACACATAAACAAAAATTAAGGTAAGAAAACTATTATACATATACACACGTTTAGTCTCATTCAACAATAATACATTCAATGTTACTTTGCCTCCCGAGCAACGGCGCCAAAATTTTGATAGGCCGTCGTCGAGCCTACCAAAATATAAATTCCTATCTTGGTCTCCCTAACTAATAGCAAGGTAAGAAAGGGTTGAACCCAAGAGAGGAGTTGAATCAACCACCGAGATACTACCGTTTAAAAAAGCTAAATGAAGTCAAAATCGGTTTGGTTTTGAGTAACTTCTACTAATTCAATTCAACTAAAGCTAAGAGGAGATTGACAATATTTAGAGGAATCTAAGGCTCAGGTTATACCACTCAACTTCATCACAAATCACGATTAGCATGCAACAATTAAGGTAAACTAAGAGGATAAATTAGGGGAAGTCATCTAAGGCACCCAACTACTCTCTCAAGCTAGAGGGATTACTAGAATCATGAATACAACCTAATCTCGTCGTTTTAAAGCATAAAACAAGTGTTAAAGCATAATCACGATGACATAAACATTCCCTTGACCGGAAATTCCTATTCTCATGGAATTTCAAGTCAATTAAGCATAAGGGAGGTAACTCAAGTTCATCTCTCGATCCTTCGTTGAGAAAGCTTGGATAAATAGTTCTAGCAACGACCATATACAAGAACTAAGGAACTAAACCACTTAAGCTCAACTAATTAACACCCAATAATTACCCAATTATTACATGCAACAAGTATTTAGTGACTACATTGAGGGTTTTACCCAAACCCTAGAAAATTAGACTACTCATAATCCATGGAAATTAAAGCAATTAAACATTTCAAGAAATTCATGAACAAGTTCAAACTAAGGATTAAGCTAATTAACAAAAATCTAAGCATGCAAGAAATAAGCAAGTAATTATCAACAAAGTAGAGAGAAATGGAAGAGAAGAGTAAGGAATAGTTACTATGAAGCTTCAAGGTGAGCAACAATGGTGGAACTTGTTTTCTATAATGATTGAATATGAATATTTCCAAGCTAATAATTGGAATCTAACTAATGATTTGAGAATTTAATGTTCTAAGATTACAAGCTAAGAGAAAAGCACTAAAAACCTTGATAATCCGTACAAATGAGCTCAAAGGGGGTATTTATAATACCCCCAAATAAAAAGGACGGAGAAAACAAGAATCGGGCTCGACTGTAGGTCGGCACGGACATGCCAGGTTTTGCACGGACGTGCAGACTAAGACGCACGGATGTGCCGCCCTATGCACGGCCGTGCAGGGCAGTGCAGAAGCTACTGTTTGGGCTTGAAATCATGCACGGGAGTGCCAATTATGACACGGACGTGCAACCTCTTTTGCACGGACGTGCCAACTTAAGCACGGCCGTGCAGGCCTTGACAGAAGGTTTTGACTTGCTGTAGCACTCCTGCACGGTTGTGCAGACATCTCCACGGACGTGTTGGGTATCTTGCACGGACGTGACTAAATTTGCACGGACGTGCAAGGCAAGGCAGAAGCCCTTATGTTGCTGGAGCACTCCTGCACGGACATGCAAGGCCTGGCACGGCCGTGCAGGCTCTTATAAGCCCTTTTCTTCATCTTTTCTTCGATATTGCTCCTTTCCTTGGCTTCTTTCTACCACCTTCTTGCTTCTAACCTCGGTTTAGTATCCATGGGCTTTATTTGGTCGTCTTTAGACCTAGAATCTCAACAAAAACACTAACAACCCGTGAAGCATAGGATACACAAAAATTGCATAATAATAGAGTAAAAGTGAACCAAAACACAAATTTATCAAGCAAACTAGGTTCAAAAACACCCTAAAATCATAACAAATAGCAAGTTATCAAGAACACATATGGGTTCAGAAAAGAAGGAAAAACTCAATCATGAAGTAAATCGGCAAAACAGTACTAGAATCGGTCAAAACAAGAAGGCAGATTCCTGGCGCGATGTTGGAAGAACTCGGCGCGAAAAACAGGAGCCATCGCACAGCGACAGCAATATTGCGTCGCAATATAACTGTCGCATGGTGATGGATCCTGTCGTCTCGTGACAGTTCCTACGCTTCGAGGCAGTTTTGTGTTTTTCAAATTTTCCGATTTTCGTAGTATTTTTTCGATTCTAGTTGTGAAATATATTCCCCAATTTTCCTTCGTGTAAAATCCGATGTTTTTGACGCATTTCGAATGGTCTTTCCAATGCGGACCTTTTTATGCTTATGCCACAATGTTAATCAAAATTACGCACATGAATATCTAGAATTTTTCAAGTCTCATCCACTCATTCTAAAGTCAATTGCCAAAATAAATTTTAGGAATCAAAATTAGAAATCCTCCCTAGTGGAATCGCCAAAAAACTGTAGAAAATATTTCAAACATCAACTTTGAGCCCCATCCAACTACACAATTATTGGACCAGGATTATGGACCAAAATAATTAGGTTTGGATGTTTTATAAAGAGGACATGAAGAATGTTTTTTAAAGACACGAAATGAGTTATTTTGGGTTTAAAGACACAAAATAATGATTTTAGATTAAAACATCTTAGGAAAGGTTAGAAATGGTAAGGCTAAAGGGAAATTTCACGAGACTCTTAAACTCTTCACCTAACTTGTTAATCAAAACGTGAAAGGTACTCATCATTGGGTTTGGTTTTTGGGGAGACACAATCAGGTGTCTACAATTTCCTTTAATGGTACAATTTATGTACCGCTGAAATTGTGAAAAATACCATAACCTTTTACTGTTGTGTAGAATAAAAGTCTTGGGTCTCACTGTTCATTTTGCGTAGAGTGAAAAGTAATTTTGCCACCCTTTTCACATACTCTGTATGCTATAATGCATTCCCTTTAAGTTATGGTAAATGAAAAGTTAGAGTAAGTTACCAAAAATTCAACTACTTAAACCAAACACTCTGTAGATGGATTCAAACACATCTTCCTCCTCCGCATGGCGATCTATTTGGCGTCCGATCGCCTCTGCAGACACGTCTTAGATTTCAGCAAAGAGTTGTTCATATTCGGGTGCCGGATCAAACCTTGTGGAGTTCTGTATATCAATGTCTGAGTTGAATCCAATGCGGCCTTACTACAAATGTCGCTTGTGTGGGAACTAGGAATGGGCTGTAGATGGTGACCTCATTAAAGATCGTCCTCTAACTAACGTTGCTTCAATTGTTCAAAGGGTGGAGGTGTTTGAACACCTGACTATTAACTTAACTAGTTAAAATTGGGTTGACTCTGTTTCTCATAGCGGTTGTTTTATATTTAAAGAATTAGGCCTTCTTCTTCCTTAATGTAATCTGCGGTAATCGATGCTAGTAGTGTGAATGTACTTGAAATTTCAGTTATGCTTTAACAATAAGAATTTATGAGTAATGCGTTTGTTGTAGTAGTTATTAGCTCAATCAAATTTCTCATTCATGATACACAGCCACAACTCCATTTACACAAAATAATTGAATGAGCTTACCTATTCTCCTATCCTAAATATTACGATCCTTTAAAATAGTAACACCAGACCCCCTAGACTAATTTTACGATTAATATAATACTACTCCCCTACAATATAATTTCCAAAATACAACGATTAAGCCTTTAAAATTTCAAAACAATTAAAAGGGGAAATTCTTAAAAATTAAAATAAGATGAAAAACATATTGACCTCCCTCAACATGATTCATTCAATCCCAATTATATACAAGCCAAGGTTGTTCATTCCACTGTTCTTCGTTGCTAGATTCATACCCACCTTCATAACAGTCCGCTGAGTCATGGGACATCTTGTTCTCAAAAAGAGTAGTTGCATCCTTAAGCCATTCCATATACCATCTCGGGTAGTCATCATAGTCAAATGGCTCACCTGTGATTAGATGTAAGTGTTTTCTCGTCGTACCCATTTTCTGCCAACATTTTACTCCTAAAATACATACATTGCTCTTCATCTTGCTGGATCATCTCGTAAGTGTCCTCCTTGGATAGATTAAGCCACTCTATTGTGACGTGGACACGGCCCTTCTCTTGGTCACCGCTGAAGTTGTGGCCAAGCAATAGCAAACCGTACTGGTCTGTCTCATCGCAGTATGTTTTCATCATGTACTCAACATCCTTATACCAAAGCTCAATAGGTAGGAACAACTCCCAAAACTTCATTAAGTGAGTGCAATAGTAGAGATATTGCAAGCATTCTTTGAAAGAGTATTCTCAAAAGTTGACAGAAATAACAATTTTGTATGCATCTACAAGGTAGTGCATGCAACAAAATGCTTCCTTCCTAAAGAACCGTTGACCTCCAATTTTAAAGGGGGTTAAAAAAGGGTACTCGGGATGGAAATCTATCCCGAGTATTGGTTTCACCAATTCACCACGAGCAATTGTAGGGGATTGATGGCAGAACAACATCTCCCTACTTCTTCTTGGAAGGTATAAGTCACGAGCCACACCATTTGGATCATGGAAGCTACTGAGTTTAATCTTTTCCAATTTGTCCATAACACCCGTAGTTGTGTTCAGGAATTTCTTTTTCTTCTATTTTTTGTTTTCCATAACTGTAAAGAATTACGATTTTGAAGACCTTATCCTTTTTTTTAATTGCATCAACTAAAGACTGATAAGGGTAAGAGAAGAAGAGGGGGAGTTTTAGAAAGTTATTTAAATGTCATGCGTGGAATAAGGGTATTTACTTAGTAACACAACTACTTCACTAAATATAATTTCCCTTTTTTTTAATAAAAAACCATACAATTTCCCTTTCAGAGGCAGTGGTACTCATTACATGTTAGATGGTACAATAAACATAGTCAATGGTCCAAAAATTTGTGATTTTCAAATAATTCCTTAACAAAAAAAAAACAACTACGTCACTTACGAATTAATTTAAAACAACAAGACCCCATTAAATATTTACTGTGGGTAGTTCCTTGTCTAGTTACTTCTTAAATGTAGTAATTTCACTTATACACATTCCTGTTCTTCTATTTTCAGTGATGGTATAAATGAGTACAATGGTGGTACTTTGATAAGCACCATTTTCTTACCAAAGGTATTGTTGTTCTTTCTTTTGTTTTTCACTGAGTGGGGAAATTATGAAGTAGTACGTAACCCCTCTTCTGCAGTACATAGTACACGTAAAATGGTACATCATTATCTTCATTGGTTTTCGTATTTACACAATTGACGTACCTGACTACACACATTGACTTGTCAAGTCAATCCACTTTATAAGTTCATAGACCATCCATCACCCTAGTACACTACAACCATTAATAATTTGTTTTTCCAAAAAGAATCAATTAATATTTAACGTACCACTGAGGGCATTCGTATTCGTGAATGGTACGAATATGGACTACGGAGGAACAAATTAGTACCACAAAAGTTTTAATATTCATTTTTACCTACCATTTTTCCTTAATAATCCGTTTTAAAATAACACACTAGTAAAGGGATGGGTATAATTAATTTGATTTAGAAATGTTCACATATTTTATTTTGTTACCCCCCTATTTTAATGTTTATTAGTGAAAGAGAGTTATTGAGATTTCATTTTCAAATTTGGGTAAAATCGTTTATCCCGCTTTCACAAAACTTCGTATTTAATCTACCCCTTTCCTCATCTTTCATGTGCCCCCTTTCTCCCTCTCTGTTCGCCAAGCCCCTTTCATTCGTTTAACGTTTGAACCCCAGAAAATGAATCAACTCCTCCGCAATAAATCAACACCCATTGTTAACCAACCAGCTTGGAACCATGGAAACGTACTCCACCTAGAAAATCCCATTATAAACTTTCAAAAAATTCAAAGGGAAGACAATGAAATTAACATTAACTTTGTTAATTATTTCAAGGGCAACGACCAACTACTAAATGGGGTTTACCACCCTGTGAAATCTTAAGAGCAGCTTCTACAGTTAATGTACTCCCCTACCGATTTCATGGTTCTTGCCGATGGTAGTCCTATTCTGGGACATCTTCCACTTTTAATAGACTTGGTGGGTTGCTACAGTGAAGGAGCTTGTGTCCTATTGTATTGGATGCTTAAGGTTCTATTCCCCATCTTCAGGGTTAACAATACCAACCGAGTTGGCTAAAGCAATTGACATGAAACCCGTTCTCAACATCGATACCATTCCAATTTATAACTTTCCTATGAATTGGTACCACATTTTTGTTGGTTCGTACACAGATACGCTCCACGTGTGAGGGTAGACACCACTAATACCTACATGAGGCTACAAGTTGAGGGTTCCACAATCAAGCCGAGGTCGAGCAGTATATGCCCATTCGTAAACGCTACCATCGTGTTAGTTACAGAGGAGAACATCTAACCTCAACCCGTGAGTACATTGTAGTGGATCATGGGTCAGTGGTTCTCTATTGGAATGCCTGAGGATGCACCAGGCCCTCATTTGTTAAGCACTTCACAACTCTACATGAGAAGTTCAACCCACTGTTGGTCATCATATTGGAAGCTCGTATTTTAAGCCACTATTCAAAGAATTGTCTTGTTAGTGCAGTATGAAGTGGAGCATTGTGGTCTGGAAAGAAGGCTAGGTGGAGTGTTGATGTTCTGGAAGCCTACTATTCTAAGTGCCAATTTCTTCTACTCTTCAAATGCCCTAAATGGGATGGTTTTCGATGCCGTTTTCCTGATACTGTTCTTTTACATTCATGGTAATTATATCCCTGTGTTTTATGCTTCTGTTAGTTTAGGTAATAATAAGTGTACTTGTAGGCAAAGCCACCTCTGGGGTACACTGCACTCTGTCACCAACCGCTTGTGGAACTGAATAATGACCCATGCAGCTCAGACGAAGAGGCCGATCCAAACAGCTTCTTCTTCAACTTGGGGTTGGCTTTCGATGGATCGAACCACCATTTGGGAATGGGCAAAGACCTTTGATGATGAGCGAATCAGCTTTGACTGGAGGGAGTTTTAGCTAAATTGTTGTTATTCCTAAAATTATGCCTTTGTTTATTGTTCGTTAATTAGTAGTTTCCTTAGACTTACTCCTATAAAACTTATATTTATTATGTAATGTAATGCTTAATTCCCGTACTATCGTATTGTTTGAAAGTACCTGCTTTAATTACTCTACTCTACTTAGAGTGTACTTGTATGCAATTGTTGAAACCCGATTATGAATGATAGCACGTTTTTTGTGCCATTGTTCAACGGGTATAACTTATTTTGTGCTATCATGACCATGTATTACTAATTGTGTGCCTTCAATACTAGTCAGAACTATGTATGTGCCTCCAATACCATGTTCGACTTAGTTTATCCCAATTATTGTCTAAGGTAGCACTATTCATTTACCAACGTTACTAGGATTTGCACTAATAATTGTATCAAGATTAATTTTAAGGTTTTACAAACCCCTTGGTTTTATTGTATTAGGGAACATGTAACCATACTTTTAAGTAGTTGATTTTATGAGTGAACATGTAAATGTACTTGTGTTTATTACGTTAGTGCATCTTCGTACTTGCCTAGTCAACAAAATAGGAGTAGCACATATTTTGTACCATTAACACAAAAAGTAGCACCTATTTTGTATCATTAACACAAAAAGTAGCACATATTTTATACCATTAACACAAAAAGTAGCACAAATTTTGTACCATTAACACAAAAACTAGCACATATATTGTACCATTACTCATTGAGTACCAAATTCGACATTTCTACCAACATGAGTAAGTTAGAGTCCTAATTCACAAAATATTTGGGAGCAGGCAAATAGTTACATCCAATGTCAACTGCATATACCGATGTTAGCAACAAATTTAAGTCACTTCCTTAAAATAACCCATATCCATACAACCAATTTTAACATTCAAACCAGAAATAAGTTCATTTAGTGAGAGCGATTTGTTTTCCTAGGAACGGGTAGGAGGCTTTCCAGCTTATCTTTCATATCGTTCTCCTCCGATAGAAGATCATCCAACAAAATGTTTTCTCTAGTGAATTCTTGCCCTGCCATTTGGGTAAAAAGGTAAGCGAATAAGGTATGCCTCAACACATCAACTAAAGTAAAATAAACGATTTAACTAACAAACAGGTCACTCACCACACCAAACTTCGTTGTGAACCTTCTGGCACAAAACTTGATACACGCCAACATGTACACACCGCAGTATGACTTATAAAAGAGTAGACATAAGGGTTACCATTTTTCAACTATCATAATTGGCTGGACCCTGAAAAACAAATTGGATAAATTCTCGAGCATACTCACCGCGAAGCTCGGGTCCAGCATAATGCGCTTGCTTCTGTTGATGAACTGTTTTGTGGCCCAATTCTTGTTGTACATTGCACTGGCGATACGTATGTATCCATCTCCTACCCGAGATTGTGGATGAACAACACCAAAGTAGTCCCTCTGGATGGCAGTAATCTTGTCGCAAGAGATCATCACCGCAACAGGGCTATGGGTTCAAGTATGGGGCAACATTTATCATTGATTAGCAATAATAAACAACAACAGACAACATAAATGATTAAAGAGATCATAAAAAACAAAGGGGAGTGTGTCCATACCTCAGTGGGTCACGGTTGTCTTTCCATGCGCATACAAACTGCAACAATCAAGACTCGAAGGGTCTATGCCTTCGTGTACTCGAAGACTTGGCACACAAGGCTGCTTCAGTTGGTTTTATGACCCGCTTTCGCTTACCGGTCGTCCCCTCACTCTTAGCGGCCCCCCAGTTCTCCCCTTCTGATTCAGAGGAATTCTTTGTTTCTTCTCCACCACAATTAACCCACACTGGTTTTCCCCTATATCCAGGCAACCCCAACACAACCTGCAAACCAGAATTCTCTACTACCACATCATCCTCTTCCGGCTCCGACTTATCGTCCTCATCAGACTAATTTACCTCCTAATTCAGCTTGTGTTGCTCCTGATAACCACACTGGTCTCCAGAAGTAACCTCAACATCAACATTTTCAACCAGATTACCTACGCCCGGACCCTTTTCAAGGACCTTACCCTGACCCTTTTCAAGACCATGCTCCTCACCCTGTTCAAGGCTTATTCTTACCCTATTCAAGGTCATGATCCACACCATCATAACCAGTTTGGTCCAGACCTCCATCTTCATCTTGATACTCCTGAGCATCAGCATCACAAACACTTTTAATGTCCCTGTCTAAACTACCGATATTCCCCGTTTCAACTGCACTTTCATTTGCTTTACTATTGTCAATTCTCTCTTTCACTTTGCCACTTGCAGTACTAAAGCTCCTTGTCAGCATATCATTCATAGACTACATAGACTGAATAACAGTATTCAATTTTTCATCAACCGCAGACATCAGTTAAGGAGTGATCATCTCCCCCACCTAGTCAAAGCCAAAACACACCATCAACAACATGTTGGGTACATTCATAGTACAAACTCCTTTGAATGTAACCACTTAGCCAATTGTTTACAAACACAAAAGGTTATGGTAGGACAAATTAAAGTATGCATCATACCAGTGCGGTTATCTGATCTACATCAGTCTTAGATGAATCACAACATCCTAATGGATGCGGCTCCCCATATGCTACATTCATTGACTACACCAACAACATAATTGATTCATGAACATCAGACTAATTTAAATATAGCTTTATGCAAAAACATGTGCTAATTAAAATACATACACACCTTCAACTTCCCATAATCACCCTTGGGATATTTGTCTGCGTTAAGCGCTTCACTGATTTTTTTTTAGAGTCCAAACCTTAATCCTAGGCATCACTCCCCATTGCACCGGAACGCGCCTTAAGTTGTTGATATAGAAAAGCTACATAAAATCAATGCAAAAGAGGTTACATTACTAGCAGTAACAACTTCAAATAAACTGGATCATACTAGATTGGATTATAAGAAGAAAACACTTACCAAAAGAAACAACAAGCAACCCCCCAAATCCCACAACATATCCTTTACTTGTGAATTTCTTCTGAAACTTGTTTGTTGCAACACAAAGCCAATCAATAGTCTAACTGCACCCGTCATACTCCACCTTTTCTTTATACACTAACAGCGCGGGTGTCAATGAGGCTGCCAATTTGCTTGTGTTTGTAGTTGGACAAAGCAGGTACCTAAGAACAACTATGAGAAAAAGCAATCTTAAAATGTGACTTCTCCGCTTCAGATCTTAGCGGCACTAACTCGGCATTACTATTCCACCTAAACATGGCAGCCCCTGCAACAGGCAATGATATGTTGTCCCATTTTGTAAACAACCCGTTAATACGCTTCACCTTAGCCTTCACATCATCATCCTCAGGAGTCTTCGAAGGCACCTGTCTCAAACCCATCTGGATGGCAAACACACACTGGATTTGTACAGGGCTATATGGAAAAACATATCCATCCCTAAACATTACAGATCCATCCCCACCAACTCTTGTCAACAGCCAATAAGCAAATTTACGGGGAAAAAAGGTGAGCAATATCTTTAACATTCTCCCAAAACCCATTTCAGTGACAACTTTCTGCCTAGACTCATCAAACTGAACCACCAGACATGAAAATGCCTTCACACCATTCAGGTTGAGGGCCTACTGTACACAAAATAAAATAAAAATTCATTGTATCATACAAACTCCATACACAAATGTACTACCAATACTTTGTCCAATTATTCAACAAAATACTAAATTGACATCTCAATTAATATATAATCCAAAAAATAAATAATATTTTACCTTTTGCGTCCTCCGAGATTGAGTTTTGACAACACTCCTTTCTCCATCACTTTTTTCCCAATATTAAAAATTAGGCTCAGCCTACAACAACATTTCACATCCAGTTTTAACAAATATCCATCACCATTAATTAAACTGCATGTACAATATACAACACATACCTTTACTCTTTTCACTTTTTTTTTCCAACACCTCCTCCAACTTTCCTCATTGAATTCAGAACAGTTTGTTGTAGAACCTTCATCAACAAACCCTAGACCCTCGCTTGATCAATCTCTTCCTCTTCTTCATCTGCATCTTTATCTACATCATCATCTGCATCATCAACTACATCATCCTCTGCATCATCAACTGCACCATCCTCTGCATCATCAACTGCATCATCATCTTCATCATACTCATAAGTTGTGTCTTCTAGTTCCTCTTCCTCAAAGACCGGATCTTGTATCACCTTCTTCTTCCCTTTGTTTAGGACCTTCTTGCTATGCCCTACACCCTCCCCACTCACTGATTTTAACTGACCCTTCACACAACACACAACACAAATACAACAGCAAAAAACAATTAAATATACAAATCATACTTCACCATGAACATAAATGAATTTAACCATGATCCAATATCATTCTCACCGCACAATCCCTCCTATTTAAACTGCTAGGAGCCAATGCTGACACCTTTTTCTTCACCATTGTAAAAAAATCCTAGCAAAGTAACAGAACAACATCAATTAACCCTTACACCAGGCCACCTACTACAAAAATTACTCTGAAATCTCCGGCTTAAACCCTTCCCATGCATCAAAATGTACATACAATTACAACTAAAAACTATCACAATTTAAGTTCAATAACACTACACCTCATATACATAAGTTCCAAACAATAAACTTTTGTTGGTTATTGAATAAGTTCTCTCCTCCCATAAAACATATATCAACTAATCAAAATAGGAAGCCACACTCATCAAGGTACATGATTAATGAAGGAGTTCTCACATAAAACACATAACTCCAACATATATCATCTTATCACCCAGGATATACCAACAAAAATAGTATAGAATAAAATACGGAGTAAAATAAAATACAATATTTACCACAATCATTCTAATATCAACAAGAATCAAAGATGCAGAGCATACAAATTATAATTACAATATACATAATAATCATAAAGTAAGTGCTTAAAACTACAATAATATCAGTTGAATCAATTAATCACCTGATTAGCAAAACCCTAAAAGAGCACAGACATCATAAATGACCAAACTCTCCATAGCTAAGTCATGACATAAAACAAAGAGAAACTACAGACCCTCACAATAGCAAGAGGACCGATAAACATTAGTCCGAGAATGGACAGAACGAAGCTTATAAGCAAGAGTAGTGGGGTGGAAATAATTTCTCATAGAAGGCAATGAAGGCAACGAAGGGAAGAATCACATTGTAAAACAATGTCTTCCTAGGCAAAACATCAGCACATCGAAACATGAAGCCAAACTTACCCGTTTATCACAATTAATACACAATTGAAACACATACAACTATTTTTAGAAACCCATAAATTAGTACATAAAAAATCAACACCGCTAAGCTAACAAAAACTATTCCAATTTTAGAATATTAAGCATATAAACCCTAGACACTAAAATGTAAAATTCGATATCATAAACCCAAAAATTAGTGGAAAATTCTCAATGGCGACCCCCAACTTTTGCTACGCACCAACAGTGACCTCCCTTTTTTTTCAATTATACAAAATGCCCTTAATTTAAATTTTCATCTCACTCATAAGTCATAGCCTTATTTCATTAAATATATTAACTATAGTTAGATTTATATTAAAAAAAATTATAATAATAATAAAAATAAAATAAAATAAATAAAAAACTAAAAAAATTAACCTAACCACCTTCCTCCTTCCTTTCTCTTTCCTCCATCCTTACTCCTCTTCCATAATTTCTGGCAGCCCCTCCCCTCCACCACCATAATCCGGCAACCCCTCCCCTCCCCTCCTTCCTTTCTCTTTCCTTCCTCCCTTTCCTTTCCCTTTCCTCTTCTTCTTCCCTTCACCCTCCATTAATTCCAACCGACCACCTTTGCCAACCTCCTACCCCTCCCTTTCCCAACACCCCTCTCAACAATCATTTCCGGCCACCCTTCTCTTTTTTGAACACCCCTACCCACCCTCTTGAAACCTCGTCGAACCCCACCCACCCCCTCAAAATACCGTCCGAAACACACCTACCCCCTTAAACCACCATCCTTTCGACACCCTAAAACCCCAAAATCGAATTCCCTAAAATCGAAACCCTAGATTTCGATGTTAAGGTTTTTTAAATTGGGGTTTTGGCGTGGTGATTCGGGGGTGGAGATGGCAGAGGGAGGGGCAGGGGGAGATGGCGTGGGGTTCGCCAGCGCGAGGAAGGGTGATTGGACGCCGGCAGCGGGGAGGGGTGCGTTTTTCAAGGGAGAAAAAAGTTCTTTAGGGTGGGGGTGGCTGGTGGTTTAGGGGAAGCTTTGGGGTGCCGGTAGTTGGGTGTCGAGGTCAAGGTGGCGCCGGCGCGGGAGTTTCGGCAGATTTCGAGCCGGCCGGGGATTGGCGGGGATAGGGTGGTGGCGGTGGCTACGACTGGGTTATGGTGGGTGGGTTTTTTGGTGGGGGTGGCTGTTTTTGGTGGTTGAGTTAATTTTTTTATTTATTTATTTTTTTTAAATATAAATCTAACTATAGTTAATATTTAATGAAATAAGGTTATGAGTGAGATGAAAATTTTAAATAAGGTCATTTTGTATAATTGAAAAAAGGAAGGTTACCATTGGTGCGTAGCAAAAGTTGGGGATCGCCATTGAGAATTTCCCAAAATTAGTACATACAAATCAACCATGCTAAACTAACATAAACTAATTTTTGAATATGAAGCATGTAAACCCTAAACACTAAAATGTAAAATTCGATACAAGTATTTGGAACCCTTATTCACTAACTACCCTCCATTGACACGAAAACTAAAAATTCATAGGCCAAAGCAACGATTCCCATAATTTGAATAACCATTCACCAATATATTGACAACACACATGACCATAAGTCAAGAAATTATCACATACCTACAAAAACGCAAAATTTACCCTCTAAATTCAACGACTGAGGTTGCTTAACTCTCCCTGGCGCACCACCGACCCTTGTTCAGTAGCTCCGCCACGAAGTCAGGGTAGGGTTTTGCGAGACAATTTGAGGAGCAATCAGAGCAAAACTTTGAGGAGAGAGTGAATTTGAGAAGACAGTGAGAAGCTTTTGAGTTTCAAATAAAAAAAAAGTAGCTTTTCAAATCCCAAAATGAGGGTTCCCATAACAATTCAAATTACAACGGGTTCAACAAAAAGTCAGCGAAATTGGAATTCAACAAACCTCAACGATTTTCCATTATTGCCCTCCTATATGCAATAAATGCATATAGGAACTATGCCACTAGTATTACTCTGTTTAAAGCTTTGTACTGCTGATTTATTTTTATAGGGAGCTTCAGTGCCACAAGAATGTTTGTACCAGAATTCAGATCAGTTTCAGCTCTGATTGTCCCTGGTACTTTTGCTTAAATTTCTTTATTCATCATAAGTATTGGGTTCAATATTTATGTATCTTGCATTGGTATATTGTAAGAGTTTCCAATTGTCACACGTCTATGCTAGATTTCGTAAGACCAACCTAGTAGCATGACTCTCCTTGGAATAATGGCATCCGTCTATCCTTTTTTTTGAATGATATAAGAAAGGTTACATTAGCTGGCCCTCACTTGAAATAAATACCTTATGCAATACTATTATTAATAGTTGAGAGGAGAGGAGAAGCGGTCTATTACAGTGATCATATACCTTTTGCCCTCCTCTGTTTGTGGGATCCTGGTGAGAGGAGACGAGTCCAGTTGACGACGGTAGTTGTTGGAGTATTTGTTGTTGAAGAATGAGAAGAGACGGTGGCGGCTTAATGGAAAACTCTTGCAATTGAGTAGATACTACTGTTGAAGATACCATCATTTTGTTCTTTTAGGATACTCCCAATTCCCAAATAGTAAGTTTAAATTTCTAGTTTTAATAGGAGCATAGCAACCAAAAAAAACCACAGTTGTAGCCTTAATTTGACTCTTTTAAGACCCAAAAGATTTAAAGTTCAAGATTAGGTAACATGCAAGATTAGATAGCTGCACCACGCCCTATAAAATGAACATTTAGTAAAAACATATGAACACGTAAAAAAAATGAATAGTAAAAAAAAATATTAACACATAAAAAAGTGAACATTCAGTAATACAAAACTGAACATTTAGTACTAAAAAGTGAACATGTTAAAAAAAATCATATAGTAAATTAAAAATGAACATGATTGTCATATAATCATAAAAAAGATAAAATTATGAACACGTAAAAAATAAAATTGCACAATTAATAATAAAAAATGAACACGTAAAAAAATAGAACATTTAGTAATAAAAAGTGAGCACGTCAAAAAAAAAAATATGAACATTTAGTATATTAAATATGAACGTTTATCATACAATAATAGAATGGATGGACCATACCTAATAAAATGAACATTTCATAAAAATATATGAACTCTAAATAAAATGAACATTTAGTATAAAAAAAATAAACACGAAAAAAAATAAAGACGTCAAAAAAAATTATGAACATATAGTATATTCAAAATGAACATGATTTTCATATGATCATATGGGTTCAAATAAATTATACATAATTATTAATGAAAAATAAAGATAAAATAAATCTTTAAAATACGTTCATTTTTAATGTTCTAAATGTTCATTTTTAGTGTACTAAATGTTCATTTTGTACAAAATGTTCAACTTTAAAGTACTGCATGTTCATTTTTTTTCACAGAAATTATACACAAATTCAATTGTAATTATTTCAACTCTAAAATTTTGAATATCCACATTAAATCTAATCTTGATTCATCATAGAGACAATAATTATCGATCTATAACATAGTAGATTAGGAATTACAAATGCAAAGTTGTTGTTGATAGAAATCAACAATTTATAACATTCACATATTTATAAAAAAAAAAAAAATAAATAAATAAAAAAAAAAAAAAAAAAAAAAAACTCAAATGTACCTCAAGATTCACAATCGTGACGAAGATGATGACGATGGAGGATGCTACAATGGTGATGAATTGGAAAATATCCAAAGTAAGACAAAGAAGTGTAAAGATTGAAGGAAAGTAAAGTAAGAAAGAAAATTAACTTATAAGGAATGGGAAAAAAAAAGGGGGAGAGAGAAAATTTCGAATGGAGAAGAAAACACAGGAGAGAGAAAATTAATAGAGGTAAGAAAGAAGAAGATGGAGAGTTAGTATAAAAGGAAGGGGAAAAAAACGTATGTTTATTTTTTAAGTGTTATAAGTTCATATATATAGCTGTTGCAGCTAGCTTAGCTGCACTAGTGCATAGCTAAGAATTTTGCAGGTAACATGTACTCTCTATACACAAATTCCTCTATGGTTGGCCCAAATGAGTAAAAATAGATTAAAAACACTACCAACAAGAGTTAAGAGACCGAAAACCACAATTAGGAGGGATAAAATGGCTCCGAAGAGAACAAGTAAGCTTACAAAATGCTAAGGAATGAGGTGAAATATACTCCATAAAATAGACGCATTGATTGCTCAAGCAGACAAGCATCAATAACAAAACACACACACACAATATATATATATATATATATATATATATATATATATATATATATATATAATATTAAAACAGACATCAGGAATGACACGTGTCACTTTCTGGTGCTGTTTTTTCCCTCCAAAACTCGCTCCTCCTTTTTTTTTAGCCAAAATCTTTATTTTTAGAATATATGTCTAATACAATTATAATAATATATTATTTAATATTATATATTATCCTTATAATAATTTTATTCCTTTTTATTTCATGTTCTATTTACTTAAAATAGTTAAACAAGATTTTGAGATCTTTTAATTAAGTGAGAATAAATTATAATTTAGAAGGTTGATATATGGTGGAGTGTATATAATAACGGAGCCAAAAATACAATATTAACATTTATATTACCCTGTCAAAAAAAATAATAATGATTATATTACCAATATATAGTCTACAATAGTGGATGGAAAAAAAAAAAAATCCATTTTTCTGTAATAATTTATTTTTCTGTTAAATATTTCTGTAATAATTTACTCATCTTACCATGGTTTTAATTTGAAATCTTATGAAATAATAATAATTAAGTTATTTTTCTGTTAAATATTTCTGTAATAATTTTACCAACTTATAACTTTTTTTTCCTTCAAAAAATGTATTAACTATTACTAAAACAGGTTATGCTTACATCGATAATTTTGGACATATGTCGCTATCATTAAAAATAATTCTGCCAATACAATATATGATGTCAGCTTTAAGTTTAGTGTTTTTTTTTTTAATTTTTTTTGGTAATTATTCTACTTAGCTTATTTTTAGGAAATATAGTTTTTTTTTTTTAAATCAAATTAATTCATTAACAAAAAGTCATATGATATATAGTTTTATTCGGAATAACATGCATCATTAATGTAATATAATGTATATTATTTGTCAATATTTTCAACTAACTAATCAAAACTATTTTTTTTTTCTCAATTGTAGTTTTAATCATTTTTGCCTTATCATTTCATCTTTCTTATACGCATTGCATTTGTTTATTCTATACAAGTTGCTTCATTTTTATATTATATCATAAATTAATAATGGGAAAAAAGATTATTACTCAGAGTTGACCTGCAAAATTAAATTGACTTAACCTGTGAAAAGTGTCGATTGGATAGAATCCTTCATCTAACCATAAAAATAAAAATTATGTGTAGACTAGAGCTGGACATGGCTCCAACACCTTAATGGTTATGCTCATATATTTATTTTAATTGAGCATAAAAAGTTTTTTTTTTTTTCAAAAATAAAGAGATTAGTTGTCAGGCATTGAATTGAAGGATATAGTAGTAAAGCCTATGGACTTGTTTGTCTTCTGGAGCATTAACTAAGGAAATGATTTCCACAATAATATTTTGGAAGATTTGTGTAAAATGATTTTTAAGTGGTCGATTTTGTTAAAAAGGATCTTTTAAGTGAAAAGTTGTGAAAAACGACCTTCTAAGTTGTATTATATTGTGAGAGGGTATTAGACTGGATTTTTCGGATGGTCAACAGAAGAGCTCCGGCGTTGACTCTCACGTGGGGTTCACGTGACTTCTAAAAAAAAAAAGACCACACGTTTTTTCCCCTTTTCCCCCAAATTTCCCTCCTTTTCAATTCGAATTACCCCTTTCATTTTTCCCCTTTTCATACTTCCTAAAAAAACGTGTGAGCTTTTTGTTTTAGAAAAAAGTCACGTGATTCCCACGTGAGAGTCAACGTCGGAGTTCCTCCGTTAACCACCCTGAAAATTCAGCCTAGTACCCCTTCACAACATAATACAACTTAAAAGGTCATTTTTCACAAATTTTCACTTAAAAGGTCATTTTAAACAAAATCGACCACTTAAAAGGTCCTTTTACACAAATTTTCCTAATATTTTTCTAAACAGTTTATAAATTTATTGGTGATAATTCTTTGTCAAAATTTTCGTTTTTTTCATCATTGTTGTGAGAGGTACATGGCAATGGATCGGATCCGGAACGGGTGGAGCTTCACCCGCATCCATCCATCATTCTAATTGCTTCATCCACATCCATCCATCACCCGCTTCACCCATCATCCATATCCGTCCATCCATCATCCGCGGATGAAACGGGTGGATCGGGGGACTAATGGATGAACATTTTATGAAAAAAAATTCACATAAAATTTAATTTATGGTTATTTTTACCATGAATTATTATTAATTTTCAAATAAAAAGGAATCACTAACTACATATTCTTTGAAAAAATTAATTTGCAACAAAATAAATATTTTTATTGTATATTTTAAATATTTTTAATTTAAATTCTTAGATTAAAAATCTTTATATATGTTAAACAAGTGGGTGGATGGTTAGTGGGTGAAAAAATCATCATCCACATCCGATCCGATCCGTCATCCACTCCATCCGCACTACACGAAAAGAGCAAATTGGCAACGGTTCAAACCCCCCCAAAGGCAACGGTTTTGAACCGTTGCGTATTTGAGGGTTGCCAAATCCCAAAATAACTGGCAACGGTTCAAAACCGTTGCCAACTCAAGCAATTGGCAACGGTTAACCGTTGCCATTGACCATGGCGCCCTTTTTTTTTGTTTTTAAAAATAATTGGCAACGGATAACCGTTGCCAAATAAAATGGCGCCCTTTTTTTTTAAAAAAAAAATATTGGCAACGGTTAACCGTTGCCATTGACCTGTATTTTTTTTTTTGGCTGCAATATTATTAATATTATAATATTAATAATAATAATAATAATTAATATTATTATAATATTAATATTAATAATAATAATTATTAATATTATAATAGTAATAATAATTATGATAATAGTAAATATAATTAGTATTATTAATAACAAAACATAAATAATAATAACAATCGCAAGAGATGATATAAATTAGAAAAATGTTTCATGTTACCTACAGACAATTTTAATTAGTTATAATAATGTATAGTACATAATTAGTAAGCTAAGGCTAGGATTGATGAAGTAGCTAGCTAGTAAACGATATTTACAAATTAAATGTGATGTAGGTCGCCAACATCTCTCGAATTACATGGAATTCCTCGCTCGTGTATGGTTGTCCCGTTTGCCCCTTGCAAAACTTAGAATACACAAAACGTGAGTTAGTAGAAGTGAATTAATAATAATTGGGGTTAGTTAAATGTGACTAAGGAATGAAATTACAAGAAAATAGCAATATGAGGGTTTAGGTCGCATTTTCGATCAAAATAGCCCAAGTAAGGCCATTTTGGCTTCTATGATGCTTATTTTCTATAATTCTTGTCTATTGAACTCATAACTAGTTAAAACATGACATTATTACTTAGTTAAATGTGACTAAGGAATGAAATTACAAGAAAATAGCAATATGAGGGTTTAGGTCGCATTTTCGATCAAAATAGCCCAAGTAAGACCATTTTGGCTTCTATGATGCCTATTTTCTATAATTCTTGTCTATTGAACTCATAACTAGTTAAAACATGACATTATTACTTAGTTAAATGTGACTAAGGAATGCAATTACAAGAAAATAGCAATATGAGGGTTTAGGTCGCATTTTCGATCAAAATAGCCCAAGTAAGGCCATTTTGGCTTCTATGATGTCTATTTTCTATAATTCTTTTCTATTGAACTCATAAATAGTTAAAACATGTCATTATCACTTAGTTATAGGTGACTAATGCTTGAGATTACAAGAAAAGAGCAAGTAAGAGGTTTTGGGACGCAATTTCAACCAAAATGGCTCAAGTAAGGCCATTTTGGCTAGTAGGATGCCTTTTTTCTATATTTCTTGTCTATTGAACTCATAACTAGTTAAAAAATGTCATAATCACTTAGTTATAGGTGCCTAATGCTTGAGATTACATGAAAAGAGCAAGTAAGAGGTTTTGGGACGCAATTTAAACCAAAATGGCTCAAGTAAGGCCATTTTGGCTACTAGGATGCCTTTTTTCTATATTTCTTGTCTATTGAACTCATAACAAGTTAAAACATGTCATAATCACTTAGTTATAGGTGCCTAATGCTTGATATTACAAGAAAAGAGCAAGTAAGAGGTTTTGGGACGCAATTTCAACCAAAATGGCTCAAGTAAGGCCATTTTGGCTACTAGGATGCCTTTTTTCTATATTTCTTGTCTATTGAACTCATAACTAGTTAAAAAATGTCATAATCACTTAGTTATAGGTGCCTAATTCTTGAGATTACAAGAAAAGAGCAAGTAAGAGGTTTTGGGACGCAATTTCAACCAAAATGGCATACCTTTTCAAGCTGACGTATGTCTGTACAATGACTCATCACT
The DNA here is from genome assembly GCF_001683475.1 of Chenopodium quinoa. Taxonomy (NCBI): domain Eukaryota; kingdom Viridiplantae; phylum Streptophyta; class Magnoliopsida; order Caryophyllales; family Amaranthaceae; genus Chenopodium; species Chenopodium quinoa. The sequence continues at coordinate 1,047,552 of NW_018745540.1, read as the reverse complement.
ATGTCATACATGAATCTCATCACGTATAGGCCACAGTCAACTCCGTTTTCCTGTTGTGCGCACTAGCATGAGGAACAAAGCACATGAATCAAAATGCATAGCAAATAAGCAACATCTTAAGCATTGTAAAGTAAGAAAATCACAACATTATGGGTGAATTACCTCGGGTGCTTTCCATGTAGGACCTCGAGGAGATCGAGGATTTATCTTCTTCATGGTACTACAAAAAATCAAAGTAATAAGTTCAAATTTGACTAGTATAATCAATACATATGAGTTAAGATATGAAAATGAATAACAAGAAGTGAAACAAACTAGATGCTTACTTTTGCAGTATGGACCTCACGAGGCGCTTTCTTACTTGAGGTAACCGAGCAGAATCAAAGTAGAAGATTGTGTTACTGGAAACAAAAATCACAAGTAGGGTCCAATGATAACTACACACGAGACAAACAAATCAATAGTTAGCCTATTACAACAAATAAACTGGGAAAACAAATGAACTTGACTAGCATAATCAGACGTACTTCTCATAGTATGGGACGAATATAAACTTGTCTCCCGCACTCACTGATTGCCTGATACCCCGTTCAGCATAGTACAACACGTCAGCGGAGTTGCCTAAGATTCTAGCAGTGGACATCTGCTCAGGGCACAACCACCCAACTTGACAAGGAGATTCAAGCTCCCATATTTGCTCCTGGAGTGCTCTGCATGCATGATAACAAAATGTTAATCGAAAACCAAACGACAAACACCACTAAACTGAATAACATAAATTGAGTACCAGTTGAATTACCTCATGGATATTTGAATGAGGGAAATGTTAAGCATTGCACCACTTAGAAATTCCTTCACATCTTCTTTGAATAGCCATGCCGTTGCATCATCATCGTAGTGGAACATTTCCTTAGGAAGTTGAATTTGGATGGGGCTGTCATTAGGCAACACGCAAACACGGTTGTGCAAATAAGCTAACTCCTGAGATAACGATTGAAGCACCGTGTCTTCAACTAATGGAGTAGCTTGCGTAGCTGAACCTCGTGAAGGGCTCTTCATCGACGCTTTTCCACTTACCGAGCCATGTTCACTCCTCTGCTTTGGCCCCTCCACCCTCTTCTTTGGAGTTTGGCTTTTCCTCGATGGCTAATAAGACAAATCACACAAATGGTTAGAAAAGATTTCCATCCAACTCTTGGGAAGAAAAGATTAAAGCGTGAAATCTAAATCTTAATTACCTGGTTCATCAACTGTATCCAAGCAGATGGCCATTGCACAAAACTACCTTTTGCTGCCCAGAGTGTAGTGAACTCATCCTCCTCCACGGGCACAAGTATTAAGATGTCCTCGAACCTGGGAACCACAGAATGGATCCCGACAGAATAATGCTCAGGCAGAAGAGGTCGAAGATGGACCGTACCTTGTTCGGCCGGTTGTGCACTACCATAGGCAACAACATTCAAAGGTCCATCATATGATTCGCCCGGGTGAAGAAGTTCACAACGGGTCTCTTCCTGCACCAATCAGGAAGATACTTCATTTAAATATTCATAACTAAGTATCTTAGGGGTAATATAGGAGTTAATTCAATCATTGAGCTAAAATCATGAAAAATGGGCAAGTTAGAAGTCATTTTGCCCATTTTGAACCATAAATACACTAAATGAACCTAAAACTTGTAAATTTGCTTTTTTTTATGTTGTTTCAAGCCATAAATATTCATAACTAAGTTTCTTAGGGGTAATATAGGAGTTAATTCAAGCATTGAGCTAAAATCATGAAAAATGGGCAAGTTAGAAGTCATTTTGCCCATTTTGAACCATAAATACACTAAATGAACCTAAAACTTGTAAATTTGCTTTTTTATGTTGTTTCAAGACATAAATATTCATAACTAAGTTTCTTAGGGGTAATATAGGAGTTAATTCAAGCATTGAGCTAAAATCATGAAAAATGGGCAAGTTAGAAGTCATTTTGCCCATTTTGAATCATAAATACTCTAAATGAACCTAAAACTTGTAAATTTGCTTTTTTTTTTTTTATGTTGTTTCAAGCCATAAATATTCATAACTAAGTATCTTAGGTGCAAAAAAAAAAAGAAAAAAAAAACAAAACGAGTGCAAAAAAAAAAAAAAAAAAAAAAAACCGGGCGGGAAGGGCAGCAGCTGCACCGCTGCTGCACAGCTGCTGCAATGCTCTCCTTGTATTCCTCAAATCCCTCCTCAGCACCATCATCAACAATATGTTCATCATTCTTGTATTCCTCGTCCACACGGATATCATTGCTTCTATCATCATGCACATCATACCCAATAACATCCCCACTGTACTCTCCTTCTACACCATGCCAAATCCACACATGATATTTAACCCTAAACCCACGAAAAACTACAAGATCTCTAATGATATCAATACTATTGACCACCTTCACATTATTACAATCAACACAAGGACAATAGAGGCACTCGAAACCCATTCTGCGCTGATAAGATGAAGCCGTCTCGCAAAACTCTTGAACCCCATTAAAGAATTCCAATGTATCACGTCTACCATACATCCATCCACGATCCTTCTCCATTAAGTAAATTGTCTCTAAATATGGCAACATATTACGAATAATGTATAATTGCTACATCTATTATATATATAAATCAAATTCAAACACACAACATGCATATAACATTCATATAGATACAAAAATGCATATATGCTTCCAAAGGGTCCTTATCACTCCAACCTAACCCATTCTTGAACGTTTACTCTCACTAGTGAATGTATATCAGATTTCCAATTTTAAGGAAAATCCGGCAGCATTTCCCCCCAGTTCTCCAAGTACACGACGTAGGTAATTACTTACCCACATATGTACCCAGAGAACATGGTGATCGAGGAAATGCTAAGCCAAGATGTTCCTTAAAATCGAAAAAACTGACATGCATTCACCACCTAAGTGAGAGTAAACATTCAAGAACAGTCCCAACCGGGGACTATTCAAGACTTTCTCCTAATGAGAAAGCCTTGAACGGGTATCTAGGCATATGATGATACATGCAATCAATTAAAAAACAATGGATTAATCACACATCATGATAGAAGATGCACTAAAGTTATATCACACACCATCTCCACAAAAATGTGCAACCAAGAATTTATTTAAAGCACATAAAGTTATATATATATATACCTGAGTACCTATAAAGGCTCAACACTCTCAAATAGAAGGTCAATGCCAAGGTCTATGCTTCGCCCAAAAATTCCTGATAATCTTTTTCAGTGTAACCTATATAGAACAAAAATAGAAAACCAGATTAAGGGAAAAGATAAGAATGATATTAGTGAGCAAGAACAAGGACAGTCAGAGTAAGATACCAGGATGTTTTCCGCCCACTCTCCAAACTGATGATCTTACCCTAGAAGCCCTTGACACCCATTTCTTAGCCTGAAACACGCATATATATAGTGAGAAGCAACTCATAAAGAAAAGTATATTCAAACCCTAAACCCTAAACCCTAAACCCTAAACTCTCAACTTTGTTCTCTTAAATAAAAAGGACTAAATTATCCTATAAACAAAATAAAATTCTCAACTTTATTAGTGATGATAAATAAAGTTCTCATAACAATTTAGAAATATAGGTAAATGTAGCTTGTACTAAATACAATTCTCAGCTTATAAACAGCAACAATAACAACTAAAAAAGGCCTTACATTTTTTGAGGGGGAGCCTTATGCGTTCAATGGAGGGGGAGCTGAGCCTTGCGCGTATAAATGGAGGAGTTAAGTAGCAATTATTGACAAACCCTAGCAATTACAAGAAACTTGTCAATATTAACTAAAGACCAATTCCTCAAAAACCATAACAATGGAGGAGCGCTATTACGACTTACCTAGCAATGAGGAGCGCTATAACAATGGAGGAGCTGCTACATACTTCAATAATGCAAGCATATATGGAGGGAGGCAGAAGAGAAGAGCTGAGTGCGTGCGTGAGGGAGGCAGAAGAACAAACCCAGACCCACTGCGTGCGTGAGGAGGCAAAAGCTTCAATGGACCCTTCAATGGAAGCTTCAATGGAGGAATGGTTTGGGGAGAGCTGAGGGAAGGCGCGTGTTTTTGGAGGTGAAAGCAAAAACAGAGCTGAGAGAAGAAGAACGTTTGCACTTGAACGAGGGAGTATACAGTAGCTTAGTATTCAAAAACCCGGGTTTTTTTTTTAAATTGGCAACGGTTAACCGTTGCCAACTCTACCCCTTTTATTTTTTATTTTTTTAAAAAATTTAATCAATTGGCAACGGTTAACCGTTGCCAACTGTAACCACTTTTTTTTTTTTTTAAAAAAAAAAATGGCGCTCACTTAATTTGGCAACAGTTTCGTGAACCGTTGCCATAGGGGGGTTGCCTATTTCTTTTTTTCTACTAGTGCCGTCACCCGCTTTTCATCCATTTATTTTGGACTTTCATTCATTTATTTTAAGCGGGTGGATCAGGTTAGCGGATATCCATCTAATATTGACATCCCTCCATACATCTTACAATGCCAAACGGCTATTGTGTGGTTCAAATTAGGTTATATTTGGGTGCACAATGCACAGTTGCGTTTGTTTATCTTGTTGATTGATCCAACCAATAGATCCAACCAATATACACTGTCCATTGAAGATAAATCTACGGAGAACAAAATTCAATCAATATTATCGTTGAGAAAAATTAACTCAATTGAATACATACGTAGTATTATAGAGAATTAGAGATTATGTAGTGTTTAGCTTTTTAATGGTATTGCACGCAACTTTTATTATGTTTCAATTGTTGAAGTTTGTTATAATAATGATGAAACAGATGAAATGCTATAGCATAATGCATCTTGCTTTGAAGTGAATAAAAAATATCAATATAATACTCCGTGTAATAGAGCACATACTGGAAAACAAATGATAAATTGTATTCCATATATCTTCATATTAAATTAATGTATTTCTTTTATCGCACTACAATTCCATTTCCTTTTGTTATATATAAATTGTATTCCGTTTCATATTATTTACAACGATTTTTCATATTATGAGGTAGTATGTTCTTTCACTAGATACCTTCTTTACTATGCATGTTCTTTTATGAATGAAGATGAATTAATTTCTTTTATTTTGAACTATGTGCCTTTTACATACTTTACTTATACTTAAAAATTCATACGTTCTTCTATCTTGATTTCTAGGTTCTTTGCCTCTCACTATTGCTTCTCAAGCTGTTATGAATTTTAGGGTTTGAAATTCTTTCTTTTTTAAGAAAATAATTATTAGAGATTTTTGCAATTGAATGAGATCGATAGGAGTTAGTGATAATGAATTCATAGGTTTTGGTACATATTTGGTGATTAGGGTTTTAATTTGCACTGGAGAAAGATATAGAGAATGAAAAGGAGAGTAAATGACAGCGTTTTGATTGATGAATGTACGTGTGCTAGAATTTTAAGTTATGAATCTAATTTCGTGTTCTTTTACGTATACAGTTTTTCTTTTGCTGCACAATAAACCGTATGCATTTAGGTCCATAGTTTAAGCTTTGTTCTAATTAGGGAATTGACATTATAATTAGAATTTAGGAAAACTGCTGGATAGTTTATATACGTATACTTCATGGTGTAACTTGTCTAAACAAAGAGCAAACTAACTAAGCATATAATGATAATATATCATCAACACAAAGAATACAATAGAAAACAACAAAATTGATGAATTTGATTTCTTCTAGTAGCAACTTTTTATCTGTGCAAGAACCTAGAATCGCATATGTTAATCACGAAAAATTAATTAGGAATAAGGTAAGAAGCATCAAGCAATTTGTAATCTCATAGAAAACCAAAATTAGTCTAATTCTAAAGAAAATACAATCACTAACATAAATCAGAAATAGTAAGGTAAATATATAGAAAAGTTTGTATACAAGTTTTTATACTGCAACATTCACACTACTAGTTGATGGATTGATGTAGGTTGTTGACAAATGCGTAATGAGGTTACTAACAATGTATGTACAGGGTTACTGATAAGAGCGATAACCATTATAATGTTGTAATGAGGTTACTCTTAATAGATTAACAAAGTTTCTGATAAAGTTTAAAGTGGTAACACTATCATTTAAGCAAAAACTTAAACAAGCTTAAATAATTATAGTTTTTCTATTTTTGTAACACCAAATAATTGATGTTTGTTTAGCATAAGTGTTTTGTGACAATAGAAATCCATCTCCATTCTTCTTTTTTTTAGCATAAGTGTTTTAGTGACACTATATAAACGAGGCAACCATTCATTCACAACTCAATATACACAAAATAACTTGATAATTAACCAAGTGGGCAATCATATTAAGTATGAATTAATGATAAAATAACCAACTTGATTCAATAAATAAATTAAAATACATGCAATCAAACCATTAGGTTATGTATAACAATTATCATATGTTAATTAAAAATAACTCAAACTAAAACGGCATACAACCCTTTGGACTTTTATATGTTCCATTATAATGGTCAAAATTCTGGTGGAGGCCAAGCAGATTGTTGACTATGATGAGACAAATAATTAGGCCACCCTCCATAAATATTATTCTTACTATTATCAAATCCTCCTTTTACCTGTTCATGTTGCTGATCAACTCTTTGATTCATCTGTAACCCCTTGCTAAGCCTGGCACCTGCAGCGTCGCCTACACTGTAACCCTCATGCTGCTGATGCTGATGCTGATGATGATGATGATTATAGATTACGCCGAGGCTGCTAGAAGCTGTATTCATCATCACATTCATGGGTGGCATAGTGGAGGCAAGTGGTTTCTCTCTAGGCAAGATATCAATTAAAAAATCGAACAAGTCTGTCGTCGATAGTGCAGCTGATATATCTGCTTTCTGAAGTGTCTTTCTCTTACCCTCTTCAGTACAGCTCCATGCTCTGAGGGTTAAGTCCTGTATGAACATTTCGCAGGCTCGGGACAACAGCACCGGAGCATCAGCCGATATCATACGTACATTATCATCAGACTTCATGATCTTCTTTATTCTTGCTAAAGGCAAGCTGTGGTTTCTGAAATCAACAGCTTGACTGCTCTCCTGACACTGACTCTCCCAGAAGCCCTTCAGCTGCTGCTGCAGGAGGTTGCCAGAACCGGATGGTGCTAAATGAACGTGGGGTTGTTGTGGTTGCTGATCATTAAATCGAGGAGTGTTATCGACGAATGAGAGCTGCTGATCAGGATAGTTAAAAGACCAATGGGAATCCATGTTTAATTTAGAAGGGTGTATAATATTTTGAAGGAAAGTTTGATTTAAGATCGAAAATTCGGTGTGTTTTGAGAAATAAGATTGGACAGTGGATTATTTAAGGGGTTAAAAAGAACAAAAAAAGTGACAAAATGATGGGGTATGATGGAAGAATACACTGAGCTTTTGATGCCAAAGAAAAGAAAAGAACAATGGAGTCATGATCATATTAGGGTGAAAATACCTATTGTTGCAGTTTTTAAAAGGGATTAAATGGTTATCATTTGATTTTGCAATCAATAATTTTGCCAAATTTATTAAGTTAATAATACCTTTTACTTTAAAATCACATTGAAATTAAATTTGTTGCATTGTCTACAATACATATTATGCTTGCAATTGTAGAACTTTTTAAAAAAATTTAATTTGTTTGCTTGTTTGTATATTTAACTATCAAATTTGCATAAAATACCATTACATTTTTCTCTTTTAATTCTATAACTTTCTAAACTCTGTACAACCTAGTCAGTCAAAACATCTACTTGCATATTTTTATTGCTTTACAAATAAAAAAACAAAGAACCAAATCAAATCGATCACAGCAATTATCATTTTACTTATTATTTCTAGGACATGCATTATAATATAAGTTTTAAATATTAAAGGTTATGTAACCTAATGTATGCTTTGGTCCGTCCTCGTGAAGTTTCTAGTGTTTCAAAAGCATGTTGAATTTTTTAGACGTTTTATTGAAAAATTCTTTGAGCTGTAAATTAAACTTTTTATTAACCCACCAAATTAAAAGTAAATTTTGTTATTACTCCGTAGTAAAATAAAATTTTACAAGCTAAGAATTTTCTTAGTGTGCCTTATAGTGTAGTTCATTTGTGGGTACATACAGGGAAAACATTATATTATATATCTAAAATTTCTCTCAAGTTTATATCAATGTACATTCCACATAAATATTTTATGTTGTCTCATTCATAGGTCAATGAATCTATGTGCTTGAAACGTTAGCACGAGAAAATGTGCTTGAAATGTTTTTAAAATGTAGTTCCTACTTTTATTTGAACTTAGATTTCTATAAACTTATGATTACACTACCAAAAAAATCAAATTAGTAATTTCAGTAGTCCTTATAAGATTTTAATTATTTTTTTTTTTTTTTTGAAAGACACAATTACAAGATTGGGTGACCCTTCTTTCAAAGGTGAACCTTATATGAAATATAAACCAGCTTTTGAATTTTAATATAAGAAGTCTTGTCTATTATATTATGTAACAATTAATTTCTTTTAGTAAACAAACCAACTTGTTACATATTTCGCCTCTGATTCGTAGTATATTGCTTTCTACAATACACTTCGACACTTCGTATTTAATTTGACCAAGTTGTAACCTAATGCATATCGATTGGTTCACTCGATCTAACATCCAACCCATGCATAAGTTTTAAAAAATATTCTTATTGTAAAAGTATTATACAACCGTAATTCTACGACAAAAGGTACGTCATGATAAGCTAAAAAAATAAATAGTAAAGTTACGAGGATGAGTGATCATTATTTTCACAAAAAGTTTTGTCTTCAATATTTTTGGAAAGAGCTACTACAGCGTGATCTATGCCTGGAATGGTAAATTGTTTGTTTTTGTTATACGAAGTATAATTAAACAAACAAATAAAGTTTTTTTGAATTGACTGATCTCTTAGCTTTTTATTTGCTGCTAGTCTAAGATAACATCATGATCATGATAAATACTATTATAAAAATTTAAAAATTTAAAAAGTTGGGAGAACATTTGTATGATTGAGTGCGCTTGCTTGGCAAAGTTTTCAAGGTACCCCAACCTATTGGAGGAACACTTGTAACAAGTGTCAAATGTCACCATAATGCGCCAATAAACCCTAAATCAGAGGTGGTAATCAGGTCATTTGAGATGAGTTTGATTTGATTAAAGTGAGTTGTTTTTGAGACATTTTGTTTCAGGGGTTGGAACTTTGAGGATTTTCGAAATGAACAAGGCCTATTTGAATTTAGCATTGTCAATCGTTTTATTGATTTGTGTTAAAAACAAGGTATATTATTTAAATGGTGATGAGAATGGCTCCCTGACTAGCTTAGTTCTCGTTCCCTTCCTGACCCCTAAATATATGCACAATAGCACACAATGAAACAGATAGCCAAATTGTAATTCTAAAATTCACCTAACAAATGATTAATTAATTTAGATGGTTCATGTATTTTCAAGTAAACTTTGAGTTTAGGTTAGATGGTCCATATAAGTACGAAGTACAAAGTATAATTTATTGTGTTAAGTAGTGTTAAGATTACTAATTCAACGTTTTTAGCATATGGCGCTAAAACTTTTATCTTAATAATATACAAGTATATACATCTAGAAAACAAATAAAACATTCTAGGGCATACAATGTTACTTTAAGAAATTGGAAAATAAAGACAAAATTACATATGAAAATTATTGTGTGCCACTCAAATAAAATCATTTCCTAAGAACTACTTCTGAAATTCCACTATGGAAATAAAGGAAGACAAATGAATCCAAAGATCGACGCGTACAATGTTGTTGATAATTACTTTAAAATCGTATAAACTTGGGTCCATAATTGAAAATCATTATCAAAGTTGAAAAGTTTCATGCTTGAGGGTTGAGGTGTACAATGTCTGTACTTGTTTTCCAAAGCCATCAAGTTTTATATCATCATTAGCTAGGTTTTGATATCCTAAGAAGTCAGCATAATTATTGGTATCACCAACTATGAACTAGTATCCCATACAAATCACTAACTATGTAACTATATTCCCCTTCAATTCAAAATATGTACTTCATATTTTATTTTGACTTTTATACTATTCACGTATATTATTTTGATCAATGTTAATGCTTTACATAGGATTAAAAATAGTCTTATTATTATTGATAAATCGTCTTTTTATATGCATGCTTTATGAATATTAACTTTTTATTATTTATACTTATGAATAATTAAATATTATTAGTCAAAAATTCATACTTAACAGATGTGCTAGTTTAATTGGGACATTTATTTTGAAATTGAGGGAGTATTCAACTTACTTTCTTCATCACTTAAAGTGCATATATGCTTTGATTTGACCAGCACATACTTATAGAAAAAAAATATTGTGTATTGGCCTGAATTTGTTGGAAAACTAAAAAATATAAAAAAAATATATATATAGTAGAGTAACACGAAGTAGTTTTTTACAAACTAGAGATTATCGCACGCGGTATGGCTAGCCCTTTGAGAAGTATTATTACCGGATAGCATTTATGCCCTATGCTGATTTGCGTAATATTTTATTAAAACTATTTGCATATTACAGTAATGGTCTTGGATGTTGTGTATTGTTGTGCAATGTTCAAAACTTTAGTTTAGCTACTTTGATTTAGTGACTGAGCGGTAAAAAAATATTGAGTTCGATCTAGATATATAAATGTCTCATAAATTCTAAATAGGAAAATTAAAACAAAAGAAACAAAGAGAGTAAAAGATGGTTTTAAATATGAAAATAAACATAACTTTTTAAATCAATTAGGGAATTCAAGAGACAAATTTAAAGCTTTTAAAATCAGTTGGAGCCAATATGTAAAAGAACATTTATAGGGATATAAATGTCCATGCACTATTCATAAAAGTTTTTTTTAAACTTTTTATAAGGTATGGATATAAAGTAAGTGATGTGAGAGAAGAGAAATAATCATATTTAAAAAAAGGGGGGGGGATAGGGACCATCCGACCATGTGAGGAGAAATGTAAGGAAAATATGAAGAAAAAAAAAACAAAGTGATGGTCTTAAGAAAAAAAAATTAAAAGAAGTATATTATATATAAAAGTATCTTTTATTTTGTGAAACGCTAAACAACTCCCTTATACGCCCACATTTTAAAATGAATGGACGAATTTACCCTTTTCATATACTCTATGGTTTTCACCCCCTCTAACTCGAGAACATTCGCTCTCCTCCTAACAAATCAAACCACCATTGACCACCACCAATTAAGGGACATTCTCCGGAGAAAATGTGGTGATTTTTTTTTGGTATGTTCTGACAAAGCTGTAAACATTTTATTTTAAAACTAAGGTTGAAAACATAAAAATTCGTAAACCCGCATGGTTATACAAAATTTTTGGGCTGTTCTACCATGATATTCTTTAAAAACGCCTAGAAATTTCATATAGTCATGCGGTGTTATGAAAAGATTGGGCGTTTCTGTCATGATAGTCCAAAAAACAAGGATTTGTTAAACATCGCTCACAAATTACTACATAAAGCCCACAAAATATACTTGGTTTGACAATTTTGCCCATTTGTGAAATGTTACCAAAGACGGAAAATTATGACATCGAAAAATCAAATTAAAAAAAAACACTTGGTTTGACACTTTTGGCCATTTGTGAAATCTTACCAAAAACGGAAAATTCTAACATCGAAAAATCGAATTGAAAAAGACACTTGGTTTGACACTTTTGGCCATTTGTGAAATCTTACCAAAAACGAAAAATTCTGACATCGAAAAATGTGGAGCCGTAGTGGGTCCCCGCGGGAGACCGGAGAGCCGAAGGACGCCGAAGAGCCGTCGTCGTCGCAGCAAAACGAGGTAAATCATAGTCGGCGGCATTGACATGGACCACCACCGTCATGGTTGGGGCGCCTGGCCTGGACGCCAGTGCCATGGCGGTGGCGCCTAGCTAGGACGCCGGCACCGTGGGGGTGGCGCCTGGTCAGGACGCCGGAACCGTGGTGGTGGCTTCCAGGCTAGGCGCCACTCCCACGGTCCTGGCGTCCTGTCCAGGCGCCACTCCCACCGTGCCGGCGTCTTGGCCAGGCGCCACTACCATGGTGGTGGTGGTCCAGCTAAGCGTCAGTGCCTTATTTTTTTTTTTAATTTTTTTGTTTTATTTTTTTTTGTTTATAAATTTGATAAATTGAAATTTTTTTTTTAAAAAAAAAAAATGTTTTATTTGAAATTATGTTTTAAATATTTGTTAATAAATTTATTTTATAATTTTGTATGTGGAAATTAGATTTTTAATTTGTTTGTTTTTTTTTATTTAATAAATTTGATATCCCTAAATTTAAATTGTAAAAAAAAAATGTGTAACTTGAAATTATGTTTTACATATTTGCTAATAAATTTATTTTATAATTTTGTATGTGGAAATTAGATTTGTGTTAATAATTTACAAAAAAGTTAATTATGTTTTTATTTTGTTTGTGTATGAATACTTTTACACATAATAATGTTTTAATTTTGTATGTGTATGAATACTTTTATAAATGATTATGTTTTAATTTTGTATGTGTATGAATACTGTTATACATAATTATGTTTTGAATTTTGTGTTAATTTACGCTTAACATAATTATATGTATTTAAATATAATATCTAATTGATGTAGGATTATGGTGGACACGGAAATGATTACAGTGGGATATTTGTACATGATGGTCCCTTCGAAGATGCTCAATAAGCGATTGATTGGGCTAAACAGGTTGCAATTACTTCTGGTTTTTTCTTGGTAGTAACAAGTCATAAATCTCAACGGGATGGTAGAATGGATCGCATTTTGAGATGCGACCGTTATCGCAAAAGAGAAGAACGAGATTTCAGTACAGCCACTCGGTTTGATACAAAGCGGAAAGGGTGTGGGTGTGAGTTCAGAGTAAAGTTCGGTAACTAGAGAGTCGTGAAGGTTGGGAAGTGAAGGGTTACTCCAAATGGGGGTATCACAACCATGAGATGATAGTATATGAAGTGGGTCATCGACAGTTGAGTGACTTAAGTCCTGCTGCAAAACTGGTTGTCAAAGAAATGAGTGATGCTCAAGTGAAGCCTGCTAAAATATTAGCATCTGTGCTAGAGAAATTTCCTGAAGACTAGCCAAACAGAAGACACATCTACAACGTCAGACAGCAACTGAGGTTTGAACGGTCAGAGGGAAGGAACCCTATACAACAACTTCTACACCAGGCACAAGCACGTGGTTACTTGTTCTGGTATGATTCTGATGAAGATACAGTGGAGGTGACTCATCTATTCCTTGTGCATCCTGATTGTGCTGATATGATCAAGTCTTGGCCATCTGTGATTTTGATCGATCCAACGTACAAGACAAACAAGTACAGGTTCCCACTGGTTGAGATGATTGGGATGACTCCAACGAACTTGAACTTTCTGATTGGTCATGCAGTCATCAAGGATGAGACGGCTGCGAGTTATTATTGGATCTTGAAGAAGCTGAGAAACTACATCGGCCCTAATGTTCAGCCATCAGCCATTGTCACTGTCAGTAATTGTGGTGAACTATGTGATGCAGCAGTAGGTACCTCACAGGGAAAAGTTTGTCAAATATTGGACAAACCAAGTCCTTCATTTTGGAAACACCACAACATGCAGAGTTGAGAGTGCTCATAGAGCTACTAAGGACTAGACTGATTCTTCCACCGCTGCTTTGGATACACTGATCGAGAGAATAAACAAGGCAATTGAAACTCAGAAGAACGGCATCAGGAACTCTCTGGAGGACTCTAGGCGGCGACATGGTACGATGTATAGCCATTTCATATTTAAGATTCTACATGGGCGTGTGTCACACTACTGCTTGGGGTTGATTCTGACCGAGCACAACAGGATGAGGGAGTTGGCGGATGAAGTTGATGTTCGGTGTCAATGTGCTATATCAGTAACTCATGGATTACCTTGCGCATGCACCATTCACCGCGTAATTACCCAAGATAGGACGTCGTTACATGTTGATCAGGTTCATCCATTCTGGCGGACGCTCGTTATTGGTGAGCATGCAGATACGCAGACGATCGACCGCGAACAGGAGGAGTTGGAGCAGTTTCATTCGATGTATGACCGAGTATCCTCCAGTCATCCTTCCATTATTCGTGATGCTACTCACGTACTGCATGACATGTTCAACACGTCTTGCTTAGATCACGAGGAACCTGAAGGGGTCGAGCGACCTAGAGGTCGCCAACGGCGGAACAGGAGTGTATTTGAGTACATTCGTGGTCGTGGTCGTGGTCGTACATCGTCATCCAGTCGTAGCCAGTCTTCTTTGTCTATGAATATGCCCGGCACAGGTACAATAGCTTACTTTAATTTACGTTTTATAATGGTTTTGAGTTTACTGCTGGCTTGTTCACTGTGTTTAATGATATGTTCAACAGGAAGATTTGATATTGACCAGTTCCATACAAGGATAGGATACCTAACATCATCATGTCATACTTGGACGGCTAGAATGATGTAGTTGGAGATGGTAACTGCGGATTCCGGGTCGTGGATGATGTGTTTGAGATGGGCGAAGACAACTACGTTTAGTGTGTCAGTTGATGTACAGTGAAATTACCTCTAACCGAGATGTTTATCGTCATGTGTACTAGGACGGCTTGGATAGTGCTCTGCGGCGTATCCGGTGGGGAGGAGGACCTTGCGGTCTAAATCACTATTTCGACGCGCCACTAGATCTCTTTGCCGTTGCAAACATTTACAAGTGCGCAGTAATGCATTTCGGGCTGGGATTGCATAGTCGAGCTTATTATCCTTGTACAACGGTTCTCCCTTGGTCTTCGCGTGAGACTGTCACTACACCGGTCAGAGAGTTAGCTATTGCATTTCTTGGGTCGTCAGACAAACATTTAATCCGACTGGACCTGTCAACCGATTTTCCTGTCCCACCGATCATACCTCGGTGGTACGACATTTGCACAACAAGCGTAGAGGGTTGGGATGCGCTGTATCATGACCAGATCCATCAATGGAACACCCTGGCAGCTTTTTAGTTTTTCATTGGTACACTATATCTATGTAACCTTATATCCTCGTACTGTACTGTTGACTACATTTATATGTTATATGCATACTTTGCGCGTTCCATAGTAAAAAGATAATGTCAAATGTTATACAATAAAACGATAATTTCAAATGTTAAAAACTAAAACGATAATTTTAAATGTTAAAAACTAAAACGATTGTTTTAAATTCTGCAAACTACAAAGATAATGTCCTATTTCACAAACTAATATGATAATGTAAAAAATGTTCAACAAACAAAATGCCAAAAACATCAGTAATCCCTCTTTGCCGCCGACTCCCAATGCGCAAGGGTCTGTTCCAACTCATCAACAGCAGCTCTCCCTGCTGCACTCATGATGTCCTTCTCCAGGGAGAGTTTTTGTACGCCTTGCATTATCTTTCCCATCCACTACACAAAAAAAAATTATAACATGAAATTGAATAACGAAATATAAAACTTTAAAAAAACGCAACAATAAATTTTTGTTCAGACATACCGCATCAATGGCAGTTGGCGGTAGCATATCATGATCATCGGCGTCGTCGCCATGATCGAGGTCTCTAATCAACCTCGGGTACGAATACCGGTTGTACCATTCCATGTAGTGCTGGTCACACATGGGAGGCACCCCAGTAGGCGGCCTCTGCAGCTCCGCAGTCCATAAGCGGGCAACCATCGGGAACTGCTTCCACGTGGCAATCATGCTATCCAGCCATTGGACGACGTACTCCTTCGACGATGCAGATCGGACCGACTTACTCGGCCATGCCGGTGGAGGAGGGACAACTTGGAAGAATCCAAGCTGGCGAACACAGCGCTGGGGCATGTACGACTCCACGATCTCACGATACTGTATGAGTCCCGTGTAGAGGGTCCTGGGTACCCAATTACTAGGGTTCTGGCCGAAAGGCATCCAGTTCACCTACACAAAAATTTTCAAATTAGTAAGATTCATATAATAAATGCATTACAGTACAAATTTAGAAATAATTTATACACTTTACCTCTAAGGGGGACATCCTGTCAAGCGATAACCGTATCGATCGGAGGCGGTCAACGGACTTCTTCTCCAACCACGGACTCCACGCACAGGCAAGGGGCATCCCATCACCAATAGGAACCGGGTCACGGTGTGGTCCAAATGCAGGAAAATACTCGTATATCCAGGTCTGCAATAAAGTCAGACATCCAGTGATACCTGTCGCGTCAGCCCGACTCGAAAATCCTAGTTGGCAATACAGATACGCCAACGTAGCCGACCCCCAAGAAAACTGACCAACACTGTCGAGCTCAGACGCATCAACTATGTCGCGTGGCCTGAGCTTGTTTCCGCTCTTATCCAAAAACAAGGTACACCCGAGGAGAAGAAAAACATAAGTAGCCAGCTGTGCATCGTGCGTCCAACGAGCACCGGGGTGCAAACAACGCTGCAAGACGGATGCGATCTTCACACCGCCGTGGTCCCAAACACCAAGCGCCCCGGTGTATAGCGCAGCCCTGTCCACCGCCAACTGCTCCGCCAGCAAATCTGCTTGATCCGCATCAGTCACAGCAGAAAAGCGTTTACCCTCTGCGCGAATCCCAAGAATGGCCTCGACGTCATGCAACATGATCGTCATCTCACCGAATGGAAGGTGGAAAGAGTTCGTATCCGGTTGCCATCGCTCAACGAAAGCCGTGATCAGCGTCCAATCAATCTTATCGTGCATGGTGGCAGGAAGGTGATTCACCCCAGTGCCCTGCAGTCGATCGAACATCTCGCTCTCCACCGGCCAAGCCTCAGCCCATTTGCTCAAAACGCTACAAGTCTTTTCCCGGGTTTGGCATTTCAAAATGCTCGTCACCAAACCCCTCTCCTGGTCCTCCCAGATACGGGTAGCTATGTGTCCTAGAAAGCTAGGAATCACACTCTTGTCTACAGGCCCCCCAGGCACCGCATCCTTAACCACCCAAGAATCATTAACGGCGCTCGACCGTTTTCTGCTTGCCCAGACACGGTGGACGCAGATGATGTCCCAGATCTACTCACAAACCTACCATCCCTACCCTTACGCACATCTACCCTATGCGTCTCGTACATGTCATCTAGCCTCTGACTAAATGGACCGTAATCATCATATAGTCCACTCCCATCGTCCACATCCTCATATGTGCCCTTCTCCTCCTCCTCCTCCTCATCATCATCATCATCATCATCATCATCTTCATCCTCATCCCGATGGTGAACCCGTTCTCTACGAGTTGAGGCCAAATACCACGGGATCTAAGATGTCTGGGCCCCGAGCTCTCCATCAAGTAGTTTCCACTTCTAATAAGGTCTAGATTCTTCCCTGCACCATGACAAAAAAATGCGACACCTTCAAAAAAATTAAAAATTGTATACAAATTAAAAAAAATTATAAGAAAAATAATTACCAAAAACCAAATCAAATGAACTAAAAAAATACTAGCAAACTAACCTAAAAAAGAAATTAACAGAACACTTAAAATAAATTACAGAATAAAATATACACAAACAAAGAAAAAAAAAACCAACACATACAAAATTTATATAAACATAAAAGAAAAATTAAAAAAAATAACCTAAACGAAATATATCAACTAAACAGAAAAACATACAAACAAATTGCAATAACAAATATAAAAAAAAATTGTACAAAACAAACATACAAAGAAATGTAAAGGAAGTATAAACGTAAAAAACAATACAACAACGTTGGAAAAAACTTAAAAAAAACATAAAACACAAACAAAATTTTAATTTCAAAAAAAAATTACTGAAAAAAAAGCAAAAAAAAATATTAATGATTTTCAAAAAAATAAACAAAAAAAAAATAAAAAAAAATAAAAAAAAAACTGATTTTAAAAAAAAACCATAAAAATACAAAAAACCAAAAAAAAAATTCTAATTTCCAAAAAAAGTTACTTAAAAACAAAAAAAAAATAAAATTCCGATTTTCAAAAAAAAAATTCTGATTTTCAAAAAAAAAAACAAAAAAAACAAAAATAAAAAACAAAAAAAACAAGGGCGCATGGCTGGGACGCCAGACCGGTGGTGGTGGTGCTTGGCTAGGACGCCACACCAGTGGTGGCGGCGCCAGATCCAGACGCCATTTCCGTGGCGGCGGCGTCCAACCCAGACGCCATGGCCGTGGTTCCGGCGTCTAATTCTGGCGCCACCACCACCGCCGCGGCGTCCTCCCCATGCGCCCCGCCTTGCCACGACGGTTTTTTATTTTTATTTTTTTTATGGAAAAAAAACCTACCTTTTCACCGTGAGACCTCCTTCCCTCCGCCGCCGCTAATTCCTTACCTTGCCGCCTCAACATTGTCGGACATTGAATTTTTTTTTTAAAAAAAACGTAAAATGAAAGTGGGTGAGATTTTTTTTTGGGTGATGAGAGAGTGTTTCTTTTTTTTTTGGTCAAGGGCAATATTGTCAATTCAATGGAAATTTGTGGGCTTTAGTTGGTAATTAGTAGGCGATGTTTAGCAATCCACAAACCCAAACGCCTAAACATTTAGAACTACCAGGGCAGAAACACCCAAAATTTTTGTTAACCCACACGGTTATACGAAATTTCAGGGCGTTTTCACGTATAACCGCGCGGGTTTATGATATTTTTCGGCATTCACCCATGATTTTCAAAATAAAAGTAGGCACTTTTGCCTTTCCAGAAAAAAAATTATTGTGGTGGTTTGTGTAGTGTGGATGGTGGTGGTTTGTATGTAAAAGGGAGGAGCAGGTGGTGGTGGTGGTGGTGGTGGTGGTGGTGATAGTGGTTTAGAGAGAGAGCTAGGGTAGTAAAATAAGGGTATGTTTGTAAAATAACTTATTTTTTTGCGAGCATTTAATGGAGAATTGAGGGCGCTGTTTAACAACCCCTTTGTTTTTTATTTTTTTTAATACAAGTCTTAGGACTATTTGTCTAGGGAGAATTAGGTCCATTATAGAATTATTGTGCATTCATGCACAACTTATGTACCAATTTATGTTTTTCAAGTGACATTGTTTAATTATTTATTATGAAATACACTAGTTTTAGAGGTGATGAAAAATCGGGCTAAGTCGGGCCTTAACATGATAAGTAGTGCCCATACTCGCAAAAAGGTAGCGGGCTTGTCGAGCCAAAGCGGGTTCTCGGGCTTTTTCGGGTCGGATTCAGGCTTTTAACTAAAAATGCGTTTTTAGGCTTACCCAAACCCACCCTATTTTCGAGCCGGATCAGGCCGAGCCGATGTTGATCACCTCTAACTATTTTTTTGGCTCGTTCAATACTCATGTTGTATACCCTTTAAGCAAAATAGACAGCTGAGTGGATTAGTAGGACATTTAATGAAAAGACAAAATTAGACAAACCCTCGTATGAAGATGGGAAAGGCTACAAGCCTAACTTAGGTTGCCTCAAAATTTGGGGGTGATTAAAATAAATAAAGCTCCATCGACTTTTAAAAAGAGTATGATTGGTCCATAAATTTTTAGATGGAATTTTTTTAATTATTAATTTGGAAAAATGAAATTTAATAATCCCATCTTTGTCATTTCTACTTAAAAAAATCCTACCTTTTTGAAATTCGAAAACAATCTCATCTTTGACCCCTATTTGCTCATTGAGCCCTATTTGCTCAAAATGATCTTTTTTACCTTTAACTTGTTTTACGGATAATTTTTTTTCTTTTTCTTCAATCTCTCTCCTCTTTCATCTCCTACCATGACCGCTGAAAAACTCCATAACCACCACCTTCTCCGTAACCACCATCTCACCAACCCCACCTTACCATGACACTACCACCTGACCCAACCCAGAACCTTAATCAGACCCCCTACCCACTCCACCCAGTCCAACAGCCCTCCACCCACCGAACCCCGAAACCCCCCACGGTTTGGCAGCCCCACCCAACCCAATTTACGAAACCCAGCTAACCCCTAACTCGAAACGCCATTCCCCCTTCCCAAATCCCAACCCACGTGGTCTGACAGCCCCACCCAACCCAATTTATGAAATCCGCGACGCAATGATCAGCGTTCTTGCTCAGGTTTCAATTTTCACTCACATCTTCATCTAAAAACCAAGTTCAAATTACGTTAATTTTAATCAAAAGCTAACGAATTGAATAGGGGATAGAGGAAGAGGAAGGGGGAAAGGGGAAGGGGGGAATCGGGGAAGAGGCAAGGTGGGAATAGGGTGGGGGTGTTTTCGGCGGGGAAAGGGAGTGCTCCGGCAGGGGGTGGGGGTGCTGGTTTTGATGGATCAGGAAGAGGGGCTGAATTTTTTTTTTTTAATTATTATTGATTTATATTTTTTTATAATTATTAAAAAAAATTGAGGAGACACATGGCATTTAACCTTCATCAACTTGTTAACAACTTGATATCCGGTAAGAGGCTCGTTTTGAGAATATGACAATATGAGAGTGTAAGGTGGGATTGTGACCCCCCAACTACAATTGGGATAGAGAATAATCAAGATTTTAATGGAAAACAGACAAATATTTGTTTAAGGCTTGTTATAGCAGTTATAACTTTATTTGAAATAAAAAAATAATAATATCACTCATTTATATAAAGTCGAAGAAGAATATTATTGGATATCCTCTCATCAAAGGTGTCACGGCTCAAGTGTTTTAAGTTTTGACACCAGTCATGCAGCACGCTCTTTCTTTTCACGGGACGAATGCAAGCGCTATGCGGAAAAGGGGGCTTGTGAGCACAAATCAACACAAGCTTCTCGTTTGGATCTCAAGGTTGTCGTCGAGGGAGGCACAAGTGGGACTGAATTACAACTTTCTTTTAATGTCTAGTGATTTTAGGGGTGTTAAAATGACAATATAATATCTATAAAGGTCTAACAACACATACACATACATAAGAGTAAGGCAACATTAGGTAGGAAGCATTTGGATGTTATTAATCACTCACTTCCTAAAAAGTTTCTTTTTGGAATTACAATATTTTCCTAGTGAACTTTGGGTTGATATAAAACATATATAGTAGTTGCATATAAACTCTAAAGCCTAGGAAACTAGAACAAAAGCTTAGAAAAGCATCCAAAAGGCCTATGTAGAAAAATGGTTATAGAGTCAGCACAAGTAATGAGATTAAAACTTATTGTGAAGTGAATTGTGATTGACATATATATCCAACTTAGGAATAATGTCTAAGTCTATGTTCTATTCACCTAATTTGGTCAGATTTCAATTTTCCATTTGACTAATATTATAAATTTTGATCTTTATTGTGCACTAATTCATAATTCCAATTTGATTAGTTAAATAAGTTGAACTTAATATAGTCTAACTTCAATGCAGGGTAAAAAAAAAAATCACAAATTAAATGAACTCTAATTTTCTATTACGTACTACATATCTTATTGATAAAAAGTGATGTACATCGTAGTATGTTGTTTACCATCAAAGTGCGTAAGGATGAGTTAAAGACTATTGATAAGTTTTATAACATGTTATGATGTTAAGGTGATTTAAGATTGTACAATAACTTACTTATACATTCCGATAATTATGATTTTACCCTCAAATTTCTAACATGTATATATATAAGAGTCAGCCCCTACTTCGAATTTTTTGGCTTCTCCCCTGATTTAGATAATGTATGTATTGTGTTTTATACATATGGTATTAGGGTGTTTAAAAAAAAACCCAACCCAATTGACCTGACCTAACTACCCGATGACCAGCAAAAAACCTGATGGTTAATTGGCTAAATATCCTGTTTTTTTCTGGTCGGGTACCCAACCCGCCAAAATAGCCATTTCATGGGCCGCGATTTGGTTATCACGGGTAACCAAGTACCCGTTAATAAATTAATGATAGAAAAAAAAATCCTCACTCCCTCAATCCAACTCTGCCTAGTAACTCACCTACGGGGCGTTTGGAATGTGGGAATGGGAGTTGGGGATTAAAAGATGGGAATGGGATTGAGAAATAATTGTTGGGAATTCATGAAAATATACTAAGGGGTTGTTTGGTTTGCATGAGGTAAACGGAATGGAAAAAACAAAAGGAAAGGAGGAGAAAGGAAAGCTAATCCCTTACGTTCGTATAGCTGTTTGTTTTACATAAAGAAAGAGAATCACATCTACAACTAGCACTACCCCTTCAATCTTACCATTCATTTACCACCACATCACCACCACCACTTTATCCACCACCCTCCTCACGATCTGCCACCGTCTCCGATGTCCTCCGCTCCTACCGCCGTTGTTGCCCTCCCCTCTGCCGCCGCTGCTGCTCTCTTCTCTCTCTTATTTTTTTTTTTTAGATCTAGTTTATTGGTTGTTTATAAGGTGTTAAGGGTTGTATTTTTAGATGTTTGGGGGGATAATTAGTGGTTTTTATGGTGGATCTGGGGCTATTTTCAAGTTGGGTGGGGTGATTTTCGAGGATGGTGGGGTTTTTTCGGGTGGATTTAGGGTGATTTGGGTGCGGTGTTTTTCGCAAATGGTGGATTCAGAGTGATTTCGGTGGGGTGGTTTTCGCTGAGGGTGGGTTTAGGGTGGTTTTCAGGGAGGGTATGTTGCTTCGGGTGGGTTTAGGGTGATTTCCGGTGGGCGGTGATGTTGGGTCAGTTGATGGCGGGGTTGTCCTCAGTTTGGCGACGGTTATGGTGGCAGTGACGGTGGTGAATGCGGTGGCCATGGTGGCGGGGACGCCGGTGACAACGATGAGAATTCTGAGGAAGAGTATTCTCCCGCTGCCTTAGCATCGAAATTCAAGCTTTTAATGGCCCAAAATGCTCAATGTTCTAACTCAACGGGCAGGTGGCATGCTTTCCCATAGACAAGTCTATATGGGGTTGTACCAATTAGCATTTTGAAAGCTGTTCGGTACGCCCATAATGCATCATCAATCTTTGTGGACCAATCTTTCCTTGTCCTTGCAACTGTCTTCTCTATGATAGACTTGATCTCTCGGTTGGATACTTCAACTTGGCCACTTGTTTGAGGGTGATAGCCAATTCCAAGCCGATGTTGTACTCCATACTTCTTTAGCATTGCTTCAAACCGATGCTCCAAGAAATGTGTTCCCCTATCATTAATCAACACACGTGGGATACCAAATCGTGGAATAATAATTTTCTTGAAGAATTTACTTACCACACGAGCATCGTTGGTTGAAGTAGCTATATCTTCCACCCACTTTGATACGTAGTCAACGGCTACCAAGATGTAATGGTTACCATAGGAAGAAGGAAACGGACCCATGAAGTCTATCCCCCACACATCAAACAACTCGACCTCGAGTATGTTGTTGAGTGGCATCTCATTCTTCTTTGAAATGTTGCCCATCCGTTGACATCGATCACATGCCTTGACATAGGAATATGCATCCTTGAACATAGTTAGCCAATAGAATCCGCATTGCAAGATCTTTGCCGTTGTCTTCGAAGGGCCTGTATGTCCACCACATGGTAAGTCATGGAAATGAGAAATAATATTATTTACCTCGGTTTCTGGAATGCATCGTCGAATCATAGTATCTACGCATTGCTTGTACAAGAAAGGATCATCCCAGAAATATCTCCTTGCCTCATAAAGGAATTTCTTCCTTTGTTGAGAGGAGTAGCCATGAGGCATTGTACCTGTGGAAAGGAAATTAGCCAAGTCAGCATACCAAGGTGATTCAGTTTGCAACAAAGCTAGTAGATGTTCGGCAGGGAAAGAATCATCAAAAGGGATATCGTCCCCATCCTCAGGGTCGAGGAGAAGGCGGGAGAGATGGTCCGCGACAACATTCTTTGTCCCTTTTGTATCCTTAATCTCTATATCATAGTCTTGCAATTGAAGGATCCACCAAATCAACCGAGGTTTTGCACGGGTTTTGCTCATCAAATATCTTAGTGTTGCATGATCTGTATGAATAATAACTTTTGAACCAACCAAATAAGAATGAAACTTGTCAATTGCATAAATTACAGCTAGCATCTCTTTTTCAGTTGTGGCATAATTCATTTGAGCAGAGCTAAGAGTTTTGCTAGCATAATAAATAGCATAAAGCTTTTTATCCTTTCGTTGCCCCAAAACGGCTCCTACCGCATAGTCACTAGCGTCACACATGAGTTCAAACGGTAAGCTCCAATCTGGGGGTTACGTGACAGGAGCAGAGATCAAAGCTTCCTTCAACCTGTTAAAAGCTTCAAGACAAGCATCAATGAAGACAAAAGGAACATCCTTAGCTAAAAGCTCAGTTAGAGGTCGAGCTATTTTTGAAAAATCCTTAATAAAGTGACGGTAAAAACCTGCATGACCAAGGAAACTTCGAACTCCTTTTACAGAATTTGGAGGGGGTAAACGCTCTATGACCTCTATTTTAGCCTTATCAACCTCTATACCCTTATTCGATACCACATGACCTAAGACAATTCCCTGCTGTACCATAAAATGGCATTTTTCCCAGTTTAGAATTAGATTGACTTCCTTACATCTATGGAGCACCTTTTTCAGATTTTCAAGACATACATCGAAAGATGTTCCATAGACAGAAAAATCGTCCATATATACTTCCAAAGAATTTTCTATAAGACCAGAAAAAATTGCCATCATACAACGTTGAAAAGTGGCTGGAGCATTGCATAATCCAAATGGCATCCTGCGATATGCAAAGGTGTCATATGGACATGTGAATGTAGTCTTTTCCTAATCACAAGGACGAATAGGAATTTGAAAAAAACCAGAATATCCATCCAAATAACAGAAAAAGGAATGCTTAGCCAACCTTTCAAGCATTTGATCAATAAAGGGTAGGGGAAAATGATCCTTCCGAGTGGCCTTATTCAATTTTCTATAGTCAATACACATTCGCCACCCTGTAACAGGCCTAGTGGCGACTGGCTCACCTTTGTCATTCTTGACAACGGTCATGCCCCCTTTCTTTGGTACTACTTGTACAGGGCTAACCCACTTACTATCTGAGATATGGTAGATTATTCCTGCAGCAAGCAATTTAAGAACCTCTTTTTTCACTACCTCCATCATATTCGGATTAAGCCTTCTTTGAGGTTTTATATAGAGGAAGCATGATCGTTCTCAAGAATGATTTTATGCATACAAAAAGAAGGATTAATACCCTTAATATCATCAATGGTGTACCCAATTACACTTTTATACTTTCTTAAAACAGTGAGAAATTGCTCCAATTTTGTGTCCTTGAGTTCAGCATTAACAATAACAGGGTATGAATTATTAGGACCAAGATATGCATATTTTAGATTAGAGGGGAGAGGTTTCAACTCTACCTCGGGAGGCGTAGTACTCTCCCCAACACTCACTGCACTAAGTACTTCCCTGATTGGAGTAGTGACTGGGTTGGCCTTTGCTTCTTCAAGTAGCCTGATATACTCCTTTGATTCCCAATCTCCATCATCATCCTACCCTACTAGCATTGTTTCAAGTGCATCATCTGTTTTGCTCAAAGGAAGTTGATCATTCTGCAAATCATCAAGCACATCTACCTGACAAACAGTCTCTCCCATAGAGGGAGTACCCATAGCATTCAAGAGTGAGTATTCTATTTTCTCGTCACCAACCTCAAAGGTGATCTTACCATTCTTCATATCAATAATTGCACCTGTAGTAGCTAAGAAAGGCTTACCAAGAATAATAGGAACATGTGCATCTTCCTCCATTTCCATCACAACAAAATCACAGGGAATAAAGAATTTAGTTACGCGAAGAGGTACATCCTCAAGTACACCCAAAGGAAATTTAACTGACTTGTCTGCAAGTTGTAGAGATATGCGTGTGGGTTTAAGTTCACCCATTTGCAGCTTCTTACAGATAGAGAGTGGCATAAGACTCACACTTGCTCCAAGATCACATAATGCTTTGTTAATTTCAATATCTCCAAGCTTCACTGGAATTGAATAGCTACCTGGATCGTCTAATTTCTTAGGAAGAGTATTCTGCAAAATAGCACTAATCAAAGTAGTTCTAGGTGGTTGGTTGGTGTTTTCAAGGTTGGTCAAAGGTAGTTATAAGGTGGTCAAGGTAGTTGAATGAAGAGGAGTTTGGGAATAAGAGTGATTTCTTAGAGGGAGGGCGGGATTCAAAGTAGAGGAAAATGTGGTAATAGAAGGGGTAAAGGGAATGATTGAATTTGTGTAACAAACATCATCAAAGAGATTTAAGGTAGTTGATTACCTTTCCCTTTCTTGAATACCCCCCACCAAACGGGCTCTAATACCTTATTTGGATACTGAGTTGGAATATATAGGGAATAAATAACAATTTTGCAAATTTGCCGTTACTAATATTTCCTTTTATTGTTTTCATTAATGGCAAAAATGTCATTTTAAACTTATTCGCATTCTCATCCATTTATTACCTACCCTCCCTAGGTAATAAAATGGTGGGAATTGTCCCCTAAATATTCATATTCCCAAACCTATTTTTATTCCCATTTCCATTCCCTTCAAACAAACAGAACATTTTTTTTTGAGTTGAAATTAAAACTCCTAATCCCACCCTCAATTCCCAAATACCAAACACCCTCCTAGGGTTTTATTTTTCTCACTCCCTCGAAAAAATGCAGCCACAACCTTCTTTTCTCTCTCTCTCTTCTTCACTCAATTCATCCTCAATTCCTCACGCCTCAATTCCATCGCTTCTTCCTACTTCTCTATTCCTCAAACTCTCAAAGCCTCTTCTCAACCGCATTTCTCATTCCCTCACTCTCGTTCTGCAATCGCCCATTCCTCCGTCATTACCGCTGCTTTGTCCACCTCCGTCTCTGGTTCGATGCTGCTTCGCCTAATTCCGTCACTGGTGGCCGCTGCTACTTCGCCCAACAATGTCGCGGTGGTCGCTACTCCACCTCTAATCAACCTTTTCTATGTTGCAAGACTTGCAACAGTACCAAATACCAATGTTCTTTTTTTATTTTGTTTATATATTTATTTATTTATTCTCATATGTACGATCCAGTTCCTTGATGCCAATGCAATATCTAATTATATTTTAATTTCTTCTAATTCTTTATATATTTCAATTTTTTTTATTATTTTTGAAACAAAGCTGTGTAATTGGTTATTTTGTATCTTGGTTGTACTATAAGTCTATAATTATACTATATTACTATTGTACTATTGTGTGGAGTTTGGGTAGTAGATCTAGATTGTTAATCATTTCTTTACTGGGAGCAAATTAATTATAATCATTAAAAAAATCCGGGCAATCCAAATCTGGGTACCCGAAACCCGGGTACCCGATTTTCTTAGGTCGGGTCGTAGGCCGAGTTTCTAATTACCCGAAGATGCGGGTATCCGCTTTTCCAGATACCTGAAAACTTCGGTACCCAGACTGAACACCCCTATATGGTATAACATGGGCAACTTATGACAATGAAAGAGGCTAGCCTTGACTTGAATAGCAGCTGGCCTATAATGCAAAATGGATTGTTACATATCAAAGAAGACCCACGCAAAGGCCCACAACTCCCCCCAATGACCTAATAAGTATGCTCAATAAATGGAAGGGACCTCCCCACCCATTTACAAGTGTCCATTTATTATGCTTGAATGCTAGTAACTTAGTAGGTTGCTCTCTTTGTTTCATAAATAACATTAATCAAATATTTTTATTTTTTATACTTGTACTTAATATAAAACTTAAACTACTACTGTATATTGTTTCGTACTAGCTTTATGAATAAATAGCAATATAATTAACAATTTAGTCGGGAACATGTGATAATGTTATTAATTAGTGTTGAATGATATCATAATAACTAAATTTAAAAGGCAAAGTGTTTATTTTTGAATATCTCGTCTCTCTACCATTCTCTCCACAAATGCATTAGGAGCTTCACTTGTGAGAAGGGTCTCCGAATATCCTCTATTTAAAAAGTTAAAAAGTTGAAAAGTTGAAATTGCCGAGCAATCAAAATTGGATCAAATATTAGGCCCATCAAAAATAGCCTTGCAGGATTGTTATCTTGACTTTCCGCCCAAAATGAAGTAACACGATCCAGTTGTCTAGTTGTTGTTGTAAGTCTCGTAACAACAATTTACATCTTCTTGTGTATTTTGATGCCAAAGTTTAAATACGTATGTACGAGTAACAAAATTGGAGGCCACATTTATTTGGGAGATTATGTTGTATATGTCCTCTTGGACCGCCCAAAAGACGGGTTTGATACAATTTGCCTCATCACAACGTTCATCATTATTTTTGTCCTCATCAAAATATTTTCTTTTTCTTATCAATAATTATTACCAACTAATATTAACTATAAAGTGATAATGAATGATCATCAACATTAAATGAATTAGGACTAAAATTTAGGTTTTTTCACCTTTTGGACACTTGTTTTTTTTGTTTTTTTGCCACGTCACTTACTATCCAAAGCGTCACGGAAGCTTGTCATTTCGTTTAAAAAAATATTATGCTTTGAGTTAGATTCGAACCTATAACCTCTAACACATAAAAATTATACATTTACCATTTTAACCAACTTTATTAATGTTTAAACTTTACATAATTAACATTATATATATTCCTTTCATTTTTTATGTAAATTAGAGGTTATATAATTTATTTATTTTTCACAAGATTAGAAAATAAATACATACTTCGTATGAGGTTAAAAAAAAAGAAAATACACTCAAACGCTCAGACCATACACTAGCTATACAAACAGTCGAACATATTATTAAATTAAAGAAGTACAAACTAGTAACCCGGGGCATTGCCCGAGCCACACACTAGTTCCTCTTTAAAAGTCGGTCCTTTAATATGGTTAACATATTAGTCGCTTGATTTAGTAAAAGTGGATCCCTTTCTCTCCCTACACCTTCGGCAATTTCTCAAGTCTCCTCTTTCACTATAAAATCTTTAATTCGCAATTCTAATTACCTAGATAACCAAAAACTAAATTATGCCCATTCAATGGATCTTTAACCCCTCCATCATCACTCACCCTTTCATCAATTTTTTTTCCTTTGAATACTTGGCCAACTTTGTCGCTTAGATGTAAAAAAGTTTTGCAGTTCACCATCGTTGTTGAAGAAACAATGAGCGATATAGTCTTCATCAAAACAACACAAACTTATATGGTTCATTTAATTACTAGTCTCCCACTTTGAATTCATATATCATGACAGTACGAAGTTCTTCATTAATATTATCGTCATTTAAAGACCATGCAAATATGCAATAGATAAGAAACAAAAGAAAATAATAACATCAACTTCTTTGGCGAAATTTATTAAAATCACATGTAGTAGCTAATGTAGCTATGCATAGTGATAAATTATGAGTACTTCATTACATGGGACACCAATATGTTTATCTTACCAAGTTTTTTTTTGACAACTTACCTTACCAAGTACTACCCTAGACCTTACCACAAAATGAAAAGTAAAAAAAAATAATATTACCCTAGACAGAAATTCTTACAAAGATATAAACATAAAAAGCCACACATCACAAACAATAATATATGATAAACTTGATTATCACAAAATCTCAACCCGCCCGACATGGCCCGCCCGCCCACTCGGCCACCCAACCCTCACCCTTATTAGACATACATCTATCTGTACATGGCATCCCTATACCACAAATTTAGTGACTACAAATTAAATGTTGGATGATGATAGATTGATTTGAATGTGAAGACACCGACTTTGGAGTGACAATTCTATTTTGTGGCTGCCAATACTGCTGGCCCTTCAACCTGAAAACATCATCCAAATATATCCAATCATGTGTCTTATTAACTCAATTGTATGAAACTTAAATTTGTGGCTATAACTACTTAGATGTGGCTTTTGGACATACACAATCAATTCTTTACATTATTGTGATTTGTGGAACCTAAGTGCAAATCAAGGGATCCAATGTTTATCAATGTATAAATAATGAAAGATCATCCCTACAAAACAGTGATTTTCTTAACATTGTTTCGTTTCGAACAAACCTAACCTAGTATTATTATAGATTTAGGATCATTTAAGTCTTGTAAACTTAATTACTTCATCTCTCTTTACGACGTACTAATTGGATTTGAAAGTCGGTTGGTTGTTAATATATTATTGTATAGTTATTTTTGGTAGTATATCTTGTAAGATTTTTAGGCAAGATAGGTCAATATTGTGTACTATATACAAAACTAAGCCATTTTCTCCAATGCCGTCTCTATGTTAAGAATAATGTTAACAAGTCAATTTTTTAAGTTTTTTAACGCTCAAACTAAGGTTATTTAGTGATTAAAGTACTTCAGATTAGGTGCATTCACAAATTCTGTGATAAACTAAATATTAACTCAAATCATATATTTTTTTATTACCTTTTAATTAATTAGAATGTTTGCTTTGTGTAAGTCAACGAGACTTTGATCCTAACACACTTTGATTAGTATGCTTGTCACTAACTCGCTACTATGAACTCACATATATTTTGCTTAAATTAAGTCTATTGATCATTCGTATACCTTGAAAGTGGCACCCCACATCTCTTCATCAGTAGCAGGAACAGCAGTAACCTTGTGCTTAGGATTCTCATAGCTTCTTAATTCTCCTATGGCAGTGGAGAAGAAACACCCTGCAAAACAAGCGTGCCAAATTTCAATCAAATTTGTTACTGATTACATGGTAAAACGTAAGGAAGTTTTGTTTCTCATTGTGAGAAACAAGTTTTGTTTCTCATGGGGCATGTGTCAAGATCTGGGCTCCCACTTATGACACATACGCGGTCCCCACCAGTGAAAAACATCACATTATTTTCCAAAATGTCATTATGAGAAACAAAAGTGTTTCTCATAATGAGGAAATGGGGCTCCCTCGTGAAACGTATCATGAGCATAACGGACAAGATAATATAAAGTAATAGGTACACGTATATATATTACAATAAGGACATGTTTGGTAAAATTGGTTGCAATAGATGTTAGTTGTGAGAGTGGATTCCTTCATTTTCACTCGATATAATATCATACTTTAATTTATTTGTGTTTATATGAGCATATTATATTATTGGTCCATTTTCAACCTATATTATCCAATATTTTGTACCAGAAGAGTGTTCTCAGGGTTCTCTAGGTAATTTAATAGTTAGGGTACTGGGTTCGATATCAATCGCAATCTGAACAAGTCATACTCAAGCACCTACCTTGAGGGAAAGAAGCAAGTGACTTGCCACAAGAACCTTTAAGCAAGTCTGCATCATTAGCGAAGGCGACGTACCCATCACAAGTGATTCCCCAGTATAGAGGAACTTTACCGGATTGGTCCTGCAACAAAAGATCGATGTCACAAGTCTATTACGTACAATTCTTAAGAATCGGATTGCTATATATATGTATATATATTTGGATGTACGTAGTATACACACCGATGCCACGAACAAGGTGGAGGTAGACTTGTCGAAAACAATGAAAGAGAAGTCTCCATCGAGGTGGCCGATAACATGGTTTGTAGGGTGTGGAGCTCGATCACGAAGTGCCTTGTACGCTTCAATGATCAAAACTGATTCATTGGCTGTCTTTGATAATCCATAATGTTGGTTTAGACTGCCTAGATTGTGAAGTGCTCCTTCAAATAAGCAGAATATCTCATCTTTCGCGGCAAATGACCTAAACATATATATTATGCATATAAGATTTAGTAATTAGCAACATTGAAATTTGATGAGGTTCATGAACATATGTTACAACGTAACTTCTAATCTATTATTGCCTCCATTACATTAAAATGGTTACACTTAACCTTTACATTAAATGGCCTGGTTACACTTAATCTTTTCACAATTGACAATGTAAATCTATGGCCAGTAAAATCTCTTAGTATGTATTAATAGTTTTATAAGAAAATATCTGATGTTTCAAAATTATATATAGAGAGAGACAAATCTAACATTTTTACACATGACTATTTTTCCACTAGCATGAATCATAAGTATTAGTCAAAATTGAGTTCTTAAATAGTGTCAAATTTCAAAATGTAACGATACTTATGAAACAAGGGCAAAATATCCTGTAAAAGTAGGATTATACGTAGAGACAGTTGGGTGTATTTAGAGTTCATATACAAGTATTAAGGAACCAAGAATCAAAGTATATACTCTTTTGTCTGGTAATAATAATAAATAAATAGAAATTTTGTGGTCCATACATTCAATATTTTAAGAATTCGATATTATACTCTTTTAAAATCTTTCAAATTTGGTATCAATTGAGAAATACATGACAAGCTCACAAATATGTAGATGTAATGAATAATATATTCCATTAATTTTTGACTTTTAGCTCCTTATTTTCATCTCTTAGTATTTTACATAGTATGTATCAGTTTTCTTCTTATACTACATATTGAATTTTTTTTGTTCTTAAATATAGAATTGAAAATTGTGTAAAAGTATACAGTAAAATCCGTATTGCTTGGAAACAAAGGAAGCAGATTTGCAAGAACAAGGTTAAATTTTAGAAATGTATAAATCTAAAAAAGTAATTCTAGTAGACTTCATCCAAAAAAAAAAAAAAATCTATTTAAGTATTTCACTAAACTTCTTCATTCAATTCATCCAACACAATGAGAGACAAGAAGAATTTAAGGGGCCAAAGAAAGGCTATACGTAAATGGGTAAGTGGTAGAGGTAAGCATCCTATCAAGTATCAACATCTTACCTAACTTTAAAAAAGTGCTCTCAATTTTAATAATGATGTTTAAAATCTCATCTACATTTCAAAGCTAGATAAGCAATTCAAAGAAAACAGGTTACTCCAATAAGGCTTGATTTAGTACGATCCAATCAATTTGATTCATATTTAACTTATTAAATTTTTGCTTCATAGTTTGTATTAAAAAAAGTGTATTCTAATTGAATCTTGTTTGGGTTTATGGCAAGTAATTAATATGTCATGTAAATTATTCATTAATTATGTTTTTGGTGTTTAGAGAGCCACAAGAACGAGTGATAAGAATCGATACCATGATCTCCTGGAATCGGGAGAGAAGCTCTAACCACTTGAAGTATCCATCACTCTCAATCATTAATTAATTATTGAATTTAAAGTCACACAAGTTTTCTAGTTTGGTCAATCTGCGTCAATTTTTATTTTATTTTGTTCTAGCCCAAATAGAATTATATGATTGTGTCCTAAAAAATTGCTAGACAACTTACCATGTATAGCTAAAGTTTCCAAACTTCCGTAGTCCTAAAATCTAAATAGAAAGTTGGTAGTATGTCATATTAATAAAGTCTCGATAAGTAAATTCTTATGATATCTCTTCTGCTTTTTAGCCATGAGATTAGAGGTTTGATTCTCCTAGAGTTGTAATTATCGCTATATTAGAACAAGATTTTGTTGTGACTTGTTAGTTATCTTTATCTTCATGATTTCATCTCATATTATCATCTAAGAGATAATGTTATTCCGTCTATGACTATTGCATGAATTTTTAAGACATGTAAAAACTTATAATTTGTCCATTTTTTATTAACTTTTAACACTTTCCTTTCTATGTTTGTCCTACATAAATCGAGAAATACTCCATTGTTATCTAAATAAGTTATTATTCAATATCAAAAGTTAGAGCCCCACCGCAATGTCTCTTTGGGTGTGTCTCTCTCTCAATATAAATAATTAAAATTTTGACATTTTTAACTTTTTTTTTAATATGCAACTACATATATTCAAGATCGAAATAACGCATAGGTAATCATCCACAATAATCAATATGGGAAAAACATTAAGAAGCAAATTTAGAATTACATTAATTTTCCATTATTATTATTATTATTATTATTATTATTATTATTATTTAATCCATTGAAAAAACAATTAATTAAACAATGATATATACCTCCATCTCTTTGTTTACGCTCCATTGAAGTAAAATTTTACATTCATTTTTTCAATATGTTACAGATTTAGAGGCACCTAGTTTTAAGTAATTTATTGACTTCTAACACAATCCACTATCACTATTTTCTATTGTAATTTCTAAGTCAAATTTTTAACAATGCATTTTTGTGTACGATTGACCCACCACGTGACTGCTTGTAAAAATAAATGTAACCTCTATAATACTGATCGAGTAATTCCAATAATATTAATGAAATAACCCGTATGAATAGTCGCATATAAAAGTTTATGAATTTTAAGAATTAACTAATTTATAAAAAAATAAATATATAATTATATAGATATAATTC
Organism: Chenopodium quinoa; assembly: GCF_001683475.1. Classification (NCBI taxonomy): domain Eukaryota; kingdom Viridiplantae; phylum Streptophyta; class Magnoliopsida; order Caryophyllales; family Amaranthaceae; genus Chenopodium; species Chenopodium quinoa. The sequence goes on along the minus strand of NW_018745540.1, from coordinate 1,013,270 downwards.
GATTTATTTCAATGTCTATTTATTTAGATAAAGAGGGGGAAAAAAAATATAACTGCGCAAACAACAATATTGTCTGCAGCCAAATCGTAGAATAATATACTCTGTATGACAGCAGTCACTTCAGTGTCAGTGATACATACGGAGCAGTATGATATGATGATGTAACGGTGTTATTACCACGTCAACTTTTTCTATCAAAAATCTTCATATTTATGTTTATGAAATCAATCCATCAACCCATTTTTGAGTTACACGTCATTATGACTCTTATACAAAGTGTTTTTTTTTTTTAAAAAAAAAATTATACTCCGTAATGAACCTGAAAATCGTAATACCAGTATCTTTAATTATCACAATATGTAGATTATAAAAATTTAATATTAAGAAAGTATAAATCAAATATATCTAACACGATCTCATATTCACATGATTATTTTGCTTTAATTACGAATCATTCAAATTGGTTAAAATGAAGTATACGAGTAACATTAAAGTCATCAAAGTATTGCAAAAAAAAACATCCGGAGTAGAATAATTATTTGAGGTTTTTTATTTATTTTTTATTATTATTTTTAAGGAGATAAAGTTAAGTACTACTTTATATTGTATTATGGCAATACTTGGAGACATGAGTCAGTACTCATTACTAATTATATAGTTATGAATATTGAATAAGAACCCAAAAATGAAAATTTTAAAGCAAACATATATACCTAGGCCGGAGAAGAGATTCTTTCTCATGAGAGAAGGCTAAGTGTGCAAAATCCCCAATCTGAGCTGAGATAGCGGCGGTGTTTCCGGCAAGGAAGCGGCTAACGAGCTCGGTCGCCTTCGTCTTTGGCGAAGGCGTCCGACTTCCAGCAGCCACGAGCTCCTCCGGGGGTGACACTACTGAGCTGCTGAACACTCCCAACATATTTAGCTCTCTTTCCTTCTCTGATCTCTTACTTTGTACTTTTCTGTAAGTTTGGAAGTTCAGAGACAGGACATATAATTAGCAATGATCATAGCATTGCCTTTTAAAGGAAATCTATAAGGGTATTTTTGTCATTTTACCGGGTGCGTGACCAATAAGAACGAAGGTTCACTTATCTTTAACAAGACTAATAGGAAGCGTCTTACATAAAATTTCCTAATTTTATTACGCGAGTAAAATATTTATAATTATCTTTTGTGTTAAGATGTGGAAATATTAATAGTTTGATAACCACAATGCCTTCTCACACTGTCATACAGTCATACCTCATTTATTTCATATTAGTTAACGTGTTTTAACTTTAAAATCTATTCACCTAAATTATATTACTCGATAATAATTTTTTTTAACTATAATCAAGGAAGGAAAAGAAAAAAAAACATAGTAATAATATGAGGTATTGTTGCATTTGTCTAAATACGCATTTACATAAAGTATCTTAACAAATGTATCTACTAATAAGAAACAAATAATTAAAAGAAGTATTTTCTCCGTTTCAAATTAGTTGATTGGTTTATTTTATAATGTATTCACCCTTGTCATTGTATAATTCAACTTTATATAGCTATAGTTATAAGTATAAAGAAAAGGGCATTTGATATATTTTGAAAATATATGTTGAGAAGAATCTAACAAAATCACGCGGCTATGTTTTAATAGCTGATCAAAGTTAGCCCAGCCCAACCCAAATCAAAATTTGATGGGTTTGGGCCTAAATTTTGGGCCGAATTTCGGCTAGGACCAGCACGAGCTAGTTTTAATTACTTTTTTTTTTTTTTTTTGTTGAGATTTTGGAAACCTATAAATTTTTTTAGCTAAAATTTAGCTCGTGCTAAAAGCTTGAAAATGATCCGAAAAGTCATCCATTTTGGCTCGAAATAGTAGAGTTGGGCACAACTTTCTTATCGCAAACTTGGGTCTGTCTCGAAGCCTCAACCCAAAATGGGTCAAATTTTTTACAGAGCCACAAAGGCAGGTGCTGAGAATCGATTTCAAGATCTCCTGAAATCGGGTGGGAAGCTCTAACCACTTGAATTACCCTCAATCTAATATGTCAACTAATTTGAATGTTGTTAAATTTTTTTTACAATTTAAACATTTCAAAATTTTAATTAAATTGTGCTCTAATAAATGCAATTACACAATAGCCAAACTATCATTGTTTAAGAAAATTAATATCTAATTAATGAAAGATGGCTCCGAGTAGAGGTACTCCATAAAAAAAAAAAAAAAAAAAATAAAAAAATAAAAAAAAAAATTGACCTTACAATCGGAAAGTAACACGATTCAAATTTCAATTTGTATAGGCAAAATGTTTTAACATAACTCAAACAGTCAAATTCAAACCAAATCTGACCCAAGTAGACTCAACCAACCTTAACCCGACCCCAACCAAGTGACCTGACCTGGATTTTCCAAACAAGCAAGAATTGATTCATTTTAATCAAAACTTGATTCAATTTTTTTGTTTTATGAAACACGAGACTTGATTCACTTCATAAAACTTTTTAAAGGCTAAATAAATATGTGGTTAACCTTAGAAAAAAAGAAAAGAAAAGTTAAATGATGACTAATTCACGTGTAATGGGACCCAGAATAAGGTTGTTGAAAATCATGTGTCCACAAGTGTTTAAGGTGGGCCCCTTGGTTGTTTTGCATGGATAAGAAATTCTGAAAAATAAAATTCCAAAAGTAAGGAATTGGAATCAAAGTCCAAAAATAAATACGAGTAAAGATTAAAACACATGGCTTCAAAGAGAATCTAAGTTCTTATCTGGTGTGGTAAGGATCAGGAGTACTATTCTGGCACCATTTATCAGGCCACTTTGATTTTGTCTTTTTGGTCCATGTCATATCAATGATGAGTAATTAAGATATTCACGCCAAATTTGTTGCCTTTTTTAGTTTTTTATTTTATTTATTTATTTTATTTTTTATTGGGATTTCTTAATTTATATTGTGGCGTATTTTAGCCATCAAACCAGGTAGTCTGATAGTTGTGTGGTGGAGAAGAATAATGTCAGATTAAGCCAACGCCCAACGGTATGACGCCCACGGTTTGCCATAGATTTTTTCCTTGACCAAGGTAGTAATACTAATACAATAATAAAAGTAGATAAAATGACAAAGCAACTCAATTTATTTGATGCAATGGATATAATACCACTTGATTTACATATTTATGTAAATTTTTCTCAAATTTATGTATGGAATATATTTTTTTAGGAAGCTCATCCAGTTCATTGCTTCGTTGAAGCTTAGCTCTGACTATATCTAGATCCGACCCGTGTCGTGTACCTGACTTATGGTGGGTGAGTATCCCAACAAGATCTTTTTGCATACGGTGTACCTCGTACCCGAGACATCTCTTAAGAAGCATCAAGTTGCTAACCACTTGAGTCAACATTTGTTGGTGAACACAAACATTACAAGTTCTTATAGGTTACTGGCCACACTGCATGACCAACCACCATCAAGTTACATCGTTAATGTAATAGGGGTTAATCGATCATTGTTACATGGATTACTTCGTCAGTATTATAGGGGTTACCTGATCAGTGTTATAGAGGTTACTCGGTTAATGTTATAAGGTCACTATGTTCTTTTACAAATGGCCACATGGTGTAGCCAGCCGCACACAAAATGGGCTGAACAAACATAGTCATGTTGGATCTTGTTATAAACGTTTCAATTCAATACGAAGTATATATATTTTCATAATATCAATTTTTTAAATTCATTTTTGATGGGTAGTGGTGAACTCACCTTATAACTTTAAGGTCTCGATTCCGAGCCTACCAATAATATTTGCTTGGAAGTTTGGGATTCCTTACCTTTATGCTTTATCTAATATAAACCCGATCCAAAGTTATGGAATAAAAGGGTCCTTTGTATATGCCCTGAATAAGCACGATATACGAATCAATCTTAATCTAGCGATTATACATACTCCAAAGTTAAGGAGTATGTGATATAATGCAATTTTTTTTTTTTTTTTTTTGGATATATTTAATAAATTATCCAAAATCGACACAACGCCAAAAACAAACCCAAGTACCCAGCTAAAAAATTTGTTTCGTCAGCTCTAATCTGAGCACCTTTAATCTACTATAGTTAGGGTGGGGGTTGTTCATGTATTGTTGATGCAACAATTATCGCCAATTTAAAATCAATAATTGGCCGTGATGACATATAATGCACAAAATTTAAGGTGATATATTAATCACAATAATTTGTTAAAAGTCCATGATGTGTGCTATCATATGTGAGTTGTGCCAAATATATAAATTAAAGAATATGAGAGATACTAACCACCTTCTAACTTTCATAAATCATCGTTTCCATCACTAATTGATTTTGGTAATAAGCTCATTTAAAACGTAGGCGATGGCTTTATTCTTCCTTCTTGAGCATTACTAAACGATATTCAAAGTTCTTTAACACTAGCATTATATATACTTTTAGATTTCAAATAAATGCGCCTTTATAACATTAGAAGATCACACATAATCTGATATATATCTTAGCAAGTGTAATGTTTTATTCACACAATTTATTTAATTTGAATTTGACTTATCTAAACATGTTTTTTCTTATCAACTTGTGTAGTATCATAACTTATGTAGGGCATTTTTTTTTTTTGGTGAAGATACCTTATTAAAATTATAATTCCATTTCTTCTCATTTGAACTATTAATCAAAATTATTTTTCATTATATAAACGATAATTTTTTTTTATTTTTTTTATTTTTTTTTTATTTTTTTTTTACAACGGTCCAAAAAAGAGGCTAGTTTTCAACGGAGTCAAGATTACAAGTAAAACAAGGAGAGGGTTTATTAGCTCTCTTAGCTATACTAACACAAGACCTAGACTGGGAATAGGGGATACAACATTCATGGCATGCTTGGCAATACAAATTAGGAAATTGAAATATTTGTTATTTGGATGGTATACTACAAGGGATTTCAAACCAAACTAATCCACTATAATAGGCCAAATACTCCTAGTTACAACCTATTACAATAAGACCTTTCTCACAAGTTCCTGACTGAATTGAACTTGCTACTCGATAGGACCCTATCCTACCCAACCTAAGTCCTGGACTTAGATTCCATACAACACTCCTAGAGTACTATTCACTCGGCCTCTCACAATAAGCTCACTCGGCTTCACACTAGAAGCTCACACTTTGCACTCTTACAATTATAATAACGAGAATCCTCACGAACTCTCACACCCCAATACACAAAACACTCAAAACCCTTTTTCCCTTTACAAGATCTCAAAGAATAACTCTAAATACATATATATATGAATAAAGAGATAAAACTAATATGCTGGACACTCGAGATCTTGAACGAACTGAAACCAAACCCTGACCGGAACTTTGACCAGGAGGACTAACTCAGCTTCGTGGTGAAGGATGAAACCATTAAGCACGACCACTGCACTTCGTCAGCCTCAACTTTGAATGAATACATATGAGCATATTTATAGTACACCCAAATCATTCTTTTTGTAAAAGATAAATTTTATCAAAAGATATGTTTAAAAGATATTTCCAAAAATAAGTTTTCCAAAAATATATCTTTTTGTAAAGAATAAATTATGTCAATAATAAAAAGATATACTTACCATAAAATAAGATCTTATTTAAAACTTATATTTTGGTAAAAATACTTTCCAAATAAACTTATCTTTTTCCAAAATGGATTTATTATAAAATAAATATCTTTATTTAGTAAAACCAAATCCCTAAAAGATATGCATGTATTAGGTAAATATATATATATCATTAAAATCGACTTTTAAAGACGAGCGAACTTAAATTCCTATTAGGTTCGGGAACTCTGACAGTCTTTGAGTTCCTGACGAGTCAATAACTTTAATTTCATTGACTATCTGGAGTTCCACCTTGGTTCTTTAGACTTGTTCAAGACTGACTTTTATGTCCAACATACTTACATGAATCCTAGAGCGATATACTTCAGTTTCTCCGTCTTCATGTTGCTTCTCTGAAACTCTTGTTCTGGAATCTGTAGTTTGATGTATTCTGAATCTTGGGGCAATGTTCCACTCACTACTAGAAAACAGCTTGATTTTGACGGAAATAATCCGTTGGAATCAGTCGAAATTCCGTTGGAAATTGGTCTTCTGACGGAATACCGTCGGAATGTTCTATCGCAAAACCCTTCGTAGGAAATTCGACCTTTTCGACGGAATTTCCGTCGGAACACTTTTTCCAACGGAATTTTTTCGTGGAAGAGGAATTCCGGCACCGGAAAGTCTGTCGGAAATTTCCGACAGAATACAAATCCGCCGGAACTTTCCGACGGAAATTCTGTCGGAAACTGCTTAAAAAAAACAAAAAAAAAATGCCCCCCACCACCAGCTTAACCAGATCCCATCCACCAGACCCACCTAATCTGAACCCACCACCTTAACCCACCCAAAAACCACCCGAGACCACCCAAATCTAGAACAAACGGCCACCCACAACCACCACCCAGACCCACGCCACCAAAACCCTAACTAACCCTAATCCACGCCACCAAACCCAACCAGACCACCCAGAAACCCGAAACCACCCAAAAATACCCGAAACCACCCAAAAAAACCTAAAACCACCCAGATCTAGAACAAACAGCTACCCACAACCACCACCCAGACCCACGCCACCAAACCCACGAAACCACCAAAACCCTAACCAAAACCCACGAAACCACCAAAACCCTAACCAACCCTAACCCACGAAACTACCCAAAAATTCACAAATCACCACCCACCACCAGCCCACACATCACACACGCATACACAACAACTCAAAGCCCAAATTTTTTTAAAAAAACAAAGAAAAAAAACTCAGAAAAGCGAAAAATTAAAACATAAAACATACCTTGAATTGAAATGGGCTTCTGATTTCACCACGAAAACGGTTTAACAAGGCTAAATTCGGCCATGAATTGTCTAGATCTAGGCTTTTAATGGTCGAATTTGGCCTAAAAAACCTTCAAAATAATCAGCGGTGGTTGTGGTGTTGGTTGCGCAGCGGCGGTGTTGGTGTGTGAAGGAGAAGGAGAAGGAGAAGAGAGAAGAACTGAGAAAAAGAGAGGAGAACTGAGAAGGAGAAGAGAAATGAAGGAAGGAGAAGGAGAAGAGAGAGAAAGAGAGGGCAGAGAAGAGAGGAGAGAGGAGAACTGAGAAGGAGGAGAAATGAAGGAAGGAGAAGGAGAAGAGAGAGAAAGAGAGGGCGGAGGAGAGAGGAGAACTGAGAAGGAGAAGAGAAATGAAGGAAGGAGAAGGAGAAGAGAGAGAAGAGAAGGAGGGCGGAGAGAGAAGGGGGAAGAGAAGAGGAAAGAGGAGAGGAGAGAGAGAAAAGAACAGAGATTAAAGGGGAGGGTTGGGTTTTTTTTTTTATGTAATTAAATTCCGAAGGATTTTAATTCCGTCGGAAATTTAATTTTCCGACGGATTGTTATAATTCGTCGGAAATTTCCGATGGAATAAAAATCCGTCGGAATTTCTGATTTTTCCGACGGAAATATGTGTCCATCGGAAATTGGCCTATTTCTAGTAGTGACTTCTGAAAATGCAGGCCAAGTTCCTAACTAGAACTTGCTGTCACTCTTCTTCATTCCTTGCTGGAACTCGCAGACCAAGTTCATCTGGAACTTGCTGTCATCTTCGCAGTCCAAGCTTCACTCTTTAGCTTGATGTCATGCTTTTGTTAGGAAGCTCCTTATGTGTACCTGTTACGGAACACCTCATGTACCTGTTAGGGATCATGCTCCGGCTCTCGTGGGAAAGCCTGCCGAAAGTTCCTTCTGGATCTCGTTGGAGAATACCTTCAGGTTCCTTCGTGGTTTGGTTCTCGTAGGAGAACCTGCTTTAGTTTCATTCATTCTCTCTTGTTCCTCTTGAAGTCTTCTATGTTCCAACCCATTGACTTCACCTAAGTCAGTTTCTGTCTTCACATAAACACTTAAGAGAACATTAGATTGAAAATTGTTTGTCATAAACAAACTTCAAGTGAGAGAACTAATTAAACTTAAAGTCTATGTAAATACTCCTACACATATACAACTCATGTATGCATAGGATACTTACCTCATGAAACTAACATATGCAAACACCTATTTACATAGTTACCTTCATGGTTCCTTCGCCATCTCATGCTTATCAGCCATATATAACTCATCATTGTTCTTGTTCCTTCTATTGCTTATTATATATTGCTCAAGTTCCTTATATTTATATTTGTCATTACTAGGGTTCCTTGTATCTTGTTCCGAACATAACTTGGGTTCTTTCTATGCACAACTTAACAAACACGTTAGAAAGATAATCATCATTAGTTTACAATCATTAAAACCTTATTACTCAACAATATTCGATCACGAAATTTAGGTGAAGAGTAGTGGCATGCCTAATTGCCTTCTTTTTTTTTTTCCTTCTCAAAATGTTTGTCAATTGTAAGTTTCTTCGTTTGAACACAGGTCTTGTGAAAAGACATTCCTAATTTTTCCCATGCATATCTCTTACTTTAAAATTCAATGTTTCTTTGTTTGGACATAGGTCACTAGCTATTGGCTAATGGCTAGTAGGCTAATTTGGAATCGTATATGATAATTTGTTTTTTTTTATTCGCTTTGATTGCATATGATCCCTCTCGAATTTAATAAATCTAATAAAAAGTCTATTATGTTAACTGTAGATCGATGATGCTTTTTTTTTTTTTTTTTTTTCACACGACCTTGATTTACCTCTCCAATGATTTAAAGTTAAGAAGAAGTATAGTCATGGAAAATCTGGTTAGATTCAACTTGATTTATATTTTCATAAATAATATCAGATTTTTTTAATAATTTTTACTTATTAGTAATTAAAATATTATTATTGAAATTTATAGGGTATGTACTTGCAAAAACAAAATCAAAAGTATTACTTGTAAAAAAGAAAAAGAAAAAAAAACCAAAGGAAATATTAATAATTGGGTATTTAGAGAGTTACAAGAATAATGATATTGACTTAGGGTGTGTTTTATGACTTATATCTACCTGTTTTTCACCTAAATTTAATTTATACTAGTATGAACTTACTTGAATTTATTAGATCTTATTAAAATTTATTATAATTGTAATTTAAACGGGTAATATTTATCAACCCTTATCAGAATCTATATTTTTCAAATGCTTTGTTTGTCTGAAATTATGAGACCTGTAACCTTTCTAAATGTTACAGGAGTAAACTTTCTAGTTTGGTCTATATTTAAAAGTTCTTAACATATTACTAAACTCTATATTTGGCAAATTCATTTTACCATTTTATCCCACGTACACTGATTATATTTTTCCATTTAATGTTTTTTCCCTATTTTTTTTGTTTTACTCCCCAATCATTTTTCTTTTCTCACTCTCTCACTTCAATAACAATGTCCATACACTCACTCATGAATTATTTTGTCATGAGAATATGGAATAGGGGTGTTTGACCCTAAAAAGTGAAAATGTAGTGAGTGCAAATTCATAATCCAAAACATTAATTAGATTACCAAACCCTACCTTGGTAACCCAAATTTTCAATGATTTGCAAATGTCTTCATAACAACCAAACAAAATATGATGTGGGATTTTAGTTCCAATGAAATATAAATGCTTATGGGAAATTAATTGTCAAGTCAACCAAATCATAGCTCACATTTTATTAGTTTGTGTCAAATAGTACTCACCCCATTCCTAAATATTCTTTCCATTTTGATTGTGCTCGTTTGTTAATAAACACTTTGACTGTATAAATATTTTGTATATATAAATGGGAAGAGCAAAAACGAAGGAAAGGATTAAGAGGATGTTTGGTTCGTTAAAGTGGAATAGATTGGTATGGAAACTAGAGAGATACCTGGATTCTAAATCCCATACTAATCTAAAGTTATTTGTTTTATATTGTTGGAATAGATTATACACTTCATTAATGAAATGAATTGTGAATCTTAAGAGGTGAGGTGGGTATGAAATTTTAGGGCGATGACATAGAGTTAGAATCCTTTGAGTATTAGGCTTTATAGTTAAAAACCTCAACCAAACAATAAAATCGATGGAATGAATTCTAAATCCATTTTAAAAGATCCAACCAAAGTGTCTACATCGTAAATGCAAACAAAGGTAGTACTAAACACGTTAATTAAAAAAAAGCCAAAATAATACGGAGTAGTAGTAATAATAATAATAATAATAATAATAATAATAATAATAATAATAATAATAATAATAATGACCTATGCATTTACATTAAGCTTTATTTATTATTTTAGTGCCAGTCACTGTCACATCCAGCGCACACTAAAATGAATCTTCCTTTCAGATTCCTTGTGGATGTATCATGTATGTTTACACCCCCAACAAAGAAACAAATTTTCGATTGGAATCATATACTAAGAATCATCATACTTAAACTATAATTTTCTTAAGTGGATTGAATCATACTCCTAGTTGTTAGATTATTTTAATTCATTAAGATTTTTTTCTGTGAGCAAGATGCCAAGAAGTCCATAAAATTATGCTACAGTATTTTAATTTCTTTAATCAAATGGTTTCCTTTTGATGACAATTATTGTAAATAAACAAAGCTACAATATCATAAATATACCAATCAAGTTGTTGAATCATATAAATATATACAAGTATAAATTAATACTTCATTGATTTAAAATTCATTGCAGCATTTTGAGTTTCCAATTATTAACCCATTCCTTTGACAATCATATTTTTAATTATATCTTTTTTAAGAAATGATCTTAAAAGTAATTTGTCTACTTATACTCGAACCTTTCATGCTTGTCTACTGCCTAGAAGAAAGAAGATTGCCTTAGGACAACCACAACTGAAAAATAAGAGCAGACTGCAGAGCATCCACAACCTAAAGTTTTTATCAGGAACACAAATTAGCTTGTTACCAAAAAGCGCCCAAAGGCTTAGCTTAGCCGTGATCACGGTGCCAAGAAAAATTTGTGGCCATGCTTCTACCATTTTTTATGGTCATATACCCAAAATTATATCATTGATCATTGTGACAGTAGTGAAGATCAGCTTTGCATTGTGAAAATTCTGTTGCTATTTAACTAGAATGAAATTCAAAGCTTTCTTTTTTACCTTTAATTGACAATGAAAAGTCCACAAGCTTATCTTTTCATTGCTTTAACTTTTGTCTAAACATGTGATGTTAAAATCCTTAAATAAGAAACTCTAAACCTCAGTCTTAACTTTCAATAGGTGGATCATCTGTATTGCTCTGGTAAGTGGTATCCTGACAGCACAATTTTGTCAGCAAACATCTTTCCAGTCTTGGGCATTACATGCCAGTGCAATGTCAAGTTGAACTCCTTGCCTCGCAAATTGCTTCCCTGGAATCAACATGTAATAATTACAAAGCTTTCAAAAAACTAGTTGCTACAAGTTAAGCTCAGTGGCCATAAAGTTACGATAATGCTTTTATGTATAATGGCAGCCACTGCATTAAATTGCAAGGAAAGACGACAAATAAGATGTTACAGCCTACTGCTAAGGGAAGCCAGAGCCAAAAATAGGGTAACAGACGAAAGCAGACAGGTAATTCCTACCTGATCAGTAAATCGGTACTTGTTTGAGATACTAACTGAAAACTTTGCCTTTTCTTTTGATTGTATGATCGTATCCCAGAGTGAAAGCTGCTCAAAAGAAAATTGTAAAACAAATTAGTTATCGCAAAAGGTATAAACCTGAGAGCATGACAAGAAGGTTTGCAGAGGAAAGTGTCTAGTGAAATAGTTATAGAACAAATTAGTTATTGCAAAGGGTTTTCCAGAGGTATAAACCTGAGAGCATGACCTAGCAAAAATAACATCAGTACTGGCCAAGAATTTTTTATATTTAGTGTGCCTTTTAAAAGAACAAAGGACTTTCAAGATTAGACCCTTTTCAAGATAGCAGACCAACCAAAAGAGCTGCCCAAAAGTATCACCTAATTAAACTTCATTGGTGTATCAAAATTTTGACTGATTTCCTCTGTTCTATACTTACATTTCCTTTAATTGGAAGTTTTATATCAATTGCTATATATCCAATTTTGATATTGCGTTCTCACTATCTCTACTCATCACATAGTCCCTCTTATATCTCTATTCCTCTCCAATTCACGTGATCTCCTTAATTTGTGTACCCCAACCTCATGTAGCAAATAGCATGGAACAGAGGAAGTAAAGTTTAACAGGTTTAAAAATGAAATCACATGGACTGTATGTTGAATCATCAACATAGAAGGAACAAATTGAGAGGAGAAAACAATTTCTGTTCAATGTCAGTCAACCTTAAATTCTACACAACATTTTCAGCTGCACCTGTAACAGTATCAATGTGATATGGTTGACAAAGAACTTGACCTTGCCCAAACAACTGATATGGTTACCAAGATCATTGAATCTGTTATAATAAACATCCCTAATCAAAACTATTACAGAATTGTTTCCCACCCACCATTATATCAAATCTGACTAAGGCCATGTTCTCTTCACCTTATTTTTGCAAAACTAAAATTATTTTTACTAAACTGAAATTATTTTTACTAAATTGAAATTATTTTTGCTGAATTGAAATTATTTTTACTCAACTGAAATTATTTTTACTGATTCTCTATTATATATATCTGATTCTCTATTACTTGTACATTTCTCCTTTAAAGCTACTGATTTTTACTGATCAAAAATTATTTTTACTAAACTGAAATTATTTTTACTGAAATGAACTTATTTTTACTAAATTGGAATTAATTTTACCGAATTTTTTTTTTTAAAAAGTGAAGTGAACAAGGCCTTAGCATAAAAGAGGTAGTTGTAAGGGTTTGGAGCACCACGTCACGAGCTCAAAATTTCCGCGATGCCTCAGCACAACAAGTCCTATATGAGGCAACCTCCCTATGCCTATGTGCCTATACTGATGCATGTGTCTTGGTGCAGGTTCACATCACTGTGAGTTTTATCTTCTATTGTAGCTGTTATTAATGCTTGTTGCGCATATAGGGGAAAGTTGGCGTGGATCGAGCCTCGGGGATTCATGCACCGCATGGTCGATCAACGCTCATCCCATAACAACCAGCTAGTGAGCTAGGGATGCCTATGTCACATCAAAAGCCCCACCTTATGTAAGCCTTCTTGTTGATTTTTGTTTTAGATTTAATTGTTGACAAAATTAACATAAAGCATCGCAGAGCATAATAGCCATATGCAAGCCATATAGCAGATAGCCAAAAGTTGTCGGATTAGAACAAAAAGATTCTCAACCATTATTTAGATGTTGTGGTCTGCATATTGCCGACAAGTTCTTTCATCTCCACAAAAGATTTTACTTTATACATCAAGTTAAGACATCAAAGACTCCTTGAAATACATTTGACAAAATAGCATGTGTCAGGTAGGGTATGTGATTTCTTAGGTTAGGTCATCATATTCAGTTGCAGCAATTCCTGTATGGTACAAAGTAAGGTATCCCACTAGTTAATACTGTCAGCTGTTAAAAAAAAATTTTTAGAAGCATTTAGCTGATGAGAACACAAAGTCCCAGTTACCCTATCTTCTGAATTTCTGATTATTGGCTATGCTTCTACTGATCTGCAAACTCATAAAATTTATAGTAAACTCTTTGAGACCATCTACATCCAACCATATTGATGGGAAACAGCTAGACAAAGAACCTCATATAGAATATATTTCTAGGAGAATGATCACAGAATGACCATCTACATCCAACCATATTGATGGGAAACAGCTAGACAAAGAACCTCATAGAGAATATATTTCTAGGAGAATGATCACACCACACCAGAATAGATAAAATTGACCCTTCACAAATTCTAAACATCGAAGGCTCATAAGGAAGCTTATTAAACCCCACGAGATATAGGATTGTCTTCCATCCATACCAGAATAGGGGCCTTACTTGCAATTTTAAAAAGTCCCAATCTACTAGTTTAACCATCGGAGTTAAAAAATTAAATTAGCTTAGCTAAAATAACTAGCTTGGGCAAGCTAATTTGCTTGACAAAAGGATGAAGAATGCTAGCCAACTATTTATTGACATGTGAAACACAATTAAGTAGCAAGGTAATAGCTAGCCATTGGGGTACAAATTAGCTTAAAATATTACTATGTAAAGTAAGGTAATTTGACAATTAGCTTGCCATTGGAGATGCCTTTTAGCTCATATTCGCAGGGAGCAACTTTGGTGATTATAGGTAGTGGTAGATAAAAAAGAAGTCTATATACTTCCTTTATTTTCTTTTAAATGCAACACATGCACCTTCTTGGCACACACTTTGATGAAGAGATTAAGTAATATAAACGGACAAATTAATCAAAATAATTTATACATGTGATACCTAACCCTTTTATAATCTTGGTGTTGAAATTATTTTGATACAGTAGCTCATTTACCTAATCTAATCATCTCCTAAAAAAACGTGTTAAAAAGGTGTGTTGCATTTAAAATAAAATAGAGGAAGTATTTTGTAAGGTATTCACCACAAAAAATCGTTACATCTTCATCCAATATCTTTTACATGAGATCTATTCTATCAGAATCTTGTACTTTGGCTTAATTAAGAATTCTTATTATGGGGAATAAGATCCCATTCTTTGCAATTGATCCCATTTCAATATTCCTTCTATACAGCACAACTGCACAGGTGAGTTCTGAATTACTAAACATCATTCAGCCTTTCCTTATTCTTTGGGCATTAGGAGGGAATAAAGTTGGTTTTAAACTTTAAAGTCCCAATCCACAAAGAAGTTAAAAAAAAAAAAAAAAAAAAGAAAACCCTAATACCGCCTCTCTCCCCCTCCCCCATTGAAGAAGCTCACATCAGTTGTAAAAACAATATTCCTATAGTATCCATCGTAAGGTAAGCAGGTACAAAATGTTAGGTAGATGATTTCAAATTAAACAACAAATATTTTTGACTGCAGCAGTTTGGTAGTTTTGCATTTGATGAACACCAGAAAAAGGATATAAAACACACACACATACACACAAGATAATAGTGTCCAATCACCCAATTACCTGATTCAGTACATGTTTTTTGGTTTCATACTCAGCAGCAACAAATGCAAACACCTGCAACAAAAATAACAGAAGAGCTTAGTCAATAACTATAATTGCCCAGCCCTAAGAAAGAGGTTATGCTAGAGTAACTATCAAAAGCAGGTTCTAACACAATAATAGAGAACCAAGCACCTAGTTCAAGTTGACCTTTATTGACTTAATGCCAAAGAAAAGCAAGAATTACATAAAAACAGTGAATCGTACAACTAGCTGCCACAGTTTTTTGAAGATAATCTCTTATGACCGAGATTGGAGGAGACAGGTAGGAACATAAACAACGGAAAAATTCAACAAAAGCATGACAAGAGAAACATTAAAACTAGGATTGCATAAAAGTATCATGATGAACCTGCTTTGTATTCCATGTAAACAATGACTGGAGATCGGCTGAAATATTCAGCACCATGGCAACCTGGAAAAATAAAACTTTTAAGAACAATTCCAATTCGAAAGGAGAATAAAGAAAAAAGATTAAGAAGATATGTCTCAATGGGTAGAAGCTACACCCGGTTGAATTAACAATGTATTGGGGTTTTATTATGTAATAATGTGCTTCTTTGTAAAATGTAATGTGCTTCTTTATAAAATGTAATGTGCTTTTATAATGATTATTATGCTTCTATGCTATCATTCATTACCAATTGTTGTTTATGTGCTTTTATTTATTATCAATGTGCTTCAATGCTTCTATAATAATATTTGTGCTTTCATTTTGATGTTATGTGCTTTTGTTTAATACGTTTGTCCTTTTTTACAAGAAAAATATTAAACTAACTCGGTTGCGTGAAGAACTACATGTAACCGGGTGTATGTCTAATTTGCGCGTCTCAATTGTCTAGCTTCAAATTCAAAAGCTTAAAATGGCACTTAAATAAAAGATAACAGTGGATTTAATAAAGCAAAAAACCATGAAATGGTGAATTCTTATACATCACATTCTCAGACATTATTATACGTCTTCAGCTGGAAATTATCACACAGAAGATAATTAAATCCATCCTTTCCTGATTTTTCCAAGTCAATTGCTAGTGTATACATATTTTTCAAAGGGGCATGCATTAATTTAAAAATAAAAAATAAAAAAAATGATGATACCAAAAATATATAGAAACTCCATAAAAATTACAAACCCATAAATTGAAAAATTACCTCATCATTGCCACTGGAGAGTTTCTGAAATCTGTGAATGTTGACCACCTAAATTGAAAACCAAAAACACCCAGATCAGAACAAATAGTGAAGATTATAAAAATAATAAAAAAAAAATTTAGAAAAATTAAAATCATAGAGATAAAAATGAAGATTTGGACCTTTATGTTGGCAGTAGGAGAAGGGGAATTGAAATTGTCAGAAAAAGAAGCGACGCAGCACATAATTGCAAGAATGGTTACTGCTAGAGTTAGCAGTGCATTAGCTCTGTACCCAAAAGAATGCATCTTTGATGTTTGATTCTGAGTTTTTTCTCGGATCCCTAAATTGAAGTGAAGTTGGGATCCAATTAAGAGAACGAATTGAAAAAATTGACTTTTCAGACAAAGAAATTGTGATTTCTGGGAAAGTTTTATATAGGAAAGGAAATTGATGAATTCTGGATTTTTGGGTCTTAACTACTCTTAAGAAAGAAATTGGAGTTTGGACTTGTAATAATTCGTAATCGAACTCTGGAGAAGTAACTATTTGTGACGTGTTTCCTGTTTTTTCATTGGTTGTAGACTTAGATATTACAAATTTACAAGTTATTTTGTTGGGTTGTTAAATAAAATTTATTTTACAAATTTACCCTTATATCAAAAAAAAAAAAATTTACCCCCCAACCCGTCACTCCCTCTTCTCTCTCTTAAAAACAATTCTCTCTCTAAACCACCACCACTACCACCACCACCTCCTCTTTTAACCACCCACCACCACCTTTTTTTACCTCCAGTTTCTCGATTTACACAGTTAGCCGTAGAAATGACGAGGAAGGACAAGAGGAAGGCGGTCACCTGAGACAACTAATAATAATAACTAATAGCAATAATAATTCTAGCAACGCACAACTAATAATAATAACAACTAATAATGATAATAATAATAATTCTAACAATACACAACTAATTATAATAGCAAACACAAGTAATTATAATAACAAACACAACTAATATAGTCAAAATAATAATAATAACAAATACGTGAAATTCAAAAGCAAAAAGAAAATAATAATTCGAAATTCCAAGGCAAACGCCCAGAAATTTTGAAAAACCTAGGCAGAAAAGCTTATTTTTTTCGAAACTGCCTAGGGTGTTCGAAAAAACTAGGCGTTTCTACCTAGGTTTTTCGAAATTTCTAGGCGTTTTCTGGGTATTTCGAAAACAAAACAATTAAATAATCGTATCGATTCCGTACTCTTTGATGAGCCTCTGGCGAGCAACGTAGGTGGTGTTTTCGGTCTTTCGTCATCTTTCATGAAATCCAACGAATCAGGTTTTGCAAAATTTAAATTATTTGTTTGATTTTGAAAATTATATATGGTGGTTGGTGGTTAAACGTGATCGTTGGTGGCCGGTGAACGCTAGAAAGAACGGTTAAAATGTTTGTGTAGGGTAAAAGTGTTAAGTTTAGGTAAAAATAATTATTTTAATAATAAAGCTACGTACGTCATTTTAGGTTATTTGTAGAGATTCAAGGGCGACGTTTAGCTTTCCACTATTTTTTAAGTGTTTAGAAAGCCATAAAAGTGGTGATGAGAATCAATTATAAGATCTTGAAATCAGGAGTGTAACTCTAAGCACCTGAGTTATTCCTCATTGTCACTTGGTAATTTCATAGTAAACCTATGGGTCACCGCTAAACGTGTTAGACGTTTCCCATATTTTTATCATCATCGCCGCATATTAAAGTGGATGGATCATTTTGTCTCTTTTTTCTTCTTTTCTCCACTCCATTGAAGCAGATTTTGAGCTTTCTCCCATTGAAGCACCACCATCTCGCCACCAACCACCTACTTATATGATGTATATATCTCAAGCACCAATATATATCTATATATGATGTATATATTTCAAGCACCTACTTACAACCCTAATTAAGATGATAAATAAGATTGCAAACATCTTCCCTTAATTCATCTACAAGATTTAATTAGAACTTATTACCTATCCTGAGAAGAATGTGGTCACAAGGCAAATCAAATGTTGTAAATAAAATGTAGGTTATAGTGACAAATATCAACATGTTTTGCAAATGAATGCGCTCTTGGAGGCCAAGTTACTTTATTGGCCATAACTTAGTGAATCTATGAAAGAATATTCTTAAAAGATGGTGTACGTGATGGACTCAGATTGAAGTTGTTCTCTAACGAGACGTTCAATTACAAGTTTGATGTTTCTTAATTGGTTCTTCCTCGATTTCTTGAAAAACTAAGAAACAAACATACAATCTTGTGTTCGTTGGTGGAAGCCCTGTATAATTCGATGGCCACTATCGTTTTGGTGTTAAATTGGCTCTAATCTTTACTTGATAGTGTGGGTGTTGTTATTCCTCGCGCAACAAACACATTTTGTGACCATTAGTCGGGGTTGTGCATTGCCCAAAATTTAATCTAGTATTTCACGCACAATGCATATTGAGGTCGATATCAATTATTGTGTGAGATGTTTTTCGAAAAAAAAAAATCACTAAGTAATACGAGGGGTATTTTGGAGAAAATTCGAGCTTAGTGACTTGACGAAAGTAGATAAAGGGTGTTATCTCCAAGATGTATGAAAGCCTGCAAAAGAAAAGAGTAAGCTACCCTAGGGGGTTGATCCCAAGATTGCCCCTCCCATGCTCAAGACTAGAGTGAGAAAGGGCAGAGACTAGAAAGAGAATACGAAGTAGAAAAAGTTACATATACTAATCACAGGTCAAGTATCTATAATCATACTTAGAGGTGACTAAATTGTACTTCATGAACAAATCAGGGATAATTCCGTAATTGTGTGTGTAATTACGAGCTGGTTTAGAGATAATAGATTTGATTATAATAAACTTGATCCTTAAGAAGGGTATTTGTCACTGTGTCGATAATTGGGCTTAAGACCTAAGTTATGTCCTAATAGATGTGATCCAAGAAGGTGTCATTTGAACGATACATGCATCAATGAAAGAATAGCTTTCTAGTGTCTTTATTAAGCCTTTAGGCATATGACATTGTTTTTATACAAACTCAACAAGTTGCGAATTTGTGACTTTCATGCTCCATCTTGAAGGAGGGTGCTAGTAGGCTTATTGTACATTAGTTGTGGGTTGTAATACAACGCTTACATTCTCAATTTCTCATTCATGTTTCTCTATTGTTAATACAATACCTGAGCTGCAATAAGTCAGCTGTGGAGGTGAATCATAGTCTTCTCCTGCCACTGATTTCACTAGCAACACCCTAACATTTCACTAACCCAACAACTTTTCCAGCATTGTCTCTCACAACTAATCAAGAACATAAAAAGAAGTAATAATTTCCTCTAAAATGAAAGGTAAACTTAAAAATCTATGGCAATACACTCCTTGCAGCAGATAAATTATGACTTTGAGGAGGCTGATGATGAAGACACAAAGCATGAACCATTAAAACTCCAAGAATTGCACCAGCAACTGGGGCGATGAAATATATCCATATTTGATCAAGTTTCCAAGCAAGAATTGCTGGTCCTATTGATCTTGCTGGATTCAATGATCCCCCAGAAAGTGGCCTGCTCAAGGTTAAAAAAAAAAAATTTGTCTTTGATTATTAACAATTGCAGTAAAAAATGAAATGTTGTCTTTATCGAGAGTTAACACGTAACTAGTTCAAATTACAATTTCAACGTGACAATAAATTTTGGACATAGAGATGACGAATAATTAATTTGTGTTAGACCAAGGAGACACATACCCAGTAATTAAGACTGCAAGTGCAATGGCTATGCCCATCACAAAACCAGCTAGATGACCAACCTGTGAAATGACACATTGGCTCATTATAGTGTGTCCGAGTCGGTGTTTAAAAGTTACAGAAATGGCAGCTCTGGTCTTTACTTACAGATTTTGCATCTCTTGCTAGTGATGCAGCAAGGAATGTAACGATAAAGGTGGCAATGAATTCAGCTACAAAGGCTGCAAAAGCATGATCTTTTAAAGGTACTGTCATAATAACTTCTGGATTAACTCTGAAGACAAGCTGCCCAACATACGTTGCCAATAAGGAGCCCAACAATTGTGCAATCACATAAAGAGGTACCTATACGCATTAAAAACTCCGTGTTATCAATTGTCATACAATGACAGCTGAGATGCCATAAGATCATTATAGGTTAAGGCCCAAGTACAAGACAAAATCAGAAATTAGCTTCAGACAGTAGAAGTCAGATTAAAGAGAGATGAAAACTTTGCCTTGCACCAGTTTGTTCGATTGTTACATGTAATGTTTTAATTAGCATTCTGTTGAAATCATTTACATAGGGTTACAACAAGCTCAATTAATATAAAAATACCAGACTGGAGAAAGGCGATATATGTAAATAATACAACTACATAAGTACACTACTAATTTAAGAAATCATGTAGCTGATATATATAGGACTATGCTTAAATCTTAACAAGGCTAAATGTGAAGCAACTGGCCAAATTTTAAAAGTTTATCAGTCTTAACTGTAGGAGCAGGATGATTTCTTGCTTTTATATATGGTAAAATTCATTGTCTCACAAGATTATATTAAGATTTCGAATGCCTGGATGGTGACTTAGACCAACCAAAAGTTATACTTTCAGATTTCATTGTTAAATAACAAAGAAATGGAAATGAAAACACGAATCACACGTACCTTTTTCCATGGAAAATGACCGAAAACAGCAAAGGCAATTGTGACAGCAGGATTGACATGAGCACCTGAGGTTTCCCCCAAAGTGAAAATAATGACAACTATGGCTGTACCAGCTGTAGTTGCATACTCCAAAAGACCTACTTGGTTCCCTAACAATTGCATACTCCCCATTATCCCACATATGCTGAACATCAATATGAACGTTCCGAGACCTTCTGCTAATGCCTGCAGCATAAATGTAAGAAATGATAATGTATCAATGCATACAGAAGAGGCACATTTTATGTCTGAAATTGTAGAATGAAATAAGACCATTAGACTCTACATAACGTAGACATACAATGCGAGCCGGATTCAGGTTTAATTCCCTAGGTAAGAAGCACAAGCTGGTAAGCTTCCAATACTCAGTTCCAGTCATTGACTCAGTAGTAGCTCCCATCTGCTGATCATCCGGCAATTGCCCACTCGTCGATTCCCTTGTTCTTGAATGATCAAATGAAGATGAATCTTCTCTGAACATCTGCTTATCTTTTAGATGTTCGAGAAGAGTTCAAAAGCTACAAGAATGTTAGTTAACGGGTTAGTCGGACCTCTGTATTATAATGGTCCTAATAAGGTATACAGAAGGTTGAAGGAACATCATCAAAGCTCTGCAGAAATATATGTGGTTAGCTTATATAGAAGTACACATACAGGTAATAAACTAAGTATTTTATTCTAATATATCTACAAGAATAGTTAGTTTGTCACACATATTTTGCTGTCCTCCAAGAATGCTACTATCAGAAATTCTGTTAGGTAATATGATGGTGTAAATATCAGAAGAAGTTGTTTGCCCAAACGGCAATGCAAAGATGGCATGTATTACTTATTATTCCAAAGTGCATGGAGCCACTACACAAGTCTAGATCTACAACAATCTTTCTTATAGTTTGATAAACCAAGTTTCCTTTTTTTTTTTATTCCTTTTTAGTATAGTTTATTCCCTCTTCAGTCGATCTTTCCATTATCTGTTATGGTTTTCACTTGTCGTATGCATCAACACCTATTTCATTTTTTAGGTGACAAGTTGTTGAGAATGATATTGTAATTGTGCAAGAATCTCATAGTATTTACTAAAACATTACTACTGAGCTGCCAAATTAGGTATGTTTAGGAGGGTGCTTTTTGAACCCAGTGAACATGACTCATCTCCTCTACTTAGGCAGATATTACTCACCAATTTAAGTCCTTTATCTGTATGAATGTATTGCTCTGTTCCTCTAGGCATTGTCGAGTGAGGTCCAACACCGTACCATGTAAGATATTTTTCAGCTCACTATACCGCGCTCCTTTCTGTTCTTGAGTTCTTCTGCTTGATAAAATATTCTCTAGGTCTCCCTTTTCCTGTCATCCCTCTATTTCTTCCTATATGCTCTATCTTTTGGGAAGGGGCCTTCTATGGCTTCTCTTCGAAGTTGAATTAGGCTTTATTTTTTAATCTATACATTATGCAAGTTTCTTCTCCTATCACCTTTGCTTTGCACATTTTGCTGACTAAGATTTGAGTTACAGAATCCATGGGAGGGTTATAAAACATAATATGCGGTTCAGGAAATGCAAATTTGGAATATGGAATGAGCAATTCTATCATTTTTGGCTGACCCATGTCCTTGTTAGCAATCTCAGACAAAACAAAGACAAACGTGAAACCGAGTTGTTATTCCTGCATACAATCACAGAATCAAAACTGTGGCATACACGAAGCAAAAGCGAATCATCTCATCTGCTAATCTCAAGCTACTCAGTCTCTTACCCTTTCTTGAGCAACAGATATTATCTACACAGCCTATATGAAAGATATCCACCTGCTAGGTTATTTCAGAGAAACACTAACTTGAAAACCTCAACAATTCTACATAATAATGTGCTTTGTATCAACAGGTTTTTTTAAGGCACTAAAGTGTGTTTGGATGAAAGAATTACAGAAATAAGAAAGGAAGCTATGGAGGAGGGTAAGGTCCATTTTGCCTTATTTGGATATAAAATAGCAAATGAAAGGTATCAGGATTAGAGGGATCCATTTTCTTTCCTCAAAGAACCATAATCTTTTCAAAGTTTGGAAAACTTTCAAAGGACAATGCTACTTTATCTTCTTTTCACATCCCTTAAGGCCTCGGTGAGTCACATCCAAATTGCCAAAAAAAAAAAAAAAAAGGATCCCTCACCCTCCTTCTCTACACGTAAATGCTCATATACAAGGAATGACAACCTATGTCTAACATTTAGCACTGTCTCTGGTGTTCAAGATCTCATGCATCATACACATAGAACATAGAAGAATGTTAACTAAAAGGTCAACAATGTAACCAATTATCCTGTCCTAGTAGTCTTTGTTTTACAATAGACTATTTTAAGAAGTGAACCTCACACGTTGGAGAAAACTACTTGCCCCTCCTATACAATTGACATATAGCACAAGCCTCAAGATTGTCCGGGTACCCTTTCATACTAAAGAGGATGCATTGCAAACCATTTCTTGACCATCGCCAAGCATTCTGGGCGCTTATACTCAGGAGAAGTATGCCCTGCTCCCTGCAAGTTAACAATACATGCCTGGCCATGTTACTGTTGGAACAACAAGTGTGTAGTGTGTGAATTTTGTGAAAAAACTCAAAGTCCCACATTGGTGGGAAATGAGAGTTTTACTCTCTTTATAATATAGAGAGTGGGCTAAAGGGGTGTGGCCCTTGGGCTACCCACATTTTGTGGAGAGGGAGGACCTATATGGTAAACCATCTATCACACACACGCGCGCCGAACCGGGTCGGGTCGGGTCGGGTTTATTAAATAAACTTATTTTTTGGACAAGGCTAATTGCGTGATTAGTTCCTTGATTTTTGCTAAACGTTTTTGACTGATTACATTTGACCGTTTTTTTTCAAAACTGATTAATGGAGCGTTAATCATGCAAACGTTTTCACTGATTTTGTGCTAAACGTTTTGCCACGCATTAATCTTTTGTAACCGTTTTGAACGTTCAACTTATGACCGTTTTAATTGCGTGATTAGTGCCTAATTAAACAGCAGCAGTTACGTTGCAATTTTGCCTATAAAAGGCGTGTTGATTTCCTGTTTTTGACACACAAAAAAATACAGAAAGCAATCTTCTTCTCCTCTCTATTTTTCCTCACAAAAACAAAACCCTCGAGCAGTTTCTTTTCTTTTCGGTGTTTAGTTGCCCGGTGGTTTTGTGCAGTTCCACCGGTATAATTACAATAGAGAAAGGCTGTTTTATCCTGGGGAACATCCGGTTTAGTACGAACTGCTTGCACATTTTCAGGGCAGTGCCGTGAATGTTCTAAGGAAAGCGACATAGTCCGCGACTCAGTCTAATTTTCGGTAACTTTGTTCTTACTGTTTTTGTTCCCGCAGTTCCGTTTATAACAGTTTTAGAACATTACTTTCTGCCTGTATGAACTATATGTCTACCGAAGATATTACTATGTCTGCTGACCTTAACAAGCCCTTCCGTTTTGAAGGAGCTCACTTTAAAAGATGGAAACAGAAAATGCAATTTTTCTTAACTGTCAAAAAAGTTAATTCTGCCTTAACAGCCCCTCGGCCATTTATTCCTGATAATGCTCCTGAAGATGAATTAGCTTACTTGAATAGTGAAATCGAAACCTGGAATGAAACTGACTTCATGTGCAAAAACTATATACTTAATGGTCTGTCTGATAACCTCTATGACTATTATAATATGGAAAATACTGCTAAGGATTTGTGGGATGCCCTACAAAAAAAATATGATACTGAAGAAGCAGGTGCCAAAAAGTATGCTGTCAGTAGGTACCTAAAATTCCAGATGACTGATGATAAGTCCGTGGAAGTGCAGTCTCACGACCTTCAGAAAATTGCCCATGAGATAATTTCCGAAGGTATGGCCCTTGATGAACAATTTCAAATTGCTGTTATTATTGACAAGTTGCCTCCTTCCTGGAAAGATTTCAAAAATAATCTCAGGCATAAGACTAAGGAATTCTCCTTAGAGAGTTTGATCACTCGGCTACGTATAGAAGAAGAATCCAGAAAACAGGATCTAAAGGAAGAGATTTTACAAATCTCTGCTAATAATGCTCCTAGGCGATCTGCTGCAGTACTTAAACCTGCTGGTAAGAATTTCAAACCTCAGAACCGGAAGAATAACTTCAATAAACCGAATGTTCAAAAGAACAATGGAAGACAACAGTCACAACCCCCTAAGAATGGTACTGGTCAATTTCTGTGCTATCGGTGTGGAAAACCAGGCCATATGGCACGAAAGTGCAGGAACATGCCTAACCCTGTGCCTGCGCAGGCTAGCATGATTGAAGAGCCTTTTGTGGCTATGATTACTGAGATCAACCTTACTGGTGGATCAGATGGGTGGTGGATAGACACTGGTGCCACACGCCATGTCTGTTATGATCGTCGAATGTTTAAAACATACACTGAAAAGACCGATGATAAGAAAGTACTGTTGGGTGATTCCCATTCCACTAACATTGCTGGTGTTGGAAATGTTGAGTTGAAGTTTACTTCTGGCAGGACTCTCATTCTGAAAGATGTGTTACACACTCCGGAAATGAGGAAGAATTTAGTTTCTGGTTTTTTGCTTAATAAGGCTGGTTTTATACAAACCATAGGTTCTGATTTGTTTACTTTAACTAAGAATGGAATATTTGTAGGAAAAGGATATGCTACTGATGGCATGTTTAAACTGAATGTTGAAGTTAATAAAATTTCTAATTCTGCTTATATGTTGTGTTCTACTATTAATGTTTGGCATACTAGACTTTGTCATGTGAACAAAAGACTCATAAAAAATATGAGCAATTTAGGCCTTATTCCAAATATCTCTCTCAATGACTTTGACAAATGTGATTCTTGTAGTCAGGCTAAGATTACAAAAACACCTCATAAATCAGTGATTAGAAATTCAGAACCATTAGACTTAATTCATTCGGATATTTGTGAACTAAATGGAACGTTGACCAGAAATGGACAACGATACTTTATCACCTTTATTGATGATTGTTCTGATTATACTTGTATTTATTTGATGAAAAATAAGAGTGATGATTTTGAAATGTTTAAGTTGTTTATAACAGAATTTGAGAATCAGTTTAACAAGAAAATAAAAAGATTACGAAGTGATCGTGGAACTGAGTATGATACTGATGCTTTTGTAGAATTTTATAATTCACATGGTATCATACATGAAAGGACAGCTCCTTATTCCCCAGAAATGAATGGAAAGGCTGAAAGGAAAAATAGGACCTTTACAGAATTAGTAGTTGCTATTTCCTTATATTCTGGTGCTGCTGATCATTGGTGGGGTGAAATTCTACTAACTGTTTGTTATGTCTTAAACCGTATTCCAAAGACTAAGAGTAAGGTTTCTCCCTATGAAATACTTCGTAATAAACGACCTAACATTTCTTATTTCAGAACTTGGGGTTGTCTAGCATATGTTAGGATTCCTGATCCTAAAAGAGTTAAATTAGCTAGTAGAGCTTATGAATGCGTATTCATTGGATATGCTATTAACAGTAAGGCATATAGATTCTTTGATTTAAATGCTCGTGTAATTATTGAATCTAATGATGTTGATTTTTATGAGGACAGGTTTCCTTTTAAATCTAGAAATAGTGGGGGCTCGTCCTCCTCTATTATTCCTAAAGACAGGTCTAACTCACAAGACTTGGATGCTGAACCCGAACTAAGAAAGAGCAAGCGGGCTAGAGTAGCAAAAGACTTCGGCCCAGACTTTGTAGTTCTGAATGTAGAGGAGGATCCTTCTACCCTCCAAGAAGCTCTAACCTCAGTGGATGCAGATTTATGGCAAGAAGCCGTGAACGACGAAATGGACTCACTTGAGTCTAATCGAACTTGGCATCTAACTGAGTTGCCACCAGGCTGCAAGTCAATTGGTTGCAAATGGGTCCTAAAAAGAAAGCTGAAAGTTGATGGGACCATTGATAAGTTCAAAGCCCGTTTGGTAGCTAAAGGCTACAGACAAAGGGAGAATGTTGATTTCTTTGATACCTATTCACCTGTAACTAGAGTAACATCTATTAGAGTATTAATATCTCTTGCTTCTGTTTTTAATCTTGTAGTACATCAAATGGATGTAAAGACTGCATTCTTGAACGGTGAACTGGAAGAAGAAATCTACATGGATCAACCGGAAGGATTCGTTGTTCAAGGAAAAGAGCATCTGGTATGTAAGCTAGATAAATCTCTTTATGGTCTCAAACAAGCACCTAAACAATGGCATGAAAAATTTGATAACTTAGTCATCTCACATGGTTTTAAGATAAATGGTAGTGACAAATGCATATATGTAAAATTTGAGAATGACATATGCACTATAATTTGTCTATATGTGGATGACTTGTTAATTTTTGGCTCGAACATTCATGCTGTGAATGATGTAAAGCTATTGTTGAATGCTGAGTTTGATATGAAAGACCTAGGAGAGGCTAATGTAATCCTTGGAATTAAGATTACTAGGACAGAAAATGGAGTTTCTTTGGATCAATCTCATTACATTGAGAAGATCCTAAAGAAATATAGTTACTTTGACTGTAAACCTGTTAGTACACCTTATGATCCCAGTGTTAAATTGTTTAAGAACACTGGTGATGCCGTAAGGCAATCTGATTATGCGAGCATCATTGGCAGCCTTCGGTATGCCACTGATTGTACTAGACCCGACATTGCCTATGTCGTGGGATTGTTAGGCAGGTTTACTAGTTGTCCTGGTAATGAGCATTGGCATGCTATTGAAAGGGTCATGAGATACCTTAAGAGGACCATGAACCTAGGGTTGCATTATGAAAGGTTTCCAGCTGTACTAGAAGGCTATAGTGATGCTGACTGGAACACCTTATCAGATGACTCTAAGGCTACTAGTGGATATATTTTTTCTATAGCCGGTGGAGCTGTATCTTGGAAGTCTAAGAAACAGACTATTTTGGCTCAGTCCACCATGGAGTCAGAAATGATAGCACTAGCTACGGCTAGTGAAGAAGCAGGTTGGTTAAGAGGCCTGCTAGGTGAAATTCCCCTATGGGAAAAGCCATTACCGGCTGTCTTGATCCATTGCGATAGTACCGCGGCTATTGCAAAAGTTCAGAACCGTTATTACAACGGTAAGAGACGACAAATACGTCGTAAGCACAGCACTGTGAGAGAATATCTCTCTATCGGAGCTGTTAGAGTGGATCACGTACGCACTGAGAATAACTTGGCTGATCCTTTGACGAAAGGATTAGCTAGGGAGAAAGTCAATTTTTCCTCTAAGAAAATGGGACTATTGCCATTGAAATGAACCACACATAATGGTAACCCAACCTATGAACTGGAGATCCCAAGAAATAGGTTCAAAGGGTAATAACAAGTTATGGTGTGTTATGAGTTGAATATGTTCAAAAGACATAATTTCCTGAAGCGATCAAGGATGAGTTAATAGGAACTCTTAATGAAATCTATACTCCAATTTGGAGTGGAGTACCAAGCTACAGGAGTACTCTTGATAGATTCACCTATGTGAATGTGGAAGTTAGGCCGCTTCCTATGAAATGTGTGGCAGCATTTCTAGAGCATTCACTACACTGGGATAGACGTGCATGGCCGAAATAGCACGGGTCTAGAACAACACCAAGAGTAGGTTGTGTGTGGTACGTTGTCAGAGATAGGGTTCAAAACTTCGAGTCACCCTTGTTGAATCTGAATCGTACTCACTACGTCGAAGTTCAAGTTGAAAAACACTTCTGTTTATGCGCAACCTATATATGTATGGATTCTGCTCGAAAATGTTTTCAAAAAATTCAAGTGGGGGATTGTTGGAACAACAAGTGTGTAGTGTGTGAATTTTGTGAAAAAACTCAAAGTCCCACATTGGTGGGAAATGAGAGTTTTACTCTCTTTATAATATAGAGAGTGGGCTAAAGGGGTGTGGCCCTTGGGCTACCCACATTTTGTGGAGAGGGAGGACCTATATGGTAAACCATCTATCACACACACGCGCGCCGAACCGGGCCGGGTTGGGTCGGGTCGGGTCGGGTTTATTAAATAAACTTATTTTTTGGACAAGGCTAATTGCGTGATTAGTTCCTTGATTTTTGCTAAACGTTTTTGACTGATTACATTTGACCGTTTTTTTCAAAACTGATTAATGGAGCGTTAATCATGCAAACGTTTTCACTGATTTTGTGCTAAATGTTTTGCCACGCATTAATCTTCTGTAACCGTTTTGAACGTTCAACTTATGACCGTTTTAATTGCGTGATTAGTGCCTAATTAAACAGCAGCAGTTACGTTGCAATTTTGCCTATAAAAGGCGTGTTGATTTCCTGTTTTTGACACACAAAAAAATACAGAAAGCAATCTTCTTCTCCTCTCTATTTTTCCTCACAAAAACAAAACCCTCGAGCAGTTTCTTTTCTTTTCGGTGTTTAGTTGCCCGGTGGTTTTGTGCAGTTCCACCGGTATAATTACAATAGAGAAAGGCTGTTTTATCCTGGGGAACATCCGGTTTAGTACGAACTGCTTGCACATTTTCAGGGCAGTGCCGTGAATGTTCTAAGGAAAGCGACATAGTCCGCGACTCAGTCTAATTTTCGGTAACTTTGTTCTTACTGTTTTTGTTCCCGCAGTTCCGTTTATAACAGTTACTCTTTCAAACCAAATAATATACATGCTAGAAAATAAGTGTTTTACCTTTACAGTAGCATATGTTAAATTATAATTGTCATTTGAATACTTTGTTGTATACCTGCACATTCAACTAAAAATTTGAGAGAATAGGAAGGATTTAACATATATTTGAGCATTAGACAACTAAAAACTAGTTTAGTATGCGGTTGATTTCATTTAAGGATTTAGCTCCTCACCCAGCAACTTGACCATTGAAAATCCATGGCCTCCAAGCTTCAGTAATTGGGACATTTAGCATCTCAATCCATTTCAAAGTTGACACATATGGTACAATCATGTCTTGGTCACCACTTCCATTAAAAAGAAACTGCAGATCAGACGTCACTACTACGATCAAAATAATTATACAGATAATCTTATGTTGGGGTTAATTCTAAGACTTCTAACTCCAAGTCGTATGCTTCAAAAAATGATCAATTTCTTATTCTCCATGTCGTAATTTGGGGCATAATCAATGCCATAAGTTGTTATTACCAAAATTGCTTCCTCAATTTAAGCCTTGTTCATTGCGCCTTAATTGCCCTCTATTGACTCCTTACCAATTTTTATTATCCCCAAATAAGGCTAATTGATAGCTTTCGATTTTTTGTTTTCTCCTAGATGTGTTTATTTATATACATGATTTTTCCTCCAAGGGGGAGAGGACTGAAAACATGAGCTCTCCAAAAATACATAAATTGATGTTTACTTATGCAAACTCAAAAAAAACATAATTATATTAGCTATATAGGCAATAACCCCTGCAAGCAAATTATATGGTGCAACCTGGTGCATATGTTCTTTAATTTTGAACTATATATTCTATGGTTTTGAACTATGTAATATCTTTTAATTTTTAATTTTTTCAATACGACATATGCTCTTTTAATTTATGAGTTAAAAGTGAACATGTGCTTTGTGTTTGAACTACATTTTCTTTGCATTTAAATTACTCCTTTATATTTTTGGAGTCCATGTCCATTTGTTTATAACTTTTATTTTCTTTTAAGGTTTACAAATTTATGCTCATTTGTTTAAGCCCATACGGTAACTTTGCCTGTGATTGCCATAATTCATTGCCGGTCTCAAGCCCGGATAAAGGAGGAGAGTTGCGGTAGGTATGTGGCAGCCAGCGTAAATCATAGTCTCATCTTATGGACATGAATCGAAATTTGGATAACGTGGGGGCGTTCCCTACTCAGCGATGCGCTGCACATCATAGGCCCGGGTGTAGTGAAAAATATGCAAGGGTTGCTAGGTCGTCACCCAGAAGCAACGCGCCATCCCGCTGCCCAGGGGTGGTGTCAAGTATGCAAGGGTTCCCGCATGACGGACGAATGAGGGTAAAGAAGCTAGTTTATGGAAATAGTAAGGGTAATAGGATGCATTTTGGGACTTGGAATGTTGGCTTTTTAACTGGGAGGTTAGATGAATTAGTAGAGGTTATGAAGAAGAGAAATGACATAATGTGTCTACAAGAAACTAAGTGGGTTGGACACAAGGCAAAGGAAGTAGCTCCATGGGGTTATAAGCTTTGGTACTCGGGTAAGGATAAGGGTAGGAATGGAGTAGGTATCCTCATTGATCAAAAATTTGTTGATGATGTGGTTGAGGTGTCTAGAAGGAGTGATCGGTTTATTAGTGTTAAGCTTGTGATAGGTGAAGAAGTCGTAACTATTATAAGTGCTTATACCCTACAAGTAGGATTGAATGCCTCCATTAGACAAGAATTTTGAAATGACTTCAAAGAAGTGGTGCAACAGGTCCCCAAGGGTGAAAAGCTGGTCATTGGGGGCGATCTCAATGGACATATAAGAAGGGATGACTTTGAAAGTATTCATGGAGGTTTTGGGTATGGAGATAGGAATGCAGTGGGAAATGATATTTTGGATTTTGCATTGGCATATGACTATAGTATCATGAACACTTGGTTTGAAAAAAGAACCCCTCACCTAGTGACTTACAGGAACGGGGGCAAGGCAATGCAGTCAAAGTAATTTCATTTTGGTAAGGAATGCTTGGAGGAAGAGTTACGTTGATTGTAAGGTGATCCCGAGCGAGAGTACAATAACTCAACATAGACTTGTGGTGCTTGATTTTCGAGGTTGCAAATATGTAAGGACGCGGAGACCACAAGTGGAGCCTAAGATCAAGTGGTAGAAACTTCAAGGGGAAAACCAACAAAGATTTGTAAGAAAAATGAAAGATGTAGGAATTTGGTCCGGTCCGGTGGCATTGATTTGGATGTAGATACAATGTGGAGTAAATTAGAGCATATCACTAAGGAATTGGCGAAAGAAATCCTAGGAGAATCCAAAAGAAGCATGCCACCGAGAAAGGACACATCTTGGTGGAATGAAGAAGTGCGACATGTGATAAAGAACAAGCGAGAATGCTATAAGTAAGATGTTGGGGAAATGCAGGAGTGACAAAAATTATGAGAAGTATAAAGAAGCTAGAAAAGAAGTGAAGAAAGCTGTAAGGGATGCGAGAACGTAAGTGAATCGAGACCTTTATGCAAGCTTGGATACGAAGGAAGAAGAAAAAAGCATCTATAGGCTTGCTCATATTAGAGATTGGAAGACGCAGGATATTGAAAAGGTCAAGTGTGTGAGGGATATTGACCAAAGAGTTCTTGTTGGAGACAAGGAGATAAAGGAAAAATGTAAGTCTTATTTGATAATTTATTCTATGGAGATCGAACTCAAGATATTGGTGACACAATTGTTTCTCGAATGCTCTTTTGTTTGCCCACTTTACTCACCTCTTTCAAATGATTATTTTGTTATGTCCTTTTCTTTATATCGTTCGATTCCTTATGACGATTCATGTTAGCCGATCCAAAATCATTTTGGGACTAAGGCTTTGTTGTTGTTGTTGTTGTTGTTTAAGCCCATACGGTCATTGAATACCCGTTTTTATGTTCTTCTGGTACATAGTGAGTATTGTGCACCCAAGCACACAAAACAATACTCCTCATGTTTAAAAATAAATGCCCCATTTTGACGGGGCACATGAACTTTGACCAATAATATCTTTCATTACAAATTATAAAAAGTTGATATTTGGAAACTATACATTGAAATGATTATGACAAGTACTCACATTACTGTATTTTTTTCTTATATTAATCACTAAGATTAGTCAAAGATTACATGAATAATGCAAAAATTCAAATTGGGGCATTTATTTTGAAATGGAGAGAGTAATTGTTTTCCTAGTTAATTCGGACTATGACTTTGCTAGAATAAGGACTTTATTTCCTCGGTTTTTTTTAATTGGGCACGGGATTTAAGAAAAAGTGTAAAAGATGGAGTATATTGAAATTGCCCATGTGAAAAAAACAAATGAGAGATAGAAAAGGTGGGGTAATAATGGTTGTTATCATATGTGACCAAGGGTAGGTAGGATTTTTGTGTAAACACAACCAAAAAGTGAAATAAACCTACCTTGTAAGAAAATGGTGCAATTAATATACGACTTCCCAAAAAAGAAATACGGTGCAATTAAAAAAGAAAACTGAGGATGTATCTAGTAAGAATTCATAGTGAAAATTTGTTACTTTGATTCCCTCAATCTCACTTTGGTCTCATTCTTTTGAGCCAATGTTGTCTTAAAAGGTGATAATGATGGTTTTAATATTGTCCAAAGTACAGAAATCCATGTTTGCCAACAAATTATTAAGCTATATAGTAGGATTTTGCTTTTTAAAGTGTGAGACAAGAGGAGTCCATTTTCCTTGGTAAATATGTCATTAGAGATGTGGGGCACAAATTTGGTTAAGATAATATGCAAGAAATTATGAATCCGTTCCACATAAGCACTAAAATATTTCCCTCAATTCCAACGAACAAATTGATAGGTTTTTTTTTTTTACACGATAAATTGATAATTGCTGGGAATGAAACAACAAAGAAACACAATATTAAGAAGAAATTAATGTCCAAATAACATGAGACTTATAAGAACTTTACGTGGAAAACTCACCTCTAAACCCCTAATAATAAAGGGAAAATCCATGATCCTTAATTATCTCTTATGACGAAAAAACTTCATCATCAATATCTTTGGGAATACAATGACCACCACTACAATTTAATATTAGACAACACATATTAACCTCAACAATAGTTTTATTTTTCCCCACGTAGACAAAATACAACTTAGTTCTTCTCATTTACAACCCTCGGCAAAGTTGGACTTCTAGTCCACCTTAAACCCAAAAAAAACCCCTTCGCCAGCTTTTTTATTCTTTTTGTTCTTTTTATTTTATTTTATTTTTTATTTTTATTTTTTTTTATTATCACAACTATAATAACTATTTATAATGATATTTGATAAATTGGGATTTGGGGAGATTATCCCAAATAAATTTGACATAAAATAGCTCACTTAGCATATAGCAAAAGGCTGTAAAGTCCTGTGTAAATAAAAAAGTGTAAGAATTAGAGTAGTTTATTACCTGAAGATTAGGGCACGAATGTGTTCATGAGTAAAATTTTGATGGTAATCAACGGTGCTGCCAACATTTTTTGTATATGCTGTAGTATAATTACATCTGACCCAGGGACCTTTAGTACCCTAAACATGTAGATACTAAAATTTACAAGGTGCTAAATCAGATTACAAGAAAGCAGAAGAAATTGGCTACTAAGACTATCTATAACTTGAAATCAACCTATTTGAGCTTGTACTTTGTATACCTTTTGAATGTGAAGCGCTGCTCGAACTTGTATGTCATCAGCCCAATAGCTTAAGAGCTGGTACATGCTTGACTACAATAACGAGGCAAGAAATAGTATTAAAGTTCCTTTGTTTCATACAAGAAACTCATGAATGGCGATTGGCAAATGAGCTGTTTAGATATCAACTATTTTTCATTGCTTTGTGGTTAGTTTAAGTCTTTATTGCTTTGAAAAATGAAAAAAATAAGAACAATGATAAGGTTTTTTATTTGATTTTGATTGAAAACTTGTTATGCGAATTACATAACCATGATCCGATCTTAGATTGTCATAACCCCCAGTAAAAGTCAACTTTACTGTGTATGAATTTGGAGCTTGATCAGTGAGGACTTGAGCCTTACTCCATCCGTTTCAAAATAAATGCCCATTTTAACTTTTACGCCGTTCACATACACAACTTTAACCTCCATTTAAGTATTATGCAAAATATCAAATAGTCATGTGGTATTTGTTAGAATTGTCTCAATGTAATTTTCGAATATCAACTGTTTGTAATTATACTTATTGGTATTTAAAGATAATAAGGGTCAGCCCCAATATGATTTGGGGTCAGTTAACAATATCTTTATAAGGAGCCGTAGGATATAAAGAAAGGGACATAACAAGATAATCAATTGAAAGAGTTTGAAAAAAGATGAGTAAAGTGAGAAAAGAAAGATCATCTACAATATAGTTCAAAACTAGCAAATACAACAAATTAAATAAAATAATATTTAAATTAGGAAAAACTACGATCGTTATAGATAAGACCCGGCATTGATGAATATCCTCTTTAACTTCACTTTTCTAATAGTCTTCCAAGAGGGGGGTCTTTTGATTTATTGTACTTTTAAAATCGAACAAAATTTGATGCAATTGATCGTAGATATAAAATTGACACCTATTGCATCATTGCACAAATCCTCATGAAAAAACAAATTTTTCTTATGGAACCAAAAGAAATAGCCCCAAAATCTCACAATGAGAGAAATAAAACCTAATATACGAATAGGTTCAACATAAAAATTTCGTAGAAAAACTTTTTAATGAAGAGGATGGAGGTTTATTATGAGCCTGATTTATAAAAACTAGAAAAAAATAGGTTCTAGGTTGATGGTAGCCACAACAAATCTTTCTAGGGTTTTGAAGGAGGAAAAAAAGAAGAGAAAGAAGGAGAAAATACATTGATCTTAGTTTATATTAATTCTCATTTCAAGGATCTTCTCATTTGATGCATAACCCCTTTAGAATTTATTAGGCATGCATTAATGAATTTTGAAAATTTCTTAAGTTTGTATTAATTCTACCTTTTAATAATATTTGTCATCACTATAAAACCAATATTTTAACAATTTCAAAAAAAAACCTAACCTCCCCCCTCACTCATAAACCCTAGCCTCCATTGTCAATTTTTGAAGGGGCTTCTATAAGATGTGGTGGAAAATCCCAATCTTAGTTTTTTTTTTTTTTTTTTTTTTTTTGCCTTATAATAATGGTTTCTTTGATTGAGAAAAATTTGGTTCCTTAAAAAAAAAAAAAAGGGTTTTTCTCCTTCGAAAGACAAGATTTTTTTAATTGCCTTTAAAAGACAATGTTAACGTTATTTGAAAGACAAGGTGTTCTTTACGCTTGAAAAAATCCCAAATTATACGAGGGTATGATTGATGTTGATTGCGATGTTACAAAATTATTACAATAATTTTCTTCCCAAAATTACGAAGCGACGACGAATCCACTCATAAAGTTGTACTCCCTTCGTGTTTAAATAAATGAAACGTTTTTCTTTTCCGGTTGTGATTAAATAAATAAAATGTTTCCTTTTTTAGTTCCTTCCCCCCCCCCCCCCCCTTTTTTAATAATATTCTCTTCATTTTTAATAACATTCTACTAACTAATGGTCCCCATAAAACCCGTTACCCTCTTTTCTCTCCTCAACTTATACCCCACTATCTATTATTTTAATAAATTCAACTTACCTTCCTAAAACTCCGTGAAAGTCAAAACGTTTCATTTATTTAAACACGGAGGGGTAAGAGACAACGAATCAAAAATGTGTCGAATTGTTATGTCTATATATTTGGATTCTTAGTCCTTTCATAGTTAATTCTTGTTTGATTGTGTGAAATTTATTTTCCTTGTTGTTAATTGTCAATTGTAGATGTCGTATGAATTTAATGAAAATAGTGTACTTTAGGACTTCATTTAATAAAAAATAGTAGTCATTTTGTTAATAATAGCTCAACCGTATGGTTGGATTTGTCGAAGGAATGAAACCATTCTTTATTTGAGTTCAAGAAATAATATAATAAGCATCATCCTTCGCAAGATTGGAGGAAATTAATAATTTGAGGTGTTCGCTTACTTACTTTAATTCACCCACTAATTTAAGGATAGCATATATATACATGCTATTAATCATTGTATTGGTATCCCAAAAAAACAAAAAAGAGTAAAAGCCTAAAGAGAGAAGCTTTGATAGAATTATTTAGAGAAAAATTCTTAGGTGTAATTGAGGTGTGTGGAATGTGTATTTTATAAGTGTTGTAAACACTTGTTGTTTTTATCATTTTTAGTAAAAGTTTGGCAGCATAGTTAGATATACAGTTGTTAATTTATTTGTGTTATTTCTACTATTATTTTTATTCCCACTAATCTGATTCTAAGGGAAAGTTGCATAATATTTCCTAACGAGTTGGTATTCTGGTCAACATTGAAACGATCCAAACAAATCAGATTTGAGTGGGAGCAATGGCTGCAGACACAGGAAAAGTTAAAACACGAGAAATTCAGCGGAGTAGATTTCGGGTTTTGGAAGATGCAAATCGAAGATTATTTATACCAGGAAAAGTTTATGAACCTCTCTAAGAAACAAAGCTAGGGAGTATGAAACATGAAGATTGGAATGTTCTTGATAGACAAGTCGTCAGAGTTATTCGGTTAACATTATCACGCAATGTTGCTTTAAATATAGCAAAGGAAAAGACCACTGATGAAAGCACTCTCTAGTATGTATGAGGCCGTTATTCAATTTGCAGATGACGGAAGGCAGATGTTGCTTTATACATCTTAATGAACTCAATTATATCACAACCCAACTGAGTTCATTTGAAATTGATTTTGAAGATGAAGTTCGAGAGCTGATACTTTTGGGCTTCATTATCGAATGCAACCGTCACAGCTTTGAGTAGCTCGTAAGGAAGGAATAAGTTGAAATTTAAGGACGTTCATGATCTGGTTCTTAGTGAAGAGAGTCGGGTGAATCATCCTCTTCAGTTTTACATATACAGTCAAGAGGAAGAAATTCAATCAAAAGAAAAAGGGATGAAACTAATTGTGACACCAAAGACTTGGCCACAAGAGTGAAAAAGGGATGAAACTAA
Source organism: Chenopodium quinoa (assembly GCF_001683475.1). Classification (NCBI taxonomy): domain Eukaryota; kingdom Viridiplantae; phylum Streptophyta; class Magnoliopsida; order Caryophyllales; family Amaranthaceae; genus Chenopodium; species Chenopodium quinoa. The sequence goes on along the minus strand of NW_018745540.1, from coordinate 975,520 downwards.
TGCATTCTAAAGGGAAATCCTAGGTTTAGAATTAGTTGATATGGACATGAGTGAAGAATGCATACTTAGAAAGCAAAATTAGTGGTGGAACCCCAAAGAAATAAAAGTTGCAGTATTTCACTTAATGTTTGGGGACCAACAACAACTTCATCCATCAGTGGAAAACACTACTTTTTCACTTATATTGATAATCACTCACAGGAGGTATGTGTTTACTTCTTAAAACAAAAATCTGAAGTGTTTGAAGCTTTCAAGCGATGGAAAACTATGGTGGAAAATGAAACAGGTTTAAAAATTAAAAAGTACAAAACTGCCAGAAGACACCACATTTAAGAAGTTTTGCTATAAGCATGGAATCAAGATGGAGAGAACTGTGTCGGGTACTCCGTACTCCTAAACATAATGGTGTAACTGAGCGTATAAATATGAACGGAACGTTGACAGAAAGAGCAAGAAGCATTCGTACGCAGTCATGTTTATTGAAGGGCAATCAACATAGCAGCTCCCTCGATTAATCAAGGGCAATCAACTCCATTAGAACACAAAATACCAGAGGTTTGGAGCGGAGAAGAGATAAAATTGTCTCACTTAAAGGTTTTCGGTTGTGTAGCTGATAGCTTGTATTTTGGTATGATTATAGAGTGATTTTGAGCCTTGAAATTGTGAGAAATCAATGTCTTAGTTCACTAATCACTCCATTTTTATGCATTTGTGTGTATTATGTGCTTCACGGGGTTGTTATTATTTTTAATGATATTTTAGGTCCAAAGAAGGAGCTTTGAAGCACCTCAGCGAGTGAGCAAGGAATTTAGCAGCAATGAAAAAAAAGAAATGAAGCTTTGGTAGTCTATGAGAAAACAAGAACGAAGAATGAAGGCAAAATGAGGCTTCGAAGACCTTACACGGCTGTGCAAACCTTGGCACGTTCGTGTAGGGGAAGTCTGAAGGAGCTGAAGTCATTGCCAAGGTCTGCACGTCCGTGCAAAATTAGGCACGTCTATGCTTGGCACATCCGTGCCATATTTCTGCATGTCCGTGCACAGCCGTGCACGGTTTGGTGGTAATATAAATACCCCTTTACTTCCCATTGTACGACATCCAAGTTTTTAGAGTTTTTTTCTTAGTTTGTAATCTTAGTACTTCAAAAACTCTCAAATTCACACTTAGAATTTAGTTTTTAGCTTGGAAATTACAATATCAATCATTGTAGAAGAGGAACTCCACCATTGTTATTCAAGTTTGAAGCTTCTAGTAATATTTTCTTTCCTTACTTTTCTATCTTCTCTCTACTTAGTTGTTAATTACTTGTTAAATTCTTGTATGCTTGGATTGTTAACGAGCTTAATATTAATCTCAAATTTGTTCATGAATTGCTTAGAATTGTTGATTGAACTTTCTTCCATGGATAGTGAGTAGTTTAATTTTTTAGGGTTTGGGTAATAACTTGTTGCATGTGATAATTTGGTAATTGAGGGGTGTTAATTAGTTGAGCTTAAGTGGTTTCCTTGTTAGTTCTTACATTTGGCCAATGTTAGGATTTTTTATCCTACCTTTCTCAACGAAGGATCGAAAGATGAACTTGAATTAACTCCTTCTTGCTTAATTAACTTGAATTGCCATGAGAATAGGAATTTCCCGTCAAGGAATGTTTATGTCATCGTGATTATACTTTAACACTTGTTTTATGCTTTGTAACCACGAGAGTAGGTTGTATTCATCCCTCACTGGGTATCGTAGATGACTTCCCCTATTTTATCCCCTAATTTACCTTGATTGTTGCATGCTAATTGTGATTTGTGATGAAGTTGAATGGTATAACTCGAGTCCTACATTCCTCTTAATATTGTTAACCTCCTCTTAGCCTTTAATTGAATTGAACTAGTAGAAGTTTCTTAAAACCAAATCAAATTTAACTTGATTTAGCTTATTTAAACAGTAGTATTTCGGTGGGTGATTCAATGTCTCTCTTGGGTTTGACCCTTTCTTACCCTTGCTATTAGTTAGTGAGACCAAGATAGGATTATCTTTGGTAGGCTCGACGACGACCTATCAAATTTTGGCGCCGTTGCCGGGGAGGCAAAGTCACATTAAATGTATCGTCGTTGAATGAGACTAAATGTGTTTATATGTATCATAGTTTTCTTATTTATTTTTGTTTATGTGCGTTTAACTTGTGATGGTCATTGCTAACGTTTTTGTTAGCTTTGTTTGACTATGCATGATGCGGAAGAGTGAGCAATCACTGCTTATTCACGTTGACCAACAGGACTTTAAGAAACGTGAGGAGACTTTTGGAAGACATGCCGGAGTTCAACATTGTTTATTCGGATTCCGATCCGGAAGAGGCTTTTGGAACCAACGAAGAAGACAACATGGGAGAGAATCCTTCCCCACCTTTGTTATGAGACTATGACCACCCTAACGCCTTCCAGCTTCGGAGTGGCATACTCCTCCCCACCACAAATGCAAACAACTTCGAGCTTTCGCCTAATCTGTATGATTCAAAGCGATTAATTTGGGGGTAGTTCTCATGAGTGTCCTTTTGCTCATTTGGACAACTTTCTTGAGTTGTGTACTACGAAGAAAAACAACATTTGGAAGAGTTTATTCGGATGCACATGTTCCAATTCTCCCTCCGTAATAAAGCAGCTTGGGACGAAGTGACTAGAGCTTTCCTTGGAAAGTATTGTCCTCCGGAAAAGACCGCCAAATTGAGAAGAAAAATCACCAATTTTAATAAGCTTGGGAGCGTTTCAAGGATTACACAAGGAAATGCCCCCACCACGGTTTTACATCATGGATCATTGTACAAAGCTTCTATGACGGTCTTACTCCTATTTCAAGGGCTAACCTTGGTTCTGAGGCCGGTGGTAGCCTTAAAAAGCTATCAGTGGACGATGCTTATAAAATAATTGAAGAAGTGGACAAGCATTATGCATATGGAGGTGATCGAAGGCAACCTCAAGCAAAGAAGGGTGGTATTCATGATCTTAGTGCAATAGATCTTATTGCATCAAAGTTCGATAAGCTAGCTCACAAGCTAAACCAAGCAACCCTCACAACTGTAAGCTCCTCTTCACAAGTCATGTCTTGTGAGACTTGTGGAGGAAACGATCACTTGTCCTTCTATTGTAATTCAACAACCCGAGAGCAAGCAACAACACTTGGACAATGAAATGAGCAATACTCCCAACCCTACAATTAAAACCGGAAACCTTAACAAAACATGGGATGGAAGCAATACAACCAAGGCCCCCCACAAAATAACTACAACCAAAACCAAAACAAACCTCAAAACCACTACAATTAACCCCCTCCTCAAAACCAACGAGCTCCATATCGCCATCCTAACCAAAGAGATCAAAACCAACAAAAACCACAATATAAGCAACTGACTCCTCCTCCTCCACCTCCTCAAAAGACTAGCTTTGTATCCGTTCTTGAGACCTTCATGACACATCAAGTGAGGAACAATGCGGATATGAGTGCAAACACCCAACAACTTCAAGCCGCACAATAAGATAATTCAGAGCAAATTGCAGAACAAGTTGAAAGTTCATCCTCCAATCCTAGTGGTCACTTTTCAAGCTCAACGATAGTGAACCCAAAGGAGCATGCTAAGGCTATTACTTTGAGATCGGGAAGAGGGTATGAGGGTCCGGTCATGAGTGAAGAAGAGCCACAAAAGAGAGATAAGGGAGTTGTGGTGAGAAGTGAGGATGATTTTGAGAATGAGGTTGTTGAAGTTCAGAAAAAAAGAGAAACAAAAGAGTGATGACAGAGTCACTAAGAGAATGGGGAGGAGGAAACTAACTCATTGGTTCGGGCCACCTTGGGAGCTTAAGCTCCCGGGAGATGTGTGTAAACATTCCAAAAATTGCCGAATTCTGTTCTCATATTCTCGAAACTTGACCTCATTTGTGTGAAGGAGATCCTCATTTCTTCATTTGATTTCGGTGCCGAGTCGATTAAAACCCGCATTTAAATTGGCGATTTGCCGCTCGAATGATAGGTATGGGTTGTCTTCACCCATTTCTTGGCCTTGGTACCCCTCTTGGTACCCTTGTTGAACTCATGTTGTGTTAGGAATTGTTGTTGTTGAAATTGTTGCTGTTATTGTTGTTGAAATGCCTTGTCGGACCTAGGATTGTATTGAAAAAGCCAAAATTTCTCCAAAAACTTCCCGCATTATAATTACAGGCTGCCTACTCTTAGGTCTGATTATGCCATTCGTTAGCCACCCAAATGCCTCATTCACCTTTTTATATTCATTTGATGGTGGGCATTCAAGAGTTAGAAGGTAATGTAACGGGAGGTTCTAGTGGGTGTACGAAGAGAGTGGAGAGGAACTCGAGTGTAAGCCTTTTGTACGTTAGGGCATGCAATTCTAACCATGAACCTAGGTTAATGAGGTTAAATAGCATTCTTACATCTTCCTCTACCCCTAGAGAATCGGCAACCTCATGGTTATAGAATTTTGTTGGCCTAATCCTTCTCCTACTATTCCTAAGGAAATTGTTTGAGAAATTTATATCATTGAAAACAATTCCCATGGTGGATCAAGGGCAGGGGGTGGTGGTTTTGTTTCTAAACCTAACGGATGATGTGTTTCTTAGTCGGTTTCTCCTAGACATGGTCGGTCTTTAGGTTCACAAGCCATACAAAAACACCACAACAACAATGATCACCACACAAAGCACGTAAGGGCTCTAAGTCCACCACCTACACAACAAACGACCCAAGAGTCGCAAACCACAACAACTATTAAAGTGGACTTGACTACTTCAATTCACAACAACAAATTCAACACAAAGCTTATCAAAATTCATGCATTCAACTCAAAAAATTCACCACATTGACTTTCATAAGCTAACATGCCATTTATTCACAAAACCAAATCCCTCCAATTCACACTTACTTACAAAATTCCATCTCTCACGACCTGAAATTATACTCCTTAATAGTTCCCAGCAACCTCCAAGAACACTTCATCATAGCCTTGTCGGCAGGGGAAGCAAGAGGCCTTACCAATGAGGCATCGGAAAAGGCATTTGTTGCAATGCCAAGGCCGAGAACTTAGCATTAGTTACTGTCAGCAACCAAAGTCCACTTACTACTATTCGACACGTAACTCACAAGGCTACAACACAACGCAATCTCACTCGGGGTCAACTAATAACTCCCAAGATCATCTCACACTTGTTTCTTCATAAGAGACATTAAGAGAACTCACCACTGAGAAGCTTGATAGGTAGTGGAAGTCGGGCATCGAGGATGAGAGTGACTGTCTTTGTCGAGGCTAGATACTAAGTGCTGATTTTAAACCACCTTGAGGACAAGCTTGTAATAGACTAACCTAAGAAGGGGTAGTATGGGTATTCTAGTAATTACTATACTAGGTCGAGGAAGGTATTTCTATGCTCTACAAGTCCTTAGTATAAATAGAGAGGGAGGGGAAAGAAAAGGGAAGGAAAAAGTTTGGAATGAATCCTTTTAAGAGTTGTGACCTCAAAGTCACTATTTGAGAGTTGTGACCTGAAGTCGCTAATAGAGATCAGCATCCTAAAGTTTCTAGCTTGTACACATCCCTGCACTTTTATATTTTCAATCAAAGATTTGCCTCTGTATTTTGTGTTAATGGTGTGTGTGATAGTCCAACAAGCATGAATTTATCACAAAAGCTCAATTAGTAGTTAAAGGATTCCAACAGAAAGGACTTAACTACAATGAGATCTTCATCTTAAGCAATTAAATGTCATTTCTTCATGGAGATTTGGATGAAGAGATATACATGCATCAACTACAGGGTTTCATAGAAAATGGGAAAGAAAATATGATGTGTTTTGTATGGCCTAAAATAAGCCCCGAGACAGTGGTACAAAAAGTTTGATAGCTATGACCAAGGAAGATTTCCAAAAGTGCAATGGCTACATCAAGAGTATATTTCTTGATGACACTTTAATACTTTATGTCGGTCATATGTTAGCAGTAGATTCGAATATGGATGACATAAGGTTAAAGCAACAATTGTCAAAGGAGTTTGACATGAAGGACTTGGGTTCAACAAAGAAGATTCTTGAAATGCAAATTACAAGAGATAAACATAAAAGTACTTCGAAATAATCTCAATCAAATACATCACACGTGTTTGACAGAGATTTAATATTAGTGATGCCGCAAGTCACTTCAATTATCCAAGGGTTAATCTCCTCGGAGGAGGAAGACAAAGATTATATGGCTAAAATTATGCCTCGGGCATCGGAAGTTTAATGTACGCAATGGTGTGTACAAGACCAGATATTAAACATGCAGTGGGAGTTGTTCGCAAGTTTAGGAAAAGTTCCCTGAAGCAGTGAAGTTGATTTTGAGGTATCTATGATAGAGATGTGTTTGTATTTTAAAAAAAGGTGACTTTGGACTTGTAATCGGCATAAAAGCACCACGTGTCATATATTCATGGTTGGATATTCATGGTTGGAAATACAACAATCAATTAAATGTCGCAATTATGGAAGATTGTTGCTCTATCCACTATGTGGCGGTAACTGAAGCTAATAAAGAGTTGGGATTCAGGCACGAAAATAATGTTTTATACAGTGATAGTCAAAGCGCAATACATTTGGCAAGGAAATCAACATTTCATTCTAGAACCAAAGCATATCGAACTTCGATATCATTTCATAAGATCTCTATTAGAAGATGAAGTATTAAAGGTGGAGAAAATTTCGAGGAACTAAAAATACGGCGGATATGTTAACAAAGACGGCGACTATTGACAAACTGAAGTTGTGTGCGTGCAACTTTAGTTTCGAGAAAGTTGTGCTGCATGGAGTAAGGTGTGACGATAGATTAATCAATATTCAATTAGGAGATTGTTGGAGGAATGAAGACCATTCTTTATTTTTAGTAAAAGAAAATTATATGATTAGTATCATCCTTTGTAAGATTTACGATGAATTGGAGGAAAGCTAATAATATGGGGTGCTCGGTTATTTACTTAAATTCACCCACTAATTTAGGAAAAACAAAAGCATATATGTACAAGATATGGATCATTGTAATAGTATCCAAAAAAATCACAAAAAAGTGTAAAAGTTTAGAGAGAAAAGCTTTGAAAGAATTATATAGAGAAAAAATTGGGGAAAGAGTTATACAGAGAAGCTAAGGATCATTGTAATAGTATCCCACTAATCTGATTCTAAAGGAAAGTTGCATAATATTTCCTTGGCTATATCAACATAAGAAGATTGATTGCTATAGCGTTACATATGATTTTCACCTAATTATGTTAGGGGTCCAAAATATTTTTGGATGGGAAATATTTTAGACTATTAAAGAAAAAGAAAATATATATAACAGTCATGCTTTGAAAATACCTGACACGTTTGATTGGAAATGCAACGAGGTTGTAAGATATGGTTAGTATACACTGGATCAAGATTCTGCATAGAAACAACCAGCTCATATTAATACAACTAAACAATATAAAACTTTTAAGGCATGATGATAATGACTTGTCTTATAGCTATCATCAAAATACATTCAAATCTTGTTCTTAATAGAGGCACTAAATTCTAATCATACCTTGGCCTCAAAGAAACAATATCCTGATGACAAGGAAAGTTGTTAGATTTCTTAATTCAAGTTGAGTGTAATGTTTAAATTTGATGTTATGTAGCACAACCACACCAAGTTGGCTTTTTATAACACGCTCTACTACTTTTTTGAAAGTCAAAACATACACAGATTCACTGAAAAAGTGTTCAATTAAGATATTTAGATCCACTCACAAAGAAGTTATATCCCAAAACCAATTTGTTTTATTCCTACAAGTGCCTATATGTAGTTAGACTATATTTCGACATAAGGCTTGATTTAACCCAATGAAGATTTATCATATTATCAAATGATAAAGAAACATCTAGAATGTCGGTCCTAAACTTCATCTCATACATTAATTTGGGTTTAACTTGTAAAGCAACTATTGAGCATGAAACTAATGTTGTTGACATAATAGAAGAACTCTTCTTGCAAAATATACCATTTATTGAGGAGATGTTTGGAAGGATAAAGGAAAAAGAAGGTTCAAGATGAATTCTAGTAAATAAGTTACACTGATTTAGAGACCAATCCAACCGGACTTTTTGGTATGTACCTAAGCCTGAATTTCTTAAGGTATTTGGTTCAAATTCTACAAGCTGGATAAAGTACGAAGCAAGTATATTGGAATTTGTGACACTCTTGGAGAATTTGAAATTGCTATACACCTACTGGCATTCCAGAAGACGAAAGATTAGAATTAGCTTCACAACACATGTTTGACAAGGCTAAAAGTTGGGTTGATAAGCTCACTTAATGATTGAATTGTATTCAAAATTTAAGGATGACACTGGGCAATACTCTGCATATATTGTTGATGAGCTTAACAAATTTTACAAATCTGAAATTATTAAGGTTTATTCAGCTGGTTTCATGAACAACTTGAAGTCATTTATGCTGCAACAAAAGCTTAGTCTGCCAGATTCATACCTTCGTGAAAGTTTGTGCAAAATTATGAGTTTGTCAAGTCTTCAAGAATAATTTGTGAGGTTTTTGTGAGGACATTCAGGCCTATTTTGGTAGAAAAGAGTTTGTCTTATATCAAAGTTAACAAGCCTTCAATATAATGTTCATCACTGAAACTAAAACTATCCGTCTCTTTACTCAAAATTCAGAACTATTTCTTCTTCCTGTACAAAAAATGAACTCAAAAACACAAAATGCTGAGATTCCTAATGGAAGTTTTATAAATAGTTATATTCTGCCCTTTTCATATCATCAAATGATATAACATCAACCTTTCTCTCTTTCCCTCTAGAATTTATATTCTTATTCACTTCTTTGGTCTTTCTATGCTATTTCAGCTTTTGTTCTTGAACCCCACTGTTAGACTGATTTCATTAGCTCCATAAAGTTACTGCTACACCAATTCCTCTTAATGTTTGATGGCATAATCTTATCATAATAATGGCTGCACTAAATGACAAATTTTATCTATTATTTTATTTCGGCTATATGAAGAAACTAGCTAGGGTATTTGAGTTCCTAAAATAAAAGTGGAATTTTTTACTCTACAATATAACAGTATTAGGGTAAAAAAACAAAGAATCTTTACCAAATTTGATAGTTACCATTTAAAATCTCTTGAACAATAATTGGGACAGTCATGCCGCAATAGGATTCACCGGAAACATAAAGCGAATTACTAATGAATCCATCATGATCCACTAGCCACTATATGCAAAAAAAGACAAATAAAAGAGATTAAACAAGAACAAGTAATACATACTGGTTAATTTTAACAGTATTTGTAGCCAAATACTCCTGTCTTCGAATAGTTAAAAAAACTGACAAGTTTGCAAAATAATAACATAAAGTTATTTATCAAACAATCAATATATATATATAATGCATGCCTTAGAGTTGTCTAAAGAAACAAGACTTCCTCTCCAATCAAATAAGGATACCTATCCCTATATTGAAGTTATACTAAATAAACTTAAGGAGATTGATATTATTTAACATACCTATAGCTCTAGCATGGACCATATTATATTCAAAACTTAAAAGGAAAGAAAGTTTTGATCGGATCTTACCTAATTTGGTAACCGTGTTGTAGGAGTGAAGCAGAAACAAGAATAGAAAGAGAGAATATTTGTTGAGAAATTCTTGTCTGCCAAAACTACAGAAAACAAACAACTTTGCAAGCTGAAAATTTGATTACAGCTGAATATTGAACGAGCTGAAATGCTATCCCAACTCCCAAGTGTGATTCTCTTATAAGAACTGACATGCAACTATAAAAGGCTCCAATCAATATTTTTGGTGAAAAGGAATCAACTATTGACCTGTTCAGTGAGCATGTAATTGAAAAAAACAAGGGAAACCACTTATGTGCATCGGTTTATCTGAATGGAGCAGTCTCAAAAGCTTGGCCCTTTCTTATGCTTCTGTCCTTTTACTGGCAGACTACAAATTGGCCTTTTGATGTTTTTTTTTTTTATGATTTGCGAAAGAGCATCATAACAAGAAATTAAGGATAGCTCTATGGCTCTATGCCGTTCTGTATTCACATTCTGTCTATTTATGCTATTTTTGATACTATTTCCTATACCAATTATTTCCCAATTTTTCCCACTAGAAAGTTTCCTAAGTGCCTCTAATGATAAAAATCTAAAAAAGATCTAATCTTGAAAAATTAGTAAGTGAATTATTAGTTTGAAAATTCCTGAAGTAAGCATTTAGTATGAGACTGTTGGAGTGAATGACGCACAACAATACTTTGTCACATGTACTTGTATAAATCCAGATTCACCAGCTTAGTGATGCTGTATTAAACATAACTGGCTGCCTACAATACTTTCTACTTTGTATTTTATAGGGCAAGGAAAATGCATTTGGCAAACAGGCAATAGCTCTTCGATTGAGAGTCTGTGTCATTCAAACTTTCAGTTAAACAAGTGGATACTTTCAGTTTTTCCTTACCTTTCTCAAAAATTGATGTACATGTCTTGATGACAAAAAATCATCAGAGTAGTAACCTTTTGGATTTGTTGCATAAGAGAATCCCGCACCAACAGGTGAATCCACAAATATTATGTTGTCTGCCAATTCTAGATGAACTTTCATTGCCATTGCCTTCATTAGAGCTACTAGATCTTATTCTGAGAAAAATGAGCTATTTTGACATGAAAAAATATAAAGATTATTAACTATAGAAAATTATTCTTGTACCTTTGTCCAAGAAAACGGATTTAACTGATATGTTGGTACTTTCGAGTGCCAATTGCAAGCTGAAGTATTGAAAATCAATGGTCCTGCAAAGTGACTTCAATTTTCATTAGAAAAACAATTATATTCAATTGGGATCAATTACACTAACTGTGGCTTGGATGCACAAAATGCATTGCTAAATGCTAGACATGACATAAATGATGACGAAGACTCTAACTATTTAAGTCATGCATTGCACCTAAGAGTGTAGTTTGTAGTGCGTGGTGCGTGATGCATGGTGCACCTATTTAAGGTTGCATGGCAATCAAGTCATTCAGATACGAGTCGAGTTGATTAAGGTCTCTCATACCCAAATTCAGATTAGGTCAATTTGGTCAATTAGGTTATCTAAATAAATACAACAACAACAAAACCTTAGTCCCAAAATGATTTGGGGTCGACTAACATGAATCGTCATAAGGAACCATTCGGAAAGGGAAATGAACATAGCAAAAAAATCAAATGAATAAAAGTTAGGGAAAAAAAAGTGTGAAAAGTGAAAAATAGAAAGAGTGTACAAGTAAAATTTACAAGAGTTTCAAAAGAGTAGTAAGGGGATAAAAAGGAGAGGAAAAACATGCGAGTAAAAATATAAAAGTTTTAAGAAAACATTGGTGAAGGAAATAAATAGAGTTTAGAAACACAAATTAAGTATATATATTAACATGAATATTCTCCCTCCACTCAGCTATCCAGCATCATATTTTCCTCAATCCCCAAAGCACTCACATTACTGTCAATCACCCCCTTCCAAGGTCTTTCCCTACCCCTCACGATCCCAAGGCCACTCTTTAAGCTTCAATCGTCTCCTTTTTACATGGCCAAACCACTTTAGGTGATTCTCCCTCATCTCATATTCAATGGATGCAATCCCTACTCTTTTTCCTAATTATCTCATTCCACAATTGATCATTTCTTTGTATGATCACATATCCATCGCAACATATGCATCTCCGCTGCATTTATCTTATGCACGTGACAATGCTTCTCTGCCTAACTAAAATGGGTAATTTAAAGGGTGGGAAATCTTTTGAGAACTTCTCAAAAAAAAAAAATTAAAAAAATTAGAAAAAAAAAAAAAAAAAGGATCTAAAAGTAGTAATATACTAATATTCTGATAGTTGCTTTCGGGAATAAATTGCAATTTGAACAACCTACTCTTAAATACCTAGGGGTGGCAAGGATCAAGTTGGATAGATTAGAGCTCAAACCACCTCCATCTGCCACCCGACTCATTCTACATCCACATTTAATCCACCTGTCATCCGCAAGTTAGAGGATCATATAGTAAATAGGTTGTTACAGTGCACTATCTATAAAATTTATCCAATTGTATAATAAATATGATATAATATCAATTTCTTATATAATGTTAGGTTGGAAGCACACATTATAAGCATATTAAGACTAGTTTATTAAGTTTGATAATGAATAAACTAAGTATGAACAAAACTTATAACTTAGTTTAATAGATAAGCTCAAATCAAAAGTTGAAATTAAGTACTTCAGTATTACATAAGTCCTACTTCCTCCATTCATTTTTTTTTTAATTTACTTGAATTGTTTCAAATATCACATTTACCAACACATAACTTTAACCATTAAAATCTTTGATTCTCGATGAGTAAAAATTATAAAAAATAAAAAATAAAAAAAAAATTAGATACAATTGTTATATTTTTTGAGATGATTGTAAGAAGATCCATGTAACGAACTAGTTAATATTATCAGCTATTATAATCGAGATTGCAGATGAAAGAGAGAATTGAGGGAAATCAGGTAGCTTTTCGTTCAATAAAGATGACTACTTCCTTACAGTGGAGGCTTGAGGCCACCAATCTCCTTAGTGTCTTGAGGACACCACTCTCTAGACCTAGATCACCACAATACTCAAGCTACCTAAGCAATTCCTGATCCCCCCTTTTTATATGTACATCATCAGTCCTAGAGAAGATAAGACAAAATTAAGAAAGTCACAGCTGTCGCAATTTGGTATGCAAGCAGCCCTGCAGATCAGATTTTTGGTTTCTCCTGAATGGGGTGCTGCTCCACTACCCGTTCCTCTTGCATAGCATGTCCTTTCTTCCTTCTCCTTGCATATGTGATAACGGCCTTCTGCTTGTCATGCTTGCAGCCACCAGCATTCCTTGCATCCCCTCCCCCTAGAAGCGCCACCTTGTCCTCAAGGTGAAAGGATGGAAATCGCTCAACAATCACAGATGCCTCTTCCCAAGTAGCTTCAAGTGTGGGTAGTCCTTGCCACTTAATTAGCACTTCCAACACCTTTGGTATACTCTTAGAGTCCCTCACATCTAACACCAATTCTGGCTCCACCAGGAGCTCCAATTTGTCGGTCAGTTGGGTGGGTACAGTCGGGTTAGCGACCTGATTGCCCAACGCTCTCTTGAGTTGCGATACGTGGAACACAGGGTGGACACGACAAGAGTCAGGCAGCTCCAATCTGTACGCCACTTGCCCGATGCGTTGGATTATCTTAAATGGGCCATAGAAGCGGGGAGACAACTTCTCATTGGGCCTCTTAGCAAGAGACCTTTGCCTATATGAATGGAGCTTCAAATAGACGAAGTCCCCAAGCTGAAACTCTTCCTCTCTCCTTCGCATATCAACATTCCTCTTCATTCTATGCTGGGCTCGAACCAAGTTCATGTGTAAATCTTCAAGCACCTAATCTCTTTCTTGCAGCCACTCATCCAAACTATCCACCGGGGTTTGACCCTTGCCAACCTTGATCAACCTAGGGGGTTCTCTTTCATAGACCACCCTAAAAGGAGTGAATCCGGTTGAAGCATGGTATGCCATGTTGTACGCATACTCTGCCCAATGCAGCCACGTTCTCCATGACTTAGGCCTCCCATTCACAAAGCATCGCAAATAAGTTTCCAAGGTTTTGTTCACGACCTCCGTTTGGCCGTCGGTTTGAGGATGGTATGCCGTACTCCGCTTGAGATCCATGCCTTGCAATTTGAACAACTCTCGCCAAAATATACTCATAAAAATCCTGATCCGAGACAATGGAGGTAGGAAATTCATGTAGTCGCACTACCTCCTTCATGAATGTTGCAGCCACTGTCGCCGCACTAAAGGGATGTTTCATCCCAATGAAGTGCGCATATTTAGATAGCCTGTCCACCACTACCACAATTGAGTTCATGCCTTTATAAGTTGGTAGGCCTTCTATAAAGTCCATTGAAATGTCCTCCCATATTGCCTCGGGAATGGGCAACGGTTGAAGCAACCCAACCGATTGTAATTGCGAATGTTTAGCTTGCTGGCAGATTGAGCATTGCTTCACATGATCCCCAATATCCTTTCTCATCCCAAGCTAATACCACTCCGAAGCAATTCACAAGTCTTGCTTTCGCCTTGATGTCCTCCAATCGGGCTATCGTGGTACTCCTTTAACAACTTGGGAATTAATTTCTAAAATTTGGGGATTGCAACTCTCCCTTTAAACAACAGCCTATCTTCCTCCATTGCATACCCCACATAATTTCCGTGCCCATTAGCCACGACTGCTGCGATTTTACTCAGCAAGTCATCGGACTGAATCTCATTATCGAGTTCTCCCCGATCAATCCCCTGCACCATGACCATAGCAGCGAGATCTCCGACTGGTCCTCCCCTTCTTGACAGCGCATCCGCCACTCTGTTACTTGCCCCCGGCTTCAACTGAATTTCGAAATCAAAACCTAACAATTTGCGGACCCATTTCTGGTAATCACCCCCACTTCTCGCTGCTCCATGATGTACTTCAGACTTTGTTCGTCTGTCCTCACAATAAAATGACGACCAAGTAGGTAGTGTCGCCATTTAACTTTAGCAAGGCAAATCGCCATTAGCTCCTTCTCGTAGGTGGCCTTGGCTTGCGACCTTAGGCCGAGTAATTTGCTGGGGCCGAGAGTCTTGCATTAGCACAACTCCTAATCCATATCCCGAGGCATCAACTTCGACCACAAACCGTTTACGGAAATCGCATGACCTGCTGACACCATGGTTGTCTTCAGTTTCTCGAATGCATTCGTGGCCTCCAATGTCCACCCAAAGTTATCCTATTTAGCTATTTGAGCATATCCCTTAATGAACTTTCGGTAATAACCGGTTAACCCCAAAAATCCCCTTAACTCCCTTAGACTTTTGGGTGTCGGCCATTACTTTTTCCATGTCAACGGCCACTCCTTCTGGGACACCACATGACCCAAGTAAGCTACTTGTGACTGCCCAAATTCACACTTCTTAAAATTCACAACCAAGCTATGTTCTATCCTTGGAAAGCACTATCCTCATGTGTTCTATGTGACTCTCCTTGTCGGGACTATAGATCAAGATGTTGTCGACGAACAAACACGAACCTTCACAAATAGGGGCGGAATACTTCGTTCATGAGTTCTTAGAAGGTAGCGGGGGCGTTAGTGAGCTCGAAGGTAATCACTAAGAACTCGTAATGGCCTTCATGGGTGCGGAAGGCGGTCTTGTGGGTATCCTCTTCCCTTACCAAAATTTGGTGGTAACCTAAAGGTCAAGTTTTGAGAACACAACAACCCCATGAAGTTCGTCCTGCAGCTCGTCAATAATGGGAATGGGGTACTTGACCGGGATAGTCTCCCGATTCAAGGCCCGGTAGCCGATGCAGAAACACCATGAGCCATCCTTTTTCTTCACCAACAATACCGGACTTGAGAAGGGACTAATGGAGGGTTTGATTATCCCAGCTTTGAGCATTTCCCTTATCAACCTTTCGATTTCGTCCTTCTGAAATTGCGGGCACTGGTAGGGCCTCACACTCACCGGATTGTTGCCCTCTTTCAATACTATCGCATGTTCATGGTCTCGCTTCGGTGGTAACCCTTTAGGGTTAGAAAATACCTCTTGAAACTGCCCCATAAGGCTTTCCAGCCACTCCGGAACTATGGCAGCCCCTGCACCCGTATTACTCTCCTCGACTTCCACCTCCACTCGATCTCCAGCCAAAGTCCTTCACCTTCGTGGCGCAAGGTTCTTATCATGGCCTTGAGTGACACCTTAGTGCGCTCCAAGGCCGGGTTTCCCACTAGAGTGATGCTTTGGTCCCCCACCCTGAAACTCATGATGTGAGTTTTCCAGTTATGTGTGACTGGTCCTAGCTGTTCCGGCCACTCTATGCCCAATATCAAGTCGGCATTACCCAATGGCAAAAAATTATCCACCACCACGAAACCGTTATTGAGAACCACCCTCACCCCCTTACATCGCCCTTTTCCCCAAATCAGGTTGTCTTTGCCTAGGGAAACACCTCACCGGCACTCCCACCTCAGCCACCACCAGAACGTCGGAGATGAAATTGTGAGCGGCCCCTGGTCAACTAGGATAACCACCGATTTTGGCCCCACCTTTCCTTCCAACTTCATGGTTCGGGGGTTGGATAACCCCACCACCGAACAGAGTGAGACTTCCGGCACCACCTCTTCATCGCTGGAGTCGGAGTTTCAGCGGCTAGGATGGCCCTTCTCCAGCGTCCTCCGCGTTGCCCTGCAACAAAACACTTAACTCCTTATTCTTGCATCGATGCCCAACTCCCCATCTTTCATCACACCGAAAACAAAGGCCTTTCGACTTCCGTTCTTGGTGTTCGGCGTCCGTCAGCCGTCGCGGTTCGCCTGGCTTTTGCAGTAGAGTAGGTGGTTTTGGGAAAATTCACCGTTCCTTGGGATTTAGTGGGAGCTTTAGGCCAACCCTTGAAAGAGGAGGCTTGTTGGGTTGGAGTCCCATATGTGCTGATGAGGCCCGGCCGGTTGGCGCCTTGGATCCACTCTCACCTGCAACAGACTTACCAGATCCGAAATAGCTGGGTCCCTTTTTAAACTTGCCTACCCGATTTCTTTCTTCAACTTGACCCGCTATTTCCATGGCTTGCTCTAGGTTGTACGGGTTCATTAGTCTCATCTCTGCCTTAATATCTTCTTTGAGCCCATTAATGAAATGGCCTAACATAATGGTTTCGGGTATATCTTCCAAAGGGGCTGAAAGTTCGATGAACTTCTTCCGATATTCAATGACGGTGGTGTCCTGACTCGCCGCCAACCACTGCTCGTGGAGACTTCCGGCGTGGGTTAGGTATCGACCTCCTACGATTTTCCCACTGGAACCACCGCAAGGCGTCACCCTCCATGGCTACCATGGCGGCCCGTAGTTTTTGTTCCTCCGTCAACTAGTATTGTTGAAAATACTTCTCACCCCGAAGTATCCAACCATCAAGCCCTCGAAAAGTGGCATCTCTAACTTCCTCGGTTTCCACCGATGGCCTCCCCCGCCGCCTGGGTCTTGCCAGCCTCACATAGCATTGTTGAACGGTTGCCCATTCTCGTGTTCTTGGTTCCTCAGGTTTACGAGATTGCGGAGTTCTTCAAAGAACTGAGCTTGTGTTGTGGTGTTCACCGTCATCTGGGCTTCTTGCTGTTGGCAGAATAGCTCAAAGCGGCCCTCGATTTTCTAAACGGCTTCTTCCAGCGATTTCTTGAGAGATTCTTCTCGAGCCTTTACCGTTGCCTCCATCGTCTCCAATTGAGTTTCCACTCCGGTCATCTGTTCATCAAGCGCATCACATCTCTCAGCTGCAGTGAGAACCATTTTTTTTTCTAAACGGAGTTTGTGGTGGTTTCCGGCACCAGCAATCGCAAGACCGCTGTTCTGATACCACTTGTAACGAACTAGTTAATATTATCAGCTATTATAATCGAGATTGCAGATGAAAGAGAGAATTGAGGGAAATCAGGGAGCTTTTCATTCAATAAAGATGACTACTTTCTTACAGTGGAGGCTTGAGGCCACTAATCTCCTTCTCCTTAGTGTCTTGAGGACACCACTCTCTAGACCTAGATCACCACAATACTCAAGCTACCTAAGAGATTCCTGATCCCCCCCTTTTTATATGTACATCATCAGTCCTAGAGAAGATAAGACAAAATTAAGAAAGTCACAGCTGTCGCAATTTGGTATGCAAGCAGCCCTGCAGATCAGCTTTTTGGCTGCTCCTGAATGGGTGCTGCTCCACTACCCGTTCCTCTTGCATAGCATGTCCTTTCTTTCTTCTCCTTGCATATGTGATAACGGCCTTCTGCTTGTCATGCTTGCTGCCACCAGCATTTGTCCCACATGTGACATGTGTATGTTTTTTCTTTTACATAAATCACGAAAGAAAATCAAAGAAGAGGATGTGATTATTGCAAAAGTCAAACTACGTCAATTAAAAAAGAACGAAGGAAGTATTTTATTTGTCATATTTTGTTTGCTAGTGTCTTATGGCATGGTTCCATTTCATTTTTAAGAGATATTGTACAAAATAATTGACATACTTCTCTCCTTTGGTCATTTTTAATAATTGACCTACTTCCAACGGCCTACAATTATTAAAATGTTGTTTAGAGCATCCTCAATGGAAAGCTACAACGTCTACAATACCTTGTAGTTTGCCTTGATTACATCTTACATCAAAATTTCAAGGTAGTATATTTTGACATTTTGTAGCTACAAATGGTTAGCTATAGCATAGTGTAGCTCAAAAAAAAAATATACTACCTCCGTTTCATATTATTTGCAACGATTAGACATTTTTCCTCTCTACTTTATGTCAAATCATTGCAAATAATATGAAACGGAGGTAGTACATAAATAAATAAAGTAATTTTATCATACCCAAAATGAGTAAAAACATCACCAGCTTTAAGAAAGATGGCCTACAAGGCTACATTGCACACTCTAATCAGTAATCAGTAATCAGTAATCAATCACCGCATTGGAACACCACTTGGTGCTTAACAATTTGCAATTTTGTATGTACAATTTACATACTCTCTGCGGTTTTTATTTTTTCCTAGTGTGTCTCTTTAACTGGAATATATTTTTAGGTAAGTTAATTTACTTTAATATATCGTGTCAAAAAATTTGACTATAAAATAAAAGGAAATTTGTGTAGAACTATCTTAAATATAGGCTGGTTTGTAAACAACTATTTGTTTTTTTTTTTTTGTCCAATTTTTCTGTTTTTGGGACTCACTCCTACTATTTCCGATCCAATTAACTCCCCTCCTCAAGTACCTCTCTCTCCTCCTCCATTTAAATGGGGAACTTGAGAAAAGAGATATAATATTAAAATAGATAATTTGCCAAAAATGGAAGTATAACAGTTAATTTGATCTGATTTAACTAAACTTATAAATTAGCGTACAATTAATGTCAAAATTTAATCAAATCAAAAAATTAGATCAAATAAAAAAAATATATAAGTTTGGATCTGATTAGAAAAATATGTTTTGATCATATTAGATAATTAATAATAAAGTCAACTTAGGTTTTTATCTCATTGAAGATTGAACAAAGTGTGTTATGTCCCTTAGGAGATTAATCCATTATTCTTTGTATTAGATTAAGTAAGTAATTAGTAAAAACTTAGTTAAGTCATTTATCAAGGCTATAAATACATACAACCGGTTCAAAAATTTGCGGGACATAATCGAGTCACATATATGTAATACCCCATATTTTTAAAACGTATTTTCTATTTAATTAATTAATTAGTATTTTCTAAATAGGGTATTTTAGTAATATTTTACTATATAAATTTTGGAGCCAAAATGATATTTGAATTAGCGCCAAAAACATTTTCAAAACTCAATTATTATTTGGATAAGATTTATTATCCATTTATATTATTTTAAAAATCGGATATATATTTTAAAATAAAATAAATGGATAATAAATTATATATATTTCGGATATTTTAATTAATAAAAAATTATATTTTCCTATTTATTTTAAAAGGGACGAAAATCTATTTAATTAAGCTAGAAATTTTGGATTTTCTAGGCATAGAAAATCTGATTTTTCATGATTAATTAATTAGTTTAAAGTTGGTATTTTTCTAATTAATTATTTTCTACAAAATATATTATTTACACAATCATTTTTAATCCTTAAAATCTAGCAAAATATTTCCTAAAACTAAGTAATTAGGTCCGAAAATATGGGCATGGATAGGGTCAATATTTTCGGCCACCTTATGCTGATCTTGGTTTAATTGTTTTGGTAGTTTTGTATTTTAATTATCTTAAATTCCTTATTTCCTTAATTCCTTTTTCCCCATCTCACAAAGATTTGATCATGGAATTTATTTGCCTTAAATCTTCCTTGATTATTCTCCAAGTAAGCTCACTTGCCATCTTTTATTTCATGACCAAACTACTTACCTTATTTTCTTATTCCCTAATCACCATAAACTAAACCTTCCTTAATTCTTAAACTTTCTTTTCCAAGTAATGCCTTAAATCAAAATTACCATAATTCTTCTTATAAAATCTTGCCTTAATTCTTTCATTCATCAGCCTATAAACATCCCCTCATAGATTTCATATTCTTCACACCAAATCCAATTCTCTTCTTCTCTCTTAATTTTCTTTTCCCTAAACCTTATCATTCTTTTCTTCTACTCTTTTCATAAATAATCAGCTCGTATACCTTTGAAGCCAATTTTCGGGCACATCTAGTCAGATTTGGGGTTTTGCTATTTCACTGAAGATTGTTCCTCTCAAAAAACGCTTAAGGTTAGGCTCAAGAATCACCCAATTCGGATTTATATTGAATGATTTATGGCCTCTGCAAGTTCTGCCTATTCTTTCTAACGCATATTCAATTCTCTTTAATCCTATTCCTTTATTTTCTTCGTGGTTAGTTTTCTAAAAGATAAATACTTATTTCAAAGTTATAATTTTATATTAAAGTATTATTTTATAAAGAGTTTTATAGTCCATGCACATTAGATTTGGGTTTATGTCTAAAGATGTTGTGATAACCTTACGGTTATGTTAATTGCAAGGTGTATTCGTGATTGAACTATGAAAGTGCAAAGTGTTAATTGAAATTCGGAATTAAGATATGTTTAGGTGGATAGATACCTTCGAAATTGATTGAATAAATAAGCATTTTTGTGTGATTTTAATTATATTGCTTTGAATTATGATTTATGAAATAATCTTGAGAATTAATGTTTTAAAATAAACATGTTTTTATATCTTGTTTTGAATGGTTTGAAATTATTTATAATGTTTAAAGGAATTTGATTTCAAAAGTATTTAAAAGGTTTGATTTTTGAAAACATATTGAATTAAAAGAAGTTTTGAATTATTCTATTATAAAGTTTGATTTTATTCAAAGAAAGAATTTTATGAAAATTATTTATTAAAGCTTTACAAACATATTATATTATTCCCACTTTGCGGATTTGATTGATAAGACTATGGATTTCGTATGACCTAGTATTTCCTCAAGGATAGTCTTTCTACATAAAGACACTAACTTGGGGGTGTGCACACTTGGGAGAGGAATTTGTTTTTAAAAAAAGGAATTGATTTTTTATAAATCATCATTATTGAGTTATTGAAACTGTTTTGAGAATCTTGAGAATTGGTTTTGAATCATGAGTTTTGGAATTATTGGATTAATTGTTGGAATTGGTTTTAAAAGCATGTTGGCAAATAAATTGAGTTTACATCATCTTGCGCTTATCGTACTTAGCATATTTTGCTAATCCGTATTTCCTATTGGTTTTGGTTCGCCCTGCTTACCTTAATGATAATCAGTGTTGACTATTTTCAGGTGGAGTCAATAAATAAGTATTTGGAAGTCCCAGGATTTGCTTCACCTAAATTAGGAATGTTGGTTTTTGTCTTTATTTTGAGTACTAATAACAATGGTTATTACTATTTTATAGGTATTAATAAAAGAAGAGTTGATTTTTTTTCGCTGCAAGTTTGTTATTGAGTTAAGTATTTTGAGTAGCCTTGCGTAATCACGCAGCGGTAATACGTCTAAGTTTATCTCTACGGTATAATTATACGTATTATACTAGTATTACCGTAGAGGGAGATTTGCGGGTGTTACATATAATATTAGGCCAGAGTCAAGTATAGGTTGATATTGAGCAAGGCATGTAAATCGGGTCACGATTTGTTATCAAACGATTCATATCGGTTATTTGTCAGGTTCAATCGGTTTAAAGTTGTTAACAGATGAGTTCATAACGGGTTGAGTATATTACAAGTCAAGGCGTACGTAGTCGAATTAGTTGTAGATTGTGTTTGAGTCTTAAATTATTGGGTCTGATCCATTTTGGTCGATTTTGGGTGGGGTGAGGTCGGTTATTGATTACCACCTCAAGGCATTACAAAGATTGTACATGTGGATTTCGGGCAATTTTATGGGCTGGATCATAAATTGACATCTATAGTCTCATTAAAGATGTCGAGGTGGATAAATAACCTCTTGACACAATCTCCGTTACTTGCTAAAACAAGCAAGTTAAGGACGGATTTCATGGCCACAAGAGAAAGCATGTGCCAAAAATATGTTGATTACCACCTCAGGACTAATTTGATCGTTCAAGGGAAACCAGAATTCAAAGTGGGTTTGTGAATTTACGCTCGGTATCACGGAAAGCCAAAAAGTCATATCGTGAAGAAAACTGGCAATTTGAACATGAATTTTGGCCTTTTATTTAATCATAGCCCCATCTAATATACTCACTAAAGAGAGATATTTGATGATGCTTTTAATTGATTCACAAGGATATTGGCAGCGTCGGTTGTGTAAATAATTTAAATCCATTGTTATTACCACTGTCAAAACGATTTGACAGTTCGATTTTGGTACAGTTTGAAATCAGTTCAAGTGCCTTACGGGTCGGTTTCAATTCGGTTCAAATTATTATCGATTTTGTTTGGTATCGGTTTATTCTTAAGCGATTTTAATTCGCTTCAGCTTGTAAACGGTTCGGATAGCAAACTGTTGGTGCAAACGGGTTGCGGTTTGTTAACGGTTCGGTGTAAACAGTTTTTATCCCAATTCAAACGGTTTCGGGTTGCAAACGGTTTCGAGTTTAAAACGGTTCGGTTATTTTTCGGTTCGATTTTATTTTAGTTCGGTTTAGAACGGGTTCGGTTCTTATATGGTTTAACATTATTCGGATCGGTTCGGTTTCGTGTTTACTAAAATGCGGTTCGAGTTTCGGATTCAAAAATCGGTTTTTAATCGATTTGGTTTTCATTTGGAGCGGTTGGTTTCGGGCAGTTGTGCATTGATCTTTTTCCATGTGACTCAATTCAAATTAAGAGAAAAAAGTCTTTTTTAATAAAAAAAAAAAAAATCTTCTTTTTCAAGCTAGAATTTTTCGAGTTTCTTTTCAATTGATAAATTGATTAATAATATTCTTTATTATAATTTTTATATTGACTTAAATTTTTTTTGAAAGATCAAAGGATGCAATCTCATTCTAAAAATTTCAAGAATTACAATAATACATCATAAGAATTTGACTAGGTCAACTTTGGTCCAATAATATAATTATTCCGAGCAAACTGTGAGGCACTTTGATGATGTCATTTAAAGAGAAGATGAGAGTATTTTTGCTTAATCCACAATTACATTAAAAAAAAGTCAGAGAAAACAATAATGTACTCCATAGTAAACATGTGTGCATAATTAGATTTTATTTAAAATTCCTTTTAACGTGATTTTAATCTTCCCTTTATAATAAGCGGTTTGTAAGTGGTTCGATTTATAAGCGGTTCAGTTCGGTTCGGTTTATAAACGGTTCAGTTTGTAAGTGTTCTATTTATAAACGATTCGGTTTGCACATGGTTCGGAGTAAACAATTTTTATTCCGGTTCAAATGGTTTCAGGTAGAAACGGTTCGGTTCTTTTTCGGTTTGGTTATATTTTAGTTCGGTTTAGAATTGGTTCGGTTTGTTAACAGGTTCGGTTCTTATAAGGTTTAATACTATTCAAATCGGTTTGATTTTCGGTTTACTAAAATACGGTTCGGGTCGGTTTTTGGTTTCTATAAATCGGTTTTTCATCGGTTCGATTCTCATTTGGGTCGGTTGATTTCGGGCAGTTAAACGATTTCGGTTTAAAATTTGATAGTGCTAATTGTTATATATGATGATGGGAAGATATTGGCAAAGAGATTTATATGATACTAATGTCACTTTCCATTTTGGCCAACCATATCCAACTTTTTTTTTTGTTAGAGATTGTTGTGGCTAGAGATTAAATAAATAAATAAAGTTATTAATTTATTATAAAATTGATAAAGGGTCACATATTTGTCAATTGAGACTCAAAGTTGAGTACGTACCTAAACTGCAACTTTCTTTTTGGGTATCTGAGTTTAAATACCAACTTATTGGTATTTTTTATAAAAAAAAAGTACACTTTCTTCTAAAAAAACTCCAATGAATCTCACCATTGGAGATGATCTAATGTTCAACTTTTATAATTTTACTTATTGATAATTAAGTGCACAAGAGAAACGTTTCACTTATTTAAATATAGAGGGAGTATTTAGACTGATTGTTAAATATACAAGTACATTTAAAGGAAAAGATAGAAGAAAGGACGGTAAGGGAGTGGGATAAAATTTTACTACTCCCTCCGTCCCAATTTATAATTCCTGTTTGTGTTTTTGCACGGTATTTAAGAAATGGGAGGAGAAATTAAATGAAGTACAATAAAAAAAAGTGAAAAGTTCAATTATAGACAAAAAGTTAGAGAGAGAAGGTGGAAAAAAGTACAAACAAGTGGAAAATTCAAGGGTTATTTAGGATGTTCAATGAATAAAGTAAAAAAAATGAGGGTATAATGGTCTTTACATACTATCCAAAAATAAAAACATGAATAACATTTTGGGTCTCCGAAATACGAAAACATGAAATATAATGTGGGACGAAGGAAGTAGTATTATTGATCCTTCTAATTTTGTTCCATTTTCATACTCCGTGTTATACCAAAGAAGGAAAACATATCGGTCGTCCCTAATTTTTTCATCCAAGCACATAAATGCCACAATAGTAAAGGAACAATAGCTTTTGTCAAACAGTTCCATTGTTTTACTGCGGTTTATTCTATCAAAAACAAACATCAGACTATTGACATACTTCAAATTAGAGTGATTTCCCTGAATAATGCTAAAATACAAATTAATTCCTTATATAAGTCGATTTAAAAACTATTTCCACAATACTGTCCATTTAGGATCGGTTCATATGCTTGTAATTTGGCAGTATTAAATTGCTAACAATGTTGGCGGTTCTATATATAGAACCGCTAATACCATTAGAGGTTTTATGCATAGAACCTCTAATATCATTAACGGTTCTAAGTTGAAGCTATCTCGTTTACTTTTGCTTTCACTTCTGCTAGATTATATAATACCACCACTAATGGTGAAAACAATTTATATAGAATCGCTAATGGTATTAGCGGTTTTTTAATATAAAACTGCTAATGGTATTAGAGGTTTTATATAAAGAACCGCTAATACCATTAGATGCATAGAACCTCTAACACCATTAGAGTATCTATATTAGTTAAAACAGTCAACAATGTTAGCGGTTTTATACTTACAAATACCGAACCTTGAAACCGAGCCTACATGATATTTGTCATTTGAGAGCTTCGTAGTATACCTGCACTCACAATTCCAAATTTAAGAGGCTAATATTTTATTCTTAAGTAGACCAGGTAAATATTGGGAAACTAATGCAGTATGGTTGATTTCATGTACAGTAGTTAATTAGTTACTTACCCGGCAACTTGACCATTGACAAACCATGGCCTCCAATCTTCAGAAGTCGAGACATTTAACATGTTTATCCATTCCAATGTTCCAACATATGATATCCCCTTGTCTTGGTCTCCACTAAAATTAATATAAGATGCAGACAATATGTGCTTAGCAGTAAATGATGCTGAAAATTTAAAGTTAAAGATAGATCTTGGGTTGAGCTTTAATCCTCACTAGTAAGATGACAATATTGGAGTTGGTATATTGATTATTGAATATGGGTTTCTTTGACTCCTCTGAGACATAATAAGCAGTATGTCGGAGCCATACTTTTGAAGCTTAGTATCCCCGATTATTGACAAATATAAACAACAAATATTGTTTAAGAGTTGCCCTTCTCCGACTCTTACTTATGATTAAAAAGAAAATTCAATACTAATTTATTACCTTGTTTGAAATTTAATAATACAACATTATGTCATACACTTGAAAAAAACGACTCAACTAAAGTACTGAAAAAAGTACAGAGAAGGTAAATCTTGAAAAATAAGTAATTCTGAGTTAGTAACGAGCACGTTATATAGGTCAGTATTGTATACTACAAAGTACAATGCACAAAGGCTTTTCTTTAAATTATAACGATGTGCAGTCCAATAGAAGAAACTATTGTAATAGCAAAATTTTAGCTCAGCAATGTTGCAAAATGACCCTTTATTGATTTAGGCCATGTTTTCTTCAACTCAAACATTACTTCTAAAGTTCTAATAAGAATTAAATCTTGATCGGTAAAAATAAGGTTGTATAGATTAAAATCAATCTAAATCAGTAAACAATATAAGTGAAGATCCTTAATTGTCCTATGTTTCACGCTCCTAAATGATTTTATGAGTATTGTATTAAAACATTTTATTAGTAGTGCCTCATATCTAACGTTTAACTATTAAAATCTTATAACCTTTTCTTCAATTATCTTTTTTCTAAAATTAGGAACCTACAATAATTTTTTCTGTTCTAAAATATATGCATCTAACATTTTGCAGTTGAAGTAGTCTCTATTGATCAATTTCTCAACTTTATTTAACAACACACATGATTACTATTCCACTGAATCTTCTTTAACATAACAATGTGTCATATAGGAGAAAATGTTTTTGACGTGGCACAAATCTAGGAGAAAATGTCAAGGCATTGACACACCGTTATTGATATGGCACAAATATAGTTCAAGTGATGTGCTAATACACTTTAAACTAAGCACTCTAGATGGTTCATCGATTACAATGGACAAATGATAACAACTTTCTTAACAAGAGGTAAGTAGTGACAGGAATTTATTACCTGTAGATCAGTGCACGGATAAAGTCTTGTGTCAAATTTTGATGGTAACCAAAGGTGCTCTCAACATTTTTCTCATATGCTAGAGTTCTATTACATCTGATCCAAGAACTTTTCGTACCCTATTCAGGAAAGAAAAGTACATGGTGCTAAACAAAACCACATGATATAATGAGTGGAAGAAATCAGCTACTAAGATAGAATGGCTTGAATTTTACCAAAATTTCAACAGAGTTCAATTCAAATGAACTTGTTGTCACATAAGCAGTAGCTGTCCGATGTTTCTTTTATAGTGATAATTTTTATGGCGTCCACTTGAGTTTTCAAATTTGGAATCAGTTTTTTTTTTTTTTTTTTTTTTTTTTTTTTTTTTTTTTTTTGTGGTTATATTAATACTAGGCCTAAGTAAAAGCAAGAAAACTACTTGAATGAGAGAGGTGGATTATGTATTTATGATGTTAATTGTGTATTTGGTATTTTACAATTATATATGTAATACTTGTATTTTTATAATATTTTTATTTATATAAATTAAAATAATTCATTTCATTTTGAAAAGAAATTAATTATTTAAATATTATGTAAGTGTGCATAAAATAATATGAGTCATTAATTGAGGCAATAAAAGTGTTTTGAATTGGATCAACTTTATTTAAATAGTTAAATCAACTTGTTTGAAAATTGAGGACACTTAAAAGCCCAACAAGTTGGCCCCAAAGGAAGAATTCAAGGGGGAGTAGGATTTAGTAATAACAGTTTTGTAATTATGAGTTTTTGTTTTAAAAGGTGAGTATAAATACTTCAAGATTTCATGATTTTTCACTCAAAAATCATAATTGTCAGATTTCACAAAAATTTCAAGGTTTTCTCTTTATTTTCTCTCTCCTCTTTCTCTTTTTTTTTTCTTCTTTTTCCTCTCCTTCCCCACGCCTCTCTCACCCTCTTCTTCTCCCCTCACACCGGCAGCCACCGGCGCCACCACCACCACCGGCGCTATCACCACCACCGACGGCAGCAGCAGCAGCTGGCAGCCCGCCGACCACCCTCTCCTTCTCTCTCCTTTGGTTTTCGGTTTTGGTATTATTAAAAAAAAAAATCTCTTTTTCTCTTCCTAATTTAATTCTATTATTTTTATTAAATTAAAGCATGATTTTTATTATGTTTTGGTATTGATTTTGGATATTTGATGTTGTTAAATATTTATATAATTTTCAGATTTTTATTCAATAAAAAACCCAAATTTACAAACCCTAGAATTTGGGGATTTCATGCTTATGGTTAGAGTTTAATCCTAGGTTGATGTTGTTGTTTATAATGGTTTAAACATGTTTTTAATGAGTTTATAGCCCTCAAATTAATGCTGAAATTTATCTATGCACACTACTTTTTAATTATTTAGTTAGGGTTTGATTACCCATAAAAGGGAAAAAGGTTTTAATGATTTAATATGATTTTCTAGTCTATTAGTAATGTTTTATATCAAATAAGTATGCTGGAATTTTTTATTTAAGTCAAAAAATTAAGTCTTTTTGAAAGGATTTGACGTACCCACTTAAAGAAAAAGTTTCATGGCTTTTATGTCATTAAATTGAGTTAATTAGTAAGGTTTAAAGAGTATTATAGTTGCTGAAAATTTGTGATAATAATAGATTAATTATAGTTATGTATTCTTATTTGTAGGAAGCTTTGAGCTAGGTGATTTCTAAAGAGTGTGGTTGAGTTTAGGCATTATTCAAGGTATGTATGTGCACAAGAATATTTGTGTATGCGTAGTATCATGCTAGGATTTATAAAGTATGATTTACGTGATGAATTAGTAGCATGTTTGGTTGATTATTGATATGTTCATTTTATATAGTGTTTTACCCCGTCCTTTGGTCATATTTAGGAGTATTTTTGGCTCTTTAGAGCCATTTTTATTACTAATAGGCGTTTTCTAGTGTTTTTGTAGATTTGGTATTGTATTATAGGAAATTGCATATTTGAAGCATTTTCCTGGACTTATGGGATCCACTACGAGCATTAGAGATATATGAACATTTTCCGTAGCCCAAGATCGGTTAGAGTTATCAAATCAGTGATTAAGGGCTCGGCAAAGAAGAGACCAAGGCATTGGTCGAGCTATAAAGGCCCCAAAGAGGAAATCAGGATTGCGCCAAGAACATGGCCCAATCGAAGATGATCCCTTGCTCGAGAGCTCGTCCGACCGGGTAGTGGCCTCGCCCTAAGGCGCGCCCGGTCGTGCGAGGAAGAAAGAAGAAGAAGGCTTTGCCCTGGTTCGCGCCTGACCGGGCGCGAGCGAGACTCCACTCAAGGAAAAAGGCGGGCCCGGCCGGGCAAATCTCTTTGCCCGACCGGGCGCGTGATTCTGAAGAGGATTTCGAAGACTTTTTTTACTTTGTTTTTTAATTAGGATTTTTTTTGAGCTTAAGTATAAATACGTTTTGTTAAGTTAGATACGGGTACCTCTTCTCATTAGTTAATTTCTCAAATAGCTTTAGGCTTTGGATTATTACTATTGTTCTCTCTCTACACTTTTGGTTTATACAATTCATTATTTCCGTTTACTTTGGTAACAATTTCTTCCCCTTTTATTTTCAGTAATTTAATTGCTTTGCTTAATCATGTCTTGTTTATTTGCTTTGCTTAATTTAGATTTTAATATGCGTGAGTAGATTTATTTCTAGGGTTGTGGGGATCCATAAATAATATGAATGGGTGAATTATTATTGTTGATTTTCAATGCTTTGATTGATTTCCTAGTGATTGATTTAATGCTATGCAATTAGATTAGACCTGGTTTAATTGTATGAGTTTTGCAATATTGATTCGAGATGAGAATTAAAGTGTTTCATGGAAGGTTAATTTATAAATGGTTAAGTCAAGATTCGAGAGATGCATTTTAATACCGGTAGATCAATTTTGTGATTGTAATACGTAGCGAAAGCCCTTTATGATTGATTAATTGATGCATTGATGATTAATTACTATGTTTTACCCTGGTATATTATTTATTGGTGAACCTATACCCTAGGCTTTGTTATATTGTTATTCTAATAATTCTTAATCGTGTTAATTTAATTAGTTCCTTTAGTTTAATTCCCCTAAAATATAAATTGTTTACTTAATGGTTTAGATTATATTAATTAATTAGAAATAGAAAGACTTGTTTCCCTGTGGATTCGACCCTCCTTCCCTATCTATTTTAGTTAGAGGACTTTGGTAATTCTTTTAATTAGGAGATACAACTTTATGTTGTCAATTATATGCTTGGAATTGATGTTGGTTGAGAATGAATTTTTATGCAAGCATATGAATATATTATTTGAGGCACGATACAAGTTGAATATGTATGAATCATGGAAGTATGTTTTATTTTCAAGTATCAAGAAAGCATGTATTTAATAAGCAAAGACTTATATATGAGTTAAAGAGCTAAAATTAGAATTATTGAGCATGATTCATGAAATTATTTCTCACCCATTTATTATTGGTGTTGAGTCAAGAAGTTAGTTTATTTATTTACTCACTCAAGTAAGTTGAGTTTGAGTCAAGGAAGTGTAGTAGTGCGTTTTATGCACCAAGGTAGTAATCGTGCAATTTTGTGCACAAAATTAGGCAAAGAACCTTAATTAAAATAAATAGTATATGCTCACTAATTAATTCAATAATGAATTAGAAGTATGTGTTGATTGTTATTATGTTTATTCTTAATTGATTGGTTTGACTCATCACAAGTAAAATTGATCACGTAAAGTGTAAGAGGATACGCACCAAAACTCTTGGAACATATATACCTTGAGTATGAACATATGGGGGGAGTTATGAGGTTTTATATTTAACCATAGCTTCTACAAGGGTACAGGGCGCTGTACTTTATTTTATTATTAATGCGCTGGAATTTCGTCACCAAGTGTGACATAGTAGGTGTCAATTGGGGTAGCTCCCTAGTTGGAAGCTCAATATTTAAATGGACTATTTTCAAGGAAGGAAACCCGTTCGATGTGTAATCTAAAATTATTATTAATAATCAATATTGCTAGTTATGAGTCAAAGGTAAGTTGACTTGTGATTGTGTGGCGATCATGTTTTTATTATTTTTATTTAGATGCTAGGATATTCATGTTAGCGAGGTGCATATGTACTCAACTTTGCTGATTCGTACTTTTGTGTTTGGCTTTGCTTTGGATTAGCTCTACTATGACCCATTTTCATATGGTGAGTAGAGAGTTGAAATAAAGAGGAAGTAACAGGAAGCATGAAGAGCATGATGGGATACAGTGCAGAGAGTTACTTGTTATGTTTTTTAGTTTTAATGTTTTTGAATTATTGGTTATTGTTATAGACTAACATTATTATGTTTGTTTTTAATTGGTTTTTAAGAAGAGCCATATGTTTGAATTGGTTCCAGCTTATGAATGTTTTATTCTACTTTTGTTTTAAGGTTGTGAACTCAAGTTTTAAGTTTTATTTTTTAAAGTTGGTTTTTGTTTTAGACTTCCGCTGTGAGACTTTGAAAACCAACCTTAGCCATTATCACAGTGGCGGTAATATTTTGGTTATTTTCTAAAAAGAGTTTTATTAGAGTAAAAAAAGTATTTTAAAAAGAAGGAAATTTTCAGGATATTGCAATATACATTCTCAAATTCTAAAAAATCAACATTGGGTGCATTCCCATCAATTCTCTATTTCATATTTACAACCCCAAACATGATTTTTCATCTCAGAATAATAACATAGTAGTTTTCACCTTGAATAAAGAGGTCACATACCTCCCGAATGTGAAGAGCTGTTCGAACTTGTATGTCATTAGGCCAATTTTCCAAGAGATAGTAGATGCTTTCCTACAAAAATGGTAGATTCTCTCGGTAATTTTCTACAACAAATTATCTCATAACTAGTAATTAGCAAACAATCTGATTGGGCTAGCATGTAGTCAAGAGAGTATAAGAGCAGTCTTACGATCTTAATAGTTAGACACTATTAGCTACTAAACACAAAACTTGATGTAGATGATTTTTTTACTAAACTTTGCAGAGAACGGAGCAATAAACAGTACAGTAGCATTTGCATATCATTTCAATCTACCTAAACGCATCATGAGATAAATATCATGTATCTTTAATTTTGTAAATCCATGAGTACATTCGGAAAGTGATCTCTTATTCCACATTTTCATCATAGATGATTAAGGTTGTCCCATATTTTTCCAATCTATTACTTATACATCCTATATTACTTTCATGGGTGCTCTTGATTCTATCAGTTTTACTTTTTGTTCATTCTCAACATTTTGAAAATTCAGATCTTCTAAATGGTTATTTCAAGACACTCAAGGATCACTCTATAACCCTTCGACACCCAAGTCTGCTTGCTACACAATTCGTCCGCTCTCTCAAGAGAATTGCATTTGACTATTACACAAATCTAGATGCATAATTCATTGAATAATTGGGATCCAATGGAAATTTGTTTTTGAGTAAAGGGTGTTGTTAGCATGACTAAGATAACTCAAACCACACAATGGGCAGACAAACCAATGATTTATTACATCAATGTTGGATGTTCTTGATATAAAAAAAAGAGAGAGAAAACATAGGAGAGGAAAAGTCCCACATTGGTCGAAGAAGAGTGTTTTTCCTTGTTTATATATTATAGTACTTTAGTACTACCTAGTTGAATAAGTGGGAGGTGGGTCTTATACCATAGTACCACACACACGCGCATACCTAGCCGGGTCAAGCTCGGGACTTGGGGTCTTAGGAAATGCTATGCGTGGGTGTGCTGTGGGCCCTCCATTTTTTTAGAGAATTTTTTATTCCTTTCCTTGTTGACAATATATTCCTAAGCATTTAATACGTTTTTTTTATTGTTGGGGATTTGTTTAGCTATTATTCCTTGATTATAGTTGACTCACTTGACTGTTACGACCTTAATGGCTGCAATTATGCTCCTTTTTTTCGGCCGTTTCCCCCCTTCGTGTGCTAACCTCTAACTTCTGTTTTTCAACCTTCACATCATAAAAAAATACACAATAATTCGTACCTTTCTCTCTTCTCTAAACACTAAACAGTGTGATGTGGGCCCTCCATTTTTTTGGAGAAATTTTTATTCCTTTCCTTGTTGACAATATATTCCTAAGCATTTAATACGTTTTTTTTTACTATTGGGGATTTGTTTAGCCATTATTCCTTGATTATAGTTGACTCACTTGACTGTTACGACCTTAATGGCTGCAATTATGCTCCTTTTTTCGGCCGTTTCCCCCCTTCGTGTGCTAACCTATGGCTTCTGTTTTTCAACCTTCACATCATAAAAAAATATACAATAATTCGTACCTTTCTCTCTTCTCTAAACACTAAACACTGGTTTTGTTTTCTGGGCAAGTATTCAGGTTCCAGTCGAATTTGTGAGTGCACATAACCTCCGAGAGGTAGCGCGGAATCGTCTTTTAGGTCAGTGGTACGCCACGACACGACACGACTATTGTCAGATTGGTTCACGCAACATTAAGATAAGTAATTATTGTTTTATTGCTTATAGTATAACAATCAATTATATTGTTGGCATGCTTTGAGTTTGAAAAGCAAAGACAATGCGGCTAAACTTTGGGTTGTAGAGATGTGCATTACGGGATGAATTGGTTTTACATTATATTCTAGAGGAGGGTATAAAGACAAGATCCTTCCAAGAGTTGGCAACGAGAGTCCATGACATGAAGCTTTCAATTACATACATGGAGAAGAAAAAAAGGACTCCTTCGGAGCCTCGGAGGTGAAAAAAGAGAAGAAGGAATACTACAAAAAACTACACTGCCAAAATGAAGTTGAACTAAGGATACATTGTCTGTAAATATCACTTCGTCACCCATTAAGATTTCAGGAAAGATGAAGGAAGAAAAGAAGGGTTCATCTTCAAAATTTGTTAGTAACCACTTTGAAAGAATTTCAAGCTAGGAAATACCCTTTCTAGGATTACGTCTTCATATTGAATGACCTACAAAACAAAGTCACAGGAGTCATAGCACCCTAAATCTGATCCAAATTATTTTCCATGGTGGATGCCTCAGCATTGAGTCATCATTACGAATTCAAACTTTACAATTTGAGAGTTTGGAGCCTATAATCGAACTTTACAATTATGAGTTCCAAATGTCGTCATTAATAAAGAGGATGAAGACTGGACATTCTTCACCATAATAAGGCCAAGAAAATAAATGAATAGGCCTCAGCCACAACCTCCGCGTCACGGGAAAAGGCAATAAAAGAGAAAAAAACCAACTGCTCAAACGAAAAAAAGGAAGCCAAAGGAGACCAACAAACCAAAGAACCTATTAGGATATAGTGCTAATTGTGCATATGTGATATGATAAAGAAACTTAATTAAATATATAAATATATGATTAAAATTTATTGTTATTATAATTTCTCATGTGTTACAATGCTTATATAATAATGTAAATTACATAAACATTATTAATAAAAATTTTAAAATGAAAGGTTATTCAAACCAAATCAATATACTTCCTCTGTTAACGGTTATGTGCAACAATTATACTTTTTGCGGAGGCCTAGGCAAAAGTTTTTATACATGATTATTGAAATATAAGGGCATGTACTTAAGCACTAATCCAATTATAAAAAAAAACCCATAATTAATTAAAACCCATGAATCACCACCGCCACCGCAGAACCCACTGTAAACTACCACCACCACCGTAAACCACCACCACCACCGAACCCACTGGAAACCACCACCAAACCCACTGAAAACTACCGTAAACCACCACCACCACCAAACCCACTAAAAACCTAGGCACCCACTGGAAACCACCACTAAACCCACCAAATCCCAGCGAAAACCACCAAAACCCAACGAAAACAACCACCAAAACCCACCGACAACAACCACCAAAACCCCGAAAGCCCCAATTAAACCACCACCACCACGAATTGATGAATTAATTACAATTAAACCACCACCACCACGAAACCGAACACCACGCCACCCATTACCCTACGCAACCCAACACCACGCCACTGACCACCCTTGGAATCAACCACCACAAAACCTAGACCTAAACCCAGATCCACAATCACCGCCACCTAGATCCACCTTTGAAACCCACAAAACCTAGATGAAGGAGGAGTGAGATTTTGATGATGAAAGAGGAGATCTTGACCACCACAGGCCACCTAGAACCCGCGAACCACCATCCACGCCACCCACAAATCACCGAAAGTCACCCACAAACCACCCTATGACCACTAGATCTGAAACCCAAAAACCAAACCCATCCAGAAACTACCCCCACAAACCGCCCAAAACCACCACCACTGACTCCCACCCACGAAGCAACCATCCGCGAACCACCAACAGCCAACCACGAACTGAGATGAGAGATGACAATGAAGAAGATGATAAGAGACGGGAGATGATGATGACGATGGACCGAGAGATGATGATGATGAACTGGAAGATTGAAGAAGATGAGAGATGATGAGACATGAAGATGGAGGAGAGAGATGGTGGGGAGATATAATCTGCCGAGATATCCGATTTGTTTGGGGGGAAAATTAGATAATTAAGTTAGATTAGGGTTGTAATTATGTGTAGTATTATGTGCTAATAATTTTTAAGTGAAGGTATTTTGGTCATTTGGACAGAAAAATGTTACTAAAATAGGAAAGAAATAAGTTTGTTGCAAATAATAGTTAGCACCCTTTTTTGGTAAATGTTGCAGATAACTGTTAACGGAGATAGTAATATAATAAATGGATATTTATAATTTGGTAATGGGAGGCTAATAGAGAAAAAGGTAATCTTCAATATATTAACACTCTTCCTTAAAAAAGTTCCTTTGAACACCAAGGTTATCCTTAGTGCTCGAAACTTGTTTTCGGAAGCCTTTTTGTAAGTATATCAAAAAAAATTTCTTTTGAACTATAGTGAACAAAGTTGATCTTTACCACACTTTCAACTTCAAGCACATAGTGATTTTTTTTCTAATATTTTTTATTTTTTTGATGTAGTATTGATTTTAAGCAAGGTTTTTTTTTTTTTTTTTTTGGAATAATGAAAAAGAATAATCTCACCTTTGTTAGGTCTCCGAAAAATAATCCCAATTCCCACCTTTAATTTATTCCAAAACAATCTCACCTTTCGGACCCCCAATTTCTTTTAATTGGCCAAAGCCGATTTTGTTAGGTTGGTACCCTTTAGGAGGAGGTGACTTGGCACGTATTTTTTTCTATTTGATCTTGTTTTAATAATTAAAAATAAAAACTCCCACCTTTCCCCTTCCCGTTCCCATCACTCTCCCCTGCCGGAGCCAACCCCTCTCATGGAAACCCCCCTTCTCCAACGACCTACCCAACCTCGCTAACATAAGGCATCAGACCACCCATCACTCACTGGACCGCCATCTCGCCTCCAATTTTAATTTTTCTTACCTCATTTTTCCAAGGAATGTTTTACCCATTAATTGAGGCAACTTTGCTATTCCCTTTTCTCGCACTAGGTGGGGTGGCGGCGTTTCAGGCCAAGAAAACATAAAGTGAGGCAAGAGGGGAAGCAAAGCAAGGGGGAGGGGTTTCTGTTGAATTATTTAGCGAATGGTAGACTAATTTCATGTTATTCAATTAATTTAATTTGGTTAAGGTGTTGTATTATTAATTAAATAAGTAATTAAAGCAAATAATTATAATTGAATGTTGTCTTCGATTTTAATCGTATGGTTTGGATGTACAATTCTTTGTGTCATTTGGCTTGTATGGCCAAACAATACTAAGTGACGGTTGTGGCCAAACAATACTAAGTGACGTTTGTGGCCAAACAATACTAATAAGTGACAGTTGCATGTGGCAGTAAGTTTCATTGCATTGTTTGGCTTTGGTATTATGCTTTACATATATATATGTTTAATAACAGATGATAAAAGTTTTTCAAGAGATAAGTCATTTTTATTATTTTTCTTCTTGAATACTATTGCAAGTCACAATTATCATCATCATAATTCCTTAAAGTTTGTTTTACTTTAGATCACAAATATACTACACATAATTGTGATTGTTCTTCGTTGTATCTCCTAAGTGATTTCGTGATACCCGGGTTGTAGTTTAAGGGTCGAAATATTACTTTTGGGAAAGTGATTCCGTTCACGCCTCGAAGGTTATTATTGGTTTAATTCCGATTTCTTCTTTGTGTCCCTTGTATTTTTAGTATTATCCCCAACAATCCAAAAGTAATATTCTTGCAAAGATGGCCACCGTTAAGGAATTGACATCAAACTTCCAGAAATTGGACAAGTTCGAGGGCGTGGGTTTTCGAAGATGGCAAAAGAAAATACATTTTCTCTTGACTTCTCTTGGTGTGGCATATGTTCTCACTACCCCAAAGCCATTGGAGGAGGAAAATGAGACATTGGAAAATATTAGAAAGAGGAATAAGTGGGAGAATGATGACTACATATGTCGTGGACACATTCTTAACGGTATGTCTGATGACTTGTTTGATATTTATCAATTTTATGAATCTGCTAAACTTCTTTGGGGTGATTTAGAATCTAAGTATATGGCCGAGGATGCATCTAGCAAAAAGTTTCTTGTTAGTAATTTCAATAATTATAAAATGGTTGATAGTAGGCCGGTTATGGAACAATTTCATGAAATTCAAAGAATTTTAGGGAGTTTTAAACAACATGACATAAGTATGGATGAGACTTTTGTAGTATCTTCTATTATTGGTAAATTTCCACCTTCTTGGAAAGACTTTAGAAACACTTTAAAGCATAGGAAGGATGAAATAAATGTTGAAGATTTGGGTTCCCATATTCGAATTGAAGAGGGAATCCGAATTCAAGATGGACAAAAGGATGGAAATCCTAGTTCTATCATTAATATGGTAGAGGACTCTAAGTCAAATGACAAGAAAAGAGGAAATGATTCAAACAATAATAAAGGCAAGAAGCCTAAGGGTGATAGTGATAGTAAAAAATCACGTACTTGTTGGGTTTGTGGAAAACCCGGTCATTTTAAAAAGGATTGTACCATTTGGAAGAAAAAGATGAGCAAGAAAAGGACTCAAAGTGGGAAAGGCGAGTCAAGCCAATCTCAAGACAAGTAAGGTAACTCTTGTACACAAATTTCACTTAATTCATTTATGGATTTTGTGTGTGTGATTTCTGAAATCCTATGTGTGCAGGATAATTGTTCGTGGTACATCGATTTAGGAGCATCGAGGCATGTATGCAAGGATCGTTCATTGTTCAAGACCTTTTTGGAGGTTGATGATGGAGAAATCATATACATGGGAAATGATTCCACAACAAGGGTGCTAGGCAAAGGACAAGTAGAACTAATTTTTAGTTCGGGCAAATCTCTTATTTTAAGAGATGTGTTGTATGCTCCCGAGCTTAGGAAAAATCTTGTATCTGGTGCTATCTTGAATCGATTAGGATTTAAAATGGTGTTTGAGTCGGATAAATTTATTTTGTCTAAAGGTGGTACATTTGTAGGACTTGGTTATTTGTATGATGGAATGTTTAAATTAAGTATTTGTAATAATGTTAGGGATAATGTGTATGTTGTAAGTAATAACTCTTCTCTATGGCATTTTAGACTTGGACATGTTAATTACAAGAAGCTTTACTTTATGTCTAAGCATGAATTAATTCCATCATTTAATCTAAGGATAGAGAAGTGTAGAACATGCATGCTAACAAAAATTACAAGGAAACCATTTCCTAACAATATAGAAAAGGATACTTCAGTGCTTGATTTAGTGCATAGTGATTTATGTGACTTTCACAACACTCCTTCCTTAGGCAATAAGAATTATTTAGTAACTTTAATTGATGATTTTTCAAGATTTTGCTATGTATACTTATTGTTTTCTAAGGATGAAGCCCTTGACAAATTTAAAATCTACAAAAATGAAGTAGAGTTGCAAACAAATAAAAAGATTAAAAAGTTAAGAACCGATAAAGGAGGTGAATACTATAATCCAAGTTATTTCCAATCTATAGGATTAGTACATGAAACAACCACGGCATATACACCACAACAAAATGGTGTAGCGGAAAGGAAGAATAGGACTTTACAAGAAATGGTTAATTCCATGTTATCCTATTCGGGTTTGAGTGATGGATTTTGGGGAGAAGCGGTTTTAACAGCTTGTTACATTTTAAACCGAGTTCCTATGAAAAGGAACGAGGTTACCCCATATGAGCTATGGTACAAAAGGAAACCAAACTTGAGTCATCTCAAAGTTTGGGGTTGTAGGGCAATTGTAAAAGTGCCGGAACCTAAACGTAAAAAGTTAGGTGAAAGAGGAGTTGAATGTATTTTTATAGGATATGCGGAACATAGAAAATCCTATAGGTTTTATGTGATAGAATAAAATGACTTTAGGTCGGTTCATACCACCATAGAGTCAAGGGATGTATTGTTTGATGAAAATAGATATTCATCAATTCCTAGACCTAAGGATATTACTCCAAATACCAATGCTCAAGGTGATGATCAAATTATATTTGATCAAGAGGAAGATGACCAAGCTCATTTAGAGGAGGCATCTTCATCATCATCTCCACTTAGGAGAAGTAAGAGGGATAGGAAAGAGAAATCTTTTGGCCCAAATTTTCATGTGTACTTGATTGAGGGATCAAGAAACAATGTTTTGACACAATTTCCTTATATTTTTAATGTGGAAGATGATCCTTCAACATTTAATGAGGCTATGAAGTCTCATGGTGCTCCATTTTGGAAGGAAGCAATTAATGATGAGATGGATTCCATCATGGGAAAAAATACTGTGGGTATTAGCTGATTTACCTCCTAAATGTAAACCAATAGGCTGTAAATGGATCTTCAAAAAGAAATTGAGGGTTGATGGAACTGTTGAAAAATTCAAAGCCCGGTTAGTGGCACAAGGTTTTACACAAAAGCCTGGTATTGATTATTTCGATACATATGCACCTATTGCTAGAATCTCAACTATAAGGTTGTTGATAGCTCTTGCGGCTATCCATAATCTTATGATCCATCAAATGGATGTCAAGACAGCGTTCTTGAATGGAGATATAGAAGAAGAGGTTTACATGCGACAACCGGAAGGGTTTGTTGTGGAAGGCCAAGAGCGAAAAGTTTGCAAGTTAATTAAATCTTTGTATGGGCTTAAGAAAGTACCTAAGCAATGGCATCAAAAGTTTGATGAGGTTGTGTTGTCTAATGGATTCAAGTTGAATAATTCAAACAAGTGTATATATAGTAAATTTAATGACAACGATGAAGGTGTCATAATTTGTCTATATGTAGATGACATGTTGATCTTTGGAACAAGTATGTCACAAGTTGAAATGACAAAGGAATTCCTTAATTCAAAGTTTTCCATGAAAGACATGAGAGAGGCGGATGTCATCTTGGGCATAAGAATAAAGAAGGAAAAAGGGAAGTTGATCTTGTCACAATCTCATTATATTGAGAAAGTGATCAAGAAGTTCAATATAAGTGAAAATTCTCTTTCTCTTTATTCAACGCCTATGGATCCTAGCGTAAAATTATTACCTAATGAAGGTAATGCAGTTTCACAACTGGAGTACGCAAGAGTAATAGGTTGTTTGATGTATGCCATGACAAGTACTAGACCGGATATTGCTTATTAAGCAGTTGGTCAACTAAGTAGATATACTAGTAATCCTAGTATGCTACATTGGCAAGCAGTTTGATGTTTGTTGAAATACTTGAAGAAAACCATGGATTATGGTTTGTGTTATAGTGGATATCCCTCGGTTATAGAAGGATATTCGGATGCAAGTTGGATCTCTAATAAAGATCATTCCTCCACAAGTGGTTGGGTTTTCCTATATAGGGGAGGTGCTATCTCATGGGCTTCAAAGAAGCAAACTTGCATTGCGGACTCCACAATGACATCGGAGTTCATTGCTTTGCATTCAACTGGTAAAGAAGCTGAAAGGTTGAAGGATCTCATGTTTGAGATACCTTTGTTGGCAAAACCAATATCACCTATAGTGATACATTGTAATAATAATGCAAC
Source organism: Chenopodium quinoa (assembly GCF_001683475.1). Lineage (NCBI taxonomy): Eukaryota > Viridiplantae > Streptophyta > Magnoliopsida > Caryophyllales > Amaranthaceae > Chenopodium > Chenopodium quinoa. The sequence continues at coordinate 934,707 of NW_018745540.1, read as the reverse complement.
CTTGGCTAAGGCATATAGTCAAGTATATAATGGTAAGTCAAGGCACATTGGTGTAAGGCATAGTTACATTCAAGGACTTATCAAGGATAGTATAATTACTACTGACTATGTTCGTACGAAGTTTAATCTCGTTGATTTCTTCACAAAAGCATTGGCAAGAGATGTTAATAAGAGGATGGAAATCGGTTTAGGATTGGAGCCCTAAATAATTACAAATAAGGAAATCTTAACTTAACGCCCAATAAGACGTTGGGTCTTAAGTTCAATAAGATAAATTTCTTTATTGAGTGATTGGGAACTTGTATTCATCCTAGGTAAGTTCCGGTTTTACTGTGATGTAAAGAGGTTGTATTTCTTAATAGATTTTTTACAATTGTGCTTTGTCACAGGAGCATGTTTATGAAAGATCTACCTATATAAGTACGAAGTTTAGCCGCTTCAAGAAGCTATTTGGGCATAGTTTTGAAGTACTTACGAAAAGATAGGGACACATGGCTTTACGTGTCAAGTATTAATGTAGTCAAATAATTGATCTTGTGTGTGTAATATCTTCATGAATTCAATATGTATTGCTTTTGGTTCAAACGTTTACGATACCGATTGGATACGAATTCTTGGAATGTATATTGCACTAAGTGGGAGTTCAAGTCTTTGTACACTTTCATTTATGCATAAGATTGCTATTTATGATGATGATGTTTTTGCAATGAGTCTAGATTAATTCTCTAAATGGGGGAGGATTGTTGAATTATTTAGAGAATGGTAGACTAATTTCATGTTATTCAATTAATTTACTTAGGTTAAGGTGTTGTATTATTAATTAAATAAGTAATTAAAGCAAATAATCATAATTGATTGTTGTCTTCAGTTTTAATCGTATGGTTTGGATGTACAATGCTTTGTGTCATTTGGCTTGTATGGCCAAACAATACTAAGTGACGGTTGTGGCCAAACAATACTAATAAGTGATAGTTGCATGTGGCAGTAAGTTTCATTGCATTGTTTGGCTTTGGTATTATGCTTTATATATATATATATATATATATATATATATATATATATATATATATATATATATATATATATATATATATATGTTTAATAACAGATGATGAAAGTTTTTCAAGAGATAAGTCATTTTTATTATTTTTCTTCTTGAATACTATTGCAAGTCACAATTATCATCATCATAATTCCTTAAAGTTTGTTTTACTTTAGATCACAAATATACTACACATAATTGTGATTGTTCTTCGTTGTATCTCCTAAGTGATTTCGTGATACCCGGGTTGTAGTTTAAGAGTCGAAATATTACTTTTGGGAAAGTGATTCTGTTCACGCCTCGAAGGTTATTATTGGTTTAATTCCGATTTCTTCTTTGTGTCCCTTGTATTTTTAGTATTATCCCCAACAGTTTCATGGGTGGCTATAACATTTTAGGCAAGAGGAAGAGAGAGGGTGAGGCAAGATGGGATATGAAGCAAGAGTCGGGTGGGGTTGCAAGGTGGGGGATATCGGGTGAGGGTGGTTATGGTTGTTTAGCCGTTTAGAGGGGAGGGGTGGGAGGGTTTTGATCGGTGGGTGGGTACTCCGGGTAGGGGTGCCTCAAGCAGCACGCGGTAGGTTGCATCTAAGGCGAGAGGGAGGTTTGCCGGATAGGGGGGTGGTGATTAAGGTGGAGTAATGATTCTGATGTGGTGGTGGCCATGAAAGGGGTGGTAATTGATGAATCATATTTATATCCGATTATAGGCACGTATTTGTTTTTTTTTTATATAGCTGTTTTTTTTTTACGTCTTTTAGTCTCTTTTTAGGTCACATTTGCATAAGTTATCCGTTTTGTGTTCTATTACGCTTTATTTGTGTTTTCTTAATGTTTCAGGTAGTTTTCATAAGTATTTGGACGCTTTTGGAGTAGTTTTGGAAGAATCGGACAATGAAAGGATGAAACGTCGATATATTGAGGTCGCTCAATGAAAGATATATGTTTGTGGAAGCTTTAGTTTAGATTTATATGCATGAGGAATGAAAATAGCATTCACGAGGGTCGCTATCATAGAATAAAAATGGGTTTCAGTCGCGATCGCGGTAACAGTCGCATTGTTGTGGTATCGGACATGATGCGTTGATCACGGACTGTGTCACGATCAGCGCGATAGAAATTTTTATTTTTGATATTTTTGAAGTATTATTTTTTTAATAATAAAAATTATTTTATTAAACAGATTTTTGAATATCCATTAATTTCCTTTGTCTAATACCTAAAATAAGAATATAATAATATTTATACAATAATGTAAAATGAATTACTGATAGATAAAGTGTCAAAAAGAATGACCTCGGTTAGGATTGTAAAAAAAAGCCATCACGTGATTCCATTTACTAGTATTTGTATCTTTCAAAGAAAAATACTTTATAGAGAATGGTGGGGTCAACAAGAAAATAAGGAAAATAAATTGATGAGTAGCAATTTATTTTATCAAGAACCGCCAGATTATTGCCAGTTGTCCCACTATTCCTACCCCATCCTTTCGCCTTTTCCCTCTTTCACTCTATCGAGTAGCCGGCAAGTCAGCAACAATGGAGTTCGCCATGAAAGCCTGATCACAGGGGCGGAGCCACGGTGGGTTCAAGTGGGTTCATTGAACCCACTGATTTTTTGAAAAAAATTAAAAACTTTTTTTTTAAAAAAAAAAAAAATCAAAATAGGTTTAAATAGAATATTTGTGTATTATATGGCAACAAGTAAAGTTGTAGCCCAGTGGTTATTTTTACCTCTCATCATACAATGATACAAGAGTTTGTGGGTTCAGGGTTCGAAACCCATAACTCACACTTTTATTTTTTCATTTTGTTTCCTTTCATCCTGCTTCCCCTAATCCCCTGCTTCCAGCTTTCCTCTTCCTCATTCCCCCAAATTGCAAAACCCTAACTTCTTCCTCCTTCTCTTAATCTCTTCCCGTTCTTCCTCCTTGGCTCCTTCTCTTCCCGTTCTTCCTCCTTGGCTCCTTCTCTTCCCGGCGCACGGGCGCAGCACCGCAGAAGTCCGCAGCAGCCACTCAGGCACTCAGCCAGCACCGCAGCACGGCAGGTCGGCAGTAGGCCAGTAGTCACTAGTCAGCCACTCAGCTGGCCACCGTAGCTCCGCCCCTGAGTGGCGCCGTGGCGGAGCAGACCCACCGTATGTAGGGGTAAGTGAATTTGGGGATTTTTTGCTAATATACATATGCTAAATTGCTAATATAGTAATATACATATACATATGCTAATACTTGAAAATTGAAATTCATATGCTAAATTGCTAATATACATATACATATGCTATTATGCTAATACTTGAAATTCATATGCTAAATTGCTAATATACATTACAAATTGCAGAATTTTTTGTAAATTGCTGAAATTTGGTTATAATTATCTTATATTTCAAGTATAAATATTCTCTTGAAAAATTGTAAGAGTGTTAAATTGGCTTGACTTTGTTAATTACCTCTGAAAAGTTGTAAGAATGTTGAATGGGCTAGACTTTGTTAATTACCTCGTAGCATAAAAACATTCTCTTGAAAAGTTTCAACATATGGCCTCACCTTGCTCAATATCTTATCGTAAACATTCTAACTATTTGTTGATCAAGAATAATAAACAATCTAATTTCTACCTTCTAATTAGCTAGAGTGGTTGATGTTATTGCTTGGATTGGTATGATTTTATTTAGATGATTATAATTAGTCTTGTACCGACTAAGAATTAAACGTGATAATACAACTCCTCTACATAAGGTAGAGCTATAGAGGTATAAGTACACTTCTATAAGAGCCAGGAGAAGTCACAGCATTAGCCCGGCTATTCTGCCTTCTAGTTTTCATAATTTCATATGCTATTTCGTTCATTCATTGATTTCCTTCTGCATTTATCATGTGTGTGCTGTGTGCAGCAGACTAGTTGCAACGCCCCTGTATACGGATATACGATATACCTATTATACCATGAGTTTAGAGTCATTTTGGAAACGTGCCGGGAAGTCACAAAAGTCTTCAACTTGTTCTTCACCTAGTTCAAGGGATCCTCCAATAGAAGAACATGTGTCTCCTAATGATGATGAGGTTCCTATTGCTGCAACAATTCCACCACCTGAGAACACAGGTCCAAGTGTTCCAAATACTACTATTGACTCCGATGATACTCGCATTTATGATGTTGATCTTCTTCCACATGACCCTGGAAAAAGAATTCCAATTATGGAGTATCCTCCTAATGATCGAGATGCCGTAAGGAGAGGCTATATTACAAAGAAACGTTGTGATCCACGCACACATAATTTTCCTCAAAGAAAAGTTGGAGGTATGCGCCGTTTTAATGTTACTTGGTTTGATAAATATGAGTGGCTTGAATATAGTGTTGAGAAAGATGCGGCTTTTTGTTTTGTGTGCTATTTGTTCACTGATAAAGTTGATTATTCTTTGGCTGTTAATGATTCCTTTATTAAAGGGGGATTTAGAGGATGGAATAAGACTGGTAGATTTGATGTTCATGTGGGTGGTATTGGTAGTTTCCATAATCAGGCTAATGAGAAATATAGTATGTTTATCAACCCAAAGACATCAGTTGCTGAATCTCTTTGCACTTATTCCAAGGAAGCTAAACTACAATACAAATCTCGCTTGACTTATTCATTGAAATGTATTAGATTTCTTTTAAATCAAGGTTTAGCTTGTCGTGGGCATAATGAAAGTGAAGAATCTTGGAATAGGGGTAATTTTCTTGCACTCTTAACATGGTTTTCAGATAATAATAGTGAGGTAGCAAAGGTTGTTCTAGGTAATGCCCCGGGAAATAATCGAATGACTAGTCCTTCAATTCAAAAAGAACTTATTAATTGTTGTGCCAAAGAAACCACTAGACTTCTTATTGATGATATTGGGGATGACTATTTTGGAATACTGGCTGATGAATCTAGTGATGTATCTCAAAAGGAACAAATGGCCCTTTGCTTGCGTTATGTCAATAATAAAGGGAAGATAATTGAGAGGTTTCTTGGAATTGTACATGTTAAGGATACTACTGCTTTGTCACTAAAGAGTGCAATTGAGTCTTTGCTTATGGAATATTCATTGAGTTTGTCTAGAGTTCGTGGACAAGGTTATGACGGTGCTAGTAATATGAGGGGGGAGATAAATGGTCTCAAGACTTTGATCATGAATGAAACAAAACAAGCCTATTATATTCATTGTTTTGCTCACCAACTTCAATTAACCCTTGTTGCTGTTGCTAAGGATAATGATGATTGTATTTGGTTGTTTGATCAACTTGCTATTTTGTTGAATATTATTGGCGTTTCTTGTAAGCGAAGGGAAATGATAAGAGAAATACAATCTCAACATATTCTACAAGCATTAGAACTAGGAGAAATTGAAAGTGGGCAAGGTTTAAACCAAGAACATGGCTTAGGTAGGCCTGGTGATACTAGGTGGGGATCACATTACAAAACTGTTTCAAATGTTACCGCATTGTATGCTACTATTGTTAAAGTTCTTGAGAAGATTGGATCAAATAAGATTTATAAGGATGATCGCGTGAAGGCTATCACTGTCATGTCTACATTTGAATCATTTGAATTTGTATTTATGATACATTTGATGTCCGAAATATTTGGGATTACTGATAAATTGTGTCAAGCTCTGCAAAAGGGGGACCAAGATATTGTTAATGCCATGACATATGTTAAATTGACTAAGGAGGGATTACAACAAATGAGGGACCATGGGTGGGTAGACTTTTTACATCTTGTGGTTTGTTTTTGTGTTAAACATGATGTAGAAGTTCCTACTATGGATGATATGTATGTTCCTCGTGGAAGGTCAAGACGCTTCTTTGCCAAAGTTTCAAATCTTCATCGATTTCGGGTAGAAATGTTTATAAGTGTTATTGATTTACAACTCCAAGAGCTCAATAGTAGATTTGGTGAAGAAAATATGGAGTTACTTATTTGTGTGTCATGCTTAAACCCGATCAATTCATTTGCGGCATTTGATATGCAAAAGTTGTTGAGACTTGCTGAGTTATATCCCAAAGAGTTTCCAACTAATGATATGACGATGACTGCACTTCGTCATGAGCTTCAATTTTATATTAATGATGTGCGCCAAGATGCAAGGTTTGGAGACTTGAAGGGTATTCATGAGCTTTCTATGATGCTTGTTGAAACAAATAAGCATACTACTTACAACTTAGTTTACTTGCTTATAAGACTAGCATTGATCCTTCCGGTTGCAACAGCAAGCGTGGAACGAGTGTTTTCCTCAATGACATACGTAAAAAATAAGTTGCGAAATAGTATGGGTGATCAACTATTGAATGATAATTTAGTCACTTTTCTTGAAAGAGATTTATTTTCAAGAGTTAGTGATGATGATGTATTGGAACGCTTCCAAAGTATGAAGACTCGAAGAATGCTTCTGTAGTCTTTTTTTTTTTTTTTCTTTTCATTTTTCTATGTGTAATCTATTTGTAATCCATAATTTGAACTTATTTATGTACTGAATATTTAATTATTGTATTTTTATTCCTTTGTTAATTATGATTTCAAATTTCGGAAGTTTCGAACCCACAGTTCGAAAATCCTGGTGACGCCACTGCCTGATCACCTAACGAATAAAAGATATTTCTCGGGCGATTCGGAGGTTTGTCGGCCGAGATTCGGATGTCGCGATCGAAACTCGGCCTTTTTTAAATAACGGCAAATCTCGTAATGGTAGCCTGAAATTCCGTTACAGAACGTCTGCAATGCTGCGTATCGGCCGAGATTTAATTTTATGGTCGCTATGCATCTTTTGAAAATGAATTTGAGCTAGAAACGAAGAAAAATGATGTTTTACAAGTTTTGCCTACTATTTTGATCATAACTTAAGTTCTAGAGATCGGATTGGAGTGATTCAAGTTGCGTTGAAAACTAGACGTGAAGATCTTTCCAACTAAAGGTGGGCACGGACAGGGTTTGCCTGCGGGCGGCCCCTGCACGGCACGAGTTGTCAGCTGGCCGCCATACGGTGGTCGCCTGGCGAGCCGTGCCACAGACAACAGTTGCAATTTTCTAGCACGGCACGAGCCCCCCCCCCTTGTCCCCGCGTGCCAGCCGCCAGGCATGCCCCGTTTATATATATATATATACAAAAATATAAATATTACACTTAATTTATTTAAAAAAAATAATATAATTATTTTTGTAAAAAAAAAAAAAAGAACAAAGTCGAAGCTCAAACGTGCCATGGGCTGCCGTGCGTGATTTGGTGGCACGACACGGCATGGCACGTCGAAGGCCCTGGCCCTCCGGGCACGGCACGTTGCCCACCTTTATTTCCAACGATAGGTCACATGTCCCAAAAAACCTCTTAGAACGGAAGTTATAGGCGTTTCAATCTGAGCAATGCAGTCAACGACGAAGTGCGGGCAGCAACCGCGGCCAGCCTTGCAGGCCCGTCTCGCGCCCACACGAAGTGCCCAGCACAATTCTGGCGAGCAGCCAAAGTAGCCCACGAAGCATCATCGCTGCACATATAGCTCGTGTCCTTCGACCTCGCTTACGCTTTTATGCCATGTCATCATCTATCATCTAATAGTAATGCAACTTATGTAATTCATGTTTTCTTATTTCTTTTCTTTAACTTTTTTTTTTTTAGGATTTTAGGATAATATAAATACTCAAGAAATATCATTTTTCCCTTATACCGTGTATACCTTTGATTATTTTACGTTCTTTTTAGTTTTCTCTCTGATCTAGCCCTAGTTTCTCATGGACAACTCTATGGATTCCTCCATAGTTTTGTTCTTGAGTTTGTTACTTTAATTTATAGAGGTAATTTTATTTCTTTACTTTAATTATGCTTTCTTTATTAGATTTAGTTTTTATTATTTATTTCATGTTATAATAGTTATTTCTAGGGTTTGGGAATCCATATTTATAAAACGAATCTTGATTGATTTTATTGATAATTTGATTATTGATTTCTCTAATTGATAGTGTTTAATTGTTAATCTTGCAACATGATCAATTGTTTGATTAATTCATGTTAATAAGAGTTTGAATCGAAAGATCTTACTTTTAGAAGCTTACCTACAATTAACGATTTGTTAGCGATCGTAATTGAGAGCGTTAAGACCCGACCGTAGGCTTAGCAATTGCTCTAGATAATTGATTAATTGAATAGTTAATGATATATTGATTGTTTTAGAGCTATAAACATGGTGAACCGTAATCCTAGGCCTTTTTATTATTATCATTCTTATTTTAATTTAGACTACTTTTCTATCCTAACTCGTGACATAGTTTAGTTTTTCCATACCTTGAAAGCTAGATTGAATAGTCATATCTCTGTGGATTCGACCCTACTTTGCCTACTACATTGTTAGTTGGTTTTGTTAGGAATTTATCTTTGACATGTGTACGACAACCTATCAGAATTGCGAAAGACTAAGAATTTTTTTTTTAACTTCAGGTTGTAGGTCAAATAGCATGTTAAAAGAAAAAGGGAGTCAAATAGCATGTTAAAAGCAAAATTAACCTGTTTAACAGGTTGCAGGTTAAATAACATGTTAAAAGAATATAGAGGTCAAAGGTAGGATGATTGTTTTGAAATAAATTAAAGGTGAGATTATTTTTAGAAGAGCAGACAAAGGTGGGATTTATTTATTTATTTATTTATTTATTTATTTATTTATTTATTTATTTTTCCCGAGGAGTTGATAAAGGTGGGATTATTCTTTTGCCTTTTTCCTTTTTTTTTTTTTTCAACTTCTCCCAATTCTACTAATATTCTTCTTAGCTAGATTGTCTGATTTGGAGCCACATTATACTGCTTTTGACTAAGCCAAGAAATACTTCATAATTTAGTGAAAATACATATTTTCTATCACTTATTGATTAGCTCCAAAAAATTAATGGGCTTATAAAACTAAACCATATTCCATAATATGAGGTTCGTTAATCTTTATAGATAACGAAGAGCTTTCTTAATTGCTTGTAAGTGTTTAATTATACATAAACTTCGGTAACATGCTTACATCATGCATTACATCATATTTGACCTTCTGTTAGTAAGATATAATAAGCTCCCAATTAGGCTTCCAAATTGTTTACCATCGGCATCTTTTGAATTATCTTCTTAGCTTACCTTTTCATTTTAAGATAAAGGAGTTGATACTGGTTTACAATTTTCCATCTTAAACTTTCTTCAGATGTTTACAACATATTTCCTTTTAGCTGATGAAGATCCCTTCTTCTCTTTGCTTAATCTCCATACCAAGAATGTAATTAATTCAGCCAAGATCAGTCATTTCAAATTGATTCATCATATTGCTTCAAAAAAAAAAAAAAAAAAAAAAAAAAAAAATTTATTCATCATATCATGTTCAAATGATTCTGTCATAGATAAATTGTTGCCAGTGATTAGATCATCCACATAAGGAGATACGATTATAACATCGGACCCATCTTTTTTTATGAATAGGGTCACTTCAATAGGACTCTTTGTGAATCCTTATTGGATAAAGTAACGATCAATTCAACTATACCAAGCTCGTGGACCTTGCTTGAGCACATATAGAGCTTTCTTTAATTTATATAAAATCCTTATTTTTCCTTGCATTACAAAACTTGGAGGTGATTCAATATAAATCTCTTAATCTTTTCTTAAATAAATCCATTATAAAAGGCGGACATAACATTAAGTTGATAATTTTCATTATTCCAACAATTTGTTGCCTTTGGTATTTGGAAATCCTTTCATCCGTTATTTTTATTTTCAAAGTTTGGTTTTTATGACTCTTAATGTCTTGCGTCAAAATCCAAAGTAGGTAGTCACAAAGAATGAATTTGTATGAGCTTTAACATCGTTCAAATGTTTAAATTACCACATGTGATGTGAATATGTTATCCTTAAAAATTAAACATTGGACTACTAAGACGCAATAAAATAAATTATGGCCCATTAAGATCACTTTGACAAATTTAAACATGTAATTTGATCACCTTAGAGGTACCTATTATATCATGCTCCCGTTTAGCGGTAGCGTTTGAGCTAATGGTTAGCGTTTTTGTTTGAGCTAGTGGTTAGCGTTTTGACCAAGTTAAAACACCACTAGAAAAAAATAAAGTGTTTGGCAAGATAGTTAGCTAGCGATTAGCGATTAGTGATAGAAGTAACATTTGGGTAGCTTTTTCTTAAACGTTAAAAATAGTAGCGTTTCAAAAGTAAGAGAAAATCCAAGTTTATCCCCTACATTAACAAATTGGTGGCATATTGGTAAATAAAGCTATACTGTTCCTTATTTTAAGAATATAATTGATTAGCTTGCAACCACTTTTCACCGGCTTACATAAAAAGTTGAAAGTGATTGCTACGGTTTACTTGACGGTCGTTTGATAGCAAATTATGGGGAAAAGTTTAGAGAGAGAAAAGATCCAAACTTTCAAGGCTTTGCATATGCCCAATTCAATCAGGAACTTCTGTTTAAGCACTATTTCGTCCATTTGCATATGCCTAACCCAATCAAGAACTATCCCACTTAGTAAATTCAATTCACCTGTGGAGTTATGTTCATCGATTCATATTTGTTTTTCGAAGATGGTGTGGCAGCTTCAATGGAGGACTTCAATGGAGGATTTGGAGGATATTGACGGAGGACGAGGCCAACCCTGCCCTTAGGGATTCACCATACCCTTAATTACACCCTTTTTCATAGGGTTTTCGTTTTATTTGGCGGCAAAGCCGCTTGAGATGGTGGTATTGGAGGAAGGGTGGAGATCGCGAAAGGAAAAAGAAGATGGAGGAAGAAGAAGAAATCAGTTTCAATGGAGGAAGAAGAAGCTATTACTTTCAATATATGAAGAAGAAGAATGAATGAAGAAGAATAATGCAGCAAACGGCAGTTAACTTTCCATCAATTGGAGTTTGATTTAAAATACATATAATATACCCCTAACTTTTAATGTGAAATGACGAAAATACCCGCAGATAAACTTATCAAGGAGATCAACTGGGTGCACCTCCAAAAGTAACGGGTAGCGTTTGTCAAATTTTGGTTACTTTATTAAACAATATGTATGGATTTTAATGTATTTTAGTATTGCAACCGCTACTTTCGCCAAACACTCATATTATTAACTGTTACTTTTACGGCCAACCTTTACCCATTACTAATTGACAGGTACTAGCTAATAGCTACCCGCTACTCAACTGCTCAAAGCTACCCTATACTACTAGTTTTGCCAAACATGACCCATGTAAAGGGACCAAATTTATCTTTGGGAGGGTACGCTACCAAAAGTATAAAGACATAACAATCATGTACAAGAGATTTGTACCTGGCACCATGTTTGACGTGAAATACATTTAGGTAATAAGACATGAGCATCAAACAGCGGGTCAAGATTCTGCATATATCATGATAACATAAATATAAATTACACATTTAAAACGAAGGTTCTCGATTTTATTATGTGTAAAAGAAAATTCTTGTGAAGAATGATTTGTTAGCCCATATCAATACAATGCATGATTCTAGGAATTATAAATAATAAAAAAAAAACATAGTATGAAAGCTCTAGGACAATATAATAACATCTGTTTTGGTACTCCTATTATCTCAAGGAAATGATAGCACTTTAAAACGTGATTTTGGCACACTTATCATGAAAATGCGGTTTTCTATGCTCCTCTCACATAGAGAACTGTTTCAATATCAATAATAGGTGTGCCAAACTGCCAAAATCAGTTTCCTTTGTTTCATGATAATGAGGCATCTTTGGATATTTCAGAATAATTAACACAATTCCTTATTTGGATATGATCCACCATTATTAACATGTTTTTACCACAACTATTATGGCCCACTTTCCTCTCCCACCCTTACATGTTTTTTCCTCACGATATAAAATGGACCCACTAACTTGATTTTACATTAAACAATTTATTTTATGGTATCCACTTGACATTTTCTTAAACTACTGGAAGAACATGTCAATTATTTCAAAACTGAGGGAGTATGAAATGTTTCTCAAATGATATTAGTATTTCTCAAATGATTTTAGTATTGAACTAAACGACTTTAAACCAAGTAGATTTCAGCTCACTTTATAGTATTAGATCGCACTTTCCTCACTAAATTGACATATTTCACTTCACTTCTTGAATGATACACACACACATACATATATACACTTTCAAAACTCACCTATGATATGTCTTGAAGATTATGTGCGCACTCAACATTGTCCGCGTCATCATAATTGCCATGGCAGTATAGTCTAGTTGACTGTAAAGAGGGGAAAAAAACAGTAAGTAAATATCACAGTAATAAGCAAGTTAAAATATTAGCCCAATTACTAATTACGCCCCAAAAAAGTTGTTCTTGTTTTGATTTTGCACGATCTTTATGACTTATCTTTGACCATTAATATTTTTAATCGTGTATTAAAGAAAATTATTTATATAAATTTAACAATGTCTTACACAACTATATTCTATAATATAATATATATTATTGAGAGCTTTTTGTCAAATTTTTTGAAGTTTGATCATAGAAAGTCACAATATGAACATCATTTTAGCATAGAGAGACTAAGACATAAATTATAAAAATGTACATGTTTTAACTTAACAATGAAACAAACCCAAATACATAAAAGTGATATGATAAAAGTCATCAAAATACATACTTCCTCCGTGTCGTTATAATCGAAACACTTTTCTTTAACGTCCATTTCATAATATTGCAACACTTGCTTATTAGATAAAACCACTATTATTTTATTAAATCTCTCCCACTTATACCACTTTTACCGATATTTTATCATCACTCTTCTACCAACCCTGTTTACACTACTCTCTCTTACTAACTATACTTTATATACTCCCTCCGTGTTTTAATAAGTGTTAACGTTCCCTCTAGGGTTTCTCGTTGGGATGGTTTTTCTAGTTCCCTCTAGGGTTTTTCCCTTGGAAGGGTTTTTCTAACATCAATTGCTAGATTTTTTATGCTTTTTTTAAGGGTTTCCTTCGCTCTTCTCCCTTTTTCTTTTTCTCTTTCATCTCTTTTCTTCTAGTCTCTTTTGTAAATCTTTGTAGGGGCTTCCACCGGTGTTTTACCGGTGGTAAGCCCCAAAAAACTTTTTAATAGATTTCAATAAATGGATCCTATATTTGAGATGGTGATTATTCTATTAGGGTTAATTTCTTTTTTGGTTTGCCGAAATTTGAAGATTTAGGGTTTCATAATCTCCACAAGTATCTAAAAGACCATATGAGTATTTTCACTCAAGCAACTATTCATCAGTGGATCTCAAGCCGAATTAGTGCTAACTCACAAATTGTATTGCTTCGGATGAAGTTTTTTTATTAAGGCGATTGTTGATCGACTCTGCAATGTATCTAGTTCTAAGGTGATTTGTACTTGTGTTGAAATTCTTATTTTACAAGGAATTGTTTGTAAGTACCGTTTGACTATATTTCATTAACAAAATCCTTTAGTGTTACACTTACCAAAAAAGAAGGGGGGGTCAAATAAAGCAAGTGATACCTTAACAACAACAACAATGAATCGAAATATATAGTGGCGAATGCCCATACAAGTGAGTAGAGTCCTTTGACCCTATTTGAACATGGAATAAAGAAATTAAGATTTTTTTTTTCCCATTAAAAGTACTTTCTGACCTCATTAAAATTTACCGAATGTATATTGATCTCGTTAAATATTTTTTCTGGATCCGCTACTTCAAATAAAGCAAGTGATATAAGGAAAAAAAACGGAGGGACTATTTTCAACTGCAACTAACATATGAGTAAACAATAAAAAAATTTGACACTCAGAAGATATTGTGAGTAGTGTAAAAGTGAAGCAGTAGAGGTAGTATTATCCAAAATCTACCTTTGTTTTTCTAAAGAAAAATCTACAATAGCTAAAGTCAGGCATTACCTCATAAAGGTCATCAGATAAGAGAGACACGGTGAGCATAATCATATTGTATTCTACTTAAATCCTTCATCCTTGTAAGTGGATTTCCAAGAATATATCCCTGCAACAAGCTAATTCTCATATAAAGATATATAAATTTCGATAACATTAAGTGAACTTATTCGTATCCGAAGCCTAGCAACGTTTGGATTACTTAACTAATTGGTGCTTGATATATTGATTGAAAACACTAAAATGCCTTGATGTTTGAAACCTAGAGTGAGAAAAATGTTATCGTTTGAAATCTCTACCATTATTTATAAGAACTTAAAATAGTTATACAAAATTTTAAGGTTTCCGTCCCAGAATAATTGTTATGTTGACTTTTTTTTCATTATTCACATTGTAACTTTGACCATATTTTTTTAATAACGTATTAAAAACGTACATCTTGGAATATGTTTTTAAATAATAGGTACCAATTCAAAGTTTCATATATATATACACATACATATATATATATATGTCAAACTATTGCATTGGTATGTATATCAAGTTTGATTGTGTCAATTATGAGGACAGAAAGAGTATCTCCTATAAGATTATCGACAACTTTATGCTAATTACAAACTTTTAGCCCTATGAATTTTTCTAAAAGGAATATTATTCAAATTAAATTAAAATGCAACTATTATACTTCGTACTTCATCCATTTTTTTACTTGTAATATTTCAACAGCATACACTATTCAGATTTAGCTAGATTCATATTAATGTGTACTTGATTAAAATTTTATTTTTATAATCTTTACAAATGTACACTCTTTCCAGAATATAGGATACACTTTGACTTTTTTTTTTTTTTTCCTTTTCATATGCTATAGTTTGTGTAATGTATGAAAAAGAATTAATATCATGTAAAAATGTTTTTAGATGATATGTGAAGTTTAATAATGTTAACTTTTTAAAAATATTTATTAAGGTAAAATTTTATATAATAATGGTCAAACTCATACATTGACATGTGCCCAAATTTTACCGTACCAACTATATATTATGAAACGAATGAAGTATAAATAAAGATAAAAATATTTGAGATTATGCATTGACAAACGTGAAAAAGAGTAATGTTGCAAGTAAAAAAACGGAGAAAGTGTCGTTGATTTACTTTCCACACTATGTACATTTATGGCTAATTATTATACACAATTCCTATGACTCCCTTTGTTTTATTTATTTATTTATAATTTTTGCACAATTTCAATACAATATTGTAATTAAAACATCTCAAGCTACGCATTACCCAAAATAAATTACATATTTGGACACTATTAATCGAGATGATTCTATCAAGATCGGTATGAGTTCATACTGGATCCGGAAAAATCGGTAGGTTTTGTTTAGGTATTAAACAAGGAATAAATATAAAACAATGCATGTCTACGCTCCAGCGGTTGAGTGCTTATATTTTAGACAAAATTCAAGGGTTCGAACCCTAGGGGAAGCGCACTCATTTGTTTTCCTTTTTGTAGCAAAAGTAACTAATAAATATATAAAATGCATGCGTTTTCACTATTAGCTCAGCAATCTAGTGGTGGAAGCCTTGTGATTTTAATGAAGGTTATGGGTTCGAATCCAGGGGTAGTAATAATCCTTTAATTTTTAATTATTTATTTAATAATAAATGTCAATATGAATATATTTTGGCTTTTATACACTTTAGAGATGAAAAGTTTAAATTACTTTTGGAATGAATTGTATGTCAATTTATACAAATCATCCACTTACTCCTATCCAAATTCAAATCTAATTTATAAATCGCGTCAAAATGAACCTCCAAAACCTCAAATTGACATGTATTGTGCACACCAAAATTATCATTTTTTAAATTTATTTTGAGTTATGATATTTTATTTCACTGAACATATGTTTGAAGATTTCAAACCCATAGAGACAAATTCTTGAATCCGCCATATGACAATGTTCTCAATAATCCAAATGAGACAAACATTAAAGAACATATGGAGTATTAGTATGAAATCAACGAGCAATAATGAAAAATCAAATTTATAATTACTGAGATACCATACTAAAATTAAAGCAAAAACAACATGCAAGAACAAAATTAAAGCATTTATGCGCTCGTATTTAGCAATTTTTTCACCTTTTAAATTATTTAAATAAAACTACAAAGTGAGATATTGTAGGCTTTGGGAGATCCTGAGATTGATTCAATCATATTAATCAAATTTTGGCCAAATGTATAATTTCAAACTACTCCCTATTCTCGCAAGTTTATACACCAAAGTTAGCCAATAACTTACTAATTAAATGAGTCACATTTGTCAATCTACTTTTTGTCAAGCAAATTAATTTGCCCAACCTATATTCCCATTTCAATTCCATTGGTCAAGCCAATAAGTTGTAACTTCTACAAATTGCAAGCAAGTTTCGGGATAAGAGATACAATTAGAGGTGATTCATTGTAGTACATGAAGATGAATAGATCGTTTAATTGATTAGAAATCAAAAGTTTTTCGCACACTTTTGAAAGAGGAGGAGAGAGAAAAGAAAGAGGATGGTGAGCAGCGTGAGGGAGGAGAAACTTAGGGTTTGGAGAATGGGATCCTTTTATACCGTATTCTTTTTTTAAAATAAAAATCCCTTTTGCGACCGCTAAAAGTGGTCGCTATTTATGACTATTTTTGACGGTCACAAAAGAGTTATTTTAATTTAGAATTATTTTTAATTGTTCAAACATCCTTGCGGCCATTTAATAGGCTAAAAACGGTCGTAAAACAGTTGCAAATCTGTGACCGTTTTCAAAACAGTCATAATATTGCGACCGCGAAAAAATCGGTCGCAAATTTCATATTTTGCGACCGTTTTCTCGACGGTCGTAGAAAAACGATCGCAATTTAACCGGATTCTATTAGTGAATAATAACACTCATGAACTATCTATACTTAGTATTTAAATACATAAACCCAATTTGCCACGTCCTTTTTTTCTACATTTCATTATAATATTTTGCCACATGTCTTTTTCTTTTACATTTCTTTATAATATTTTTATTTTATTGGCCTTCTTTATAAGTCAAACCCCATTTGCCATATGTCCTCCTTTCTTTCTATATTTCATTATAATATTTTGCCACGTGTCTTTTTCTTTTAAATTTCTTTATAATCCTTTTCTTTTATTAGCCTTCTTTATATATCATTAGTTATTGTACAACTTTTCCATTTTCCCCCATTTATGTATCAATAGCTCTAAAAAATTTGTAACGTCCTCTTTAATTCAAGGAAAATTCTACATAGTAACCTCGTTTTTTTCACTTTTCTACGTTGTGACCTAACATATATGACTTTCTACGTGGTAACCTTAAAGTACGAAAAGTCATTATATTGTGACCTTGCCTTTAAATTGCCGTTAGTTGCTTCCGTTAAAACCCAAAAATTAAACTTTTTTTTTTTCATTTCCCCTTTCCCTTTCCCTTCTTCACTCCATAACCACCGGACAATCGCGACCACCACTGAACATGAACCCGACCTCCCAGAATCCGGCCGCCGAACTCCATTGTCCCAGGAATCCGTCGGCCGCCGCCAAGACCCCCTTCCTCTTCCCCTCCCCCGTGCCGACGCTGCAGCTAAACCCCCACCAAACTAGACCCCAGCCAACCCAGGAACCACCGCCACCCAAATCAGACCTTGGAACCACCGCCACCAAACCAGATAGCCAACCCCAAAACCCCCTTTGAAAAATCAAAAGCCCAGCAAATCAGACCCCATGAAACTGGTTGGGGAGGTCGGCACAACCAGAATCGACGTCGGGAGAGAATTGGTGGCCTGATAAGGGACGGGAGAAGGGGAGGGGGCTGGGATCGGGACGGGAAAGGGTTTTCAAGGGAAGGGGGATGCCGCGTGAGGGAGGGAGGGAGGGGTTGGCTGGATTTTCGGGGGAGGGTCTAGGGTATTGGTGGTTAATCGGGGCGGGGGAAGGGGGGAGGATAGTGGGGTGGTTTTGGGGTTCGGGTCTGGTGGGATGGTGGTTCTAGGGTTTGGGTTTGGGTGGTGGTGGGGATGGGGAAGGGGAGGGGGTGGGGTCGTTGAAAATGGAGGGGGAGGGATGGCTGACGAAGGGGGTGGCAGTGGGGTGGACGCTGGACGGTAGTTGGGCCCCACTAACGGAAATAGTAACAGTTAACGGAAGCAACTAACTGCAGTTTAACGGCGAGGTCACAATGTGGTGACTTTTCGTACTTTAGGGATACAACGTAGAAAGTCATATATGTTAGGTCACAGCGTAGAAAAGTGAAAAAAACGAGGTTACCATGTAGAAAAACCCTTAATTTAATATATTGAATTTCTTAATCTTTTCTTCTTCTCCCTCCATCTTTCAAATTTAATTTAATTGAATGTGTTATTTAATCCATTAACCCTTTATCATCTACCCATATTTTCGCTCCTAATAAAATTTTCTAATTTAGTTAAACATTTTTGACATCATCTAAATTCCCCTAATAAAATTGACATAAAAATATCTTTAAAAATGTTGTGCAAAATCTGTGCTATGATGAAGTTGGTGATTGAAAGGAGATAATTTAAAACTCAATAAAGAAAAGTTGAATGGCAAGAAAAGGAAAGGGTGTAAGAATATTCAGAAAACCCATACTTTATGCATTGCTTGCATGACATAAGACCATGCATATTTTCAAGATACTAAATGTTCTCTTTTAAAAAATAGATTTTTATATTTCATATTTGATGTAAAATGTATATTTATAACAAGAATTTGGTCTTCAGTTATTTGATTTTATTTAACTACCATGCATGCCTAATATTACAAGACTGTAAAAGTTATTTTCGTAAATGATTTTTGTAGCACAAATAATAACTTATACACATCCCGTGCATAGAACGGGCCCAAAAGCTAGTTTTAATACAAATAAGTTAACTTATGGGTTAATTCTGTAAAAAAACGATTTAAAAAAAATAGATAGATAAACTAAGTGTTTGTTTGGTAGAGACAACAACAAAGTAAAATTGAAAAAAGTGGAATTTTATGGGAATTGATGGGTTGGTTTTACAGCAGAAACAAAAATTATAAAAAGAGAAAGCAACGAGCTTTCATTTTGAGAGCAAGTCCTGGATTATTTTTCCTCCTTTGGTTTTACAAAGTCGCAAGTATTAACTAATTATCCTTATCAAGTTTAAAGTTCCTAGTTAGCTCACCATTTCTAGAATGGAGAGCTCTGCTTCCCTCAAGAAGAGGATAGTTTGAAAGATCCATTATCCATTTGAATTATCAATCAGCACCCATAGACAATGATGTGGAGATGGAAGTTATGCCCGATGAGAACAACCCCAACTTAGCTCTATCTCCTCGACAGTTGATAATGAGATATCACTTTGGTACCACCATTGGGTTGGGGATGTCTTTCCAAAGGTAATTTCATGAATGCAATCCCTTCTCCCTCTCCATCTCTTATTTGGAAAGACATTTTGTAAGGCATGGACATTCTTTAAAAGGGTTCATGATTAGGTTAGGAAATGGTAATAATATATCACTTGGTACCACCATTGGGATTGAGATGGTCCAACTGACAAAATTCCAGATCTTGTTGTTCTTGATAGAATAGCGCATTAGAGAGTTAGCAAAATCATTTCATTGGAGCCTCTCTTAGATCCAACATTTTTTATCTGATTATATTTCCCATCATATAATCTACATCCCCCTCCCTAAGGTAGTCAATAAAGAGGGCACTCTTCCTTGGAACCATAATCCCGAGGGAGAATTTTCTATCACTTCCTACAATCAAATTGTCTAGTCATAATCAATCCTTTTTTATGTCGATTGTGGCATATCCATGCTCCTTTGAAGTATAAAATGCTCTCACCTACATGGAAAAATTCTGACCTTAGTCCTCTTTGTAATAAGTGCAACACTTTGGAGGAAACTCATTCTCAACTCTTTACGAGACCGCCCAAATTCATTTGCCATTTGGTCGCATTTATTCAAAACCTTCACTGCACCTCCTAAATTTGATCTCACCTCCTTCAATCTCCCTAGGCAACGTTGGATCTCTTACAATCTTGAGTTTGATATGAAGTGGAAAATGGTCTTTGATGTCTCTTTGTGGCACATTTGGAAAAATCAAGAAATAGGGTTGTCTTTAAGTTCGCAATGGAATTTCATACTACTTTTAATCATTTGAAAAGCGATTGGCTTGCTACTTTCTCCGTCAAGAAGATGCAAAGGGGAAACTGAAGCTAATTCCCTATATGAAGCCAACTTTGACACGTCAAGGAGGTTACTAACTCGATGATGACGCCTCTTGTCTCCAAGAAAGGCAAGTGAAGGTGTGGTCATTAGAAGGGATGACGGATCGTGGTTGGGTGGTTTATAAATGAAACAGAGTTACTGGCTATGAGGGAGGGGCTGCTCTTAGCAAAGGACCTCCAACTTCACCATCTTGAGGTGGAAACGGATGTTGCTGCAGTCAGGGACCTTCTTCAACGGGCTGAAGAATCTCAAATTTGGAGTGATTATTGCTGATGTTGCCAATTTGCTTACTAGCCTAATCATATCTGATCTAAAACATGTGGGGAGAAAGGCGAATATGGTTGCAATTTGGCAAAGGTGGGTATGCAATTATGCATAGAAAGTATCAAGATCCACGCAGTGAGACCCCATAACGTGGACCTTGACTTTCAAAAATACATTGATGAGCTGGTGATTCAAGATAAAATTTGAGCTTCTTTCTCTTATGTCCCTGTTAGTAAGCTGTTTAAAGTGTTTAAAGTGTTTCGATTAATTTTAGACATAACGTGTTATTAGGTGATGATAGTAGAAAAAATCACTTATGGATGTTTTTCAAAATTGTTCATATTCAGGGGTTTCCATGAAATATGACGCCTCCCTTAGTCTTATGCCCTTGGTTTAATGTATGTCCCTAAAGTATACTAATAAGAGCTTACTTGCATTAAACAGAACATCTGTAAGAAAAAACAGTAGAAACAGTAAAAATAAATCATGTGATTATATAGAGATACTCATTACCAACGCACCTGAAGGTTCAGAAGAGGATGAACTCCAGCTTTGTTCCCTGTATGTCACAAATTTCACAATAAGTTAACAAATGACGGTTAGATAATAAAGATAATAACTTTAATTGTGCACAATGCAAAACAAAGGAGCAAAAGGAGAGCAGGTTTATATATATATATATATATATATATATATATATATATTAAAGGTTCACAAAACGCCATGAATTTCTAGTAGCTTACATTAGAAAACTACTAATTGTAAATGATTAAGATAATAATTTAACTGGTAGTATAAAAGAACTTGCTTGCAATTATGCTCACCATTGTGGAGCTACAAAGGTTGTAGCTAAGGCCAAACCTTGTAGCTCCTACTAGGTTTTGCTCCACCCAATACACTTATATTGATTTGTTTAATATTTGTATGTATTTGTTTTATGTTTATTTATTTATTTATTTATTTATTTTTTTGGTTTATTATTATTATTCCCAATTACAAAAATAAATAGCTAACCATTGTGAAGGTTTTACCTTAGATGTTGTAGCTTATTTTAACTAAGAAAATAATGATGTGGCAATTGCTAGCTACAAACACATGTAGCTAACCATTGTGGATGCTCTTAGGCGATTGAGATTTAAAAGAGAAAAAAAAAAAAAAAAAAAGTGGACAAAAATGCCATGAATTTCTCAGCCAACAATCTTCATTTCATTCACCACCAACAGGATTTGTATAACAACCTCGATTGAGCATCGTCCTTTTCAAGATAGTCAGAAAACTCTTCAATAATTCCTCAAAAGTGGTGCTTTGAGTCTTGGAAAACTAAGGTGAGTGCACAATGATTTTTTTTTTTTCCCCTTTCTTCCTTAGGTTTATTAAAAGTTATTATTTGTTTTAACTCAATTTTGTTGCATATTTAAAGCAATCTTCAAAAAAATCATAAACAAAATATTCCAACTTTTGTTTGACCCAAGATAATCTCTTATTTAGAGTACCAAGCTACGGATAATTATTCTGTTATTTATACGGCAACATTTTCTTTTCACGATTTCTCATGCACACCTTTGAACATTGACATATCAGTCACCTATTAGTAAAATCATGAAAAGTTTTCAATGTGAAATATACATTATATGATAATCCCTCAATTAAATCAATTTTTAGAAAATGATATATTTAGCAATAGCAATAACAACACTAAGAATAGCAATAGCAGTAATAATAACAATAATCAATGCATGAAAAAGTAATTGTTGCAAAAAGGTAATCTATAACTATGTATTAAAGGCGAATCAGGAATGACACGAGTCATCTCCTGATTAAATATTGTCCCGCCTTTTTTTTTTTCTTTTTTTTCTTAATTTTTCTTTTGGTCAAACCTAAATAACAATAATATTTTCTTTCCATATTTAAGGTATTATATAATTAGAGTAGTATTTTTGGCCAAAGACTATTTATAATCATTCTTTTTTTTTCCCCTCCAACTTTATTATTTTGGCAATATAGTTTATTTCAATTAGAGAAGAAAATATTTTAATAACATATATAAATGTATATTCTTTAATTTTCTATTTTTCATATTAATAATATCATGTGTCAAAATTTTGTGCAAAAATATTTTCAAATAAGAAAATTATAATAATACAATACGTACACAATCTTAACTAATCAATATATTATTTGCCGGAAATAATACAATTTTTCCTTCTCTACTTCAACATAATAATGTTTGCAATAATAACTTATAAAAAATTAATTAAACAAAATTTATTATATAAATAAAAATTTATATATACTACTCATATATTATGTAAAAATCTCTGAAAACTCAATAATTTTGAATAAAAAAATGGTTATTAATTATCACAAAGTAAAAAAAAGATCAAATAAATTTGCATACAACATTTTGTCAAACAAAGTATGTTAACAAATTAGGGACGAAGGGTATATCCATGCATGTGTGTATTATACGGGTACTAATCTAAAATTTACATTTTTTTATTAGGGGTAGTATAAAACCTCATAGTGCATAAACTTCTTTCATTTTATTTGATTTGTTAAGTATTTTGCATCAATAATCTTGATGTCTTTGGCATGAGTTTAAATTGAAATTCTAGCTATTTTATTTACGTTTTTGGTATATAATTGTTGTAATATAATTCACTGTAAAATTTAGTAAAAACGTGCATGACATGGGACTTAAACTAGTTGTTGCAAAAAGAAAACTTAGCACATGTATGCAAGAAATAAAGAGAAAGTTTCCTTTAAAAGCAGCTTCTACGCACTGATGAACTAATAGGGCATGTAGATGTTGTGGCATGTCAATCAAGAGCAAGAGTATACAATTGCAGGAATTTTCACCTTCTAACCAAATGATTTATCTGTAAGAAATGTCTTCAAACAGTCTACTTCTTTAAACAACGAGGTCATCTCATGATGATTGATTCTTAATTATATCCTTGGCAATTGATTCACATTCTTTGCCTAAACTATGGAAAGGGAATATTTTAATTCACAAGGGAAAGTAAAACAAGATGATTATGCCAGGTAAAAAAAAACCAATTGTAATATTAACGACTACGGATTTCCCCCTCAACCCAAAAGCCCCATGGACAATGCCAACATGCCATAAAGTCCACATTTTTCAGGGAGGCAGGAATAAGTCAAGGTAGAGAACCACTTCTTTGCCAATGCTAGGCGAATGTCATTTTATCCCAAAAATTGAGGTTTTTTCCCTTTCACAGTTATATTGGATGAAAATCACGCCATCATTGATGTAAAATTACCATTAGAAATCTCTTGGACAACAATCGGAACAATCTTGCCACTGTAGGAATCCCCAGAAATGAAAAGAGGATTGTTCTGAAATCCATCATGGTCCATAAGCCACTATATGCAACCAAAAAGAAATAACATCAGATTTTTCTTTCCAAAAAAACAAGGAAAAAAAAAAAGAAAGAAAAAAAGAGGGTTGGTTGTAAGACTTATGACTACACATTAAATTTGAGTTAGACCCCTAATGAAAGATTTACAATAGATCTTATCTATCGTTAGGATGAAGCAAGTAGGAAAAGAATTAGAAAGAGGGGCTTTAGTACAGCTAATTCTATAGCAAACCAAGACAGACAAATAATATAGGAATTAAAATTTAGAATTAACAACGATCCATGTTTAAAAGAATGGGAAATTAAAATGAATAACTAAGATTTACTCATAAGCAAAAAATGCATTATCACGGGATGGAAATCTTTGATTTATTACAAGGAGGAGCCTATTTTACTAGCACCTCTTACATATAAGTCAATTCACTAAGACGGTAAGGAAATTACAAGGAAAGGTAAGGAAATCCCTACTCCTAAAAGCAAATAGACGGTGAGACTTAAACTTGTAACCTCTAAGCCACACGTTGACTTGCCACTATCTCCACCAAACTTGCTTCGTTTGATCATTGAAACTAATCGAAGGAGTTTTTTTAATTACAAAGTGAACATAATACTCCTCCACTATCATACTTCATCCATTCCGTTTTAGTTTATGTATTTTGACTTTTGACACTGATAACAAATTTTACTTTATTTTGACACTGATAACAAATTTTACTTAACCAAGATTTTGTGATGTATAGTTATGGTAAACATAGTGGTGTAAGAGTTGAAAGATTATGTCAATGTATATTTTCATAATATCAACTTTTTAAAACTTTTACATATTAATTAGAGATATTAATTGTTAAACTTGTGCGTTTGGCAAACGTGACAAATGAAACATGTTAATTAAAAAAGAACGGAGGAAATATAAGATATGATAAAAATTAAAATTGAGAAGTAATAATAGATTTGCAAAATCTCAAAGTAAGTGCAATAATTTAGATGTGAAAGATTACCAACTACTCCATCCGTCTCTTTTCTATGGTTACACTTTAATTTTCACGGTCTCCAATGTACATCTTTGACCACATATATATTCATACATAATTTGAGTTAAAATACTAAAAAATTGATACTACTTGCATGAAAATCCAAAAACATCCGACACGATATAGTTTTGATTTTTATAATACTCTATTCGTTTCATAATAATCGCAATATTTTCCTTTTACATCCGTTTCATAATGATTGCAACACTTCCTTATTTGGTAAGTACCCTCTATTATTTTATTATTTCTCTCTCTTACCAACCCTACTTACACTACTTTTATTTATTATTTCTGTCTCTTATTAACAATTAAATATATCCCTATCAACTATACTTTACATTATTAAATTCTTCTTTTGCCCCCCACCCTATATTTTTCATAAAACTATGTGCCAAACCTAGTGTTACGATTATTATGAAACGGAGTATTATAGTCAAAGTTTTTAAACGTCGACTATCAAAGTCAAAATGTAACCATAGAAAAGAGATGGAGGAAGTAACACTTTTAAAGGTACATGTGAAACAAACAATTGAAGTTCAATAAGATCTAATTACGTTAGAAGCAGGCACGCATGAGTGCAGGCCGACCTTTAGCGCGTGCGGCCTGCGCAATCACACAGGGCTTGGGGCCTCAAATTCTTACAATATTAGAAATTATGGTAGTAAATATACAATATAAATGTTGTGGCTCAGTGGCAAATGCGGTGATTTAATTTATGCTATGGTTTGACAAATCATAGCGG
Organism: Chenopodium quinoa; assembly: GCF_001683475.1. Classification (NCBI taxonomy): domain Eukaryota; kingdom Viridiplantae; phylum Streptophyta; class Magnoliopsida; order Caryophyllales; family Amaranthaceae; genus Chenopodium; species Chenopodium quinoa. The sequence goes on along the minus strand of NW_018745540.1, from coordinate 909,059 downwards.
AGCACTTACTAAAATAAATGAAAGATTATTATACATTTCTTTTTAAAATAAGGGCCTAAACTTATCTGAATTACACAAGGCCTCTATAGTAATTGGGACGGCCCTGCATGAGTGCACATATTATGAGATGAATACTTTATAGACTTTGAGGCTTTCATGATCTAGTGCAATACTAAAAAAACTTAAGCTGCATGCAAATATCACAAGTCTAGTGTCCATAATTATATTTTCTGACGATATGCCAAAACTGAGATATTGAACAATCATCCGTCAAAAGAAATATATGAATGGGAAAAAGAAAAACTGAAAAACCCAAAAATATATCATCACATCACGGCTTCTCAATTGGGACATGTACTAGAAATCTAGAATTATGTCAAAACATAACACCGTGGACACTGATGTGACTCTGTGTGAGCTAGGTTAGCATGATTTAAATTGTTGCATGATCATGAAATTTTTTCCCCTCATTAACGCTCCACTACTGCTTAAGCTTATTAGAGAAGTGTTCGCAACCACAAATATTTTGTATTAACATATGGCATGTTCTAGGTTCAATATAGAGGGGTTTCCAATCAAGAATGCATAACATATATGTGAATAATATGATGATAAATCATCAGAAATGTCATGGAAGGTAGAGGTTATAAAACTATGTGGTTCGTATTGCATAAAAAATTATCCAATTATGTGTAGGCTGCAAATAGCACAAGCATTTGATGATTTTGTTTATCCTGTGGTGTTTTTCTCAAGGAATATGCAAGGCTGCACTATATCATCATGGTGACCCTAGAAGTTCTATTGACATGTTCAAAGAGAAACCAGACCTATGCAAATAATCTATTTATGTAAATAATATTTCGTATATTATTTTGTGTATATCTTCCTAGTTTAACCTAGAATACTTTGTAAATATAATTGCGTTTAATCAATGAGAAAGGCACGGTAAATATTCTCATATTCTCTCAAGAACTTCACTCTTCTAAAGAAAAAAAAATAGAAACATGTCAATAGTGTATCTTTTAAAATAGAGCCAAATCCAAAATTTTGATTTCAATTTTTGTATCTTTTTATCCTGATACTGGTAGACTACAAAGCAGCTTTGTGAAGTTCTGCTTTGATAAATATGGTAATTGTTGATGCGAAAGAGCAAAGGATGTGATGTGGGGTCGCTCTTTGTCTTTTTGTTGCTAGTCTATCTTTTTATACTCTGTAATTGTGTCCTATCACTCTTATATATATTAACTAATATCCAGTTTTTTCACTTGGGAGAGTTTCCTGTTATGCAGTAAAATTAAATTTTCTCTTGTGAATAGAGAGAAGAAAGGTAGCCAAAATAATAGATCCAGAAAATTAAGGAAACAAATAATTAATTTTAAGAAATTTGTAGTGGGCATTATTAGTGTGAGGCTGTTGGACTTTTGGAGCAAATAACACATAGCAATAGTTTGCCACATGTTAGATACAATAATGTTCACAAGCTTAGGAATGCAATTTAAAGTTTACCCGAAGTTTAGTCCATAAATGACAGAAAGAAGTTTTCATGATGAAAGGCTTTCGACAAATAAGCAGTCGCCCCTTACCTTCCTCAAGAATTGATAAATATGCCTTGATGCTGTAATATCATCACTGTAGTAACCTTCTGGATTTGTTGCATAGGAGAATCCCGTGCCAACAGGTGAATCCAGAAATATAACATTAGCTATCTGAAGATCAAACACAATAGATCCGTCTTAGTATAGTCACAATTCATATATCTGCCAATTGTAATCTCAAGGTTCTCATGCTACTGTCTTGCTTTTACAAATGGAGCTACGGATATCTGAATCAAATTTATTTATAAAAGCTATTTTTTGATAAAGATAAATTAACAAGATAAATTTTTGTACCTGTGTCCAAGAAGATGGATTTAACTGAAATGTTGGTTCTTCTGAGTGCCAATTGCATGCTGAAGTATTGAAATTCAGAGGACCTGCAGAGAGACTACGATTTTCATTACATAATTTAAGCATAAAGTAAAATACATCAAAAACATTAAATAAAATGTGTAGTATAATAGAATTAAAAGTTTGTAATAACTATATATAACAGCTATAAACTCTAAAAAACGATAACACATCCACATTATTATATACTAATGCAACCTAAGGACCTTATCTTCATAGTATAGTGATTAGTGACCTTATCTATTCTAACCTTTTTTTTAAGGTTGAATTTTCTCCCAAACTCCCACAATATTCCGCACTACTTAAAATGAGCTATAGATCTACAACAACAAAGGGAGGAGAGGAAATTTTCACTCAAAGTGAATATGCAATGATATTGAAGGGTATTTTCATGATTTTTCAATCTTGTGAAATAAATTAATTTATTTTAAGTCATTGCAACCATTTGGGTGTTTGATTCCTAGTCTATTGTTCGTGGATTATGATGAAGATGCAAAATAAGCTTGCTAGCAAATACACAAATGTTAATTTAAATTAATCCAATGTGTTATTCTACCAGTGAAAGTCTAACTGGCTAATACAAGAGGGGGGGTGAATTGTATTTGAGGTGAAATCTAAAAACTTTTTGCGGAATTTAACTAAATGAAATAGTGACGAGAGAAGATATAGGCTTTTCTAAATTTCCACTAAGTAATCAAACTCTTTACAAGTGAAGATTCAAACCCGTTAACAAGTTCCACAAATTAGGAACTTGTTCCCAACTCTCACAGAAGACTTCAGCAACGAAGCTTCCTTGACCTCACTTTACAAACTCACAATCCCAACCCCTAAGTACTTGAATACAATCTGTGATTACAAATACCTATTGCACTCAAGAATATATGAAGGAAAATAACTCTCTTTATGTTATTAGATGGCTACTGGAATTTTTATGCTCAAGAGTTATGTTTTGCTGAGATAGTTTGCATGAGTATTTATAGAGAAGGCTTAGTCATTAACCTCCACCATAATCACGTCCACATGTCAACAACCCACTAACAACTTGTGGAGTTATCTTGACAGATTGTGATCATGAAGAGGTTTCCTAGCCTTATCTAATTAAACCACTATCCTAACAACTTGATAACCATTAGCCGTATAAAAGATTTTCTCACAGAAAAACCACTTGCTAACTTTATCAAATATTTATTTAAAAGATTATCAAAAGTTTGTTTAAAAAGATTTTATTTGAAAAGATAAATTTATTATTTATTAAAACAACTAGATAATTATCTTCGATAATTATCTTTATTAAAACTTTTACAAATTATCTTTTCTTTAAGAAATTATCTTTTAAAACTAACTTTTATTCCAGTAGTCTTTAACATAAGTCATTGAGTTCCTTTCCGACTTTATATTATTGAGTGCTCACAATTAAAACTAGAACGTGAGATTTGCACGAGGCTTTTTAAAGAATGCTACTCCGCATCCAAGTTCCTACTCCGGAACGAACTTTGCTTGAATCCTTTATTCACCAAAGACTCAAAACATTCATTAGTCGAGTTTGTCAATTTGTCCATCAAAACCAAAAGGCTCAACAAATTCCCCCTTTTTGATGATGACAAACATTGACAAACTTAGGTAAATAAAATCATCCAGGCATGCAACAAAAATTTAGAGTAAGGCATGAAAACAAAAAAAACAATTAAAGAACTTAGAAAAATATTAAAAAGTATTTTTTTTTTTTTTTTTTTTTTTTTTTTTTTTTTAAAAAAAAAAAAACTGAGCAAAAGAAAAATTAACAAAGACTTTAAAAACTGAACTTGGCAAAAGTTTGTACCTTCGATGTGTGAGTTCCTTGGTAAACACTTTAGCCGCCATGAAGTTTGTCTTTTCCCCCTTTTGGCATTATCAAAAGATTGAAAAAAAACATTTTGCTATACTCCCACTAGACTACGTAGGGAATAGTGAGCTCAAATAATGCAAGGCAAAAATAAGTTAGGTACTAAATCATCAGCAACCACACACAATCATATGAAAAATACGAGCCAAGTTCCGATTTAGGAAATAGAAGAGGAACATAGAGAATGTAGCAAAGGATAAAGGCGTACAAACCAAAGTTCAGAGAGATTAAACAAGACCAAAATAAAATTGTTCAACATATGAAATTAGAATAAGTGCAATCAAGGATTTAAGAGGCTGCATTGGTAGGATCAAGGGTTGGATTTGTGGGATCAATAGAGTCTTCCTCGACTTCCTCAAAGGCTACTTTGTTGATAGTTTCCAAGATCTCCTTGTTGCCTTCACTAAACTTGCCTTCAGCCTGTGCAAGCTTTGCCTCTACGCCTGCAAATCCGGTTGCTTGAGAATCTGCCAGAGCCTGCACCTGGCCTTTAAGAGAAAGCAATTCCGAGGCCATTTCCTCCAGTTTCTTGCTCACCAGAGTAGTCAACTTCTCCATATCTGCTTTAACCTGTTGAAAATCATAAACAAACACACGAGTTCCAGAGAAAGCAGCAAAGCCAGTAGGCTGAAATGGAGGAGGAGAAGGTGAATGAGAAGGCTGCCTAGTAGGTGAGACAGGAATAGAAGAGGGTTCAGTGGAAGAGGGAACTTGGGTAGGGTTGAAGGTGGAATCAGATTTGTCTGAGGAGCTGATGGTTTCTACAGTCACAGGGTGTGTAGTAGAAAGGGCAGGCTTGACCACATTCCTCTTACTCCTTCTAAGGCCCCCTGTAAACACAGGAATGACAGGTGGTCCAGCTGTGCTCTCAGAGTCTGTGGTATGTTCCCTCTCACTTTGATCAGTTCCCTGCCCCTCATGTAAGTCAGATTGTCGAGCTTCCCCCTCAGAAACTTCCATATGTTCCCCCTCAGAATCTTCCTGTTTTTCTCCTTGCACATCTCCCTCAAGTATTTTTTCTTTGTTTTTCTCTCCGTTAGAACTTTTTTCTTCTTCCTTATCTCCCTCAGAATCACTGGAGGTGGTAGCACCCTCACTAGCCTCCTCACTACCCTGGTCACTGCTTGCATCACATTCTTCCTTAGCTTCTTTCCCTTTCCCTTTCTTTTTCTCCCCTCCTTTCCGAGGCACAAAACATACTTTGCCATTTGTAAGCCTAAGACTCAGTCTAAGTAATGATTGTTCAGAGAGGATATTATCGGGTTTGAGATATGTTGGGGATTCACATTCAACATCAATACCAAAAGATTTGAACAACACAGTAAGGAAAGAGCCATATGGAATTGTGGTCTTTTGAGCATAAAAATTCAAGTGTTCAATCATTAGAGCAGGGAAATTAATCTGTATTTTGCATGCAAGACAGAATATGAGGGAGGCATCCAAGAGTGATACGGTACTCCGTTTTTGTAAACGGGGTACTATACCCTTCCAGGTGAAGGTAAACAGTAGCTTATGAAGGGGTGTTAGGGCATGATGGTGAGTAGTTTTCACTTTCGGATTTCCTCCAATAAATTGAAGGATTTTGCATTCATCATTATGGCCAATGTTTACAGATTGTTTGTGCTTTAAATAAGAACAATAGCCTTTAACAGGAACTTGAAATAGATTTCCAAGATAATTGGCATCAAACGAAATTGGAATATCATTAACTACGGCCGAGCACACACCATTATCACATTGAAAGGTATTTTTGAACTCATAAATAAATTTAGGATAAACAGGGTAATGAGAACAATTCTGGAACAAGTGAGTCCATTTTTGATAATCAATTAAAGAAGTAAATTCAGTGAACTTACTCGCCACACACCAATCATAGTTGATGTGATATCCGAGAGTGTAATTCCATGATGGGAATTTGGTGGTTGCGCGCCGTTTCCTGTCGCCGCCCTTCACAGCCTTAGCCTTCCTCTTTGGCTGAGCAGATGGATGCACCACCGCAATTGGCACCGGTTGTGGAGACCCCGTGTTTGAGGAGGGTTTGAATGGTGGTGATCGGGTTTTTGGGGTGGTGTTTCGGTTGGTTTTCATGGTGTTGAAGGTAAAATGAAGGGAAGGAGAAGATGAATAGTGTGAATAGGAAGGAGAGAGAGTGAGGCCGGTTATGGGAGTGTATGGGGAATTTAATTGATTTGATAGGTGAAGGTGGAGTGAAAAGAAGAAAAAGAGTTTAATGGGGAGGAGTGAGAAAGAAAAGTGACGGTTTAAACTGTGAGGTAGTGGGGTAGTTTTAGAGGTAGTAGGATTTAATTTGGTGAAATAATTGCACTCATCTAATTCAATGTTGATAAAATAAAATCGTAAGTTAAGAAGTTGATATACATGCTTCTTATCTTACGTAGCAAATAAGATCTTTTTGTATTTTTGAATTCTATGAGGAATAGAAAAATTCATCATGAAAAAATAAGGAAGGAAAAAGATAAGAATAAAAAAAATAAGATAGGAATAAAAGATAAGAAAGAAAATAACAAGAAGAAAAAAAAACAGATAAATAAAAAATGAAAAGGATAAATAAGAGCAAATTGATTGTAAATTATGATGATAATTTACGTGATCATGATACAGAGAGTAAAGAATGATGAAAAGGGAACTTGAAACAACATGGCTCAATATTTTTAACATATTAAGAGTATGTATACGTGACTTTTCAATACTTCACAAATCTTTCCCCTAGGTAATTTCAGCTGTGTTATGCACACAAGATTGAGCATAGCATCGTTAGTTACATCCGATTTTACCTTAGGGGTTCCAAACAAAAGTCACTTGAGCCGTAGCATCCCCAATTCCACACGCATCTTTTCAACCTTGTCTCTGCTTAAAGGCTTAGTTAATATATCAGCAATTTGTCATTCAGTAGAAATAAAATCTAGCCTAATTAAGCCCTTTTTCAAGAAAGTCATAAACATATCAAAAGTTTCATCTTTACTATGTAAGAATATGACCCATGTAAATCTAGAATAATCATCTACAAGAACTAAGACATATATTTTTCCACTTCTACTTTGAATTCTAACGGGGCCACACAAATCCATATGAATGAGTTCCAATGGTTTTGTGGTGCTTACCATTTTCTTTGATTTAAATGATGATCGAACATGCTTTCCTTTGATGCAAGCTTCACAAATTTTGTCATTTAGGAATTTGATAGAAGGTAATCCGATTACCAAGTCCTTTGACCTTAATTTGTCAAGCAATGAAAGACTAACATGTCCAAAACGTCTATGCCATAGAAGTGGATCATCCTCAATAACACTTAAACAGGATAGATTGTATTTTGGAACTTTGTTAAGATCCACGGTATACGTGTTCCCTTTACGAGTTCCTTCCAAAACGATTTTTCCAGTGTTATTGTTGATGATTTTGCAATTTTCAGAAGAAAAGCTTACAGAGTTTCCTTTATCACAAAGCTGAGATATACTGAGTAGATTATGCTTCAAACCCTCGACTAAAAATACATTGTCAATTGCATGGGAACTTGACCTTCCTACTTTGCCAACAGCAACAATGTTGCCTTTCTTATTGTCTCCAAAGGTCACTGTTCCCCCTGTATAGGCCGTCAGTGAGAGAAATCTGGATTCATCTCCTGTCATGTGCTTAGAACAACCGCTATCGAGGTACCACTGGTTGTTCCCCCTCACTGCGACCTGCAAAAGAAATTAAGGGTTAGTAGCAGGAACCCTTTCATTCATGGGTTCCTGTGTTGACACATTTAAATCAGATTTCTTCTGCCAAACATAGTTCACATTCTTATTGTACAGATTTGCTTTCTTAGTACATTCTTCACTGCGATGTTCCTTTTTACCACAAAAAGAACAAACGGTCTCACTAGGTAAGTTCACATATTTCTTTTTCTTTCCAGTGGACTTCTTCTTATGAACATAGCCTAGACCTTCTGTTCTTTTTGTCTGAGCTTCCTTTACCCACTTGGGAACACCCGTGCTTGCTGTATTTTTACTTTTTCTTGCAATTTCTAGGTCCTTTTCTAGTTTCTCATTTTTATCATTGGTTTCCTTTATCTCTTTCTTAACATGCTCTAGTTCATTATTAAACATGATTAAAGGAACTTCAGTAGACCTGCAAGAATCAATGTTAGTACACAACATTTTATATTGAGTCAATTCAATATTCAGCATGATATTCTCACTCTTGACTCTTTCAAGGGATTCTTTTAGCATAATATTTTTATCTAACAATTCAAAGAATCTGCCTTGAACATCATTTCTTAAGCTATTCAGATACTTAACATGATCTCTACAAATTCCAGTTGCCTTTTCGGCTTGCCTTAGTTTTGCACATAATTCTTTATATTCATCTAAGGTTTCTAACAATAAAGAGATTAATTTATCCTTTGAGAGAGATTTCAAATAACTAGGTTGAATGACTACCTCATCATCATGCTTTGCCATTAGACAGAGATTGGCTACTTCATCGTCTGTGTGTTCCTGTTCCTCTTCTTCGGAACTCGATTCTCCCCACGTGGAAATCATTGCTTTCCTGAAATTTGTTTTAGAAAAGTTAGGCTTGGAATTTCTGCTTTGATCAGTTTCTTTTCCCTTGCCTTTCTCAGATTCCCATAATGGACACTCTTTGATGAAGTGGTTGGTGCTTCCACATTTGTGACAAGAAGACTTGGCTTTGGGTTCCTGATTTCTTTTACTGTATCCTTTCTTCTTGTCTAAAAACTTGTTGTTACGGTAGAATTTTTTCAGCCTTCTCACCAACATTGCAGCTTCTTCTTCATCGATGTCAGACTTCTCTTCGGATTCTTCATTAGCTCTTAATGCTAGCCCTTGACTTTTGACAGTCTCCTGAGTCCGATTGTTCGACTGGATCTCGTGAGTAATGAGGGAACCCGCAAGCTGTTCCAGATTGAACTTGGTGAAGTCTTTTGATTCTTGCACCGCTGCGACCTTTGCTCTCCATCTGTCATTGTCTGGAAGACTTCTTAAGACTTTTCTGACCTGCTCATCTATAGGAATTATCTTGCCAAGACACGTTAGTTCGTTAGTAATACTTTTAAATCGAGTAAACATGTCTTTAATGGATTCTTTGTTTCCCATTTCAAAGCGCTCATACTGAGACAAAAGAATGTCTATTTTGGAACGTTTAACATCTGACGTTCCTTCATGTGTAACTTCCAGAAGATCCCAAATTTCCTTTGCGGACTTGCACCCTTTGACACGAGTATGTTCATCGGGTCCAAGTCCCCAAATTAAAAATTTTTTGGCAGTAGCATTCATTTCAAGTTTTTCAAAATCAGTTTTTTCATACTCATCCATAGGTTTAGGGATTACCTCATTATTAGCATTTGTTTTCGTAATTTCGTAATCTCCTACTTGTATAATCCGCCATACCTGATAATTCTCTGCTTGGATAAAGATTTCCATCTTATCCTTCCAATAAGGATAAAATTTGCCGTTGAAGTATGGAGGCCTTTGAATGGATGTACTCCCGAATTCCTTTTCCTCTGTGTAAGCCATTTTCCAGGAACTTACTCAACAGGGTTGCCTGCGTGTTCTGAGTTCCCGCTCTGATACCAACTGAAAGTCTAACTGGCTAATACAAGAGGGGGGGTGAATTGTATTTGAGGTGAAATCTAAAAACTTTTTGCGGAATTTAACTAAATGAAATAGTGACGAGAGAAGATATAGGCTTTTCTAAATTTCCACTAAGTAATCAAACTCTTTACAAGTGAAGATTCAAACCCGTTAACAAGTTCCACAAATTAGGAACTTGTTCCCAACTCTCACAGAAGACTTCAGCAACGAAGCTTCCTTGACCTCACTTTACAAACTCACAATCCCAACCCCTAAGTACTTGAATACAATCTGTGATTACAAATACCTATTGCACTCAAGAATATATGAAGGAAAATAACTCTCTTTATGTTATTAGATGGCTACTGGAATTTTTATGCTCAAGAGTTATGTTTTGCTGAGATAGTTTGCATGAGTATTTATAGAGAAGGCTTAGTCATTAACCTCCACCATAATCACGTCCACATGTCAACAACCCACTAACAACTTGTGGAGTTATCTTGACAGATTGTGATCATGAAGAGGTTTCCTAGCCTTATCTAATTAAACCACTATCCTAACAACTTGATAACCATTAGCCGTATAAAAGATTTTCTCACAGAAAAACCACTTGCTAACTTTATCAAATATTTATTTAAAAGATTATCAAAAGTTTGTTTAAAAAGATTTTATTTGAAAAGATAAATTTATTATTTATTAAAACAACTAGATAATTATCTTCGATAATTATCTTTATTAAAACTTTTACAAATTATCTTTTCTTTAAGAAATTATCTTTTAAAACTAACTTTTATTCCAGTAGTCTTTAACATAAGTCATTGAGTTCCTTTCCGACTTTATATTATTGAGTGCTCACAATTAAAACTAGAACGTGAGATTTGCACGAGGCTTTTTAAAGAATGCTACTCCGCATCCAAGTTCCTACTCCGGAACGAACTTTGCTTGAATCCTTTATTCACCAAAGACTCAAAACATTCATTAGTCGAGTTTGTCAATTTGTCCATCAAAACCAAAAGGCTCAACAACCAGATAAACAAAAAAATGTATTGATGTTTAGAGATGTCAATGTTCGTGAACAACTCGTGAACAAGCCCGGTCAAAGCTCAGACAAAATTTTCAAGCTCATTTAGTAAACGATCTTAACTCAAACAACTATGCGTTCAACTTGTTTATGCTGGTGAACAACTCCTTCATGTGCTAATTGTGAGCTAAGATCAAACAACCAAAAATCAAGAAAAAACAAAGTTCGGTTAAACTCGTCTTGAGCTCAAACTCATACTTATCTTAGAATAGATTACTAATTGGCTTGCTTCGTTGACAAAATAGCATTATGGGGAAATGCAAGGTATTTTAGAACAAGAGATAATTTTAGAGAGAAAAAAATAAATAAATAAAAGACAAATGCATGTGATGAGGCTAGAGATAATTTAGTTTCAAAAAGTGTGCCTAGGCGCAAGGCATAGTGAGGTTCAACGCCTTAGCTATGCGAGGCTCAAAGACTTGCATAAGGCGTGCGCCTCCTATATGCTTTTTTTTCCGGGTGGCTTCTACCGCCTTTGCGCCTTATGTTGTAAGGCATCAATAGCTAATGTTTAAGATAGTAAAAAAAAAAAAAAACAGACCACAGACTTTGTGACTGGCGGATTTATTTTAATTCTAAATGAGAGAGAATTCTCATGTCCCCAATTCGATTTGAAGAACCCTAGCTATTGATCACATAGCCCTTTTAGGCTTTCACCTTTTCTCACAATTCCTTCTTTAGACTAATTTGATAAAAATAAATATATTTTTATTTATATTAATAAAGTGCGCCTTGCCTACAAAAGGTGCGCACCTTTGCTTTGTGCCTAGGCTTCTAGGACATTTAAGCCTAGGTGTGCCTTGCACCTTTTAAAACTAAGAGAGGGGGAGAGAGAGAGAGATCATTGTCCAAAAGAACGCACAGAGGAAATATGTCTAAATTATCATCTGTCAAGAGAGTTGAACTCCTCACAAACCTAAAAAATCTATCATAAACTCAATTGGCAATAAGAACTTAAGAAGATTATTAAATCTCTCCATAAGTACAAGTAATTTATTTAGTAACCATTTTCTAATGTGCAACAATAATGCTAACCCGGATTTTCCAATTCATTTTTGATATACGTGTAGTTAATCTAAATTGTTTAAGGCCCACTCGTTACTTGAAAAAGGGCAGTTTGAACTTATTATAAGCTCGATCAAAGTCTAGAATTCATTTCTTTCAAGGAAAAATTTAGGGAACCGTCGGAAGTCACCTTTTAAATTCTTATTTTTTTTTGTAAAAAACCACCTTTCAAAAAAAATGTTGTAACCAATCACCCAATTTAGATTTTTTTGCTGTAATTCACCACCAACAGTACAAATGACGATTGAATCATTAGTAATCAAAGCTCATTTTCCTGCAATAGGTGGTGAATTACAATAAAATTTTAAACTGGGTGGTTATTGACAATATTTTTTTAAAAGGTGATATTTCACAAAAATAAGGATTTAAAAGTTGTTTTTTGACAAAATTTCCTAGAAAATATAATACCCAATATTTAGGTTATTTGCAAAAATTGTGAATAATAATCCAACCTTAGAATTATTTTTTAATCATCAAATTTTTAGGGATATCCATTTTTAATTGTCCCAAGTTCCCAAGAGGTAAATTACCTATTAACATGTCCACATTATATGCGAAGGGTCCAAAAGTAAGATTACTCCGTATTAGAATCAATTTAACATTATTCAAAGTTAGAGTTTAAGTGGCCCCCAAAGTCTATCCAATATCAAATATTTGTTACTTGATCTCTATCGCTTAAGGTGATAGTATCTATATTTTGGTAAGATAAATAATATAAAATTATCCCATTGAGAGTTGGTTATGCCTACATCTTAAGTGATAAGGACTCCCAATTTATATACCTATACTAAAACAGAGTCTTTTTTGACGGAATTTTTCCTCCTAAACTTTATTTTATTTTTTATTTTTTTATTTTTTTTTTTTTTTTGTTGCAAAATTATTAATTTTACTAGGAACTTAATTATTTATTGTTTTGATTAATTTTTTAGTTATATTTTTCTAGAGATTTAATTTCAAATACCATTATTTTAAAAACCGAGCATGGCTCGGGTAGTATTATATATATCACATCCTTTGTTTCAAGATAGCCTACAATTTCACAGAAAAAATATTCCACAAAAAATGAGAGGGTCTTTCACTAGAGTGAGTCACCATCTTAGACCCTGGGTTTTGGAGTGTGACAACTACCAAGGAGAGTGTGACAACTATTGAGGACTCTGGTACCCCTTTTCTCCCGGTGCTATTTGTAAGGCGAGTTTTAGATCTTGTTATATTTCCACTTAAGAGGTACGGAGTAACTATCATGGCTTACCCAATTGATTTGTACACGTATTATCTCCTACATTCGACAACTCACAAAACTATATAGTATTAATATAATATAATAATATACACCTCTACAAAAATGTATGTGGGTGAGGAATGAAACTAACATACCAATCTCAAGAACAAGACCAGAAAGAGCAGAACAACCAGGGCCTCCAGTAAGCCAGACCATAAGTGGGTCTCTTTCATAATCTCTCTCCGATTTTATGAAGTAATAAAATAATTGAACTTCTTCATTATCTCCCACCCCAACATATCTGCAATTTTTTCACTTTTCATTATAAACCCACAATTTAACCAAAATAAGGCCAAAAATAATTATAAAAAAACCCAATAAAACAAATGAAATACCCAGTTTCAAGATAAAATGGGAGAATGCCGGGAAATCCAGGTACAGATTTGACGATTTTGGGTGAAGCTGCATGCAAAATTGGGGTTAAAATATGGAGAAGATAGAGAATTGTAAATAATTTATGTGAGACTGTGTTTCCCATTTGAGGGGTTTAAAATATGGATGAATAAATCACAGTTTTGTGGGGAAGTTGGAAGAACATGTACAACCAAAAAATAAAACAAAAAACTACCGATTTTTAAATGAACAAGGTGTCAAAACGAGTACCACCAGGGGCGGAGCTACAATGGGGGCTGGCAGGGGCGCGGCCCCCATAATTTATTATGATATGACAGTATGACGTAACGTCCGTACGGGGAACATTGATTACCAAAAAAAAAAAAAGTCAGAACATTGCACATGGATTCTGGTCTCTGGATGTACTCGATTGCCCACCTTATAACTTTTTTTTATCGGCGCCAATTCAAAAATATACGAAGTAATAAGAATGAAAATAAGAAACTAACTTTAAATATACATTCATTACGCAATAGTGACTAATTTATTTATTATCAATGCATTTACAATTTACAGATCACAAGTATTAATCAAAAGCGTTTTAATTGATAGATATTACTCCATTCGTCCCCAAAAGCTTGACCCTTTTGGCCTAATTTTAGTCCCAAAATAATGATCTCATTTGCATTTTAATACCCACTAATTTGCAATAATATTTGTGCAAAATTAGTTTCCCCATGCAAATTTTGCTTTTTCTATATACTTTTATTACTTTCTCTTTCTACTTTTTTGCAATTCCAATATAAAATTCTCTTTTCAATGTACTTTTCTTAGCTTCCCCATACACTTATACTTCCAATTTAACTTTCTAAATACCCGCGAAATCAACCCAAAAGGGTCGTTCTTTCGGGGACGGAGGGAGTAATAAGGAAATAAAACGATATACCGAAGGCATAAACATACTTATATACTTTTGACTAAGTAATTTATTGACCTTATAACGTTTTGTCGCCTAAAATTTAATTACAAAAAAAAAAAAAAAAAAAAAATTGAAACAGTACGAACCAGCCGAGTGCTAGGTACTATCTCTATTTTTTTAAGTGTCCCACTTTTAAGAACGACCGTTTTTTTAAGTGTCTCATTACCAAAATGGATACCCACTCACATTATACAAAGTATATTATTTCTCTTTCTTCCTTTAACCTCACTATCATTATTCCTAGAGGTCCAATTCATATTTCTCTCTTTTACTTTTTCCAAATTTTTATTCCTATTCATACTCACTCATATACTTCGTAATCATTATTTTATTATTTTGCCTAAAACTATGTGCCCAAGGGTATGAGGCACTTAAAAAACGGAGGGAGTACTAAATAATGAATCAACGAGTACATGATATTGTTCACTCGTTCTTGGAATTAAATTGATCCCTTGAAAAAAGTGCAAGTACAATTGTTAGATGAGGATTGAATAAGTAGTAAAAGAGGGGAAAGGATTTTGTATTTTTGTGGGTTGTCAATACTTTTTTGGGAATTTGGTAGTTATTGTATATTAATAGTGATTAGGGGATTTTTCCCGCCACGTGGATCACTCAAGCCCTACCACGTGTCATCCACGAGGACCAATCAGAGGCCGCCACGTGTCACCTTTTGAGAGGTTCAAGGTAGACCAATCAGGCCACGACACGTGGCAGACGGATAGTCCATTAGGAAAATGGCCTCATATGACCCAAAATCCTAGGCAAAGCCCAGTCAGCCCTAGGTTTACTAAAACCTAGTACTAGGCACGCTTTCCAACACCCTATAAAAGGGAGATGTTTCCCTCTAAGGAACACGATTCAAAAACATTTAATTCACATTAACTCACAATCAGAGAAATTCAGACATCTGACACCTCAAACTGAGCAATTTTACATTGCAGATACTCTCTTGGAACCCAAGTGAGACTCTCTACTTTCCGCACTTTACTCCTCATACACGTTCTAACTTGACCGTCGGAGGCGGAACTCCCACCCATCGGAGTCTCCGTTGTTTTGCAGGTACATGCGTCCAGAAGTTAGTCTTGGAATTGTAACTCTCCCGCAGGGCATCAAAAAACCCCGAAACATTTGGCGTTGTCTGTGGGGAGAGTACTTTTGAGATGACTTCACAAGAACCTGTACTGCCTCTTAATGAGAAACGGCTTATGGCCGATGTCCAGGTCTACTCAGACCAGGATACAGATAACGATTATGAAGTCGCCACCCACACGGCCCCTGATGGGTCCCTCAGGACACGGCGCATCCGCCCCACCGAAAGGAGGGAACGGAACACCGACTAGGCAGGGCCTAGTGAAAAAGTCGGCCAGCCGGCTGATCAGCTCTAGGTGGCCGAAGGATCCACCCCCATCACTAGAAATGAGCTCATGACTCTCATGACAAGTTTCAAAGGGGAGATAAAGGATCTTATTGATAAACGGACGGTTGTCCCTACCAAGGAACAGTCGGTCAAGAAGCCCTCTCATTCAGGGAGGAAAAAGCCGGTCAAAGACCAAGAGGCCACTCCTTACCCTAAACCGAGGGAGGGACAGAAGCTCTTGATAAACTTGGCTGGACTTCGGTTCCCCGAGCTAGGGAAGAGGAAGGCCATTCGGCATGTACAACCGGATGGTTCCAAGAAAACATATTCCGACGCTCGGATGATAATCAAGCAAAAGAAAAATATGCAACTGTCAGAATCGGCCTCAACGTCAAACTTCAATGACAGCTTTTGGAATACCTTAATGAGGTATTCTCAATCAAACCAAGAGGACCAGATAGGCGACATGTCCGCTCACTCTAGTCCTCAAATGTTCCAGGCGGCCCAGTATGCGCCTCAACAGCCATACATGCCGTATGGGCAACCATATATGCAACCTACCCTCTTCGGGAGGTAGGCGTCACATAATGTCTACCCCTTGGACTAGCAGCTCCGACTGCTAAGACTTGGGGAACAGCCCTCAGCTTTCTCCTAGGAAATAACTAAGGTCGCATAGCCGACCAAGGTAAAAAATGTGTTGGTAGATACTTATGATGGTACCACCAATCTAGAAGACCACCTGATGGCGTACACCAACCCTATGTATTTTCAAGGGTTGGACGATGGTACATGGTGTAGATGCTTCCCGACCACATTGAAGGGCGTTGCCCAGCAATGGTTCGGCAACCTGCCAGCCGGATGTATAAATAATTTCAAGACGCTTGCCTACTTGTTCGTGTCAAACTTCTCAATGAATATCCCTGCAAAGAAGACAAGTCTTGACTTGGGAGCCATACAGCAGGGAGAAAATGAGGGGCTATGCTCATATATCAGGCGCTTTAATCTGATGAAAATTCAGATTCAAGGGCTGTCTGATGAGGTAGCCTACACATACTTTTTCAAAGGTCTGAAGGATGGGTTGGCCTTCAAGTTCGACCTCGTCAGAAAAAGGGTGGCTACCTTCCAAGAGGCACTGATGGAGGCAGATGCCTATATACAGGCGATCGAGCTCTGTAACATCAGTAAACAGTCGGACTTAAGGAGGTTTGACAAAAAAGAGAGTTGGCCATCACAGCCGGCTAAAAAAGAAGAAAAGAAAACATGTCTGGGTGGCTGAAAACTTCTGAACAACCATCCCAGAAGATAAAAGAGAAGCGAAGACGTACTCCCCAAAGTACGAATTCAATAAAGACTGTTACTTCATCCTCATGGGGATTAAAGACCGGGTCTCTATTAAGAAGCCGGCTCCTATGAAAGGTTTCGCCAAAAATTGAAACAAAAACAAATACTGCCACTACCATGAGGATATTAGCCATGATACCAACGAATGCTATAGCCTTAAGCGTATGTTGGACCACCTGGCTGACAAAGGGGTACTCAAGTCCTATGTTCTGAGGTCTAAAGTTACCCTACAAACTAACACTGGGCAGCCGCCCAAAAAGAAGTCCCACTCTGCTAATAGTTCGGATACTGATGAAACTCTGATCTATACAATAGCAGGTGGCTTCGTCGGAGGCGGCCCAACAATCCGGGGTAACAAGGACTACATTATACAGCTCGACATCAACTCGGTCGACGAGGGGCAAGCGTCCAAAGACTCCTTTCCCGAAGTTGTAGTTACCGAGGATGATAGGGGCAAACTCAGGAGGCCGCATGATCCTGTAGTCATCGAATGCAAGGTGGCTAACCAAAGAGTCGGTCGGATCCTCATAGACACTGGGAGTTCGTTTGATCTCATCAGTGACTAGCCCGAGAGTATGCACCAGGTCTCTCATCCCTTAGTGGGATTTGGGGGTGGTGTGGTATATCCGGTAGGTCAAATAGACTTACCTATTCGTCTGTGCAAGAAAGGGAAGGGACGCCACATGGTGGTCCGGTTCTTAGTTGTTGAAGAACTAACGGCCTACAACATGATTTTGGGGTGTCCTACCCTGAATGAATCCAAGGCTGTTATCATTCCGTCTCTCATGCTTCTCAAGTTTGAGAGGGATAAAGGAACAGTCGGCTCCTTACGGGGAAACCAGAAGATGGCTAGGGAGTGTTGATAAGTCTATTTTATATATATATTTATTCCCCGTCCCGTGATCATAGTTAGGAGTATTTTTTGCTCTTTAGAGCCAATTTTATTACTAATATGTGTTTTCTAGTGTTTTCGTAGTTGTGGTATTATTCTATAGGAAACTGCAGATTTGGAACATTTTCCGGCACTTAGTGGAGCCACCGCGAGCATTGGAGACGAACGCATTTCTATGATCGTATTACGAAGCCCAAGACCGTATTTGAGGAATCAATCCGGTAATTAAGGGCTCAATGAGGAAATTTGGAGCTTGGGCAATTCGATCCAAGAAGGATGACGAATTGGGCTAAGGTAACAAGGCCCAAAGGACGAAGAGGAGTAAGCCCAAGCATCCGCCCGACCGGGCAGTGCCCTCGCCCTGAGGCGCGCCCGGCCGGGCGAGAGGAGAAGACCATAGGGCGAAGGTTCGCCCGGATTCGCGCCCGACCGGGCGCGAGCAACACACATTATAGGAAAAAGGCGCGCCCGGCCGGGCGATGCCTCGCCCGACCGGGCGCGTGTTTACGTTAGGATTTTTATTTTGTTTTAACTTTTTCTTTATTTAGCTTTAAGAGTTTAGTATAAATACGCTTTTGTTAAGTGAGTTTAGGGGCGTCTTTGACACGGACGACCTTTCTTTCTCTCTCTCTTTTCTCTCTTCTTCTTACTTTCTCTCTCTACACTTTATCTCTCTACACACTCTTGATTTATACAATTCATTATTTCCTTTAATTTTGGTAACGATTTCTTCCCTCTTTATCTTCAATAATTTAATTGCTTTGACTTAATTATGCTTTCTTTAATTGCTTTGCTTAGTTTAATATTAAATATGTGTGAGTAGTTTAATTCTAGGGTTGTGGGGATCCATGAATAATATGAAGGGGTAAATTATTATTGTTTATTTTAATGATTGATTAATTTCCTATTGATTGATTTAATGCTATGCAATTAGATTTGCGCAGGTTTAATTGTATGAGTTTTGCAATATTGATTCGAGATTCGAGAGATGAGAATTGATGTTTAGGCTTAGTTTCAATAGGCATGCTAATCTATTAATGGTTAGGTCGAGATTCGTGAGATGAGATTTAATACCAGTAGATTAATTATGTGATTATAATACGTAGCGACAACCCTTTATAATCTGGTAAATTTATGCATTGATAATTGATCGTATGTTTTACCCTGGAGTATTATTTATTGGTGAACCTATACCCTAAAGCTTTTATTATTGATTATTCCTTTGTTTAATTTGCTTAGTTTTAATTATTAGTTTAATTCCTTCAAATACAATTTGATTACTTAATAATTTAGATTATAATTATTGATTAGGAATAAAAGAACATTGTTTCCCTGTGTATTCGACCCTACTTCCCTATCTGCTTTAGTTAGAGGACTTAGGAATTACTTTTGATTAGGTGATACAACTTAAGCTTGTCAAAATTTGGCGCCGTTGCCGGGGGAACGATTTTATTTTTTTTATTTCTGGTTATTTTTGTAGTCTAAATTATTTTCTTTCGTCTCAGAGAACGCAAGTTCTTTGGGACAGTTTCTCATATCTGTTTGTTTAGTTCTGTGTTTATGCCCAGGAGTTCTAGATCAGGTTACATTCCGTTTGACCCTGAAATTGAACGTTCTTTTCATAGACAAAAGAATCTTTTTAGAAAGGTATGAGCTACTTCCGAGGGTACTATACCTTTGGAACCACCATCTGATTCTAGTGATACAGAGGTTCATTCAGAATTAGAAGCAGAGATGACGCACCAACCACCTCGCAAGCTCAGCGATTATTCGCAGCCGACCCTGACAGATTTCCTACATCTTACTCCTCCACCTTCCCTCGAAGGAGTACAATTCAAAATCAAGCCCTAGTTTATCACTATGATTGAAAGGAAGCAATTTAGCGGAGCTAAGGGTGAAGATCCAAATCTTCATATTTTAGATTTCTGCCAGTATTGCAATACTATTAGGCAAAATGGGGTCACGCAGGACCAAATCAGGGAGACTCTTTTTCCCTTTTCTTTGTGTGGTAAAGCAAAATTGTGGTATAATGGATTGAATAGAGTTGCTCTTGGTATCACTAACTGGGATACTCTTGCTTTGAATTTCTATAATAAATATTACCCTGCAGAGAGAACAACTCTACTACGGAGTTCAATCACAAATTTTTCCCAAGAGGTTGATGAAAGTTTATATGAGGCTTGGGAAAGATTCAAGGATCTGCAGAGAGAGTGCCCACACCATGGGATGCAACAATGGCAGCTTATTCAAGCCTTCTACAATGGGCTTGGAAATTCCTTCAGATCAATCCTTGATTCGGCAGCTAATGGGAGATTTATGAATCTGAATGAAGATATAGTAGGAACGGTTATTGAAGAGATGGCAATACACAACTCCCAATATGGGAATCCTAGAGGTTTTTCCAACAAGGGGAAGCATAGTGTTGATTCGGTATCCTTTGTTCAGGCTCAATTAACCACTATTTGTCAGAAACTTGATAATCTTAGTACTATTATTCCTGCTCCCGTAGCTAATGTTTCTGCTGTGAAAAATTCTAATGATGCTTTTTGTGAAAATTGTGGAATTGCAGGTCATTGGGAACAAGATTGTAGGAGTTCCATGGAGCAAGTTAATGCCTTCCAAACCTATAGGCAAAATAACCCATACTCCAACACTTATAATCCTGGCTTCCGAGACCATCCAAATCTTTCCTACCGAAGTACCAATGTGCTAAACCCTCCAACTCCACAACAACCACAGCAAGAAGCACCACAACAAACACAGCAACAATATTAACAACCTCCCAACCAAAGGGGCCAACCACAAAATCCACCTCCACCCACTGACCCCGCCTTGTCCGAAATTAGAACTATGTTAGCAAGTATGCAAAAACGCATGCAGAGTAGGGATGCGCAAATTGATGCACTTTTAGCACATAATAAAATCGTAGACAATCAAATTGTGCAACTTTTCTCTGCTCTACAAACTCGCCAGCAGGGAGCCCTACCATCGCAACCGGTGCAACCTACAGATCACGTGAATGCAATTACGCTGAGAAGTGGTTCAACTTTCGATGGGCCTCCTATGCCCAAAGATGATGAACCTATAATTACAAAAATTATTAATCATGATTCTGTTAAAACAAATATTGTTGTTACTAGCCCTACAGGGCTCCAAAGTAAAACTAACATTTCTGATGATACATTGCAGGTTGTAACTCCAAAGAAGGATAAAAATCAAGACAAGAGTGGGGATGTACAGAAACCAGTTATCAAACTACCATTCCCAAATAAACATCTTAAGAATAAGTTGGATAAGCAGTTTGGTAAGTTTCTGGAGGTTGTCAAGAATTTGCAGGTAACAGTTCCTTTTACAGAATTAATTACTCAAGTTCCTGCATACCCTAAATTTATGAAAGAGATCTTGACTAGAAAAAGATCTATTAGTGAGGTAGAGACAGTTGCTTTTACTGAGGAATGTAGTGCTATCACTAGTAGAAAAAAAGAATTAGGCAACCCCCCTATGGCAACGGTTCATGAAAACCGTTGCCAACTTGCTATGAGCGCCATTTTTTTTTTTAAAAAAAAAAATTTGGTTACATTTGGCAACGGTTAACCGTTGCCAATTGATAAAATTTAAAAAAAAAATTAAAAGGGGTAGATTGGCAACGGTTAACCGTTGCCAATTTAAAAAAAAAAAAATTCGGGTTTTTGAATACAAACAGCAAGACTGTGCAAACGTTCTTCTTTCACCTCCAAAAACGCACGCCTTCTCTCTCCCCAAACCATTCCTCCATTGAATTGAAGCTTCCATTGAAGGGGTTTATTCTTCTGCCTCCCTCAAGCACGCTTTCCTCTGTTTTTGCTTTCATCCTTACGTTTTTGCTTTTGCCTCCCTACGCATGCACTCAGCTCTTCTCTTCTGCCTCCCTCCATATATGCTTGCATTATTGAAGTATGTAGCAGCTCCTCCATTGTTATAGCGCTCCTCATTGCTAGGTAAGTCGTAATAGCGCTCCTCCATTGTTATGGTTTTTGAAGAATTGGTGTTTAAATTAGTTAATATTGACAAGTTTCTTGTAATTGCTAGGGTTTGTCAAGAATTGGTCTTTTGTGTTAGCATGAATTGGGTCTGTGATGTTGGAACTTGAATAGAGTTATTTATAGTTAGACGTTCCTTGGTATTGAAAAGATGATATACCCTTGTATCTTATTACTATAATTTGACAGATGTTTGTGATGATACCGTGTCTGTCAAACTGGCTTCGAATGAATTGAATGAAATTTTAAAAAAATTCAGCGAAACTGCTGAATATACATGTATACAAGCTTCTTGTATCTCTTACCAACTTTCTACTGAAACAGATAAAGATGAATTGGCCTTAGAAGAGTTGCAACTGTCTTTCCCAGAATATATAACAGGAAGATTATAAACCAAAATTTGTCAGTTAAAGCTACCTGGGTTTCATGCAGATACAAAATTGAAGCTACCTGCATAATTTCTTTCTTCCAAATTTTGGATCTTTCCTCTGATTCTAATTTTAGCAATGCACCAACTGCCCTTAACCTTGTTGCTGCTTTCATTGCTGAATTTCAGCCAAAGACATGGATAGAAAATAGTTTCTATATATACCTTTCTAACTTGCATTTTTATGAACCATATTTGTTCATTTATACGCGCAAGGCTCAGCTCCCCCTCCACAAATGTAAGGCCTTTTTAAGTTGTTATTGTATTTAGTACAAGCTACATTTACCTATATTTCTAAATTGTTATGAGAACTTTATTTATCATCACTAATAAAGTTGAGAATTTTATTTTTTTTATAGGATAATTTAGTCCTTTTTATTTAAGAGAACAAAGTTGAGAGTTTAGGGTTTAGGGTTTAGGGTTTAGGGTTGAGAGTTTAGGGTTTAGAGTTTAGGGTTTAGGGTTTAGGGTTTAGGGTTGAGAGTTTAGGGTTTAGGGTTTAGGGTTTAGGGTGTAGGGTTTAGGGTTTAGGGTTTAGGTTTTGAATATACTTTTCTTTATGAGTTGCTTCTAACTATATATATGCGTGTTTCAGGCTAAGAAATGGGTGTCAAGGGCTTCTAGGGTAAGATCATCAGTTTGGAGAGTGGGCGGAAAACATCCTGGTATGGTATCTTACTCTGACTGTCCTTGTTCTTGCATTCCTCACTAATATCATTCTTATCTTTTCCCTTAATCTGGTTTTCTATTTGTGTTCTATATAGGTTACACTGAAAAAGATTATCAGGAATTTTTGGACGAAGCATAGACCTTGGCATTGACCTTCTATTTGAGAGTGTTGAGCCTTTATAGGTACTCAGGTACATATATATATATATATATATAACTTTATGTGCTTTAAATAAGTTCTTGGTTGCACAATTTTGTGGAGATGGTGTGTGATATAACTTTAGTGCATCTTCTATCATGATGTGTGATTAAACCATTGGTTTTTAATTGATTGCATGTATCATCATATGCCTAGATACCCGTTCAAGGCTTTCTCATTAGGAGAAAGTCTTGAATAGTCACCTATAACTAAGTGATAATGACATGTTTTAACTAGTTATGAGTTCAATAGACATGAATTGTAAAAAATAGGCATCATAGTAGCCAAAATGGCCTTACTTGAGCCATTTTGGTTGAAATTGCGTCCCAAAGCCTCTTACTTGCTCTTTTCTTGTAATCTCAAGCATTAGTCACCTATAACTAAGTGATAATGACATGTTTTAACTAGTTATGAGTTCAATAGACAAGAATTGTAGAAAATAGGCATCATATTAGCCAAAATGGCCTTACTTGAGCCATTTTGGTTGAAATTGCGTCCCAAAACCTCTTACTTGCTTTTTTCTTGTAATCTCAAGCATTAAGTGATAATGACATGTTTTAACTAGTTATGAGTTCAATAGACATGAATTGTAGAAAATAGGCATCATAGTAGCCAAAATGGCCTTACTTGAGCCATTTTGGTTGAAATTGCGTCCCAAAACCTCTTACTTGCTCTTTTCTTGTAATCTCAAGCATTAGTCACCTATAACTAAGTGATAATGACATGTTTTAACTAGTTATGAGTTCAATAGACAAGAATTGTAGAAAATAGGCCTCATAGTAGCCAAAATGGCCTTACTTGAGCCATTTTGGTTGAAATTGCGTCCCAAAACCTCTTACTTGCTCTTTTCTTCTAATCTCAAGCATTAAGTGATAATGACATGTTTTAACTAGTTATGAGTTCAATAGACATGAATTGTAGAAAATAGGCATCATAGTAGCCAAAATGGCCTTACTTGAGCCATTTTGGTTGAAATTGCGTCCCAAAGCCTCTTACTTGCTCTTTTATTGTAATCTCAAGCATTAGTCACCTATAACTAAGTTATAATGACATGTTTTAACTAGTTATGAGTTCAATAGACAAGAATTGTAGAAAATAGGCATCATAGTAGCCAAAATGGCCTTACTTGAGCCATTTTGGTTGAAATTGCGTCCCAAAACCTCTTACTTGCTCTTTTCTTGTAATCTCAAGCATTAAGTGATAATGACATGTTTTAACTAGTTATGAGTTCAATAGACATGAATTGTAGAAAATAGGCATCATAGTAGCCAAAATGGCCTTACTTGAGCCATTTTGGTTGAAATTGCGTCCCAAAACCTCTTACTTGCTCTTTTCTTGTAATCTCAAGCATTAGTCACCTATAACTAAGTGATAATGACATGTTTTAACTAGTTATGAGTTCAATAGACAAGAATTGTAGAAAATAGGCATCATAGTAGCCAAAATGGCCTTACTTGAGCCATTTTGGTTGAAATTGCGTCCCAAAACCTCTTACTTGCTCTTTTCTTGTAATCTCAAGCATTAAGTGATAATGACATGTTTTAAATAGTTATGAGTTCAATAGACATGAATTGTAGATAATAGGCATCATAGTAGCCAAAATGGCCTTACTTGAGCCATTTTGGTTGAAATTGCGTCCCAAAACCTCTTACTTGCTCTTTTCTTGTAATCTCAAGCATTAAGTGATAATGACATCTTTTAACTAGTTATGAGTTCAATAGACATGAATTGTAGAAAATAGGCATCATAGTAGCCAAAATGGCCTTACTTGAGCCATTTTGGTTGAAATTGCGTCCCAAAACCTCTTACTTGCTCTTTGCTTGTAATCTCAAGCATTAGTCACATTTAACTAAACCCAATTATTATTACTTCACTTCTACTAACTCACATTTTGTGTATTCCAAGTTTTGCAAGGGGCAAACAGGACAGCCATACACGAGCGAGGAACTCCATGTAATTCGGGAGATGTTGGCGACCTACATCACATTTAATTTGTAAATATCGTTTACTAGCTAGCTACTTCATCAATCCTAGCCTTAGCTTACTAATTATGTACTATACATGAAACATTTTTCAAATTTATATCATCTCTTGCGATTGTTATTATTAATTATTTATGTATTGTTATTAATAATACTAATATTGTTACTATTATCATAATAATTATTATTAATATTACTATTATAATAATAATTATTATTAATATTAATATTAATATTATAATAATAATAATTATTATTATTAATGTTAATATTATAATACTAATAATATTGCAGCAAAAAAAAAAAAAAAAAAAACAGGTCAATATTAGTGCAGCAAAAAAAAAAAAAAAAAAAAGAATACAGGTCAATGGCAATGGTTACCGTTGCCGATATTAAAAAAAAAAAATAAAAAAGCGCGCCATTGTATTTGGCAACGGTTAACCGTTGCCAACTCAAGCAATTGGCAACGGTTAATCGTTGCCAATTTTTTTTTTTTTTTAAAAAAAAAGGGTCCACGATCATTGGCGACGGTTAACCGTTGCCAATTGCTTAAGTTGGCAATGGTTAACCGTTTCCAATTGCTTAAGTTGGCAATGGTTTTGAACCGTTACCAATTATTTTGGGATTTGGCAACCCTCAAATACCCAACGGTTCAAAACCGTTGCCTTTGGGGGGGGGGTTTGAACAGTTGCCAATTTGCTCTTTTCGTGTAGTGTATACTACAGAATAAATCTCCACCTAAGCTAAAAGATCCAGGTAGTTTTTCTATTCCTTGTCACATTGGAAATTTGATGATTGATAAAGCCTTATGTGATTTGGGTGCTAGTGTAAGTGTTATGCTATTATCTGTGAGTTCTAAATTAAATATGGGTAAATTAAAAGCTACCAATATTACTCTACAAATGGCTGATCGTTCCCTTAAATATCCTTTAGGTGTTTTAGAGGATGTACCTGTTAGAGTAGGTAAATTTTACATACCTGTTGATTTTGTTGTTCTTGATATGGAGGAAGATTTGCAAATTCCAATTATATTGGGTAGACCATTCCTTCATACTGCAGGGGCAATAATAGATGTGAAAAGTGGTAAACTTACGTTATGTGTAGGGGATGAAAACATTATTTTTATTTTACATAATGCCCCCAAAAGCCCCATGTTGGAAGAAAAGTGCTATAGTATTGATGTGGTTGATGTATATAATTTTTCTAATAAGCCCCAAGCTCTCGTTAGAGATCCCTTGGAGGCGGTATCTTGTGTTACATCTTCCACAGGAAAAACTACTACATGGAAGGATGAAGTGGATGCTGTAGAAAGGGCTCTAAATTGTGTAGGGCTTGGGTTTGATGAGGAACAAGTGGAGAAAAAGGAACAAATTGAGAAAAATCGGACTCAAAGTGTTGTAGGGCGCCCGACCGGGCGCGAGAGGAAGTCCGTATACGAGCATACTCGCCCGACCGGGCGCGAGAGAAAAGAGGATTTTTGCCCAAAATTCGCCCGACCGGGCGAACAACCGCCCGACCGGGCGCGAGAACAAAGGTCGAAAAAAGAGCTAAGCTCACCCGACCGGGCGCGAGATCGCTTCAGCAAAACCGGCCAACTTTAAAAAGCCATAACTTTTGCGTTTCTTTATGGAAGTTTGCGTGTGACCTGTCATTGGAAAGCTCTTCAAGTCTACTTTCCAATGCAATTAGAATCACTGCATTATCATTTTTATAAAAAAAGGTTATGATCAAAATAGTGAAGCTGATTTGTTTTTACTTTTTTTCTCACTAACATTTTGTTTCTTTCTTGTCCAGAATTGTAACAAGGTGATGCATCGCAATGATTGGGATGGTGGAGGTTATGAGTTTGATGATGAGGGGTAGTCTCCTGGGTTACTTTCTTCCCTTTGAGCCAATGAGGACATTGTCTGGTTTGGCTTGAGGGGAATTTCTTGTATATACAAGTACCCTTTCTTCCCTTTTCTCTTTATTTTATTTGGTGTGTTTAGTTTAGTTTTATTGCTTTCTAGGTTAGATTTATTGCTTTGATTTTTTTTTTTTTAAAAAATACAAAAATACGTTCCAATGAATTATAAATCATGCTTTCCTGTGCCCCATACATGAAAATTGTTTTGATTCTTGGTATATGATAATGAGTATTGTAGATAGGTTAGCCATGATTTGATATTTGATTGCTTTGATGTCTTAACATGAGTCAATTTTGTCCAACTGCTTGTGAATATAGTGCTTGACTAGTTGATTTGGTTAGGAATGTGTGTTAGTTCCTGGTATGTCAATGAAGTTGAGTATTGGTTTATAACTTTGAGTAATGTTTGTATGACTCATTATTATGCACAATGAGGAGGACGAAGGCATTTGTTCTTTTAGGTGGCCTTCAGATAATTTTAGATACATTTGTTCCCTTCTTGCTACCCATGTTGTTGCTTGTGCCCTTTTATTGTTTATTAGCCACATTACAAGCCTATTTTGCCCCATTGGTTACTAGTCCCAAGCTTGGCTTGGGGGAGCTATTAGTGAGTGAGGTGAGGGAGTTTGTAGTGTGCATTTTCATTTGCACAGTTTTGGGTGGGCTTGAGAAGTTGCATAATTGTTCTTACTTTTGTGAGTTGGAATATATTGAAAAAAAAAGTGTTCAAAAGTAAAAAAAGTTCCGATGTGAGATAAAAGAAGGAAAAAAAGAGAAAAAAAATTTGTTTGATGTTCAAATGTTATATCGAAGGTTTCTAGAAAAATAAAAGTGAAAAAAAATCAAAAGAAAAAAAAAAAGAGTTCAAGGTTTGTTGATCACTCAAGTTCTATAATATCATATTTGAATGAGTGAAATTGTAAGTGTTGGGTATTTTTAATATAATCGGATGTTTGGTGAATTTTCGGTAGAGTTGAGTTGTGTTGGATATGATTTGGTCATTATTTAATTTTTACCTTGGTTTTATTTTTTAGGGTTTGGCTCCCTTAAGCATTGCTTTACTCTCTCGTTTTCCTAAATTTTTCCTACCCTTTACCTAAGCCTTACATTACAAGCTTTGAAGACCTTCCCACTTTTGTGCATAGAGTTGTGTGAATGTGGAATTAGTTGTTTATCAATGCAAAGAATGAATAGATTTATTTCGAGTCGACTAGTAGGTTGAGTGCATGTCTTTTAAACACACGAGTGTTGTGAGTTTGGGAGGGCATTGTTCACATTAAAGGGGTTGGATGGAGA
The DNA here is from genome assembly GCF_001683475.1 of Chenopodium quinoa. Taxonomy (NCBI): domain Eukaryota; kingdom Viridiplantae; phylum Streptophyta; class Magnoliopsida; order Caryophyllales; family Amaranthaceae; genus Chenopodium; species Chenopodium quinoa. The sequence goes on along the minus strand of NW_018745540.1, from coordinate 880,809 downwards.
GCGATCGGATACATTTTATATCCGCCACATAAATGAGAGTTGAGTGTGTGAGCACTAGTCTTGAATTCTATATGCTCTTGTGGTTTGCTCTATTTGACAATTGATAGGAAGGATGAGTAGTTAGATGAATTTGATTGGTTAATTTTGATGCATATTTATTGGATTTTCCCTGAATCGGTTATGTTTGGTTTTGATTGATTAATGGGGTGAAGTATGATTTGTTTGTCCATTGATGAGCTCTTTGCTTTGGGACAAGCAAAGGTTTGGCTTGGGGGAGTTTGATAAATCTATTATATATATATATTTATTCCCCATCCCGTGATCATAGTTAGGAGTATTTTTGTCTCTTTAGAGCCAATTTTATTACTAATATGTGTTTTCTAGTGTTTTCGTAGTTGTGGTATTATTCTATAGGAAACTGCAGATTTGGAACATTTTCCGGCACTTAGTGGAGCCACCACGAGCATTGGAGACGAACGCATTTCTATGATCGTATTACGAAGCCCAAGACCGTATTTGAGGAATCAATCCGGTGATTAAGGGCTCAATGAGGAAATTTGGAGCTTGGGCAATTCGATCCAAGAAGGATGACGAATTGGGCTAAGGTAAGAAGGCCCAAAGGACGAAGAGGAGTAATCCCAAGCATCCGCCCGACCGGGCAGTGCCCTCGCCCTGAGGCGCGCCCGGCCGGGCGAGAGGAGAAGACCATAGGGCGAAGGTTCGCCCGGATTCGTGCCCGACCGGGCGCGAGCAACGCACATTATAGGAAAAAGGCGCGCCCGGCCAGGCGATGCCTCGCCCGACCGGGCGCGTGTTTACGTTAGGATTTTTATTTTGTTTTAACTTTTTCTTTATTTAGCTTTAAGAGTTTAGTATGAATACGCTTTTGTTAAGTGAGTTTAGGGGCGTCTTTGACACGGACGACCTTTCTTTCTCTCTCTCTTTTCTCTCTCCTTCTTACTTTCTCTCTCTACACTTTATTTCTCTACACACTCTTGATTTATACAATTCATTATTTCCTTTAATTTTGGTAACGATTTCTTCCCTCTTTATTTTCAATAATTTAATTGCTTTGACTTAATTATGCTTTCTTTAATTGCTTTGCTTAGTTTAATATTAAATATGTGTGAGTAGTTTAATTCTAGGGTTGTGGGGATCCATGAATAATACGAAGGGGTAAATTATTATTGTTTATTTTAATGATTGACTAATTTCCTATTGATTGATTTAATGCTATGCAATTAGATTTGCGCAGGTTTAATTGTATGAGTTTTGCAATATTGATTTGAGATTCGAGAGATGAGAATTGATGTTTAGGCTTAGTTTCAATAGGCATGCTAATCTATTAATGGTTAGGTCGAGATTCGAGAGATGAGATTTAATACCAGTAGATTAATTATGTGATTATAATACGTAGCGACAACCCTTTATAATCTGGTAAATTTATGCATTGATAATTGATCGTATGTTTTACCATGGAGTATTATTTATTGGTGAACCTATACCCTAAAGCTTTTATTATTGATTATTCCTTTGTTTAATTTGCTTAGTTTTAATTATTTGTTTAATTCCTTCAAATACAATTTGGTTACTTAATAATTTAGATTGTAATTATTGATTAGGAATAAAAGAACACTGTTTCCCTGTGGATTCGACCCTACTTCCCTATCTGCTTTAGTTTGAGGACTTAGGAATTACTTTTGATTAGGTGATACGACTTAAGCTTGTCAAGTGTTACCTCCCTGATGTCAAGCCCACTATGGTCGCAGTCGGCCCTAGTGGAGAAACTACTGACCTTGACCAAGTCAAGGAAGCTGCGCCTGCTGCAACAGCAGCCGACAAGAAGAGAATGGCCAACCAAATGGTGGCCGAGAAAAAAGACAGGCAATAGCAATCACTGACGGTCAAAGTCCGGATGAACTCCGTCCCTAGCCGGCTGGTGAGAACATGGACATCGTCCTAGATGACTCTCGTCCTGACCGGACTGTAAAGGTTGGGACGACTGCTTTTGCTGAACTCGGTGCAGACTTGCAGCACTTGTTAAAAGAATTCAAAGACATCTTTGACTTTGAGGTGGACGAGATGCCGGACATCAGCCCGGATTTAGCCGTACACAAACTTGCTGTGGATCCCAAACAGAAGTCGGTAAGGCAAAAGAAGAGGAACCATGGTGAGGAAAGAAGCCAAGCGGCAGCCGCCGAGGTGAAAAAATTGTTAGATGCTGGGTTCATTCGGCAATGTTATTTCCCTGACTAGGTTGCCAATGTTGTGTTTGTAAAGAAGCCGAATGGAACCTGGCGCATGTGTGTAGACTACACAGACCTTAACAAGGCATGTCCGAAGCAGGTCCGAAGGATAGCTATCCTCTCCGAAAAATCGACAATTTGGTCGACTCTACAGCCGGCCACGCCTTGATGAGCTTCATGGACGCCTATTCAGGCTTCCACCAGATACCCTTGTGGAAGAAAGATCAAGAAAAGACGGCATTCGTCACTAATCAGGGGTTATTCTGCTATACTGTGATGTCGTTTGGTTTGAAAAATGTGCCTGCTATCTTCCAGAGAATGATTAATACAATATTCGTTAATCAAATTGGAGCGAATATGGAGGCGTACATCGATGATATGATTGTCAAATCCAAACTACAAACGGACCATCTTACAGACCTTCGAGAAACATTCGCCACACTTAGGCGGCACCAGGTCATGCTTAATCCCAAGAAATGTGTTTTTGGTGTTGAGTCTGGGAAGTTCCTCGGATTTCTGATTGATCAAAGGGGGATAAAGGCCAATCCAGAGAAAATACAGGCGGTCATAGACATGCAGTCGCCCCGTACTGTAAAGGAAGTTCAAAAATTGACAAGTTGTCTGGCGGCATTGGGGAGATTCCTCAGTCGGTCAGGTGACAAGTGCCTCTATTTATTCCAAGCAATCAAGAAGAAGACTGTGTTTGAATGGGGGACAGATGCAGAGGCGGCCTTCCAAAAGTTGAAGGAACACTTGCACTCTTTGCCAAGGCTCGTCAGCCCTTTGTCAAAGGAAGCTTTATACATGTACTTGGCCGTCTCTGATCATGCTCTCAGTGCCGTTCTCCTTGCTGAAAGAGACGGCTGCCAGCTCCCCGTCTATTTCATCAGCCCTGAAAAATGTTGAGTTACGATACCCCATGGCTGAAAAATTTGGCCTGGCCCTCTTCATGGCAGTTAAGAAGCTGAAACTTTACTTCTTGGCACATCCGCTCGTGGTCTACACTGATCAACCAATCAAGCGGCCACTGACAACCATGGTATCATCCGGCCGAATGATTAAGTGGGAAATTGAAATGCAAAGCCTAGAAATTACTTTTGAGCCAAGGAAAGTAGTGAAGGGGCAGGCACGTGCCGACTTCATTGTTGAAATGACTAGGCCGGCTGATCCAGACAATCTTGACCAAGTCTGGAAGGTATATGTGGACGGGAGCTCCACAATGAATGGTTGTGGAGCAGGTGTCATATGTTAGTCTCCTGAAGGGGACAAATATGAATAAGCATTGCGTTTTAATTTCCAGGCCTCGAACAATGAGGCAGAATATGAAGCCCTACTAGCCGGCATCCGCATGTGTAAGGCGGCTGGGGAAAAGAAAGTGGACGCCTGTTCTGATTCACAATTGATTGTTAGCCAATACCATGGTGACTATGAAGCCACACATCCGGCTATGATCAAATATCTATAGGCGGTCAAAGAAGAGGTTGGGACACTTAAAGAATTCCACCTAAGTCAAGTGCCTAAGTCCGAGAATAACTAGGCGGATGCCCTCTCTAAATTAGCATCATCTGCCTCTTGTGACACACCAAGGTCTGTTTTCTGGGAAGTAATGGAAAAAAGAAGCATCGAGGAGGAGCCCATTGGAATTCTCGATAGAAGCTCAACCTGGATGGATGGCATCCGGTCATACTTAACAGACGGCACCCTGCCAGATACTTACCCAGAAATGATCATAATGAAGAAGCGTGCATCCAACTTTGAAATTCATAAAGGGGAACTTTTCAAAAAAGGCTACCTACAACCTCTTCTGAAGTGTGTTACCCCAGAAAAGGGCCGAGAGGTCCTCAAAGACTTGCATTCAGGGTTCTGTGCCTCCCATATAGGCGGTTGGACACTAGCAAAGAGAGTTAGGCGGCAAGGCTACTTTTGGCCTACCCTTGAAGCAGACGCCATGGAGATGGTGAAAAAATGTGACAAGTGTCAAAGGTTTGGCAAGCTCATCCATCGTCCGGCCACTGACCTGACGGCTATCCATAGCCCAGTACCATTCTCCAAATGGGGCATGGACATTCTGGGTCCCTATACGCCTGCTACAGGCGGACGGAGATATATTTTGGTAGCAGTCGACTACTTCACCAAGTGGGTAGAAGCGGATGCAGTCAAGGGCATTAAAACAAAAGATGTCATCTTCTTCATTTGGAGAAATATCATCACTCAGCATGGAGTACCCATGTCTATGGTCTTTGACAATGGACCTCAGTTCGAGACGCCTGCTCTCAAGAACTAGTTGGGAGACCAAGGGATCTCTCACTGTTTTGCATCATTCGGCCGCCCCCAAGCAAATGGCCAGGTTGAAGCCTTTAACAAGTTAATCTCTGATGGCATCAAAAAGAAGATTGAAAGAGCTAGCGGGCTATAGGCAGACGAGCTACCGCATGTTTTATGGGCCATTAGGACGACTGAAAAAGGGGCGAATGGTGAAACTCCATTTCTCATGGCTTATGGGGCAGAGGCTGTTTTGCCTATTGAGCACTATGAGCCGACTCTTCAAGTCATGCTTTATGACGAAGAGGCTAACTGGGAGGCCATGTGGCTATCATTGGATTCACTTCCAGAATGCAGGGGCAATGCAACCTTGCGCCATTAGATCTACCGTCTGAGAATGACGAGAGCTTACAATAAAAGAGTGCACAAGCGGCCCCTAAAAGTGGGGGACTTTGTGCTACGAAAAATGGAAGCAGTCGATAGGGCTAACGAGCAGGGAAAGATGACTCCTAATTGGGATGGCCCCTACCGAATCTATGAGGAAGTCAAGGTGGCACCTACCGCCTGGAAACACCAGATGGCAGGCAGCTAGCCAGAACTTGGAATGAAGACAACTTGAAAAAGTACTACTTCTGAGATTTGTAAATTATGTAAGCATATCAATAAAATTTGCAATTTATTTTTCAGATTTTTGCAAGTCTCCTCAGTGGGGCAAGTCGCCTATACACAGTCGACCTTATTTCCTTTAATCACTTACTCTCGCATGAGTAAAGATGTTAAGTCTAGACAACTTAACAAATTGTTCTTCTCTGAACAACCTAATGAGGCCACAGGCCGGATGATCAATCTGAGGCCCATGGTGACAGGCTAAAGTCGTATTACTTAATCAAAAGTAATTCCTAAAACCACTAACTAATATAGATAGGGAACTAGGGTCGAATCCACAGAGAAACAGGTCTTTCTATTCCTAATTAATTAATACAATCTAAATTATCAAGTAACCAAATTGTTTTGTGAGAATTAAACTAATAACTAAACTAAAGCAAATTAAATAAGGGAGGAAAATAATAATAAAAGGCCTAGGGTATAGGTTCACCAATAAATAATATTCCAGGGTAAAAATAATAATCAATGATTAATGCATAGATTAATCAGATCATAAAGGGCTTTCGCTACGTATTACGATCACAGAATTAATCTAGCGGTATTAAATCGCATCTCTCGAATCTTGACTTAACCATTTATAAATTAACCTGCCTATTGAAACTAAGCCTAAACATCAATTCTCATCTCTCGAATCTCGAATCAATATTGCATAACTCATACAATTAAACCTGCGCAAATCTAATTGCATAGCATTAAATCAATCAATAGGAAATCAACCAAAACATTGACAATCAACAAATAATAAATTACCCCGTCATATTAATTATGGATCCCCACGACCCTAGAAATAAAACTACTCACACATATTTAAATCTAAACTAAGCAAGGCAATTAAAGAGAGCATAATTAAATCAAAGCAATTAAATTATTGAAAGTAAAAAGGGAATAAATCGTTACCAAAGTAGACGGAAGTAAAGAATTGCATAAACTAAAAGTGTCGAGAGGGATCAAGAGTATTAACTAAAAGCTTAAAACTAAAAACTAAGAAATTAAACTAATGAGAAAAGTAGAGAGAGAGAGAGAGAGAGAGAGAGAGAGAGAGAAAAGAAGGTCCGAAACTCGCTTAACAAAAGCGTATTTATATTAAACTAAGAAAACCTAAGCTAAAACGAAGATTAAAAGTGCTAAACAAACTCAGAAACACACGCCCGGTTGGGTGCCATCTCGCCCTGCCGGGAGCGCCTTTGGGCGAGGGCTTGCCCTGGCGGGCAAGCTCCTAGGCAAACTTGGACTTCTTCAATTGGACCGTTTCTTAGCCCAATTCGCATTTCCTCTTTGGGTTTTGAATACATGGTCTATTGCCCCGGACTCTTCTTCTTCCCTGAGCCCTTAATCACCGATTTGATGACTCCAACCGGTCCTGGGCTTCGGAATGTGGTCATATGAATGCGATTATACTCCAACGCTTTTAATGGCTCCAATAAATCCAGGAAAATGCTCCAAATCCGCAATTTCCTATAAAACAATACCAAATCTACGAAAACACTAGAAAACGCATATTAGTAACAAAAGTAGCTCCGTAGAGCTCAAATAATCACAATTATGACCATTGGGACGGGGAATAAATATATATATAAAATAGACTTATCACATGGCCGGATGATCCTTATGAAATTAAACTAATACGTTTGTCCCAAAAAAGTGCAGGCGTCCGGCGACATCCAGCCGGGTGAATTCGTCGCAGAGAGCATCTCCCATTTGGGTGGAACATTGCTCTATAAACCTAAAACAAACGGCCCTACCGAGTTTCTCCTAGGAAACCTTGCAGTCTTTTGACCTAAGACAAAGATAAACGTACTGCTAAACTGCAAACACGCGGTAGACAATCAAAATCTAAGTCAGAAACCGCCTGTTATTGCTTAGGACAATATAGAAGGCATAATTTGAGTAAATAGCTAAGCAAAACTTGGCGAATAAAGAGGTACCATGCGGCCAAAGCCGCCTGTTTCCTCTACTCACTCAAATCAAAGTGACAGAGATTGATTAACCCAAAGGGTTAACTCATAGTCACATTTGCAACCTTGGAATGGAACCTAAACGGTGCAAATCAAGCCGCCTGTTTTTTGGCAAACAAACGGTATTCGGCCACGATTCCTTCTAAAGGTTATCAAGCAGTAACCGCTTGTAAACCTACAGGCGAAAACTACGGCTGAATATTCCAAGCGTCGCCTGTTTCCATACGAGAAACGATCAATGGCCTAAAAATTGTAAACAGAAAACACATGCGGCCACGGCCGACTGATTCTTCTGTTTACTCAAGTTCAAGTGACGGAGACTGATTAACCTCAAAAGGTTAACTCATAGTCACTCACCCAACCTACAATGGGATCTAAAAGGTACGAATGAAGCCACATGTCCTTGTAATAAACAGACGGCATTCGGCCACTGTTCCTACTTAGGTTAGCAACACCGTGAAAACTATGATTAAAAACATCTAGATTGGCGCCTATTCTGTACAAGCGCCAAGTAGACGGACTATTTAAGATCAATAAAATAAACTAAGTGCAAACTTAGTATGTTGCGGTTTCCTATAAGGCCGAGAGCCGAGTTATGCTAGGTGTTCGCCTAGGCAATAACCGATTGACCGCCTGGTTTGGGGCAATCACCATAGTGATTGATTGACCTAGAATCAGTAATACTCAAAGTATCAAAAATTCCAAGTCAATCAACTCACCTCTGAAAACCAGGCGACAGTCGCACAGGGGCAAGAACAGTCGGTATATAAAGCATTCATGAAAACAAGAAGCAAGCTAATACACTTAGCAAATTCATGAAAAGCAAAAATTCAAAAAAAAAAAAAAAAAAAAAAAGAAAACCTTCAAAATTTGAAGAAACTGGCAAAAACAGCCGAATGATTAATATTAACAGTCGGCCAGGAGACCGACAAGAAATGTTAAAAATTGAAATTGTCAATAAACCCCGACCCCTTTATCGGGTAATGATACAGAACAAGCGGCACACAGGCCGAAGAAAGTTGACATATAAAAATGGGAGTTCAAGCAGTTGGAGGACGCTCAGTGTCGGCAGCCGCTTAGTTTGGATCCTCAACCGGCGCCTGTTCTTTCTCGGCATCTGCCTCCTCCTGTGGCGGCTCTTCCTCGACATCCGCCTCTTCCTTGTCACCCTCTTCCCGGTCCGACTCCCTGGAAGTGGAGTCAAACGCCTCATCCTCTGCATTCTCTTCGCCGCCTGATTGCTCCATGATCTTCTTGTTGTATTGATCAGAACAGGCGGCGAATTGGCCCTCCCATTTTTCATAGCCAGACTCGGGGAAGAGGGCCGCCCAGGTCATCTTCATAATGGCGCTGCAGTCGTCCATCATGTCCTGAACAAGGGCAATCTTCTCCTCGCCAGCTTTTTCATTAAGCTTTTGGGTGAGGTCAACCTCTTAATTCTGCAGGCGGCCCTTGAGTTTGTTTACCCAGGCGCGAAGTCCCTTGGCTTCCTTATCTGCCTCCTTAAGAGGCGTCATCTCAGCTTTGAGGTCCTTCACAGACTTCTCAAGCTCCATGATCTTCTTCCTAGCCGCCTCTAAGTCCTTCTTGACCTGCAAAGTGGCTGACGCCTGGTAATACCGTATGTCAGTGGTCAGAGTCTCGTTTTGAGCTATCTGGAACATAGCTTTATAAGAATCAGAGGCGGCCATGGCCTTCCCAGCTTTTATCTCTTTGTTCTTTTCGGAGATGGGTTTGCGGAGACCATACACTCGCAGCATAGACTACAGCCGGCCAAAAACAGTCATCAATTGCAGGCGACCAATAAAAAAATAAATAATAAATTTTTTTACTAAGTATACCTCGGCGAGAAGAGCCAGGATGGCTTCAAGATTAAGGGTGCCGACTCCCTTAACAGACTTCCTGTCCTCAATAGGGATGGCCTTCAGCATGGACTTCGCCATCTGAACCAGGTCCGGCTCTTGAGGGGCATCTGCAAAGTGGACCCTGATTAATATGCGGCATAATAACAGAAAGCAAGCCGCCTGTTTTCAGAGGAGTCGGTTGCTTGATGAAAGGTGGGAAATTTGAACGAGTTATACCTCTCGCCGCCTCTTTCTCTCTAGGAGGTCGGCTGCTCCCAGAGGTAGCCGGAGTCCTTCCCCCGCTTTGGGGAGTCCTTCCTTGCCTTTCGGCCGCCTGTCTCCTGGCGTTGCCAGGAGTCAACACATCCCCGGTCGTCTGCTTCCTGACCTTGGGGTCCGGCTGGGAAGAGGAGGAAGGTCTGGCTACGTCGCTCTGCAACACAAGTTGTTGAGTTATAAATAGGCGACATATATAAAAAAGAAATTGTGCTGAGTTAAAGTAACTCACCTTCGGCGCCTGTTTGGCAGGCGACTCCTCAGTGGATTGCTTGCCCAAAATGGCCGCGCGGAGTAAGGCGGCTGCTTTCTTGGAGGCCGAGTTTTTGTCCATAGCTTTATCTGCAAAAGATGAATCACATGGTTAGACGCTGAATCAGCAAAGTCTTTCAAGACACTCTAACATGCAGTCTACTACCTCTAAGCATCTCCTCACTAAGGTCGTAAGCGGCCAGATATGTTCCACCGTATAACCAGTTATACTTTGGGATGTAATTTTGAGGGATGAACTCCCTCACCCCAGTCTCGGGGTTCGCCTGTATAATAACTTTAAAGAGCCCTCGATCAAGGATCTCTTCTTTCGCTCTTCGAGGAACAGCAGATTCGCCTGTCAAGTAAGGTGGATCCCTGTTCCACCTATTGAACTTCTTGTTCTTGACCTTGTTAAGGTGGGAGACTATGTAGAAGGTGTTCCTCCAATCCTTCCACTTGTTCTCCTTCCCCATAGTCATCATATAGCCTTTGTGTCTAGTCAGCTGGAACCAGCCGGTCCCACTTGTTTTTGGGGTCCGGCTGAGGTAGTTCATGTGAGCAAAAGCTTCAAAGCTTGGCTCTACCTCATACATCTCACAACCGGCAACATAGCCCAAGATGTTGGACCAAGAGTTTGGGGCCAGTTGCCAGAGACCCAGCTGGTACCCATCCAAAATCCTCTCTACAGCCGGATGTAGAGGAATTCTTAAACCAGCTTTAATGGCCACCTCATAGCAGCCAAAACACTCGTCCCTGTAGCTAGACTTCTCTGGCCAGACTACCGTATCCTCGGCATCCGGTACTGTAAGAATATATCCATGACCCATTACATGGTCAGCCCTAAAACTCCCAATCTTTTCAGACATGGCCCTGCACCTGCCCTTGGGAACGTGGCAATAGTAAGGGGCATACATGTCTCTTTGGGTGGCAGCCGGCTCTGCCCATTTCTCTCCTTTCTCCACTTCGTGACTTTCTCTCTCTGTATGTAGCCGAGAGTGCTTCTCCTCCGAGTCGTCAGAGTGCCGACTGGAGGTCTTGGGCTTAGAGTCATCGCTCGAGCTCTCGGGCAAAGCAGCCGCCTGCCCGAATAGATCACTGAGGGTCATTCTGTACCTCCTCCTCTGATTCTGCCAAAATAGAATCACTTGGGGTGCTTGGGATGCCTGGTGGCACGTCCGAGATCTCGCTAATAGGCGCATAAAATGAGGAACCGTCTGAATTTGTTACCCTGGCTGTTCTCTTTGTTCTGGCCATGGTGTCCTGCACAAACACATAGACAGTCGGACTTAGGGCAGTTCGCAAAGGATGGTCCAGCATGGGGCAGTCGGCACTCCCAATTCTAGATTCAGCCGTCCCCGGTGATCGGCTGATCACTAACCTAGGTCGTGCCGGGTGCTTTTGGGCTACCGTTTTTGAAAAAAGAAAAAAACAAAGAAAAAGTGCAAAAGGGAACAGGCGGTTACCTTTGAGTAGAGAAGTCTTGGAAATTTGAAAAACTGGGCGGCTGAAGAAGCAGGCGGTCTGAAAGCAAACGACAGTCGTCCAAAGTGTCAGAGCAAACGTCCAAAGTTCTGTCATAAAAAAGTTTCTAAAATGTCCAAATGATTTGGACACCCCCTATTTATAGGGGGGAATTTCAAGGGTAAAAAAAGAAAAAAGAAAACCGGTAAAAACCGTTAGCCAATCATGGCGTGACACCTGTCATAGGCGCCACGTGGCATGCCACGTCACCCCTTTGAGGGGCAAATGATTAGGGGATTTTTTCCCGCCACGTGGACCACTCAAGCCCAGCCACGTGTCATGCACGTGGACTAACCAGAGGTTGCCACGTGTCACCTCGTGTGAGGTCCAAGGTGGACTAATCAGGCCGCGACACGTGGCAGACGGATAGCCCATCAGGAAAATGGCCACATCTGGCCCAAATTCCTAGGCAAAGCCCAGTCAGCCCTAGGTTTACTAAAACCTAGTACTGGGCACGCTTTTCAACACCCTATAAAAGGGAGATGTTTCCCTCTAAGGAACACGATTCATAAACATTTAATTCACATTAACTCACAATCAGAGAAAGTCAAACATCTGACACCTCGCACTGAGCAATTTTACATTGCAGATACTCTCTTGGAACCCAAAAGAGACTCTTTACTTTCCGCACTTTACTCCTCATACACGTTCTAACTTGATCGTCGGAGACGGAACTCCCACCCATCGGATTTTCCGTTGTTTTGCAGGTACAGGCGTCCAGAAGTCAGTCTTGGAATAATAACTCTCCCGCGGGACATCAAAAAACCCCGAAACAAATAATACTCTACTCTATATTTAGTTTTCCTAGGAAAATAAGAAAATCAATCATTTTTTTTAATTGGGCCTTTACATACTAAGGGGTTGTTTGGTATCAAATTAGTAAAGGTAACAGATTGGAAACAAATTAGGGGGGGAAAGGGTAATATATAGTATTACCCTTACTAGTTGTTTGATATCACTAAGAAAACATAATCAATTACAACCAATCTATTTCCTCTTGTTTGGCATATATAACTTGGAAAGAAATAGTTTTAATTTCCTTTTATTTTTTTTATTGTCCTTTACTATTTTTCTACACATATTGCAATGTAGAGCAACACTAATTACCATAAAAGGCAAAGTCACATAAATTATTGATCACGGGAGAAATGACGATGATTATGAAATCGAAATTAGGCAAATTGAATAGCAACCTATGTATTTCGAGATAAAAAATCAAAACACAAACAATCAAACTGAAAAATAAACAAATTCAAATTCTAGGGTTTCTTTAACAAAAAAATTGATAGATAACAAACCTGTGATGGTTAATATTGTTAATCTCTGGATATTTGAGGTAGGAAAATTGATCCACTTGAGCGAAATTTGAAGATTTGATCGATCAAAGTTGGGAATTTTTTGGAGAATTATGGAATGAGAAGAGAGAAGAGGGTACAGTGGTGATTTTTTGGGTTAGAGGAAAGAAACGGGATTTAATTTGTTTCCCCAATTTTTACACGGAAACAAAGTGGTGGAATGAAATACCACTAAGAAACGGTTTTTGTTACTTTACTCATTAACCAAACATATTCTAACGGAAACGATAACCTGAAACCGTTTCCACCCTATGAAAAACACATACCAAACACCCATAAGTATTTCCTCCGTTTTTTTTAATTGCACCATTTGTCATTTCATGCTTGCCGATGCAATACTTTTTCTATTAATATCTTTAATTATAATTAAGTAAAAATTATAAAAATTTGATATTTGAAAAGTAGACGTCGAGATGAATCTAATGAGATCCCACATGACTATGTTTTTCCTTACTAATAAGTCACAAAAGATTGTCAAAGGAGGTTGTGTGAATAGTGTAAAATCCCAAATGGTGCAATTAAAAAAACTGGAGGAAGTATAATTTTTCGGCGTTTTTACCAAATGCCACTTAGTTTTGTAAAAATTCACCAAATGCCACGAATTTTTTACAAATTCACCAAATGCCACCAAGCTTTTAAAAAATTCACCGAATGCCATTAGTGAGTAACGACCGTTAACTCCGTTAGTTATTAAGATTAAATCGTGACACGTGTCATGATATGATTGGTTCATTTAATCATTTATTATAATTAAGAAAAATAATATATATTTTTCTCGATTTACGTGACAAAAATGACTCGGGTTAAGTTTTGGGGGTCATTTTGAACCTTTATGGAATCAAATTAAGCTCGGAATTGGAAAACAAATAACGTAAGTACCCCGTTTTATGTGTCGAAAAATATCTCAATTAGTGTGTCGTTATTTTTTAATCATGAAAATTGACCGGATAAGGTTTTGGGGGTCATTTTGATCCTTTATGGTTTCAAATCACGGAATTGGCAAAAAAAAAAACGTAAATGCCCTGTTTTGTGTGTCGAGAAATATCTCAATTTGCGTGTCTTTTTTTTAAATATGTAAATTGTTCAGGTAAGGTTTTAGCGGTCATTTAGGCCCTTTACGGGGCATTTACGGGACATTCAAAGGATTGCCACAAGCATATCATAGAGGAAATCAATTAGAACACAATCATGCAATTATTAAATAACAACTTGCAAAATAATTAAATAAATGCAAGATATTCAGTATGCATGCATGCCCTTTCTAATCCTACCCGAATCTCACCAAATAAATAATTCAAGCTTCAAAGTTTAAAACAATTATTTCAAACACGGTTAAATTTAAATTCACTACCAAACAATTTCAACCAATCTACAAGTTTCCCTAACATGATTCTAAGGTTTTCCAAGTCCTTAAACATGCTTCTAAAGTCAAGGTTTCGTAGCTCATACGTAACTTGAGTAAACGAGTTGGTTGGCCACTCTAGGAACTAGAAATCACCTTCTACAAAGTCCTCTCCTAAACCAAACAATAATAATTCAATCAATACCCAAGCAATATAATTTACAGCAATACTAACTTACTTTAAAACCCCTGAAACCATTGAAATAATGCTTTTAAATTACTCACATTAGTCAAAGTTAATAATTCAATAGTACAACTATAAGTTTATATGTTAAAATCATGAAAATATAGCTTCTAACATAAAATTCTAGCAACTCTAAAGTAAGGATTATAATATGGAAATTTAGTTTAAGAATATAAAACAACCTCATAAACATCTCTACTTGAAATAATCATTATATAGCAGGTTAGTATGTTAAAAACCTAAAAATCCATCATAAAACTATGATTTAAAACCTTTAAAACCAAGATTAAAAATCTGAAAATTTAATTTAATAGTAGAATGTATGAATACAACAATCTAAACTTAAAATATATAATTAGAATTCAACTAGTTTCATAAAATCTCAATTAGACCTTCAAAATTCAATTGAATAACACTTTAAAACGTTCCTTTTTGCTAGAATTAAAAGCTTATATATTATTCTTAAAATTTCCTACATAAAAACATTAAAATACATACTTATTCATAAAATTACAGCAAGTTTAGAGTTTTATAAAAATCTAAAAATTTATTTTAAACATTAAACCTTCGTTAAAATCAAAAACTGCCCGAAACCATATTTAGAGGCTGAATTTGGCCACGAGAGGGTGGTGCACACTACCATAGGTAGTGATTTTTGATTAAAACGTTGTTTACGCACGAAAAACACTATATATTTTTGAAAAAATCAGACGATTTAGAATCTAAACGTGATTAAAATAAATTAAGAACAGAGAACAAAGTTGACCACGGAAAACTAAAAATTTGCTTTTGAATTTAACGTCATCAATCATCATAGTAGACTTACAATATAATTATGCTTTAATTAAATAACTTTAGCAACACGTTTAAAACCCTAAAACATGAAAACTAACCGTTTTAAGCCCTAATTTTCTTAACTAAATAAATCTGAAATTTATTTCACAGTTTAAACATAATAAAACTCATAAATTTATAATCTTTTATAATTCACATACATAATCAAACCATAATAATAACAATTAAATAACAAAGTTGATAAAGGTTTAAACTTGGGTTGAATTAACAAAAGAAGAGAAAACAAAAGGGAGAAAGGAGAGAGGAGCAAACTGTTGTCGAGGAGGGGGACTCGGTGGACGCCAGAGCAGTAGTGGTGGCTGGTGTCGCCGGGCAGCAAGCAGATTTTTTTTTTTTTTTTTTTTTTTTTTTTTTTTTTGTGGGTTTGATCGTGAATGGGAAGAAGAAGAAGGCAGTAGCAGCAGCAAGTTAAACGTGAGTTTTTGGAGTAAAACGGTGGAAAATTTTAGGTGGGTTTAAATAATAAAAAGTGGGGTTTTGGGTTTCCTAGTTCTAATAAAACTAGGATTGTTACTTGGCTTAAAGGGAGTGGGTTTTAGATAAAAGAATAGGCTTAGTAATTAATGGGTTGGGCTTGCATAATAACTCATGATTAAAATATGGGTAGTGAAAAATCTAATGAAATAATTTTATTAACTTTATAAACATTAAATTTATTTGCTTAAATCATAGTAAAATAAATTATGTAAATAAATAATCATAATTACACATAAATATGTTAAAATATAATTTTAAATTTCACAAAATTACGGGGGATTACATTACAAAAATCGAGAAAAATGTTATTTTTATTAATTACAAAATAAATGATTAAAATGAACCAATCATATCATGACACGTGTCATAATTTAATCCTAATTACTAATGGAGTTAACGACCGTTAGTCATTAAAGGCATTCGGTGAATTTTTTAAAAGTTAGGTGACATTTGGTGAATTTGTGAAAACTTCATAGCATTTGGTGACTTTATAAAAAAACCTCAGTGGCATTTGATGAAATTGCCGATAATTTTTTTATCGCAAAGTTATCAGGGGCCAAGCCCTGTTCAACCTCTCTTATAGTCCGCCCCTGTCGATATGTTTAAGCAGCATACATATTGGATATATTGGTCTAAACTTTGAAATTATAAATTTCAATAGTACTCTGTGTATCTTTAGAAATTTAAAATATATATATATATATATATATATATATATATATATATATATATATATATATATATATATATATATATATATATATATATAGTACCAAGAGTCTCAATGGTACTATTAAATCTCCCTATATCCCTATTTGTTTGTCCTATAAGCAAAATGTGCTTTATTAAGGATTGAACCAAAAAATTGTAAGTGGATGAGGGTATATTTATCTTTTTACTTTTATGAGTGTATGCAAGTGGGTTTAGCGGTGGGGCATGTTACTATATTAGGAAAGGGGGACATCCCAAAATAGAATATGAGGCTAAAAAATAGGGACAATGGGAGTCATTTATATTATTGAAATCTACCTACTCAATAAAACTTTATTTATACTATTAAGAAAATATCATGATACATATTGATGCGTTTCTTTAAGCAAGAAAGGCGAATAATTTATTTAACGAAGATAGTGCTCTATGTTTCTTGCGTGAGTATTGAATATTTGGCCTTAAACTTGTAATTTTGGTGGCTATGTGTTTGATTTGTAAGTAACGGAGGATATGA
Source organism: Chenopodium quinoa (assembly GCF_001683475.1). NCBI lineage: Eukaryota > Viridiplantae > Streptophyta > Magnoliopsida > Caryophyllales > Amaranthaceae > Chenopodium > Chenopodium quinoa. Next base: position 864,289 of record NW_018745540.1, on the reverse strand, counting down.
AGTTTAATAATCTTTCTCGAATTAATACTCAATTAGGATTTGCTTTCTCGGCTTAATTTCTCGTCTTCTTGACTAACAATAATTCTCAATAAATCAAAATTTTATTAATCTCCAATGAATAAACTGAATACTAACGTCGACTATAAATAAGCTAATAAAATCTAAAAAGATATCCTAGCTTCATTATAATTCTATCATAGTAAAAACTTAAAACAACTCTATCTTAAGGTAACAACCTGAAAGATAAAACTCATGACAACTAACAAAAATATATCCTAAGCCTAAAACAAGAAAAACCTTCCCAAGTGAGAAGTAAAAACTTGTAGGCAAACTCTAAAATTAACAATTATGAATAACCCAACTTATTATGCATCATTCCCCCTTTCTTTGAAATGAACTTGTCCTCAAGTTCCATCTTCGAAGCAAGGCACCAAATCGGAGGAAGATATGGTCGCACAAACACCATTACCAAGAAGTACTTTAAAGGTTTCATAACCTATTTTCTCTATAATTTCGAAAGGTCCTTCATCTAATGGCTCATTATTCTTGTGATCAACATGTAGTTTTTGTGCATTAAGTGACAACCAAACCATAACGCCCTTGTCCAACTTTGTTCCTCGTCTTATATGCAGTACTTGATCGCGTCGATCTTTCTTAGTCATAGAAGAGTCAAGGATTTCATCCCTACAAGCACTAAAACACACATGACTAGCATTCTTTGGAGGCGACTCATGCTTAGGTGGCATTGGAGTCAAACCAATCATTTCTTTCCCAATTAAAACGGAATAAACATTAGACTTGCCGTGGTGGAGTACTTCTCTATCCGATTGCCAAGGTCGTCCAAGGAGAACATTACACGCGGTCATGGGAATAGAGTCACACCAAATTTGATCTTGGTAACCTCCTGTAGGGAATTTTTCAAACCCAACTTGGAGCCCCACTGTGATCATACATTGAAGCATATAGTGGCGTCCAAAGAGAAAGAAGCTAGAGATAAAAGAGTCGCCAACAAGTATTGGGAACTTGTAAACCGTTCATGGGTGTAAAGGTTACACCTCATTCACGATCACAGAGATCGCTAACTCCATAGTGGTCCGGAACCATGACTGGATATTCGAGGATGATGGTACGAATCCAACCTAAAATAGATTGAACCCGCCCTAAATCGGCCTTTACTTAATTCTTATGATATTCATGTGCGCTTTCCGATCAACATACATATATCAAATTAATCCTAAACTTGTTTAATCTACGTTGGTTGATTATTAATGCACAAATAAATCTATTATTGGCGATCACTTGAATTAAAAACATATTAGCCTAAATCAAATTATTAATTATCTTATTAGGCGTGATTTCAGGTTCCCTTTAAACCTGCAAGAAAGGGCGCGATCAAGAAATATCAATCAATCATGAATAATCAAGCAACATATAATAATTGACACAACAAATCATCATCATAATCAAAATCATCAAAATTTAATTAGCAAGATCCTAGGCATGATACTAAACGGATTAATAACAAATCCTAGCATGTCACTAATAAAAATCAAAGCTTTAGCCTAAACATGATACTAGAAATCATAATAATATCCTAACATGATACTAGAAAACATAAAGACATCCTAACATGATTTCTAGGAATTAAAATAATATTCTAGGCATGATTTATATATCAAAAGTATAATGAAATAATCAAATTACTTACTTTGATGCCTCGTAATTGTTTCTATCAAAACAATACACACGTTAGTAAACTTCAAGAAAGATTAAATCAACCAAATAAATCACATAAGAATTGAAATATAGATTTGGGACCAAACCCTCATAACTATCAACCTTTCACGTCGAGGTCGAAGGCAACTTCGAGATTGGCTAGGAATATTCAAAGCACGTTGAGGAGGTATGGTGTTTGTATGGGAAAAGTATCAAAGGATGTATAAGGACGTGTTTAGGATAAGGCTAGAAATCAAGAAATAAGAGAGAGAGAAAAGCTTTTAGCTTAGAGAGAGGATTAGATGATGATTGTTGGTGATCAAGCTTGTTGATAATTGAAAACGGAGGAAAACGACCTCTATTTATAAGAAAAAAAAAAGAGATTTGAAGGATCAGAAAAGAGACGAAATTCGAATTGGAATAAAACAGGTTCCATCGCGGCCCAACAGCTTTGTCGCGGCGCGACAGACAACAGTTTTTGCGGTTTTCTTTTATCATAAATTTTGATCCAGAAATCAGAATAAGATAAATAATATGTCATTGTAAATCTATTGAAGTCTAATTTCCAACCCAATTAGAATCAAATTGATATATTTTCTAGAATAAAATATATGATCGAAATAGTGAGACAGTGTTAGTTTTGGATAGAGTTTGGTATTTCGTTCATATCTTTTTCGTTATAGTTCGGAATTAGGATTATGATATATCATTGGAAATATAATTTCAAGGGCTATCCAACCATTTAAAATTTGGATAAGAATTATGAGACATGAAATTCAATTTTGACCGTCTTTGAATTCAAATAGAACAACAACTATCAAAAAGAGGAGTTTTATACAATTTCAAACTCTTTGATCTTTACTTTTCGGAAAGGATAGATTAGAACCTTCTAGAGATTTCTAGAAGATCCTATAAATCCTAATTGTTTTAGGATTGGGATTAAGGTATTTGGACCCTCCACATGATCATTGGGTTGTAGGTAAGGTGGATCTAGGCTCGGTTTGGGCTTAGTTTGGTATTTTGGCCATAACTCCTTCGTTATAAAGGACACGAAATGAATTTTAAAGACACGAAAAGAATGATTTTGGATTTAAAGACACGAAATAAATGATTTTGGGTTAAAACTTTTTAGGAAAGGTTATAAATGGTCAAGGCTAAAGGGAAATTTCACGAGACTCTTCAACTCTTCACCTAACTCGATAATCAAAGATGTGAAAGGTATTCATCATTGGGTTTGGTTTTTGAGGGGACATAATCAGGTGTCTACACCTCCTATACGAAAAGATACCAAAACTTGGTTCTTAACCCAAACTCCACTATCATCATTGAGCCAACTCAATTTATAAGGGTGAGGATGGTCACGGGAAGGTAGCTTCAACGAGGTAGCCATGGTTTTGGCAGAAGCATTCGTACATGACCCCGAATCAATAATTAAAGAACAAAGCTTATCATTAACTAAACACTTTTTTTGAAAAAGATTTGAACGTTGTTCATGAGATTGTGTATCTTGATGTGTAGTTAACAAAGACCCTCATAATAACATAGTACGTGGTTCGGTTTCGGGGCTATACATAGGCATGTTGCTCCAAACATTCGGGTCTTGTAGCTCAAGGAATTCCCCGTGAGTATCTTGTGCTTCAATATGACCTTGTTTGTTTCGTTGTTCTTGTTGCGTGACAAATAAATAATGCTCTTCTCGGGTCACCATAACTATATTAGGGCAATACTTCGCAACATGACCCTAGCCTTGACAACGAAAACAAACGATTGTCTTTGTTTGCGGACCATTATTTGAGCTCGGACTAGCAGTGTCCTTTGTTGGCTTTGCTTCTTCCAGTAGAGTCATGAGTAGGAACTAAAGGAGGTGAGTTGGACCTAATCGAAGAAGGTTGTTTTGTTGCCATATATTTTGAACTCTTTTGCTACCGTTTAACCTTATAAGAAAGGTTACACAATTCATCAAATGCGGTATATGGTTGTAGCTCGACTTGACGCGCAATGGAGGGGTGTAAACTGAGTAGAAAATTGGCATTGTTTTGCTCCTCCTCATCCTTAATCTCACATGCCATATACAATCTCTCAAACTCTTTAATGTATTGCTCTATGGATATGTAACTTTGTTGTAAAGAATTCAGCTTGATAAATGAATCTTGCTTGTAAGACATGGAACAAATTGCTTCTTCATCCTTGAATCTTTTCTTTGTGGTCTTGTGACCTTCATGACTGCATGGAGTCATACCAAAGGGAAGCATATATTGTGAGCTTTAATATTGCGTAAGAGAAACGTTTATGATCATCAAAGTTTTTATGATCAAAGATACGCTCCATACGTCGCTCCCAATCTAAGTATGTTTCCGGGTCAAGGTCACCATCAAACACCGGGAGATCAACGAGTTTAAGTTCCTCAGTTCGATGAGGTGTGCGTTGGTTAGGGTCACCGTCGACGCGATCCTTCATGACTTCTTGTAGTTGCGTGAGAATGGCAGCCATGGAGGTTGTCTCTTCGTCCGGCTTTCTTCCGTTTTCGCCAACCAAACATTAAGTTTCTTAAATTCCTCCAAGAGTGCAGCAAATTCACCTTGGTTGATCATGTTTAATGGGCTTTAAATTGCAGCCACACCAATTGATGCGTTTCTTTAAGCAAGAAAGGCGGATATTTTATAACGAAGATAGTGCTCTATGTTTCTTGCGTGAGTATTGAATATTTGGCCTTAAACTTGTAATTTTGGTGGCTATGTGTTTGATTTGTAAGTAATGGAGGATATGAAGTTTAATAATCTTTCTCGAATCAATACTCAATTAGGATTTGCTTTCTCGGCTTAATTTCTTGTCTTCTTGACTAACAATAATTCTCAATAAATCAAAATTTTATTAATCTCCAATGAATAAACTGAATACTAACATCGACTATAAATAAGCTAATAAAATCTAAAAAGATATTCTAGCTTAATTATAATTCTATCCTAGTAAAAACTCTTAAAAAGAACTCTTTTTTAAGGTAACAACCTAAAAGATAAAACTCATGACAACTAACAAAAATATATCCTAAGCCTAAAACAAGAAAAACCTTCCCAAGTGAGAAGTAAAAACTTGTAGGCAAACTTCTAAGATTAACAACTATGAATAACCCAACTTATTATGCATCACATTTATACCATTAGAAGGCATTATAAATATATAATACCATTACACTATCTAATGGTACTATTTATTTACTTAATGATATCTTTATTCTTTCATAAAAAGTTCACATTACTCACAAAAATTGTCATGGTAAGTAAGGTTTCAAATCGCACAGCGCATGCTATGTACCAAGACTTAGCCTATTGCACATACCAACTCGATTTGGATTAGCAAACAAAAACTCTTTTTAAAAAAAACCTCAAACGATACTAATTTTCATTGATAAAAGTCACAAATAGGGGTGCTAATCAATTTGAGCAGTTCTCGAGCAACTCAAACTTGACTCGGTCAAAACTCAACTCTAGACGTTAACGATCATGAATTGAGCAAGCTCTGACTCGACTTGATAGGCTCGTGAGCAACTCGATAATATACTTTATTAATATATAATTTTAAAACAAAGTTACCATGATTAAAAAAATTTGACACTTAATAAATATTAAATTATATTATCAAAAAAGTAAAGATGAATTTCTAATAATAAATAAATAAATAAAAAGAAATTTATATAAGTGGGAAAAATAAACAAAGGCATTTAATATTAGAAGGATCAAAACCTTAACGAGCAAATTTGTGAGCTGCTCGACTCAATTCGAAACTTTAACGAGCACAAGTCGAGCAAGGTACTAATGAGCTTAGTGAATAGTGATCACGAGTTGAGCACATGTAAAAAGTTTTTGAGTCGAGCACCCTTCAGCTCGTGATCGAGTCGCTCGATTAGCACCCCTAGTCACAAGACATGTACAATTGACAATTAACAATTAACAACAATAAAAAAAAAGATATAACAAAATCAAACAAGAATTAACCAAGGAAGGGCTAAGAATTCAAACACATAAATATAACAATTCGGCACATTCTAGATTTGTTGTCTTATGCAACTTTATAAGTGAATTCGTTGTCGCTTCGTAATTTTGGGAAGAAGAGAATTCTTGTGATAACTTCGTAATAACTTGAATCCGAGCAACTAACATTGATCAATTGTTAGCTCCGCATAACTTGAGATTATGTTCAATCGTAGAGAAATCTTGTCTTTTGAAACATGTCAAAAAACCTTGTCTTTCGAATTGAAGGAAATTGACAACCTTTTTTTTGAGGTAGACAAGTTCCTCGCAAACAGATGGACCATTAATACAACCAAATAAAATAAAATAAAATAAAACTTTAAAGAAACATAGATTAGGTTTTTTACCGCTAAAATCCAATGGAAGCTTTTCAAAAATCAACAATGGAGTCAGGGTTAAGATAGAGGAGAAAGGTTAGGGTTTTTTTTTTTTTTTTTTTTTTTTTTAAGATTATAGAGATGATCAATTATGACCCGATCCGCTACCCAAAGCCGGCCTAGGCCAAAAAAAAGTGTGTGTTTGGACAAGCCTAAAAACTCATTTTTCAGATTAAAACCTGACCCCAACTCGAAAAAAGATCGAAAAGCTCACTATACTTAATAAACAATTTGAGTGTTTGACAATGTAGTAAAGAAAGTGTCTAGTGATGAAGGTAGTTTATATCAAAAGCTCAGCTTTTGAAAAATAAAATATTTTTTAAAAGGATGCCCACCGGGTTCACCGGAGCTTAACTTCGACTACATTCGGATCCGACCCGGGTCGCACACCTAACTTATGGCGGGTGAGTCTCCCGATAAGAGTTTCTGCATATGGTGAGGCTCAAACCCAAGACCTTCCTTAAATGACATCGAGTAGGCTCGAAAAATAAAAATATCTATTGATACTTTATTCTTTATATGTACGTTATAATTTTTTACCAGTAAAATTTAGTCAACAACTAATTTATAGAAAACTCATATTTTAATTATCTTCACGTCTAATAACTACTCCTACACATCTACAAGACTACAACAACATTTTGTCAAACAAAGACTTAGTACCATATTTTGGCTGTTTGAACATAATTTAATATTGTACTCCATCTGTTCCTTATTGATCTCAATCTAAAGAATGGAAAAATTCTTGTGTATTGCATCGAATGATGTACCAATTTTTATATGGGAGGCTTTTTGTAATTTTTAAAAAAAAAAAAAAAGAACCACATTAAATTCAACATAATTTCATGCCTTCTTTTGCTAAATCCTTGTTACTGGAAAAGATCTCAACCAATCAAAATTAAGAATAGATTTTATGGAGCAAATACTTCAATCACATGGATTAAACCTCAAATATAACTTGCAAAGTTAAAAGAACATTATTTTGTGACGGAGGCAGTACAATATTAAAGGAACAATGGCCTTTGTCAAACATTTTTAATTATGTTCTGGTTATCAGTGTATCAAATAAATACAGGACTATTGACATACTTCGTATAATACAAGCCCAAAACATTATTTCCCTACTTACAAATAATACAAGCCTTGTGAGTCGATCTCCAGTACTCTCATACTAGAGAGGAAGCATTGCAAACCATTTCAAAAGCATGGTGAAGCATTCAGAACGCTTATACTCTGGAGCAGTATGTCCTGCTCCCTGCAAGTTAACAATTCATGCCTAATTATGTTACTCTTTCAAACTATATATTAAAAAGAAAGTGTCATCTCTATACCTTCACAGTTGCAAATGTTACATGATATTTGTCATTTGAGAACTTCGTAGTATACCTGCACTCACAATTCCAAATTTAAGAGGCTAATATTTTGTTCTTAAGTAGACCAGGTAAATATTGGGAAACTAATGCAGTATGGTTGATTTCATGTACAGTAGTTAATTAGTTACTTACCCGGCAACTTGACCATTGACAAACCATGGCCTCCAATCTTCAGAAATCGAGACATTTAACATGTTTATCCATTCCAATGTTCCAACATATGATACTTTCATGTCTTGGTCACCACTGCAATTAGTGCACTTAATATAAAATAATGCAGACAAGAAACAAAAGAAGTGGATTGGCCTCTTGCTGTTAGCAGTAAATGATGAATCTGATATTTTGAAATTAAAGATATATCTTGGGTTGAGATTTTTAATTGATAAAAAACATTTTCAATCAATAAAAATATCAAGTATGAACCAAATGAAGATCCTTAATAGTCCAAATTAATGTTCATGCTCCTAAATGAATTGATGATATTGTATGCCACATGTCTAATGTTTAACTATAAAAAATCTTATATTCTTTTCCTCAATTTTCTTTTTCCAAAAATCAGGAATTCATGACACTTTATATACATCTAGCATTTTGCAATTGGAATATTTTCTGATGATCCATTTATCAATTTTACACAACAGAACACATGATTCCATTGAATATGTGATCTCTTTTTTCTTGGATAAAAATGTTAAGGCATTGGCACACTGTTATTAATATGGCACAAACATTGTTTAAGTGATATGCTAGTACACTTTAAACTGAGCACTCTAGATGTTCCTCAATTAAAATGGACAAATGATAGCAGCTACATAATAACTACTTCTGTAACAAGGTGTAAATCTAGTGCCGGGAATTTATTACCTGTAGATCAGTGCACGAATATAGTCTTGTGTTAAATTTTGATGGTAACCAAAGGTGCTCTCAACATTGTTCTCATATGCTAGAGTTTTATTACATCTGATCCAAGAACTTTTAGTACCCTATTAAGGAAAGAAAAGTACATAATGCTAAACAACACCACATGATATAATGAGGGAACGAAATCAGCTACTACATCATAGAAATATGGCTTGAATCTTACCCAAAATTCAACAAATTACAACAAATTACAATTCAAATGAACTTTTTATCACAAGAGCGGTAGCTGCCTGATGTTTTCTTTTTTTAGTGCTACTTTTTATGGCGTCCACTTGAGAGTTCAAATATGGTATCAGTTTTATTCATCTTTATTTTTTAATTATTAAGAAAATACTAGGCCTAAGTAAAGCAAGGAAAGAATCAGAAGAGGATAATTATGTAATTATGATATTCATTGTGGATTTGGCATTTTTAAGAGTTAAGTTAACAAAAGGGCTCTAAGTTTTCTACTTTTTCACCGTTTATTCGTTTAGGTACTTATCCGGCCAAAAATAAATAATTCCCTTAAAAAACTTAGTACCTTGGGTTAAAAGCTTAAGGCCCTTGGTTAACAATTGTTACACATCAGCATATTTTACAAAAAACGAAGTTAGATAATTATTTTTATGGTTTATTTTTTTTAACTTAGCAAATAAAAATAGAAAACAATGTTTAAAAACCTACAAATCTGGAAAATTAGCTACTCCGTATTTTTTTTTTCACCAAACCCCATTAGTCCAGTATGAAATTTTCTCTCCCCTTAACAATCCAACCATCTCCTTTACCATTTTTTTACTCCTAAACATTCACTTTTTGGTGCTCTTTTTTTTTAAAAAAAAAAATAGAGCAATCAAAATTAATTAATTATAGTCAGAGTACAAACACATAACTGAGTTCAGAAGCCAACTAAGGCCATTGCCCTTAAGCCAACAGCAACAGCAACAGCAACTAGAGTACTGAGTACATCCTAATAGAAGAGTTTGCTAAGAAAATTAAAACAAGCACATAAAAGGGATTAAGATCCAAGCTTTGATTAGTGCAGCCGCAAGAAAAACTGCCCCACTTAGATACAACCACTGATATCATCTTCATAAGCATCCTTTGCACAGTTAGGGGCTTCATCATATAGCTTCCCTCCCCCCTCTAAATCCAAAATCAGATTTGTTCATATTAATTATTGTTGAGGTGTACTTATCTTCAGTTTTTGTGCCATTGCTGAGGTGTAATTATTGTTAACTAAGGTGTAATTAAAACTGATGCTTTTACATTTATTTCTTTGAATTGTTATTTTTTTTTTATTATTACCTATGGTTTACGGTAGGGTTAAAGGGGAGTTAACTTGCCGGATTTAGGGGATGAGTACCCAAAGGGTGATAAAAAAAAAACTTAGCACCCAAAGGGTGAAAAAAAATGAAAACCTATGGCCCTTTTGTTAGCTTAACTCCATTTTAAAACTTCTTTCATTCTAAAATTCTTAAAAGCAACATACATTGGAAGCATTTCCATCAATTAACTATTTCATATTTACAATCCCAAACATGATTTTTATCTCACAATAGTAGTTTTCACCATGATAAAGAGTACATATACGGATATACCTCTCGAATGTGAAGAGCTGCTCGAACTTGTATGTCATTAGACCAATTTTCCAAGAGATAGTAGATGCTCTCCTACAAAAATGGTAGATGTGCTCAGTAATTCTCTACAGCAAATTAACTCATAACTAGTAATTAGCAAACAATCTGATGGGGCTAGCATGTAGCCAAGAGAGCAAGAAGCTAAGTCAGCATTAGATAAGTCTTAGGATTTGGTGTTTAGATATTATCAGCTACTAAACATTAAACTTGTTTTACTAAACTTTGCAGAGCATTGAGAATCAAACAGAAGAGAGTAGCATTTGAATATCATCTAAATCAACCTATAAACATCACAGTGTTGAGATAGACATCGTGTAGATATCCTTGATTTTTGTGAATCCATGAGTGCATTAGGACTTAATCTCTCATGCCAAATATCATTATAGATGATTAAGGGTGTCTCATATCTCCTCCACCCTTGTGAGAGGATCATAAAGCCTTTTTTGGTTATTTGAATTTCACGAGATTTACCATTCATTTGTATGCAGCCGTTTCTCCTTACTTTGGATCGTTTCTCCTCATTAAATATTGACAAAATACCAACTTGGCTCTAACACCAGTTGTTAGGAAAAAAATGCAACTTCCCCTTATAAATTAAATTAGTGAGAATAATAACAAGAATAGTGCTATATACAGCCCAAAAGCATTAAAATACAATTCCTAAAATGGTATAAATTTGAAAATATATGATAAAAACACTTGTAGACAGATGTAAGTAATAATGCTTAGTTATTCACAATCTTTTCTTTTTAGCATCTTATAAGCATATAGCATTTTCCAAATTAAATCAAAATAACACAAACAAATATAAGTTGATGAATTGGCAAGTGTGTATCTCTACATATGCTACAAAATTTGTAGTTAAAAGATAATAATGACAATTGTTTACAATAACAATAGCAATCCACAACCCACACACACCCAATTGCACCTTTTCTAAAAGCTAGTTTCTCTCTGAGATTGGGTTCACAAAGGGTATTGTCTTCATGAGATAAACTATGTATTAAGCTAGTTGGACTCTGAGATTGGGAAGTTATCTTTATACATTGCTAGGGATGTGAAATGAGTAGATTAGCTAGCAAACTATGGAGTTAATCAGACAGAGTAATAGATCTCTATTTTAGCACACGATGTAATAGATCTCTATTTTAGCACACGATGTTTCTTCGTGTTTTCTAGTTTTATTCTCAGATTGGCACACACACACGTGTATGAACTTTGACATCGATAAAAAAATAAATAAATAAATAAATAAACATAGGATTAATAAGACGAAATAAATTAGGAAAAATGGAAACTAATAATCCCACCTTTTCGAAATCTGGAAACAATCCCACCTATACATCTCATATTCTCAAAATGAGCCTTTTACCGGATTATTAAGTTGTTAACCTGTTGATGAAGGTTAAATGCCACGTGTCTCCTTTTTATTGGTCCTATTTTAATTTTTTTAATTAATAATAAGAAAATAATAGGGGGGGGGGAAAATAATCAGGCCCCCACCATCTTCTAATCCCTTTCCTGTTCCCCTTCTATCTTCCCAATCAACCTGAACCAGCACCCCCCCACCCCCTGCCGGAGCACTCCCCTTCCTCGCCGAAAACACCCCCATGCCATTCCCCGATTCCCTCCCCTTCCCCTTTCCGCTTCCTTTACCCCCTGCCGGAGTTAGTTTCCACTGTCGGATCACGTGGGTTGGGTGGGGAGCTGGTGTTTGGGTTAAGGGTCAGCTGGACTCTGGGCTGCTGGACCATGTGG